>NC_136372.1:17212500-17832500 GCF_037039965.1 Doryrhamphus excisus | reverse complement strand
TTTTAATTCAAAGGTATCTTCCCTTCTGTTCCGTGTCCCCATCTAGATGAGTCAGCTTTGGCGGGACGTTCCCCTGTCAAAGAGGCTGGTTAATGATTCTCCAGCAGGCCTTGCACCCAGGGGCCCTGCCACCATGGCCCCCCGGGGGTCCAACTCCTCCTGGATACCGGAAGCCCCTGTGGTCACGCCGGATCAGCCTATTTTCCTCATGACCTCTACTGCCCAAACCATATCAGGGTTTTTTGTTTGGACGGCGCTGCTCATCACCTGTCACCAGGTAATAGGCGTCCATCTTGTCTTGTAAGAGTGCTCACGCACTGATTGTGTCATGGTGGATAAGCGGGCCGCTCTCATGGAACCAAAACCACGCCGGTTTGAACATTAATCTTGGGTGTGTGAATGAACAAAGAATCGTCTCATGTTGCATGTCAGCCATATTAGCTACACATTTGGTGGCACGTCGGTTCAGTGACAGCGACGCCGTGCGGGATCTCGTGTTACACAAATGTTAAGTAACATTAACTTGGCGGTTGTTTGCTGCTTCAGCTCACGTAGAGAGGATCTTCTTTCACTCGGGCAGCAGCTGGTGACCATATTGACCAAGTGTGCATCTCAGCTCCTCTATCGGTCTCGCGAGGGGGGTTGAGGCGCCATCTTTTTTTTTTTTTTTTTTTTAAACCAAAGGTGTGTGTCTGTTTACAATCCCGGAAAGGTGATAGGTGGAACATTGTACCCTTTTGAAAGGAGCCGGACGGCACAGACAGAGCGGGCCCACCCTGCTGTCTGCTACTTTTCAATAGAAGTGATGAAAGCCAAGTATCAGTTACCCAAAACACGCCCCCACCGCACACACGCACACACGCACATCCCTCGCAGAGAGGCAACTACTCTCATTGATCATTATGGAGGTGCTAATTTTGTCATTTGTACCCTTGAATTGCTTGTGCAAATGAGTGTTCTTTATTACGCTTGTAATGTGAGCGTGTGTGTTGCCACAAATTTGTATTGCAAACAGAGAAAACTACAAATAGTATCCTTAGCCTGTCAAGTCAAATCTCGAAGGTAAATTTGCCCGCGTTGCTTTCAGCTGATATCATAACTTGCATAATTGCCATCAATTTCAGATCTACATGCACCTACGTTACTACAGCTCTCCAAATGAGCAGCGCCACATAGTGAGGATTCTCTTCATAGTCCCCATCTACGCCTTCGACTCCTGGCTCAGCCTTCTCTTCTTCACCAATGAGGAGTACTACGTGTACTTTGACACAGTTCGAGACTGTTATGAAGGTGAGTGGCTCGAGAAGCGGCGTGCCTTCACATGATAAACGACTTTATTTTGCTTCCGGGCGAGATTATATGATGCCAATGCTCCCCGTAGACAAACGGTGTGAGAAAGAAAGCATGGCAGCGCCAAATGGCCTTTCACTGCGTACAGTTCCTACGCAAAGGTTTCAGCCTTATTATGATTTCTTTGCAACGTTTTGCAGATTGCAGGAGAGGGCTAACTTGTTTCCTAGCAACCGCATGAAACTCAGCAAATCCACAGGAAGACTGAAGGGGCTTCAAATTGTAAGCCTGCCGGTCAATAGCGCGGCTACGTCCTCAGGATTTGCTTTGCATACTTAGAATTTGAGAATGACGTTACGTAACACGCCGGTTATGTCATTGTCCGTCCTTTTCAACGTTCTATCATCAGTTTGGATGCGTTTGCATCGGAACTCAACAAACGGATGGACGATCACTGCCCCATAAAGAGGAAGTCACCAAAACGCCAACTGCGGGGTCATGATAGTTAAGCTGCACCTCCCACTACGTCATAACTCTCCTGCCCGTGGGATTTATTTGTGCATGCGTGGATTTCATAACGCCGTCTGCATTCATGCTTCAGTGGGCTTATACATTAAAGACGGTCCGATGATAAGAGTTTGATTATTTGAATCATTTAAATACATTTTAGTGGGGTGTTTTGACTTATATATATACTCTAGGTCAGCATTACACTGCAAATGTTGAAGAACCTTACTAGTACTACTAGTACTACTACTACTGTTTCCCACAGGACTGCAATCTATCTGTGGGGGATGATGGTGTTTAAAAGCACACATTTGGGCCAGTCATCCCTACGTAAACATGGGTTTTTGTTCTTAAAAAGTGAGCTTTTGGAAAACTGTATGGAAATTTTCATTGATATTCTTGGTTTGTGTCGTAGGATATGTGCGGCATGTCAACGTGTGTGTTTTTTGTGCAGTGGGAGACGATTTTTACGACCTTCTTAATATACTTTTAACATTATTAGAGCCCTCGAGACATGAAATAACACCCCTATAGTCACAGTCACACATGACCCAGTATAGTAGACACAGTACCAGGACATCGGACATTTAAGGTATAAATATTTTTGAAAAATCGTGATAACATGAAGCCGCAAAATTCGTCGGAGGATTACTGTACATTGATAAACGGATACATTGGACAGAATCCACATGACAGCCAATGAATGTTTGTATGTGGCAAACAGGTAGCGCCAAAGCTAATGCAGTCCAAATGTATGTATGGCCGGGTGCCACGTATACATTAGATAATAAATGTATAAGAGACGCTGGTACTCGTGTGGTGCTACCAGATGAAACATTTTGGGCTGACGTTTTTCTTGCTGTTTGAAGTACACACGCCAATAGTACATATGAATACTTATTTGTTCTCCACAGCCTTCGTCATCTACAACTTCCTCAGCCTGTGTTATGAATATCTGGGAGGCGAGAGCGCCATCATGGCTGAAATCAGGGGCAAACCCATCGAGTAAGTCCTCGTGTCAACAAGAGCCGCCGGCCGCTCGTGTGTAACGCTGCACTTCCCTTCAGGTCCAGCTGTGTGTACGGGACATGCTGTCTGTGGGGGAAGACCTACTCCATTGGCTTCCTCAGGTTCTGCAAACAGGTACGCGTGTCTTTACGTCTCCTCTAATGTATACATTTGATCGGAATGCACAAATCTAATCGCCGTTTTGCGTTTTCCTCAGGCCACTCTGCAGTTCTGTGTGGTCAAACCGCTGATGGCCGTCATCACCGTCATTCTTCAAGCCTTTGGGAAATACAAAGACGGAGATTTCAAGTATGTTTACACCACAACTAAGTCAAAGTCCGTCAGAGCAGACTAAAGCAACAGAGTGGAGGTTTTATCATGATGGAACCGATGAAACGTCTTCTAGGACAAACTGAGCAGTCCAGATGTAATCCATGAAATGCTCCTGTATCAATGAGGCGAGCCACAGTTTAGCAACCTTATCTGCTTCCTGTACGTGTGCTTCTCTTCCAGTGTGGCCAGTGGCTACCTGTACGTGACCATCATCTACAACATCTCCGTCAGCCTGTCGCTCTACGCCCTTTTCCTCTTCTACTTTGCCACAAGAGAGCTCCTCGTGCCCTACAGTCCCGTGCTCAAGTTCTTCATGGTCAAGTCTGTCATCTTCTTGTCGTTCTGGCAAGGTATGAAGGCCACGCTGGTAGACATTCAGCACTTCCTGTTACCGTCCTTCAATCTCCACTCGGCTTCTTCGATGCAGGGATGCTCTTGGCCATCCTGGAGATGTGCGGCGCCATTCCGCAGATAAACTCTGCCGACATTTCAGTGGGCGAGGGCACCGTTGCCGCTGGTTACCAGAACTTCATCATCTGCATCGAGATGTTCTTTGCTGCTGTGGCTCTACGCCACGCCTTCACCTACAAGGTCTACATGGACAAAAGACTGGATTCCTACGGTTGGTGCCGTGTGCATGCAAAGCTTGACCAGTCCTCCTGTCGTCCGTCTGCTTTCCTCCTTTTTTAGTATTTTTCTGTTTTCCTCTTTGGCCTGTCCTTCGCTTTTTCAATTCAATATTCCGCTTTTGTCTTTTCTCTTCCTTGCTGTGCTGCATTGAAAGGCTCGTTTCCAATCTATGGACAGTACGGTAGGTCCAACCTCAGCTTTGTTTTGTGTCTGTGTATGCTCACCTCCTGTTGAAGGTCCCCTATTGTGGAAACATGGCTTTTAATGATCATTAAAATCATTTTAATGTACCATTTTATTTGGACAGGAATTTAATCATTCATTTAAAAACATGTTTAAGTCTGAAAATATGAAAATCTATTACACTCACTTCATTCTGGCACGGTTTTTCAAAATATATTAATATGTCTTAATATGCTGTTTTGTGGTTGAATATGGACAATTATTAGTCTAAAAAATATGATTATTTAAGCTAATTTTGGCCTATTTGCCTAAATTAAGCATTATCAAGCATCCAAATGGCTGTGATGATATGTAGTATTCTACACTGGTCACTAGATGTCAGTAATGTTACTGTAATGTTCGGTGAGACACACAAGCACCAGACCTGATTGCTGCATCAACAAGCCTTTATTGCATCTTTGCATAATCTTACCTCGTAATCCCTAATACTCAACATCACTTTCTGCCCCCCCCCCACTCAGCATTGATTATTATATTGGGAAACATGAATGTAAACGCGACTGTAGGGGTATTAGCTCATGTACAGAGGGCTCTAATAATGTAAACAAAACATATTTTGAAGACTGTAAACTGTTTTTTTCATGGCCAAACTATGAAAATATTCCATTTATAAATAAGGAAGCCTACTTAGCGGAAATTCATTTATCACGGTCCAGAACCAATTTCGATAGATGAGGGGTTCATCCGTTTGTAGCGTTCACAAACGCTGTCCGTCACATTGAACTTGTTCCCTCCCACTTTGCATCCAGGCCGCTGTGCGCCAATGAAAAGCATCTCCAGCAGCCTGAAGGAGACCATGAATCCAGGCGACATGGTCCAGGACGCCATCCATAACTTCTCCCCCGCGTACCAGCAGTACACCCAGCAGTCCACCCTGGAGAGAGGCGGGGGGCCAGCCCTCTCCCGCAGCCACAGTAACCTCAGCACCAGGGGGGACAACGAGAAGACGCTGCTGCTCAGCTCTGACGACGAGTTCTGAAACATGAACACATCCTCGGAGCCGCCGTTCACTCCGGTAGCCCTTATTTGATCAGCCATGGCAGACAAGTCAGACGCTAACGTTGTTCAGCTGAGGTTCTTATGTGATGGTGAGAGGTCAAATATACGGCATCTCACAAAAGTGAGTACACTGACATTTCAGCAGCCATTTTTATTACAATATATCATCTCAAGGGATGATACCACAATAAAGTATATATGATTTGTGCTGAAATCAAGTATATCAAGTATATCCTTATTCCATTGCTTTAGTCTCGTACCTTGAGAAGATATAATAAAATGGTTGCTGAATGGTGAGGGCTTCACTGGCTTTTTAGAGGGTAGTGTAGTTCAGGGACGAGCTGAAATGTTTATATAATACGTTCATTAGGCGGTACAGTTGTGACTTGTATTAACGTCCTAGAGGCCTATCCGTATTGACATATTGTGTCCGATCCGCTATACGGCCGGCGTATAGCTCCGCAATGCTGCACTTTAAACCTTCTGAGATAAAGCTAGATGACTGATAAGTAAGTATACGTAGAGCCGGAGCGTCAGTGCCATCATCTTCTGACTTTTGGTGGCTTTGTCTATTCTATATTTGAACTTGTGCCGAAAACCTCGCCAAATAGTTTAGACCAGATTCCGATTCTGAAGTGAGTCGCGGCTTTATTTTAATACAAAATATATGGGAATTGTTAGAAGCTATTGGAATGACGTGGGAATGCCGTTGTTCTACAAACGCAGATGGTATTCTCGGCCATGTTTTGCAGTTGCTTTGTATGCAATATCCAGACAAATAATAGCGTGACTCAATGATGTCTGCGGAGCGCCAAAGGGAACCGATTTGGGAGAGATTTTAGTGTGCCAGTAAGATTGATAGAAGGACAACGCCCACACGGCTTACCGAAGCTGCACGGCTGCCCAGCTGTGGTGCGCTCCCAACTGTAATCCCACAATTAAGGTCATTGCATGCAACCCACATCCAGCCTGCCTTGGCCCCCCGTTTGCTAAGGTAGCGCCGCCACGGTCAGAAAAAGACAAGAGGTGGGTTCAGACAGACAAGTCAGCTCATGCGAGGCATGGCAGAAAGTAAAGATGAAAACACATTCTTATTTTAACAAGGTGATGTTCAATTTGTGTTTTCCAGCAGCCGGTGTAGATGTCGCTTGTGGTTGTAATCTTACATGTTGGATGGTGGGAACGCTGCAGTCTACGCACCCGACGTTGTCGCCTCCTAATGAGCGTTATGTGTTGTGGGGAATGCAAGCTGTAATGCAAGTGTAAAGCAAAGTCCAGTCCATGTACAGCAAGTATTGAATGTAGACCAAAAAAGAAATACAGATACAGATTCAGAACCGATGTGGACTCCGTGGGTGCAAACGTTTATTCCAATTCTGACCACAAATCCAAAAAAACATTTTCAAACCACCACCTGCCCATAATTTGTTATTCAAGCTTTTATAGCCTCTTAGTGCTCTTTAACCGTCTTTAAAAACTTAAGAAGAATTGGATTTTTTTTTTATTGAAGAGATTGTTGTAAATACAGTTTAAGCACTGAAAAATATTCAAGATGACTTCAAATGGCATTGCTGCATATCGTGCTTTGTTTTAATATTTTCATTTTTATATATCCCTGCTGTTGTATACATTCTTATTTGGATATTTCTCATGTTATGTAATATGTTTATGCAGTTGGGTTCTGTTAGTGTTGAAAATGAAATAAAAGTCAATGGACAAAGTATGTTTTTCCATATATTTTGACATGTAAACTACACCATGAAGACATGTAGGGAACAAATGTAAACTCTTTTTAATGCTGTAAATGTTATTTGTGGTATTATAGTTTTATTTTCCCTGCGTGTTGTTTGCCATGTGGCAGAGACAGTCTATATCCAGCAGGTGGTGCTGTAGTGCCCTGCAGTGGTTTTGGATTGGTGCTGTTAGTGCGTCATGACTGATGCGATACTTCTTCGACAATTAAATATGAAAACCGGCAACATTTACAATGGTAATCGACCTCCAAATAATACAGTCAATATCTGTACCGTAGTCGTGTGTAATATAGCAGTGGTGGGGAGTTATGATGAACACCAGACGTGCGCGCAGATTATTATATTTATGACATACACCAAAACATGTATTTTAAAAAATCAAATATAATATATTGTAAGGTGCTGTTACAAAGTGTAAAGTGCCAGCCTGTCAATAAAGCATTTAAAAGGTTTTATATTGGCCACTTATACTGCCAGTTTGAAGCAACGGAAATGATCTGCACTTCATTTCAATCCCAAAGGTGTCAATCTTATTCGAAGGCGGGGCCAATCGGCGCCCAGCCAACCAAAGTGGCTTCCGCTCCCAGCCCTCTCGCTAAGCTAACAACATAGCTAGCTACATTGATTGATGTCAGGTAAACAGGATCATATACTTGTATCATATATATAAACACACACATATATATTAGACACATGACAGTTAGAGGCTTCGTCGATAATCTGCAATGAAGTTTACACAACTAGCATTGCACATTTTAACCGAACTGTAAGGCGAATCGGATAATTATCTACTATTAACTAGTCACCAGTGTAGCTTTTAAAAGGCCCGAAACAGAAAGCGAAAGTAAGCTCCAACATCTTCGTCCTCCATAAAAAGCGTGAGTCTTCAAAATGAGAGGCTCTTACGGAGACCGAGACAGAGACCGTGGTCGCGACAGGGGGTAAGAAAACAAAACATGGCCGCCTCCATGTTTTTTTGAGTAGTAGCGATGTTATTATAATAGTATTGCCATTGTTTTATAGCAGCCCTCGGTTTGGATCCAGCAGAGGCGGCCCTCCACCGGTTAAAAGGTTCGGAAACCCTGGGGACCGTTTACGAAAGAAGAGGTGGGATCTGAATGAACTTCCCAAATTCGAGAAGAACTTTTACACTGAGCACCCGGAAGTGCAACGAATGAGTCAGGTATGCACGTTCGTTAACCAGAGGATCATTTTTTTGTACTTTTCACACACCAATGTTTATTTTTTTCAGTATGACATTGAGGAGTACAGAAGGAGGAGAGAAATAACGGTTCGGGGTTCGGGCTCCCCGAAGCCCATCATCAGCTTCCATCAGGCACAGTTTCCTCGTAAGCACCTGGAAAGCGACACCAAGAAATACTTCTTCATCCTCATTCAGTTGTCTTTTCCATTTAGAGTACGTGATGGATGTGCTGATGCAGCAACATTTCAAGGAACCGACAGCCATTCAGGCGCAAGGATTCCCGCTAGCCCTCAGTGGGAGAGACATGGTGGGCATCGCTCAGACCGGCTCAGGAAAGACTCTGTCGGTGAGACCTAGTCTTTCTTTACCTTGGTTCTAAAAAATACCGGTGTTATGATGCTGCTCACAGGAGTTCAATTGGCGCCATTTTCCTTTTTGTCTTGGCACAGTATCTCCTGCCCGCCATTGTGCACATTAATCATCAGCCCTACTTGGAGCGTGGAGACGGACCCATTGTATGTATAAAAATACCGAATACAGTCATCCCTCGCCACATCATATTTCATTCAAAAATAGTGCAGATTTGTTGCCTAGATTATGATTTTTCTATTATAATGAAGCCAAATGAGGCATTCAGAGGATGCATTGTAGGATGTGATGCTATGTAGTATTCTACATTGGCCACTAGGTGTCAGCATTGTTCCTGTAATGGATCACAATCAGGCACACCAGCATCAGATTTGATTATCAGGCTTTTATTACAGGTTTGAATTATCTCACCACAATCCACATGTAATCCACATTCATTGCAAAAGAGGCCATCTTTATTCCTTATTTTCTTTCATTATGTCTACCATATTTGGTAATATGAGTGTAAAGGTGGATGGGATGTAGTAATATGAACATTTCATATCACGGTTATTGTATCCTGCTTTGTAGAAATTCACTTATCAGCGTCGGGAACCGTATAACCACGATAAACGAGGGATTGTTGTAGATTGAAATGTATTTTTTATTGATTTTTTATAGTGCTTGGTCCTGGCGCCCACAAGAGAACTGGCACAGCAGGTCCAGCAGGTGGCGTGTGATTATGGAAAATCATCTCGCATTAAAAGCACATGCGTGTATGGGGGTGCTCCCAAAGGACCCCAGATTCGAGATCTGGAGAGAGGTGTGCACCACTAGCCATTGAGCATTTATTTAGTTCCAAGGATGAAAAGGGAATGGAAAAGAAAGCGTTCTTGTTTGTTCTTTTTCAGGTGTTGAAATCTGCATCGCCACGCCGGGCCGTCTGATCGACTTCCTGGAGGCGGGAAAGACCAACCTGCAGCGCTGCACATATTTAGTTCTGGATGAAGCCGACCGCATGCTGGACATGGGATTCGAACCCCAGATTCGCAAAATTGTGGACCAGATCAGGGTGGGATCTTTAATGTCGTCACAAATTGAGAAGGTTGGAGTTCATTAATCCGTACCGGTGCGTATCCAGCCGGACAGACAGACGCTGATGTGGAGCGCCACGTGGCCCAAGGAGGTGCGGCAGCTGGCGGAGGACTTCCTGAAGGACTACGTGCAGATCAACGTCGGAGCCCTGGAGCTCAGCGCCAACCACAACATCCTTCAGATAGTCGACGTGTGCACGGATAGCGAAAAGGACAACAAGTAAGAAAGCGAACACGTCGCCGATGAGCGCTCGTTTGCACGCGTTCGCCATGACATCTTCTCTTTTAAACCCTCAGGTTGATCCAGCTGATGGAGGAGATCATGGCTGAAAAAGAAAACAAGACCATCATCTTTGTGGAGACCAAGAAGCGATGTGACGACCTCACACGTCGGATGAGACGAGACGGGTCAGCCGGGGGAAGATGATGAACCAGGAAGTAACCTGAGCAGATCGCTGACCTGCGTTGCTGTTTTGACTCGTAGGTGGCCGGCGATGTGCATTCACGGGGACAAAAGCCAGCCGGAGAGAGACTGGGTGTTGTCAGGTACAAGAAAAAAATACTCACCAGGATATGCAGTGCAGTACCACAATTGGCCACTATACCACAATTTTTTGTGTTTTAGAGTTCCGCAGCGGCAAAGCTCCAATCCTTATCGCTACGGATGTGGCGTCCCGGGGTTTGGGTATGTGCTCAAATGTCACCCGCACTCCGCACAAAACATTTCGATAGCAAGAATACGCCAGGCTGAGCCGCTGCTGCTTTTATTGTGGAAGCTGTTAGCTGTTAGCCGTTAGCTGTTAGCTGTTAGCTACTCTGGCACGGAGGTCTCCTCCCTCACCAACGTGTGATGCTTTGCTTCTCAGATCATTGTGTATCTCCGAAGCAAATCATGTTGATAGCGAAGCTAATGAAGAGCTTGAAAGATGAATTTAAGGTGAGGCTGGTGATGCAGATCAACCTTTGACCTAATTCTGTCTTCATTTGTTTTCTTTTCATTTTCTTTTGTTTGTTTCAAAGTCTCTCTCCTGCCAACTAGAAGTACACAGGCCCTCGGGAGCCTGCAGCCGGACCTAGGCATGACTAATCGAAAGCCGACTTTGGGGAGAGAGAGAGAGAGACGGCTTGATTTATCAGTCCCACACAGCCATCTCCGCCGCAGAGCCCACAGTGCCCGCCAAGCCCTCTCCCCCTTGCCGGGACCCCGACTGCCTGGCTGATTGGGGACAGGGGACGGGGGACGGAAAGAGGGGCAAAAAAATTTGATCCGAAAGTCGGGCTGTCAGGGGGGGCTCACCTCCGCCCTGCCGTCATCACCCAAGCAGTAGGACCTCAATTGGCGTTAGAGACGCTGTGGGGCGTCACCAGAAGAGCGACGCGTCCACCTGGAGCTGGGGGGGGCGGATTGCGGCCAAAGCCCCGCCGCCGTGGACGGCGGTGCTGCAGCCTGCCCTCTGACACCCCGCCATCACTGGCTGTGGCGGCTGGCCTCTCCCTCCGCGGACGTCATGTCTGGTCCTGGCTGGCAGGAGTCCTGGCCTGGAGGAGTCACCACTCTCTAAATGTTCCTCCTCCTCCTCCTCCTCCTTGACTTCCTGTTGCACACGTCATCACTTTTCCGTCATCCTAAGTCCAACTCCTCGACCCGTCATTGTCTTTCTATGTCCCTTTGGCTTTCTTTAAACCGTCTCCTGACAGCTACCCGTAGTCCCGCCCCCTCCGCTGCAGCCCCGTAGACTCCCAAAGCCGTTGTCCTCCATGCCCATCAAACCAGACCACTGCCAACAAGTCCTGCTTGCCAACAAGTCGCCTGCACCTGCAGGACTCCACTGACCGGGCCCGTTCCCGGCTCCGCCCACCAGGCTTCCCCTTAGCGTCTGTTTCTTGTTACTCGGGCTCTACCATTATACGCTGGGGCGGGGGGGCATGGGAGGAGTCGGGACATACAAATCAACCTCTCTGCAGAGGGAGGTGGGACTGCTTTTGTCCTCCTACGCCTGCAGATCCCCCCCCCCGTGAGTGGCGAAAGGGTCGGGGGGGGACAGGGGGGTAACTTTTAGAGGTCGTCACTAGATCTCTGATACAGGGTAAGTACCGTCACCCCTCTTCCCCTTTTTCTCCTCCTCCAGCCTTCATCGTGACGCTCCCTCCAATCGGTCTTCTCGGCCCCTCCCCAACGGTAATGAGAAACAGACCTCAAAACAGCAACCCCCCCCACAATGAATTATTCCGAGGAAGTAGCCCTTTTATGACTTTAGGAAGGAGGCATCCAAATGACAAAATTCATGTACAGAATCTCACAAAAGGGGGTCCGCCCCCCAACTATTCAGCACGTATTGTTTTACATGTTGGGGGGGCTCAACAGTCCAATTCATCTCCACTAGTTCAGTAATGATTTATATTTAGTAGCTTTTATATCCTCTGGTTTTAGCCTCTCAAAAATATATTTCTACCGCTTATCCTCACGAGGGTCACTGGAGCCTATCCCGGGGTACACCCTGGACTGGTGGCCAGCCAATCACAGGGCACATATAGACAAACAACCATTCACACTCACATTCATACCTATGGACAATTTGGAGTCGCTAATTAACCTAGCATGTTTTTGGAATGTGGGAGGAAACCGGAGAAAACCCACGTGCGCACGGGGAGAACATGCAAACTCCACACAGAAATGGCCGAGAGTGGAATTGAACTCCGGTCTCCGAGCTGTGAGACCTGTGTGCTAACCACTAAAACACTGTGCACCCCTTAAAACTATATAATATTTACTGTATTTTCTGGACGATAAGTCGCTCCGGAGTATAAGTCGCAAAAATGCATAATTAGGTAGAAAAAAAACATCCATAATTCGCATTTTTTGCGGGTAATTTTCCAAACTACTTGACCAAAACAGACATTACATCCTCTTGGAAGGCAAATTCTAACAATAATAAAAGAATAGCGAACATGCTAATAAGTGTAAGATATGCTATCATATTATTATTCAGCTACACCAAAAATAAACATGAACACAAAAGGTGTTTATGTAACATAAAGAGTTTTTTCATTTATAAGTCGCTCTGGAGTATAAGTTGCAGGAACAGCCAACCTATGAAAAAAAGTGGCACTTAAAGTCCGGAAAATATATCTATAAATATATAATATAAAATCATATATGGCTTGGCCGGTGTAGACTGCATTTAGAGCAGATGGCGACGGAAACAAGACTAAGTGAATCAGCAACAACGTGCAGAGGACAGGTTCGATCTCCTAACTTATCTCCTAAAAAATAGCGTGGCTACACCAGAGGATGCTAACCACTCATTAGTAAGAAGAATAGGGTGGAATTTCCAGATGGAGATGAGCCTCAAAAATCAATCAATATATACATACAATGTCTGGAGGACATATTGTTGTACAAGCTGTACACTGACTACTCTTAAGTACATAAAGAATGAATGAAGAATTGAGCCTTGAGAGTAACGTGGGAGGGGACTTTTGTGAGATGCTGTATCTCGGTTTATGGCGATCCAGATGATATCAGCGTGACTCCAATGAAAAGTATTGATGAAATATTTATATGTGTATATATATATGTATATGTATATAACGTGCTAAGTGTAGTGGCGTCCTATAGTACTATGTTGTATTAAAGGTTGCCAGGTAAGTGATGGTTTCAGATTGTCTTTGCCAAAAGCACACTTTCAATATTTAATGCAATTATGACTTTGTTCTGACTATTATTTCCGTTTTTCATCCTTCTCCAACTTCTCCCACCACACCGACCCCCTCCCCTTTACTCCCCCCCCCATTCCACCCATTTGCACCGCTCCCAATGTCTGTCCAAAAAGACGTGGAGGATGTAAAGTTTGTGATCAACTACGACTATCCCAACTCCTCCGAGGACTACATCCATCGTATCGGCCGCACGGCAAGGAGCACCAACAAAGGCACGGCGTACACCTTCTTCACCCCGGGGAACCTCCGCCAGGCCCGGGAGCTGATCCGGGTTCTGGAGGAGGCCAGGCAGGCCATCAATCCCAAACTGCTGCAGCTGGTGGACACCGGACGTGGAGGCGGAGGAGGGGGAGGCGGTGAGGGGGCGTCCATGATGATCAGGTTCTGTAAGATCTCCTGATGCCGTAACTGAACACCGATATCTGGTCCTCGCTCCAGGTGGACGTCCACGTTTCCGAGGCGGCTCCACCTCCAACAATCCCAACTTGATGTACCAAGACGAGTGTGACCGGCGAATGCGCTCCGTTGGGGGCGGCGGTGCCAAGGACAGCCGCGGCAGCAGCAGCAGCTACGCCCGCGATAATCGAGGCGGGGGCAGCCGAGACGGGGACCGCCTCACCTCCTCCTCATCCTCTTCCTCCTCTTACAGGGATCGCAGCAGCCAGGATCGAGGACGCAGCTACAGCTCCAGCTCCTACCAGAACAGCCGCAACAGCAGCGGCCAGTACAGCGGCCCCAGGGGGGGCGGCTCTGCACCGGCGGCGGGGGCGGCGGGGGCGGTCCCGCCCCCCTCGTCAGGCCCCCAGCCTCTAATGGCCCAGCAGTTCAACCCCACCCAGCCCATGATGGGCCTGATGGTTCACTCTGCGTTCCAGTTTGCCGCACCGCCGCCCCCACCGGGACGAAAGTAAATGGCACCCCATGCTTTCTCTCCACGTAGCGGCCGCTTTATTAGGTACACTTACACACTTTACACTTTTTTAGATGTTTCTTTTTGTACCTGGTAGATGGTAACATGGTGGTAACTATTTGTAGAGCAAATATGGCGTTCTTACTACTTCTCTTCCAGTAGTCGTAATGATTTTGAACTGATCTTTCCAATGTACATATGTTTTTCTCTGACATCGCAGCCAAGGTAGGTGGAACCCCAAAAGTAGGTTGGATTTGAAGATAGAATACAAAGATAGAAAAAGCAGCGGAACACAAATTTACTGGCTAAATAAGATGACCTTTTTTTTAAACTACCAAGGGCAAAAGTGCTGAATAGACCCGTTAAGAAGTTCTTTCCTAAGCTGATGTTTACTAATCTCCAAAGAGCAAAATGAATTGTTAGTACGGTGAAAGCGTGACGTTGTACTGTACTCATTCATTTTCATACTCAATAAAAGCTCTTTGTTGTGACACCGTGGATTCTAAATGGATGGATGGATGGATTACATGTATCCCATGTGCAAATTAGAATTGGCGCTCGGTTCCGGGTGACCTCGTTTCCCAGGAAAACCAGGAACTCCCTTGTAGTGCGGAATATTTGAACTGCATGAACTCTGCAGTGATGACGATTGACTGCAGATGATCGTTTTTATTTGTCTGAATATAATGAAAACGAGGAAAAAGAACAGCTCATTTTGTTAAGTTTTTTGTTGTTTGATGACGGAAGCGTATCAGATGAGGTCCAGTACACCTTTGTCGGTTTTTGGTGGTGACCAAAAGACACTTCAAAGACACGTTCCTTGACAAACACACAAAGGTCATAGTGTGGTCCAGAGAGGTTCCGGGTACACGACTGATAAATGGACATATTTGTGTGATAAGACTTTCCAGTCTTGCTCAACAAGACGACACGGACACACACACACACACACACACACATCAGTCGGGCCGAGCGACGGTACAAACGTGTTCAGCCAAAGTCAGAAACCGAAGCCACGTTCACTTGTCTGTTGTTTACCGTGTGTTTGACATCAGTTGGGGACTTTACAAACTCCTGCCAAGGGGACTTCAGCGGTGTTGCAAAAAGGGGGCCGGCTGTTGACATAACTGTTGCCGTGTTGTGTATAAAAGCAGACTGGAAGCCGAGGAGGACGACGAGACAGACTGATGAAGATGACGTGCAAGAACATTGCTCTGCTCGCGGCTTTGCTGGGTGAGAACTTCGACCTCTGCTTCACTGGACTTGAGTGCTTCAGTCTTGAGTGCTGCTAAGTGTGTGTTTGTGTTCCCGTGTGTGTGTAGCTGTGGCGTGTGTGTGTGAAGGTGTGACGTTTGGCCAGCTCTGCCAGGGGAACCCCAACAACATGCGTAGGACGTCAGACATTTGGGGTCAAGGTCACTACGGGGCTCCAAGGTGAGATGGTACTGCCTGACCGCTGGAAGCAGACAAAACAGCTAATGTGTGTGTGTGTGTGTGTGTGTGTGTGTGTGTGTCTTTCAGGGGGTCCAGGCAGCACAAAGGTCTGGACATTGAATGTGAGGACGGCTCCGTTGTCTACGCTCCGTTTGACGTCACTCTCAACGGGAAGGTCATCGTCTACACCGACCCCGCCAAGGCCGCCATCAACGACGGCATCAACCTGCAGACCGACGGTCGGCTAGCACGCCTGCACCTCCTCTCCTCTTCTCTCCTCTCCTTGACGCTGACATCGTTCCTTCTGTCCTGCAGATCTGTGCTTCAAGCTCTTCTACGTCAGGCCGGATCAGACTTCCGGAACTGTGAGCAAGGGCCAGCGTCTCGGCGTCATGCTGCCCATGCAGCAAGTCTACCCAGGGATCAAATCTCACGTTCACGTGCAGATGTGCGACAAGAGCGACCCCACCGTGTACTTCTGATGCGTTCCACTTTGCCACCTTAAGACATTTGGTATGAAACCATTTCATTTAATCCAGGTTATTGTTGTACACACACAGGTGTCAATCATAAAGAAATGCATCAACTTGTGTGGTGCGGTCTTTGTTGTCATTATCACACAGTATTTAGTACGGGGAATCAGCAGAGCCGGCCCATGGATGGGACCTTGGAGAGGTTTTTATATGCCCCCCCCCCATCTGTGATTTCCAGTCACTTCCAAAACAAATCGAATGGCATTGTTTTTATTGTTGTCTTTAATTTGTCAGCCAATTTACACGGTGAAAAAATTACAAAAACTACAAACAAATCGGAAATACAATATAAATACCCCCCAAAATAGTGACTAAATAATAATAATAAATAACCAATAGGTTGAACACATAATAAATAAGGTGTATGATGTATAAGCTCAAAATCAATACAATTTAGTGTAGAGTCTAGCCACGTGACTCCTTCAATGGGGACAACGTAAGTTTCCCTGTGATACGCATGCGCAGTGTCGCCGGGTATCCCAGGTGCCAGGACATTAATAATATGCTGTTTTAGTTAACTTATTTTATACTTACGAATTAAATCAAATGTGAAGATGAATAATAAAGGGTACGGCACTATTTTTTTATGATTTAGTTTAGTCCGCAAAGTTTACCCGGAAGTAATTTTAAGTGGCCCTGCACGTGCAGGTAAACATATGTAGAAAAAAACAGGAGGAGGACCGGGAAAAGACGACACAAAATGGAAAAAGGTTGGAGACTTTTGTTGACCTAAATATATATTGTATATTTATACTATATAAATATATGCAGTAGCGTCAGCCGGCACCAACTTAGAACATCGAGGTGGGCGTCTCTCGTTTGGACTTTTCGTCTTTAGCATTAGCATCTCGTTTCCACGCAACAGGAAGATTAGTGTAGTCGACAAAGGTTTGAAGCTCGCTACTGCCATCTGCAGCATTAAAGTGGAAACGCAACGAGGATTCAAATAACGTGATTTTGTTACCCCACATCGAATTAAGCTCCTCGTCAGCTCCTGTCAGTTACATCCAACATTACCAATAAGTATATCACACTTTACTCCTACTGCAGATCTTCTTATTTCTTCTTATTATTTTTCTTATTTATTATTTCTCTTTGGGTTTTTCCCTTCAGGGGTTGCCACGGCAAACCGATCTCCTCCATCCAACCCTGTCTTCTGCATCTGTCCTCCTTCACTACAACCATAATCCTCCTCTTTGGTCTTCCTCTACGCCTCCTACCTGGCAGCATCCTTCTACCAATATATTCACTATATCTCTCCTCTGGACATGTCCCAAACATCTCAGTCTGGCCTAAAGGACTTAGTCTCCGAGGCCTCTAACATGTAATGTCCCTCTGATGTACTCCTTCCTGATCCTATCCATCCTGGTCACTCCCAAGGAGGACCTCAGCATCCTCATCTCCGCTACCTCCAGTTCTGCTTCCTGTCTCTAGACCAAACAACATGGCTGGTCTCACCAAAGTTTTGTTTACCTTTCCTTTCATTTTAGCCTGTAACCTCACTCTTCCACTTGGGTCCCTCTCATTCTCTGTACTTCTCTGTTGACATTCTTAAAGCAAATACTGCATCTGTAGTATGTTTTTGGCATGAAACCATACTTCTAGCTTCAACTACTCTTTCCCATGACTTCCTGGTATGGCTTATTAGCTTTAACTTTTGTTCTTAAAAATGGGCACCAACACACTTCTCCTCCGTTCCTGGGGCATCTTCTCCCCACCTAAGATCCTCTTGAACCACCCAGTCAGGAACTCTTCTACCTCTCCCAGACACCTCCATCCCTCCGTCAGGACCAAGTGCCCATTTCCTCTTTACCAATCTTTGCTACTTCCTGGTCCACAGCAGATATTTATTCTACATGCTAGATGTTGGTGTGAATAACACAAACTTGCAACACAGTACCTTCAAATTCATCCCCTACCCCCCCCCCAGAAAAACCTTTATTGTCACTTCTGCATATTTAATCGTCGTTATGCTCTTGCACAAGTCAAATGTACATTGGTATTTACAAAGAATTGGTTAGTAGAGCGAGAGAAGGAAGTGAGGATGGAGTGCTCAGCATGATGACAAACTAAATGCAGTTCATGAGATTTTTTTATACTTAAACTTAGAAATGGCGTGAATGTAACAATGAAACTAATATGAAGCAGGTTTAATGAATGAAATGACAGAAATCAATTCAAACGTGTTATTGGGAAAAGAAATGACAAGAGGCACATATGGCAGAAAATACACAATGTCACAGTACTTTTTTTTTCTCTCCGTTACACAAAAAAGGAAACTCCCAGATTGACGAAAGACAAAAAAAAGATGATTCAGCAGTTTTGGTTTGATAAACTATGACCAGGTCATGTGTGTGTTTTGTTTTGGCGTGTTGACTTTCACGGGCAGGCGGGATGTCGGAGCATGCAGAGGGTGAAGGTAAAATTGTACACAATCGAGACGTGTGCTCAAGACCCGAGAACTTGAAGCACACCAAGTGAGCAGATATGCACATACAGTAGTTGTCAGTTCTTCGTTGGTAGCACGGTCTTTAAAAGAACCTGGGGGGGGGGGAAAGCAGCCACATAGCAGAGACCGGGCAAAGCAAAGTCAGTAAAAGCATGTACGCACACAGCATGAAGCAGGAAGCAGGAAGTCCTAGCAGGTACAGAGCAATCAAGAAGCAAAAAGGAGGAGACCACGTTTAATAATCCGGGGATGGTAGAGTTCTGTGGGTTGTTTTAACGCTATAGATGCCCCCACGTGTCTGGAGCAGGAAACTGTTGGAGACTTCCATTCTCACTGTGCTCCTGCTCTCCTATTGTGAAGCTTAATCTGTACTGCAGCTCAACTTTCTCCTAAAATGGAAACACAAACGGAAACAATGTAGATGATCCAGACAGGCAACCACTTCAATATGTGTATATATGTAAGATGTCCCTCGTCTATCACAGTTAATTGGCTGCAGACCCAACCGCAATAAGTGAAATGTTGCAATGTTATGATACAACAGCATTCACCAAATGTGTTTCTAAAATGGCCGCACCTTGTTTGGGTTTGCCAGGAGCATGATCTGTGTGACGGCAGCAGGAGGAAGAATGGGATTGAACGCAGGAAGGTCCGTTCCTGAAGGTGCCTGCAGCTTCACCGCCACTGACTGCAAGCGGTAAATGAAAAAAACCAATTCACCGCTCACATCGGCAAATGAAAGATGTCATCTTATGTACATATCGGAGGGCAAAACGAGACAAGACGCCCACTCAGACCTTCTGTGTCGAAATTAGGAAGCTGATGTTTGTGACGGGCACGGGAGCGGAGGACAGCATGGAGATGATCACCACCAGCACGTCGGGGCGAGATGGAGGTGAATCACGTGCAACGTGGAGGAGAACGCGTAGATTGTGTCCGTCAAAGACCGTGACAGGTAACAGACTACCTGAAAGAGTGATCATGTGACACAATACAGGTAGATTCTAAAAACAAAACATGTGGACTTACTGGGCTTAATGGATTCCAGAGGTACAAAAACATCGGCCAGGGAGACCTCGGCAGACGGAGTCTCCGTGTGAGCGGGGGTCATGTCCAACAACGTGGGGCCAAGGCTGGGTTCTGAGTGGAGGAGTAGTGAGGGATGGTCTGAGACAAAGGCTGGGATGGGGTTGGGGGTAATGTTGGACCCCAACTTGCTCTGTAAATCTCGCAGAGTTGGTTTGGACTGCTGTTTGTCCCTACAAGCAGACACAATTACTACTTATCTCATGCACGTGTCCAAAAGGGTCACTAGCAAAAGTGCATCTTCATGACGGAAATGGGAAGAACAGTCACATGACCGCAGTCCATGCTGCTGCTTCGTCCCTTCTTTAAAAGCCTGTTCCACGTTGGACCGTTTTGCAGTCTTTCAAGATGTCATATGAACATTCCTTTAGTGACTGCTCACGGAACATGCAACATGGCAAACGGAAGTGCCTTGTAAAGAAAAGGGAAGTTTATTCCCATTTATAGATGGGGAAAACCAGGACCGCACATGTAAACGTGGAAGAGGCTTTAGTAGAAGAATATCAAGCAGAGGAGTTTTCTACCATTTAACCTGCAGGCCCTCAGGAGGGAGGGACTGCTGCAACAGCGTCTTTCCCAACAAGTCCAGCTCATCAAGGGCCGAACCTCTGGGGGCCGAGCCCGGGGAGATGGGATGGGAGGGTGCTTCTGGACTCAGGAGGAGACTGGGTGCTGCTGGGATGTCTGCATCGATGCTGTCTGACGACTGGAAGTGGAAATTTTCGATTAAAAATAATGAGGATAATGGAAAAATGTGATAGATTGTTGCGGCAACGCCTGCTTCCCACCTGGAAAGAATCCCAGGCTGTGGAGTCCTCCGGCTGTGAGGTCGGATTAGAGGTGTGTGTTCCTTCACTTAGACCTGGAGGGGACAACACAATATAAAATACATTTTAATAGACGCTCTAAGACGCTTCTGCCTGCCATTTTTTTCCTGATGCGACTTATACTCGGGAAATATTGTAATTGTAGTTTTAAAATGCGCTTATTCTAATGAGTTGTAAAAGCGATGTGGTTACCGAGCGACATGAGCTCGTCGTCAAGTAAAGAGATGCCAGTCTCCTGTGAGGTTGCATTGAGGCTGTCAGTTGGAGTCGGGAATTCCGGGAAGGAGGGAGGCGACTGGGGTGATGTGTCCAAGCCAGACAGATCCAGCAGTGCTGTTCCCCCTGCTGGGTTGAACATGGAAATTAAAAGATTTGGCCAATCCGTTCACGAGTCACGGCTGATCGGCGTCTCCCCCACCTGGTTGTTTCTGGGCGTTTAACGCATTGTTGCCGTTGACGACCTCCCCCTTCACCTGCTGTTTGTACAGGTTGATGACATGAGTCAGGCTGTCGTTGGCCTGCAGGATCTCCGCTGTGGAATGTTTAGAACAAAGTAAAAGCAGGCATTGGTCCAATGGTTCAAGATGGCGGAGATGCTTTGGGGAAACTCACCGAGAGCTTCGTCGTTATCTTCCGTATCACTTGCCAGTCTGAACAGCGTGGGTCTCATTTTTTCACAGCGCTGGTAAAGGTCCTTTTAAAAGAAGCAAACAATCAGTTCTAATGAACTTAGTCTGAGTGACCTTTACTTGGCCAAACCCTGGTGGTAATTCAAACGTGAACGCTGCTGACCAGACCAAAAATGCCTCTCTGCTGACCCTGGCATTGCCCCTACCCGTGGAAGTCATTTTGTAACGGGGGCAAGCAATTTGGCCGAGGGCGTCCCTGACTTCATGCAGTCTACTGTGCAGCCTTTGGTGCAATGATGGAAATACTCGTGTGGATGCTCGGCGAACCGTACCCAAGTACTCTCTGTCCAGGCCCGAGTCCCGACCTAATCTGACGTTGCAACGAAAAGAGATTGTAAAGGCTCACCTGTATGAGCTCCAAGTTGCTCTGACTCGTGGCCGTGCTGTCGTAATCCTGCAGGAGCTGGGTCAGCAGGCTGACGCTCTCATTCACCTCCTGAATGGCGCTGACCCGCTTGGACACCTTCTCTGCTCGCTTCTGATCCTACCATTACAAAAAAATGGGGGTTATAATTTAGTGCACATTACAAGTAAAGATGACGGCCAAATTACCCAAAAAAATGCTGTTTATATTTTTTTTAAAGCGAAAAAGAAGAGTTACCTCTTGGACCATGTCCTTGATGAGTTTGTTGGCAGCTTTCAAGTCCTCAGGATGCGAGCTGTTCAGCAGGCGTGACAACATCTGGTAAAGCCAAAAGCAGGATTAAAAAGAAGGCAAAAAAAAACAAGCGCTCATGACTAAAAGCAGCCCCGCACTGCATATGACAGAATTCAAACCAATTCAAGTGTTATACACGCCATGGTTCTTACTTTGGACTTCTCTTCATCCTCAAAGATAGCATTTTTGGGTCTGGGAGGAGGAGGAGTAGGTTGTAAATCAGGGGGCAACTGGGGGTCTTGTTTGAGAATACCTGCAAACGATAAGACTACACTTTAGGTGGCTTTTAAAGAATTTCATACATACATAATATGTGTGTAAAACTAAAAAAAAGTGTTTTCTGTTAATATTTTGGGCTTTCTGGAACAGATGAATCTGATTTACATAACTTATTATAGTAAAAATGCATTCAGTTAGAGTACGTTTCAGTTACAGACCAGATTAATGATGCTAACCAAGGTTCCACCGTATGTGTAAAATACAACCATGTCTGGAAATCGACTGTACATTGCATCCAACTGAAAGACCCCTACCTTGCTTCTTTAGCATCTGATAGGCATCCAAGATCTTGGCCTCATCAGGCAGACCTAAAGTCCAGCTGTAGATCAACTCCAAGACCTTCTTCTTCACTGGCTCCGGTGACCGGGAACCCAGGTACTGTGTGTAAGGAATCGATGTCAGCGACAAAGAGTTAAACGTGTCAGAGAAAGCCAAGCCATGCAGACCCACTCATGATAACTTTACCTTTGGAGAAACTACTTTGATAAGTTCATTGAGAAAGCGGAACTTGCCCACTTCATTGTGAAACCTTTTCCCGCAGTTTTTCATACAGGTCTCCAAAACCTGGCAAAGAAAAGGACACATGCCTGGATAGCAGGAAATGTTTGGGACATATTATGAATTTGTGCCAGCTACCCCTTCTACTCCTCTACTGCAACACAAAAAGAAGAGAAAATTTGGCAACAAAAAAAAAAAACTACCAGTCTTGCCTGTGCTATTATTTTCTTGACAAATACATACGACCCCAAAGTTTGATCCCCATTAAGTTGACTTACTGACTTGAACTCGAAATTCGGCACACACCTTTAGGGGATTGACATGTACATGTCTGTAAAATTTGAGCAACGCTGGTTGAAAGACGTATTAGCTGCCAGCAACCAATGCATCTTTGAGTCTTAGCAACTAACTGCCCATGTGTATTATGTAGTACGCTAACATGTCTTCCAAAGCAATTTCAACACATTTGACAAAAAAAACGTTGACTGAACACCTAAGTGCACTTTAGCGACACTAGACATACCTGCACGATCTAAACAAGCAATACAATAAGGGTTCTTGTCCAGGTGTACATAATGTGCCGAGTGCATGTTTACCAGTAGAGCCTGCATGGCCTCCCACTCCTGTGGAGATTGTATCTTGTGGGCCAACAGCCTGGTGGCCAGCTGAGGTCTGCAAAAGGATACAAAAACAAGACTCTAGTACTAACGGTAGCGAATATTATCTTTACGTGCACCAAGCTTACCCCTCCAAATCATTGTTGAGCTGTTCACAGAAAGCGTTGATGCTGCTCCAGTCTGTATCTCTATTCAGAGGGTTGGTTGCTCTGTCTGAAATGTTAAACAGTCAGGCAACAGCTAGCAACACTTCTCACATTACACCATTGAGGAGCCAATGTAAACAAACAGCCTGCATCTCTTCTTTGTGATAAAGTAGATTTTAGTATTCACAATATTTAAATTTCATCTCTTTTTGGCTACATTTACGCATTTCCACTCTTATTTTAGTGGTGTTTTCTTCTATTGTGAGAATATAGCAACCATACCAGCTCAAATGTACACACCTGCCTTAGTGTTAACGTTAGCTAGCTTGGCGGTGAACTCGTGACTGTCTCTTTGTAATCTACAACTTTGTTATCGGTTCACGGCTTAAAAACAATCAAAGCAAAAAGCTTGGTTGATTACACCAAAAGTCCCATATGGGTGCCATGGCATACCAAAAAAAAGATAGGAACCATCGAGCCCCGAAGCTAAAAGGACGCCCATTGTTGCCGTGTTGACAGCTGCCAGGTACAGGTAGCTCCGGAGCTACGTTAGCATCCTGGATGTCACGGAACCATCTTCAGCCTTCGTTGCCCTCTCGAGGGGCGTTTCGGTCAATTGACACCACGCACATGTGATTCAGAAATCATATTTTGGAACTTATGCAGCCTCATGGCAACATGGCGACTCGATTTATGATGAAATACTCACTGATACGTGACTCCAAACTCTCCGTTTCTGGCGGAGCAGCCATCACTGCGAGATTTATGTCGCTCTTGCGTCCGCCTCCCCGAGAGCCACGCAAGAGCACGTAGAAGCCGTGTCAACGTAGAACTACAGTGAATAGATATAGTATTTCCGCTAAAATACCTGTCTGTTGTAGCAGTCACTTCAGAAACAATATATTAATTGAGTCAGAGGAAAAATTAAAGCTACAAATATATTGTAGTTGTCATTAAATCGTACTTTTGGACTCAAATTAAATGCAACAGGGATTCTAATGTAGTACTTCTACGAGCGTGGAACATACGCCCTAATACCGGAAGTCAGTCACATTTCAAATTAAAAGCCAGGGTGAGTTTTGCTACACTACAATATAAACATTGGACACACCTGTCTTATTGTTAACGTTAGCTAGCTTGTGTCCTAAATGTTTGATCCGATCATTTAGCCCCTAAGATGTGTCATAATAGTGTTATTAGATATATATACCAAAACCAAACGTGTGTTTTAATGATGACTGATTGGATTACAAATCCTCATGTGATTCCTATTATGTGTTGTTCTGTACAGCAGTCACGTTGCAACTTCAGCATTGAGTAGTATTGAAAATTACACATGTTTCTTTTGGTAGTTTTTCTCAACTTCTATATTTTGCCACGAATCAAACTAAGACGTTTTAAACAACACATTTCCTGCATCGTGGATGGTGTAAAATTACACAAATGTTTTCTTTTAAGACATTACAAGCGAACAGTAGGTTTGGGGATATTGCAAATTTGGTATCGATCTCATATCTAGTAAATATAAGCACAGTATTGCCAGTACATTTTACTTGAAAGTGTACCACTGAATCGATTATTCGGCATTTGCTTCGATCCGCCCAGCACGAGTAAACAGTGCATTGTCTCCCTCTAGCGGCAGCTATTATACGGTGCAGCGATTGCGGGAACACAGCATGACGGACGACAGCCACGAACGGGATTGTTTAATTTTGATAAACACTTTGTGGGCCTTCAAGAAGTGCAGATGTTTGGATATTCTGCAGCATTTCCGCCACATTTACGAGCAGCGCTGTGATATGTCGTGAAAAATGACTACTGTGAGTGGATTTCTGACGAGCGATAGAAACTCGGGGCTAATGTGAGTCTTTTTCTTTTTTTTGTGAAAACCATTGACGACTTCGGAAAGTCAAGGCCTGTCCCGTCACAGCGTTTGCAGATGTAACCGCTTCCCGTTGCCTCCACTTAGGGAAACATAGTTGTGCGTGGATGTCAACTGAGTCCTGCCTCATGTGATGAAGGCTGCAATCACACATGACATGATGGCATCATCGCACACTTTGCTGCAATGGTGCAGACAAACATGCGGCACTTACCCAAATGTGGAAATAAAGAATTTATCAAGCTCATTCAGAGACGGACTTGCATTCTGTGCCATCATCAGCAAGCACCGCCCAGACCTGATGTGAGTATTCTTTCCTGTGTTTACCTCCATTGGTTTCTACTGGCTAATCTGGACCTGACAGTGTGGTGGGACTAATCTCTTAGTAGTCCCTAATCGTCCCCAATCTCTCTAGACACCTTTTTACGCTTAAATTGGATTACTTGTGGCTTGCTTTGACATAAATGCACACATTTATAAATACTTTCTGTGTTCAATTATTAAGTCTTGTCATTATGCTGCCTTCCCTCAGAGATTTCAGCTCCCTCTCCAGGGCAAACATTTATGAAAATAACCAACTGGTGAGTCACGCCCACACACGTCACAGGAGAAGCATGCATGCTCACAAAAGAATACCGGTCATATTCAATATATAATCATATTAGGATAACGCTCTGTTTTTAGGCCTTCGGGGTTGCAGAGACAAAACTCGGCATCCCTGCTTTTCTCATCCCAAAAGACATGGTGGCCACCCAGGTGCCGGACTACTTGAGCGTCATCACTTACCTCTCCCAGTACTACCACTACTTCGGCAGAGTATCCAACGGTCGGTGATGTATAATCATGTCTTTTTCGACCTTTAGTAGAAATTCTAAAAACTTACTTGGTTTGCACGTTCAACAAGCAAACACAATATTGACATTTTCTTTCATTCTATTTTCACGGTACTGTGACTTTCACGTTTTGGTATTATATAGTAATACAGTAATACCTCACCACTTTGTGGCTTCACAATCGCCAAAAAGATAATTGATAAATCATGTAGTTTATTATGGCAGTATTAGTCATTGAATTATTACATTTAAGCATGTTACATATCTTTTGCCAAATGTAAGCACATTCAAGCATAAAAATAGCTTAAAAAAAACTAAAATACAAATATAAGGCATTGGAAGACACATTCAAAGATGTTGTATTATTCTACACTGGTCACTAGGTGTCAGTAATGTCACTGTAATGTTTGTTGAGATGCACGAGCACCAGACTTGACTGCCTATGTATTATTATTATTATTATGTATTATTGCAGATGTAAATAGTCTCACGACAGACACAATAATCCCTGACATGGGCTACGTCCAAGCTAAAACTCAACTCTGAAACTCCGACATTTACATTATTATATATCTTATTTCTGTCTTAAATGGCTTATTGTCTCTTATTTTGTCTTATTTAGTGTGTGAGTGGTGACCGGTCATTCTAAATTTAATGTTAAAAATTGTATTTAGAAGGTTTTCCATGCTCCGACAGTATTCCGTTTCTAAATAAGGAATCCTACTTTGCGGAAATTCACTTATGACCACACGGTCTGGAACTAAATAACTGTGATAAACGAGGGATTGCTGAATAACAATTACCGTATTGACCCCAAAATATAAGGCTGTATTTTTTTCTTTAAGATAAATTTGTATAGACGGCCCCCTTAAGTGAAAAAGGTGTAAAATTACACAAATAATAATAATTTTTCGGCGTGCGCCTGAAGACGCAGTCAAAGCAAAACAACATGTTATCTTCAGAAGTGATGATTTGCATTTCCTCTCTTGACTTTGCAGCAGGTTCTTCCACTTTGAGGTCGTCACTCATCATCTCATCAAACAAGGTGATAAACAGGAAATCTCCTAAATGCTTTTTTTTTTCTTTTAGTTTTTTCTGTCATCTTCTGGTGTTGTTTTGTGCGTTTTCAGAGCTCCTCTGCTCTGCCATCCGGTAGAGATGAACACCGTCCTGGTAGAAGAGCACACACTATGTGCCATTTTTGTACCAAACCTGTCCACCTTGTTGAGAGACATGTGATCCAAGGAAAGATCTACCACCGTAGCTGTTTCAGGTAAGTCAACAATGACGCAATGTATCATCTGTGCATTGATCATATTGGTGTTACGGTGACAAGAACCGAACTGGAGATGTTTCCACCTCTTCCAGATGCAAAGTGTGCCGCGGCACCCTAGTGGCGGGCTTTTACACGCCGGGAGAAGATACCTGCTCTGTTATTTGTTCCGATCATCCAGAAAATGACGCAAAGACTCGACGTGACGAGACGCTGGAGCTGTGGCAAGGGTGCTTGTCTCTCGGCGGCTCGACTCTCATCAGCGCCCCTCGCTGCGCTGAGGAAACGCAGTCACATGACGGACTGGTTTATAAACCGGTGGAGCAAACAGCGCAGCGCGAGTCGTCTGGCTCATCCGGCAGCATGTCTTCTCCACAACTTCTCCCGCCAGAGGTTGACGACACAAAGAAAGTTGACGAAGAAAGCGGACAAAATGAATCTCCAGACGTTCTTGCGGAAAATTCCGACGAAGAGCCGCAAAGCGAGGCAGACTCCGAGCTTTTTTTACCTTGTTTACCAGAAACTAACCAAAGTAACAATCTGGCATCCAAGCAGACGACTCAACCTTCCTGCACAGGTACTATTACTCTTATTCTTACTATTGCATATGTTTAAGGAATCTCTTACCGTTTTATAGATACTCAGTAATACTCAATAAATACTGCAAAGATGGACCCGGGTAGACATGCAAATTCACTATCGGTACCCAAATAGATCCCAGGTTCCCAAAGTGGCTTCCATACATTTTCATGGGGGTATGTGTAAAATAAAATTAAATTTAAAAAAATTAATATCACCTCGTACTTCGTTACGAGGTACATTATTAAAAAAAAACAAAAAAAAAACTGTATTATGAAAGCAGGAAGTGAACAAATGTAACAGTTACTGATTGTAAAAGTACCAGATAGAGGGGTAGGATTTAATAAGCTTTGCTTCTTCCTACTCCTTTTGGACATGTGGAACTGGGAACTGATTATGGGATGCATTCAATTGGAATCTGTAATAAAATGAAATAAAACCATTACCATTACCAAAAGCAGCGCCGCTACAACGCTCAGAATTATGCAGTGCGCTTGAACGCCTCATCACGTGAACAGCGCCTTAGGTGTTATTTTGTGTGCTTTTTTTTTTTTAAGCGTGTAGGAGTAGCATGTAGAAGTACATGGCTTCAAGTCAAATGTCCCGCGGTGGACGGGACTGGGAACAGTTTGGGAACTACTCAAATAGATACAGAGGTCCCTCGTTTATTGCGGTTCATCGTTTCAGGCGGGACGGTGATGAGTGAGTTTCTTATAAGTAGGATTCCTTATTCATAAATGGAATATTTTCATAGTTAATTAGATATTTAGGAAGAACGACTGTACTTACTTGATGTTGTAGTTAGTAAGGTCATTTTTTTGTTCTCTTTGTTTTCCTGTGCAGGCACTTCCTCTGTTCTAAGTCAGTCGCCAGCCATTCCATCTCACAAGTAAGTTAAAAATAAACCAAAAATGTCCATCATTACAGCATAAACCCTCCATAGCAATGCAATATCATGTTGTTCTGTCTGTGGTAGAACATTTAAAGATTTCCATCTCATGGACCGATTAATTTCCCTCCTCCAGACCCAAAAATCCAGTAAAAACCAACCATCCATGGTTGGGAATCATCCATCCTGGACCTTGGACACAACTGCCCCCTGTTGAAAGCCCAGGACCCTTCAGACATTGCAAGGGGGGGTTGACTTGGTACAGACCAAGAGTCCCTCCTCCCAATCCTTTCGGTGAAGACCTGCATGAAGATCCCGAAGAGAAGCACGGTCTCAAAGACGTCAATCCGCTTCCTTCCTCAAATTTGGAGGGAATGGGGAACGTTATGAGCGGTGATCACAATCCCGTTTTGCCAAGAAGTATTTCCGTCCCGGCTGTCAAATCGACATCTGGGCCCAATGACATGACCCACGATGATGATCCGGACTCTTCCTCACAAAGCCAGGTGGGGAAGACGATAGATCTCGGAATATGACCATTTTCTTCTCCTTAAAGGCGCAGACTCACAGAGCTGCTGGAGTAAAGATCCTTTAGGAATGCTAATGCTTTGTAAACACGCGGAATGAAGCAGGTTTTTAAGTCTACATCTGTGGGTAAATGGATCCCAGTGGGCGGCACAGGCTAGCTAGCTAGCTGATGCTGGGTTCAAATCTCCGCTTGGAGTTTGCAAGGTCTCCCCCGTGACTGGACGAATCCCTCGTTTATTGCTTTTAATTCCAGATAATTCCGTGATAAATGAATTTCCTTCCTTATTTTTAATTAAAGCGGCTGGCGACCAGTCCAGGGTGGACCCCGCCTCTCGCCAAAAGACAGCTGGTATAGGCTCCAGCACCCCCGCGACCCTCGTGAGGAAAAGCGGTAGAAAATGAATGAATTAATGATTTTTTTATTAAAGCATTTTCCTAGTTAAGATGATTAGAGCCCTCCAGACATGAAATAACACCCCTATAGTCACCTTTACACACTATAGTAGACATAAGAATAATATTTTTATTCTTTTTTACTTTACTACGTATCATTGTAACATTACTGACGCCTACTGTACAGTGTACTATGTGACCAGTGTAGAGTACTACACATCATTACATCTTTGAATGTGTCGTCTGAATGCCTTACATTCCTATTTTAGCTCATTTAGCCATTTTTAAGTTGAAAATACTTAATTTTGCCAAAAATATGTAGTTTTTTTTCATATTCCACCATGAAACAGTGATGATATATTAATGAATACATTTTTGGAAAACCATGACGGGGTGGGGCACAAACCATTGGAGGGTGCCCAATGGGATACATTTTTGGGGAGATTTTTGTAGTATAAACCCTGACTGTTTTTTTTTTTTTGCAGGTTTGCAAAGGGAAACATAATTTCGATACAAACACGGAGATGCCAAAATCGAAGACATGTCAGGCCCTGACATCCGGACGGTGTCCTGCTCCTGGACACGGCTTCCCGCTCATTAAAAGAAAGGTGTTCTGATTTAAAGCTTTGTGTTTGTTTTTCTACATTTCTGAGAAATGCTTACATATTTGTTGATTGACAGGTGCAGGCGCACCAGGATGCTTCTGCTGCAGACCTGCAGGTGGAGACAAGACAACTGAATAAGCAGCTGGAGGCACTGGAAGAACGAGGCATCGACATGGAGAGGAATCTCAGACAGTGCAAGAATGGTCATCATAACGTGTTTATTATTTTAATGTGGTGAACATTAATATGGCAATTCCTATATTTTTTTTTCATTTCAGATAAAGAGGAAGAAGAACTGCTGATGAAGTGGCTTTCTCTTATCCAGGAGAGGGACTCTCTGATGCGACGAGATACTGAGCTGGTTTATCTGTAAGTACTGCAAGGGTGGGACAGTATATAATAATATACAATATATTCATTAAGCCATATTATTATGCTTACTATATTGGGTAACGCTTGTGTCAAGGTGACAATAGGGGTGCTATTTCATGTCTAGAGGGCTCTAATAATGCTAAAAACTGCATTTAGAAGGTTTTAAGCAGGTTTCTTTTCATATTTGCTTTTCATAAAGACTGTGAAATAACCATGCAGTTAACCGTGCAATAAACCCTTATTTACCCTTGTGGGACTCATGTTTTTTTTTTTGTGGGAGTTTTCTTTTTCCTGTGTCACAGAAAATGTGACTTTTTGTGCATTTTGTGGCAGGATAAAGCAACAGAAGCTGGAAGAGAGGCAGGCCGACGTGGAGTACGAGCTGAGGCGTCTCCTCAATAAGCCAGGTGAGTGTGTTTCTGGCGCCGTTGTTAGCGATTTCCTTCATGATGTTCTGTTCCTTCCATTCAGAGAACGTCTGGAGCGAAGACGATAAGAGTCGAGAGCAAAGCCTGATGGCTGAGCTTGTTGTCGTCATCGAGCAAAGGAACCAGATCGTCGGCATTTTAGACCAAGACAGACAGAGGTGCGTTTAAAATGTACAATCCCGACATCCTAGATTACGTGGTGCAAAGTAGTAATGCAATTCCGTGTTCCCATTAGGGAGCGGAAAGAGGATGTGCTTTGGGAAGTGATGACGAAGAACGAAGGTGAGGGAAAAACATGATGTTTTTGTGTTCATCTTCTGTTCATCATCTCTTCTCAGAATTCGAGAAAGAAGGACTTAGAGAGCTCAAGAAGTCAAAAGGAAAGTTCAAGCCCTCAAAGGTTTTTAAAAAGCTGAACCAGAAAGTAGAACATTCCAAGGAATCCGCTGACAAAAAGCCCTGAAGACCTGTCAAGACCGCAGAAGATTAAAAGCAAAGAATCTCACACCACAAACGGATCTATTCTTGTAAGTGATAACATGCGATGGTCCTGCTTCACTTTTTACTCTTTGTAACTGACAGCAAGTTCATGGTGAGGAGAGATCTGTATCACAGATGGGAGAAAATGTCTACATTTGTATGTGTAATTAATGCATGTTTTATTACAGATGTATTTCTGTTGGTAAATAAAAGATATGTGTACATACACGATGTAAAAGTGCCGGGAAATTGGAATACTCTACCCTCATTTAAACATGCACCACTTGCTTGAACAGGAAACTTGCAGGTATTGTCGCAAGATGGCGCCAGAGCTTTTTAAACTGTCGGAACGCGTAATTATTTATGCTAAATTGAACACTTGCTTCTTTTCAGTGCGTTTCTCTGAAGCTCAATTTTAACCCACAACCATACACCATGTAAATGTTCAACATAAAAATCACATTTTATAACACTTCATTCTCGGATTAACTTCCTGTTTAGAAGTTAACGACGACAAAAGCGGAACCAACATTTTCGTCTTTGTCAACCCGGAATGTTTTCTAAAGCACACAAACCGGACGTGGGGCTCACGCGTCCATCGTCTCCGTGTATGTTTACAACAAAACGAACTAAAAAGACATAAATATAATAATATTTCGCTGGAGGTATTTCCAAACCCGTGGTAGAGAATGTCGGACAACGAAGACAAGTGAGTAGTATACAAAAGTAACTTTGAAGCGTTGTAATGTGATAGTTTCGCAGATATTTGCAGTCGCCATCTTGCTAGCGGTATAATCGATTGTAAATGGGGTATTGGCGGGAATGCTGTATTCTTTATTCCTTTTTTTTAATTTTGTGTGCTAATTTTGCTGTCATAATTTTAGCTTCGACGACGGTGATTTTGATGATGCCGAAGAGGACGAGGGATTAGATGATCTGGAAAACCCGGAAGACGTAAGTTCTCGAATAAGGCTAGTCATGATTGAGAACGGCGTATGTGTGTTGCTATAATATATATTTGCTGTTGAACAGGAGGATCAGGAGAATGTACAAATCCTACCAGCAGGGGAGGGCCAGCAAGCCAACCAGAAGAGGATAACAACACAATATATGACAAAATACGAGAGAGCCAGAGTTCTGGGAACTAGAGCTCTCCAGATAGCGTAAGTGTTGTATTGTGTGTGTGTGATTGACCCCATCACTCACTAGTCTTGTCTTAATGTTTTCTTTCATAAGTTGTGATAGTCATGTACAGAAAATGACCAAAATGGCTGACAAAGATGCCTGATTATGTTGTGTTTCTTTCCATCAGGATGTGTGCGCCTGTCATGGTGGAGCTGGAAGGAGAAACGGATCCCTTACAAATCGCTATGAAGGAACTCAAGTAAGTCATACTGTGCATTCCATACGCCGCTTTCCAATTTAGTCCCCCACACCTCACAAATAATCATGTTCATGTGTGGAATAATAGTACGCCGAACACGAGATCTAAAATATCAACAACCAAACATGAAAGCGTATTTGCACATTCTCCATGCTTTGGCCCGTTTGCTTGTCTCATCACTTCCTTTCTGTGGTATTACTGCAATTTCCCTGACTTGTACGTTGTTTCCAACCGATTATGCAATTTTTTCGACCCTTTGTATTGAGTTGTGGTCTCCTATAGAGCAGCTACACACAATAACGCGCACAGAAAACTTTTTAGATTTTGCAGAATCTGCACCTCTTCTTTTGATTCCATTTCCTTTTATTTGTGTTTCCTGCCAAAAACGGTCTGTTTTAATTGATTCCACCCATGGCCCGCCTCCGGGCATGCCCACTTTGCTGTGATAGGTCACATCCCCAAAGCGCTTCCTGACTATGAACCTCTGTGCCCCTCTGTGAGGTCACAAAGGAGCAGTTTTACCGCTCCTTTTGAAGCCGAGCATTTCAACTTCCAAATGCGCAAACCTCGTCGTCTGAAACTTTGGCAGGGTTTAACACCATAATACAACATTCGAACCGTATTTATAGGTTAGAAACGTGGAAAAATCATAATAGGGCCCCTTTTTAAATATTCAATATCAACCCCCTTTTTATGTAAATTGGAATAAAGCATTTATACCGGGAACCATCACCAAGACCACAAGCTGGTTTTGTGACGTTGAGACAACGTAGGAGTTCCTACGTTCCTGTGACTTGTGGACCTTCTCCAACAAACGGACGTGGCGCAACAAATGTTTGGACCACGGCTGAGCGCTTTCACAAGCCTGGTTGCTTGTCTCCTCCACCAGGTGTGGGAAGATCCCCATCATCATCCGCAGGTACCTTCCGGACGGAAGCTATGAAGACTGGGGCTGCGACGAGCTCATCATAAGCGATTAAGTAAGACGTAAAGCCGCTGTTGCGTGGCCATCGTTGTACCGACACACACACACACACACACACACACACACACACACACTGCGAAGAATGGTGTAGTCTTCATTCCTCAAAATCTGTCCTGAACATTGAATCCAAAACCGACTTCACCCTTCTGTTGAGATGTTGCGCAACAGCCGCATTACTAGACAACGCCACAAGAGGGCGATCTAACGTTAAATGACCCTTTAACAAAAGCAGCCTGTGTTTTTCCATTTGTTGTTTTGCTGTAGACATGTGATTATTGTAAAAGAAATGTTTTATTGTTTTGAATAAACTTTTGGATTAAATACCACTTTTTTTGTAGCGTACTAACACTGGGGCTGTTTGTAAGGAAGTCATTTGGTTTATTAAGTATGTAAAATGAATTTAAATTTCATTAAGTTCATTCTGATCGTGAAAGATGTTCACTGTTTTTGGACGACAGAACTAAAAAGGTGTCAGCTGGTTTCCCCAAACCATCAATAGGGCTTAGAATTTATAGTCATCACAGCGTAAAATCCTGTTTATAAGTTCACATTCAAAAAACAAGGCTAGCTTGCATTGCACAATTTGGGACTTTACTCCAGTACAGGCGGGCCTCAGGTTACCCTCAAGTTCCGTTCACACTATATATGTCCAGTTTTGGTGTGAGGCGGCTATTACACCGCAATTAACTCCTGAAATGCAATAATTGAATGAACCTTAATTCCATAACTCTTTGCAGTCTCTTGTCGAGTATTAGGGAGCTGGCCGTTGTGATTCCCGAGCGTCTTTGAACGTGTCATGTTTGTTTGACTGCGTGAGGAGGAGGAATGTTGAGTTTCCTGTCAGTTGCCATTTTATTTTTGCTTTAGGTCCTTGTCATCTCCACATCAACCTCGCAATGGTCGAGCAGACGTTAAAATATGATCTTTATCCTTCATAATTATGGCCGCTACAGTCCAACTAGCAGTTTGACTGTGCAGTGTGACACATAGTGTATTCTTCCGCGGAGCCTGTAAAGAGTTTTTGAGTTCTCTTGTGTTTACAGCCAAAATCAAGTCATTAATGAATTGAAAGGATTGCTTATGTAACCACGAAACTTGGAACAACATCAACAACATCATATTTTGGAGTGACCTTTTATTATAGCACACCTGTAGTCGTCATGCTCTCCATGATGCTCGTGATTTAGCAAAGACCAAAATGTCTCCTTTGTATTTAAAGCGGAAAGAAGGGCAAAATACGGGAGTTTCCCAGGGAAAAAGGGAGGGTTGACAAGCATGGTAACAACACTTGTAGTCCAAATGAACCCACTTTGTTATAAAACCACTTTGAAGCATTTTAACATCATGTAAACAATAAGCCAGTATATTGAATTCAGATTTTCACAGCCTTTTTATCCCTGGATGAAATGGCTGAATTGAAATTTTAGCCCGGTGTGATGAAAACTTACACTTGTTGATCACATTTGTTTCTGCAGTATGTCTATAGTTCTGGTTTACTCAGGCGGCCATTGAAGTCTTGATGCTTTCCTCTCCGTGCAAACACATGCACAAGCTAGCGCAAGCGAGCACAAAGCAGGCAAACACTGTTTGTGTTGTTGGCAGAAAATATGTTGATGGCCGGACACTAACGAGGCCAGTGCATGTTGGGAATTACCGTCGATGATGATTGGCTGCTTTGTTGTTGCTGCTTGGCGAGTTGGAATTGGAGATATGGTGTGTATGGAAGCCGCACGTCGGCAATGCTAAGAGATGCTAGGAAACGTTTTCCCAAACGTCTTCCAAAGAATCCAGTTTCTGCTGGTTGTGATGATTTCATATGGAAGTCTTTTCATAAGAGAAGACGCTGCCTGGGGGCGCCCGCTGTCATGGGGCGGGGTGGTGTGTGTGTGTGTGTACGGTCCATGTGACAATCAGCTGCAACAACCGCAGTGAGGACACCACCAGGTTGCCTGCAGCTGAAGACTCTGCTATCTTTCTTTTTGTCTCCCCACTGAACGCCATTCGATTTCTTTCTGGCCAAATTAGTTATTAGTCATTTTTCCGTGAGTCATTCAGTCACACATTTTTCCTTTATCTCCAAAACAGTGATCTTTAGAACAGCCATGACACTGCCCTTCTCTGTTTGATCCCTTTTAATTGAAAAAACACAGTCACATGCGTTTTTGCTTAGTACACTCAAAACTGATTGAAATATACTATGTGTACTTATGTATAAGGTACACAAAATGACAGTAGTTAATGAGGAACGAACCCACCTAACCCTACTCGTTAGTTCTTCATTAGTTGTACAATAAGCACTTGTTAATTCTCAGTTCCTCAGTAACCACTCTAAATGCATGTGCCTTCGTTCCTCAGTAACTACTCTACTCCTTAGTTCCTCTGTAACTATTCTACTCGTTAGTTCATCACTTGTTCATTAGTTGTACAATAAGTACTTGTTAATTCTCAGTTCCTCAGTAACCACTCTAAATGTATGTGCCTTCGTTCCTCAGTAACTACTCTACTCATTAGTTCCTCTGTAACTATTCTACTCGTTAGTTCCTCACTTGTTCTTCACTAGTTGTACAATAAGTACTTGTTAATTCTTCATTAGTTCATCAGTTCACCACTCTAAATGTATGTGCCTTAGTTCCTCAGTAACTACTCATCAGTTCCTCACCAACCAATAATTAGTTCCTCAGTAACCACTCTAAGTGAATGTCTTAGTTCCTCAGTAACTGCTCTAAATGCACGTCTTAGTTCCTCAGTAACTGCTCTAAATGCATGTCTTAGTTTCTCAGTAACTGCTCTAAATGCATGTCTTAGTTCCTCAGTAACTGCTCTAAATGCACGTCTTAGTTCCTCAGTAACTGCTCTAAATGCATGTCTTAGTTCCTCAGTAACTGCTCTAAATGCATGTCTTAGTTTCTCAGTAACTGCTCTAAATGCATGTCTTAGTTCCTCAGTAACTGCTCTAAATGCATGTCTTAGTTTCTCAGTAACTGCTCTAAATGCACGTCTTAGTTTCTCAGTAACTGCTCCACTCAGTAGTTCCTCATTAGTTCCCCAGTAACTACTCTAAATATATGTGCCGTAGTTCCCCCAGTAACTACTCCACTCGTTACTTCCTCAGTAACTACTCTCCTCTTTAGTTCCTCATTAGTTCTTCATTAGTTCCTCAGTAACTGCGCCACTCATTAGTTCCTCAGTAACTACTCTAAAGGTATGGGCCTTACTTCCTCAGTAACTACTCTACTCGTTAGTTGCTCAGTAACTACTCTACTCGTTAGTTCCTCATTAGTTCTTCATTAGTTCCTCAGTAACTGCTCCACTCATGAGTTCCTCTGTAACTACTCTAAATATATGTGCCTTACTTAGTAACTACTCTACTCATGAGTTCCTCATTAACTCCTCATTAGTTCCAGGGGTGGGCGACCGCCGAATGAGTGGAGTCTGTCAGAAGTATAAAAGTCCATTTGGGAGAGCACTGCATCGTCCAAACTAGTTTGGACATAGTATACGTAGTATACATTTTGAGCATAGCATAGCATCAGCAAAGCGGGTGAACAGAGCTCACGATGGCTGGATGTCAATCTGCTGTATGTGGGGGGGGGGGTCCATGTGCAGGTTCGGGTCCAGTAAAACCACTCTGTTGTTGCTTTCATACAAGGAGCGTGACGGAGCCCATGAGCACAGACCCGTTTTCCAGATCATGTATCTTTGATTGCTCATGTCTCCCAGCAAAGTTCCTCAGCAGATGTTATCAGATGACTGTTGCACTTGGCAGAACTTAAAACTACTGTACAGATCTTTGTCTTGTGGACTGGACTGGCTAGGGTTAGGGACTGGATTGGCTCTTCCACCCCTAATTTGTCAGATTGACACTTTTAGCCCAAAGACGTGTATTTATGTCTGATATCTGTAAACACGTTACATGCGGGAATGGTATTCATCTCGTTAGGGTGGCAGAATTTCTTCAATGGATGGGGCCGAACGTGGCGGATGAGATGAGGGCACCAGCGTGTTCTGGGTGGGGGGGTGGTGGGGGGGTATCAGTATGAGAGTCTCTTTGTATCCAGATGAAGCTGCAGGCCTGGCAGCTTTGGGCAAGGCCCCCTCTCATTGCCTTGTTTCCCTCCTGCCCCCCCCCCCCCCCCCCCCCCCTTCAATGGCCCTCTTTGTCTTTACCCAGCCCCATTAAACACTTACACAAATAAGCATATAGGATGAAAATCCAACCTGTTGCTGGGTTAGTTGTCATAATGTACAGTGGAACCATGGTCAGCGTCGACAATTCATTCTCAAAGGTCCGACTCTTAAGTCAATCAAATATAAATCTAAGAAATCTGTTTGAGAAAGACAAAACATGATTTAATAGTTTTCCAATTACAGTCTTACATGCTAAAAGGAAAAAAAAAACATTTAAGGTTACTAAAGACGTGATTGACCGACACAGACACCACCTTCGTGTTTTGCCATGAGTTATTTCTTGAATTCAGTATTGTTTTCCACATAAAGGGTATTCTTCCCGTTTGATCACAGCTTCAAAATAAGCCAAAATGGAGCCATAGAAAGTTGCAACTGCCAGCATTTTGATAAAGAAGGTCCCAAATATTATTGAATTCAAGAAATAACTCATGGCAAAACATGAAGGTGCTGTCCGGGGTGTCTTGCCGCCAGATTGTGTCTTCAGTGAAATGTTCATTCATCATTTATATGCAATTAGAAGTGTTTTATGGATGGAAAAAATCTAAGTTGTGATAAAACTCCAGTCAACCCCTCGATGACATCATAGACGGGCAATGGGGCTAACTTCCAGTCTCCTTGTATTAGCAAGATGCTAACAAGTTTTCTGAGATGAAAAATACTTTGGCCCAAGAAGTTGGATCCACTGTATTGCAAAAAGGAAGCAGAAAAGAAGTAGAGTCTTGGTAAAGAAAAGCTTTATTTCAAGTGAGCACAAGTCATCATCAATCACCTTCACAAAAAAACGTTTAAAACAGTGCTTCGCCGACAACCATCACACGTGTGAAACAGTCCCATGCAAAGAAAAAGTCGCCAGCATTACCAGTATAAATAGAATACCAGTGATTTCAACAGATTCCAATTTAAATAGCGGGGGCTGCATGCAAGGGAATGTAAAATATGATTATATTATATGTATATAACGTATGTGGAACAAAGCAATACAATGTTTTTTTCCAGCATTTTTAATGTAGAATAAGCTAAAGTAAATATATGTTTGGTATCGTTTTTTGTTTAACAAGCCAATATCGGACATCCCTAAATATAATGCTATATATTTAACTGTACATGATAGCCGTTCTGTTTCAGTATATGGAAAAACCTTGGCACAATCTTAAAGGAAAACTGCACTTTTTGGGATTTTTTTGCCCGTTATCCGCGATCCTTATGTGAAACATGAGCACACGTCTTTCTGTTGTCTATGCTTTCTAAGGAGAGAAAAACAGTTAGCATAAGGATGCTAACAATGCGGTGACCATTCATGATTATATGTAATACTTACATTATTTTTTGCCATTTCACATAGATAGGAGCACACAACACATGATATCACAATCCAGTTCATCCAGCAGAGTATGAACAAAACAAGATTGTGGGATAATATTTTACTGATTGTTTATTCATGGTTGTTCATATGCGTGTTTTTGTTTCCTAGCCGGTACAGATTGGTGTCCTATCACATTATTATTGGGGGGTGTTAGTGGCGTGAGGCACTGCGTCACTACGCCAGAAAAACAGTCCTTTGTGTTAGCTGCTACAGTAACAATGTCGCTGTAGTCGTTATGTAAATAGAACATTTTTGATGTTTTTTAGGGCTTTATAATCCAAATTAGGTGCGTCCTTTACGTGCATTGTTAGCTTCAGAACATACAGAAAAGACAAAGCGTGGCCTTGTTTCACATCCGGATTGCAAATGATGGGCAGAATTCCAAATAAAGATGAGACATTTCACAGTAAATGCTGCGCTAGACATCAGTGGAGATAACAAAAGCAGAACATAGTGAAGAATACACAAAACAATTATTATGTGTTGATATTATAAATAGTCTTCTCTTGCCCGTGAAGGTTCATCACAAGTGTGAAAATGCAACTAAAATCATTCAGTCTCCTCAGTGCCAGTGTAAAATAAGACATGTAAAATAAGAGTCTTTTTGCCATGAGCACATTGGAAGTCGTTACAAAAAGCTAGGCTAAGCTAAGCTAAGTCTAATTCAGCTAATAATCTAAGGTAGCTTGGAATGTCACATTGGGAGAAACTGCCATGGTAGCGGTTTCTTAGTTACATATTTATATATTTTGGTGTCAAGTAAGTTTTGGTCATTCAACGGAATTTCAAGTACATGACATCAACTAATCTATCAGTCGTTGTGGATTATTAGGATATTTATTTAGCTTCTCTGTCCAAACTGACAAAACAGTCCCATTCAACACGTTAAGTAGACGAAGGGGAGGGACTAACTGGAGTGGTTGTGATTCACAATGAAATATATCCGGTAAGTGCGCAGTGACCAGTGCTCGCGTGATGATTTCCTGAAAGCATTCCAAGAGTAACATCTGCTCCATCCTGAGATGTGGATGGACCAGCAAGACTTTGGCGCTCCATTCTTGTTGTAAATCCAACAAAATCAACTTTAATATCATGAATTCTAGATTTAACATGTGATTATTTGTAGTGTGAACCATGACAGCCTGATTCTGCTTCTTTCTTCAAGGGGGGGTTGGACTTTATTGTTCTTCTTCTATGTCTGGAATCGCCAACCGGAGAGGAACGTGATCCTTTTGGGTTGTTCGGAGCGTTCGGTAGACATTTGCTGCAAATCTAACCAGGACTGTTACTGTTACTTGGCGCCACCGAAGTATTGAACGGACTCCGAGACGGCGGGCATCAACGTGCTTCCGAAGCACCATTCTCCAAACTCTTCCTTCACCCGTGACAGCGTTTCTGCATCTGGGCGAGAGTAGAGCAGGGTCTCTTCCCAGCCGACTCCCCCTTTGCCGGCCCAATCCCCTCGGCCCAGACCATTTTCACCCCCAACGCTGCTGCAGGTGCTGCTTCTCGGGTCGGGCGTGGGGGCGGGACCCGCACCAGTGCCCTCTGGTTTCGTTATCTGTCATGGCCGCGACAGCGTAGTGTAGACAGGCTGCTCCCAGTGTGTGGGGCTGTGCGACTGAGGCACACCGGGTGGGTCGGCGATGGCGGTGTACAGGGGCCTCTGAGTGGGCCCCATGTATGAGAAGGCAGAGTATAACCCCGTTGCCTGGCTGGAGTGAGCGTAGTAGGACCCTGATGCTTGTTGGTCGGCGTAGTCGGCAAACTGAGCCCGTGCGGCCAGCGAGGGGAAGGCCGAGCTGTAGTGAGGAAGACTCAGTGGGGTGTAGGTGACATGGGAACCGGCCGAAGTCGCCTCTGAAAAGTGAGCGCCCGCCCCTCCGGCCTCGCTCTTGATCTGGGCCTTGGAGGAGTCTGAGCTCGGAGGGGAGCCGTGATGTTGCGCCTGTTGCTTGGACATCCAGGCTGCAGAGTGTCCGCTGGCCGCTGCCAGAGCTGACGAGATTCCGTACGTGTATTGGGATGCGGTGGTCGCAGGCGTGGCCGCTCCCGACCCTGCAATCTGTCCGACTCCTGGGTGGCCATTGGGGGGAAGGTACTGGTCAAACTCGTTGACATCAAAAGGCTCCATTGTGGCCATCACATCGCTGCTCATCTCACCTATGTCCACATTGCCAAAGTCAATATGAGGCTTCCCACCTGAGCTACCTTCTGCTCCTACTGGGCCACGGGATATCACCCCATTGCCAAAGGCCTCCCTCTTTCCGTCCGCGGCCTTCCCAGGCTGGGGCTCTGTCTTGGGGGTGGTTGGCGGTGTAGGAGGACTGTGGCTCTGACCTGAAGAACCAAAAGAAGAGGCTATGATTAGATGTTGTGATGAAAACAGCACACAAGTCGGGTGGGGTGAGGGAGCCGGTAGCCCACCTGCAGCATGCGTGCGGTGCCTATCTGCCGGAGGGGACCCGGCTCCCCCAGTGTGGGCCACATCCACATGGTGGCCATCATAGATGGATTGGATGTGCTTGATCTCACCCTCCGAATGGCCGTCGGCATCACTTCCTGACCCGGAACCAAGCTTTCCGTTCTTGCGGCGTCGTGGCTGATATTTGTAGTCGGGATAGTCCTTCTTGTGCTGTTTTCTTAGCCTCTCCGCTTCCTCGATGAAGGGTCGTTTGTCGCTCTCATTGAGAAGCCTTGAATGACAAAGAAACGATTGTGGGAGTGGGCTCGGTCACTCGTACTGTATGTGCAATTATTGATATTATTTTCCTAGAGTGGGTTAGGTAATCTGCCCTTGCGCCCTTCAACGACCAGGACACCTTACCTCCAAAGCTTCCCCAGGGTCTTGCTGAGCTCCGCGTTGTGCAAGTGCGGGTGTTGGTCAGCCAGTTTTCTGCGCGCCGCCTGCGCCCACACCATGAAGGCGTTCATGGGTCTCTTCACGTGCGGCTTGCTCTTGCTCCCGCTGTTGACACGCACGGGCATGGGCACCAGTGTCCAGTCGTAGCAGTTGAGCACCTGACTCACGGCCTCGCGGATACCCGCCGGGAATCGCTCGTCCTCGTCGTCGGATTTACCGCCGCAATTCCCCGCTGCTCCGTCATCCAGACCCACCAGCAGCTGCTGCCTGTGCAGAGGCGACTCGTCCCCGCCGGTCGCTCCGGAAGAACGACCAGGTGATCGGGAACGGCTGTCGTCCGACACTCCTGGGCTGAGCTCAACATCTGACAAGCTGTGCTCCTCTCTGGACATCTTGACGCTCCCACAAGTGGTGCTAGACCTGTTCCTCCTGAAACCCTACTCTCGGATGCCTGCTGTTTGTGCCGACTGTGATGCGGTGTTGGGCTGACGGCTGTCGGTGTGTCTGATCTGTACGCTGGACCTCTGGTCAATTATAATATAAACTGCCAATCTGTCTCTACTCTCAGCCTCCTTTGCAAAACTCTATGAGGGTTGAACATCAAAGTTCTTTCCATCCGTGTGGTTGGTATCATAGGCGGCTCAGTGCGCACCTTGGACCCCAGTTTACCTGCTAAAGCACCGCTATGTGCACCAAACACACCCGCTTGTCTGAAGCCCGCCCCGTGTCTCTTTCCTCTGAGGGTCCCGCGATGGAAAATCGACACGTCAGACCTGAAACAACAAGAGAGGCCTCTTAAATGTCTCGCTCTGCTTTGAACAGCACTGCCTTTACAGCTCGTCGGTAGTAATTAATGGCTAATTAATCAATCAGACACTTTCCTTAGTGGATTTAGTCATTCTGGTTCATGGTGCCACCCCTAGTTTGCTATTCAAATAGTCATGTGGGTGTGGCTAGCATGTACTAGTTTTTATTCTGCCTAGCGACATGACGTGGCTATGATTAGCCATATTGCTATCATTAGCTACCATGCAGTTCCTAACCATAACAGACAGCACCTAATCACTTTGTACAAGCCACTCAATTAAGTTGGGTCCATTTCCCTGCATTAGTTTACGGGGCAGATCTGCCACATCCAATATGGCAGCAGCGAGCCAACCCGCTCATGAGGCGCCCATGTATGCACGTCTCAGACCAGCATTATGTGATCCTTTGAAAGAATACACACACTCTGACTTGTTGGACTCTCAATTGAGAGGGATGGGGGGCCACTAGGAGTCAAAAGGTCTGGAAAGTTGGCCCCCGACTCTCCAGGTCTGGTGGATTAGAGGGCACCAGTATTTGACCAAGTACCTCAAATAATAACGGGTAGGAATGTAATGGTTACCGTGTCCAGTAATTCCGCCAGAATGTACTCTCACTGTATCCCAGTTTTGTATTTCAAGGGGGGGGGGGGCAGTTTAGTGGTCTGACCACCATTCCCAGCCACCCTGAGCTTATCCGGGTGCGACAAATAGTTTTTTAGTTGCAATGGACACTCGGTGACCAAACGTCCAGTTGTCCCAGATGTTCAGTTTTAGGAAGTTCATTCCTTTTCAAACTAATGATGTAGTTTGTTAAAATAATGTCATGATGTTTAGATTCCGGGCCGCACGGTGGGGTAGTGGTCCGCATGGTGGCCCCATAGTTGGCCTTCTGGAAGTTCTCTATTTGCTTTTGAGTGTGAATGCTTGTTGATGGACTCCATCGTACCCAACTAAGAACAGGCGGCAATGAATGAATGAGTCTTTACATCATTACTTGGAACGTTTGTGAGGAAAATAGCTCATATTATTTCATAATTTTTTGTCCAGTAAGACTATTTCTCACATTTTTGGAATACATAAAAGACATAATTTCTGTCAGTATTACATGCCAGGGATTAAAAGTTAGTTTTGCACCATTGAAACTCACCAACGAGGCAATAAAAGGTGTTGAGTTACCTCTGAGAAGCCCATAGAATACTAGAATATGGGGTAATATTTTGTAATACAACAATTGTATATCCATGTAAAGTGGAATCTGTCATATGGTCATCACAATATTAGCCTACAAGTAGCGTACTGTGTACAATTAGTGTAGAAGTTACTTCCTGCATACAGACCCTCGCATCCCCACCCCACCCCAAGTCAATAAGCTAGTGCTGTTAAAGATTTGCCAGTTATTCCAAGCTCCCAGGAGAGAAGGTGTCGGAATGATGCGAGACCGCAGGAGCACAGACCTGGGATTTACACTCTCACTTCTTGGATAAACACGGCCGGGCTGTGGAAATATAAACCTCTCAATTCCACACAGTGCGCTTGTTGCACAGGCCCGCGTCTATTAGCGCCCGCAAAATGCGTCCTTGTTTTTGTCCGTTGAGTCAACACCCTGCCCCGACTTTACACACGTTAATGTGCCGTGAATCGGCAACACACAACCCAACGGTTTGTTTGCCAACCTCGGCCGGCTAAACGTTTTCGCTCTCGCCCAAGTCTGCTGACATTATGAAAGAGATTGTCAATTTGGTTCTTGGTTTGAACGCATTCGCCCCACCCTTGACTACTCAATTTCTACCTTACTAACCTTTCCGCGTTGTGGTAATTGGTCACCAATTTTTGGTACCTAAGTACCTAACCTCGATCCACTGGTGGTATTGGGAACGTGCAAAGTATGGCCACCCCTCCCAAATCCATCAAGAGTGACTTGTAATCGTAATCGTAAATGCTTTCTTACACCTCTATTGTTGTTTGTTTACATTGTTATGAACTTCGGTAATGGGAACTCATTCATTCCGCTTGATGTGCCGATCATTTGCCCTTATTTTCCCCCTCACCCCCATTTACAAGAATTTATATTTAATTGGATGCCACTCTCAGGCAGTCACAAGGTCAAATAACTTTAAGGGGGAAACTATTCAATTCATGTTCAAGTCACTTCCAAGAGTCTTGGGATTTCATAAAAGTTGTGAATTCAGCAGGCGTCACATTAAAAATCAAAGAAATCTTACAATTTTTAGATAAGTCCTAAATCGAAACCGAGCACCTTAAAGTTGTAATATTTCTGAAAAACGACATGTCAAGAATCTACTGCAGTTCAGAAAGCAATCATTTAGCATTGATAAGCTAAAATAAATACGGGCTACAAGTTCCGTTCAAGGTGGTGGCTTCCCCTAAATTCCACGATCAATCAACCAAAGCACAAGCAGGTACAGTATCGGCATTAGAGACAGGAAATTCAGAGCGTCTTACTTCAGCAGGGAGGACACGTTTGGTGGTGGCTTGAGCAGGAGAAATCCTCCAGTTCCTTTCCACAGTGACACTGCAGGCTTCCCCAGCCCCCTCGCTCGCTGTGCCAGGCTATGAATGCACGCTCTGTGTGGATGCAGCGGGCCTTAAAGGGCTCCTTGTATGAGGCCCACTCGGGAAAAAAACAGAAAAGTCATACAGGGAGGTCAAATCTTAAAGGAACAGCAAACTCGAAGATGATTGGCTGCAGCAAAATAAGTTAGTGAAAAGTACTCCAACCAGGTACATTTTCCCCATAAGCAATAATGCATATCTTCTGTACCAATGTGTAAAAACACATTTTTATAAACAAGCTGGCTTCTTTCAGAAAACGACGACATCACCGACCCGTGACCAGAAGTCAGCTTTTACGAGGAACCAACATAATATCGGAATATTTTGACTAGCATGACTCACCATTCGACATTCTCCTGATATTTTCTTGTCTCAAACTCCCAACGTGACTCCCTGAAGTAATTCCACTTCGTCTGAAGTCTTGACGGGCCTTAGAAAGCGAAAGACGACGGACTTGTACGCATGCATTCTGTATTTTGGTCCGTCACTTGGGTCCGTTTGTGTCTGTTCCCAGCCGTGTGGATCCCATTGTCTTCACCCAGTGATCTGTTCCCATCCAAACTGTGATTGGAAAACTTTTGGCGTAACCGTGTTAGTTAGCAAAGATCTACATAGTCGACCACCGATTACATCATATACGTCAGATAACTGATTTCCGGTTCTTGTTTCCGTGCAAGCTCATAGGACGCAAACACGGACATTGTGTGATAAGAACACAGTTGGACTCAAACAGTGTTATATCATAGCACAACAATTTGTGCACCGTATTGCATGCTAACTGGAAAATGTACTAACCGGGGCGTACATTAACCAAGGTTCCACTGCATTAGCTTAGTGTTACAGGTGACAAAGTAAAGCCATGACTTTATTCATAATAAAGTCATGAATTAATGTTACACTATGCCAAAAGTAAATAAAATTATATAAATAACGATGCCACTAATAATGATTTATCACAATTTTTATAATTCATCGCGTTTTGAGGACAATCAGGAGGATGTTTGCTTCCACGTTCGCCAATACAACACGACCAATCAACACTGTCATCTGTACTATTATTGTACATTTAATTATGTGATATCGTCTCTGATGCATTGTTAGCGTCTTTGGGCACGCGTGTTTAAGTAAACAGTGAGAGTGGAGAAAGGGAGAGGCGACATTTGGACACAAACACAAGCCCTGTTCTTGCCAACAATGCCCCCCCGTGTCCCCATGCCATTCCCTGAACTCCAAGACTCAAACGTTTTATAAAAATCCTGGATTGTTGACTTTGATAATGAAATCCAAACCATAAATCATGGCCTTGCTTTTTTTTAATTGTACCTGATGGCATGTGAATTGTGGTCATGCGGTGCTTTAGATAACTTTTCTAACTTTCTACTTTTATAAAGTGATGCTAATTTCAAACATCACCATACTCCTAACATTTAAACAGGACTGTATATGTAAGAGCGATATAGCATTTTTATGGTGCGGCGTGAAGCTCAGTCGAGCCTTGACCAAATGCACGTTGACCCAAGACAATTCTAACATAATATCACACATTTGAAGGAAAACACTCGGCTCTTCCTTCCTGCAGAGTCACGGCCAATGATGGTTTATTGCGGTATATGTCTTACATTGCTGTGTATATGTCTTACATTGCTGTGTATATGTCTTACATTGCTGTGTATATGTCTTACATTGCTGTGTATATGTCTTACATTGCTGTGTATATGTCTTACATTGCTGTGTATATGCATGCGGGATGTTACGAAAAAGTGACCGCTATTGTGTATTGTGGCCCGTTCGTTCATGAATCAACCTTTTTGTCACTTTTCTAGGTCAGACAAAACACTCTCAGGGTAATTCACGATGACTCACCAGAAGCGGAATTATCCTCTGATGTGGGAGTTTGGATTCGTCAAGGGTCTGAACAGACATGAAAACACAGGCGCACGAGATTTGACAAGCACCCCCCCCCCCCCCCCCCACAAACCCCTCACCGCATTTTTATTTTTATACTGTTTTCCAACAGTCTCTCTGCAAGTGTTGTTCTTCTGTGGAAGGACACAAAGTCGGGAGTTAGGTTTTCAAGTCTGGTGCTTGTGTGTCTCAGTAACATCGCTGACACCAAGTGGCCAGAGGAGCATACTACATATCATAGCAGCATCTTTGGATGCGCCTACTGCAGGGGTGGGAAAATATTTTAAACTGCATTGAGTCAACAAAATTGTCCGGGGGGGGCAGAACATATATTTAACACACACACACACACACATTATTTTATGATTATAATTTTCCTTGAATTATTTGTCTATTTTCATCTGTCAAAGTGTTATATTATCAGCTGTATGTTCTGTATGTGTCAAACATCAGACCACAGTTTTTTTTTTTTTTGACTAAATAAGACATCCGGCTTGAAAAGTTGAAATACTTAATAAGCAACTGGCGGGCCAGATTCAAACACTTGGTGTACCGCATTTGGCCCCCGGGTCGTAGTTTGCCCACCCCTGGTCTACTGAATTTACATTTTAATTCATTTATTTTCCCCAAAAAGTTTGGTTGAATTCCAATTTGTAGCACTTTTGGGGGGTGACCAATCTTTTTGGGTGGGGGTGCTTTATAGGAGCCAGTGATGCCAGTGAGGCTGAGGGTGTGTGTGTGTGTGTGTGTGTGTGTGTGTGTGTGTGTGTGTGTGTCGGTGCATCAATGAATAGCTCATTGTGCGTCCCGCTTCACATCTCCTCCGGCCCGCCGAAGGACAGAATCTAGTTACTTCAATTGTGCGAGGCGTAACATCTAAAGGAAATTGATACATGGGGGTCGAGATTGGGGCGTGGGGGGGGGGGGGGGGTGTGTGGCGTTGCTCGGCGATGGAGCTTATTGGGCAATCTTAAATTGTAGTCTGCGATCAGCCAGCCTCATGTTTCCTGTTGTTCACTCCGAGAGGGCAATGGAGTGGAGACAAATAGGTGCAATGTTGCTTTGCAGTGCATCTATTGAGGTTACGTACGTATAAGTGGGAGTGGATTCCAGGTACAGTAGAAGCATGTCCACAGTTTGGCGGGAATCCACACTGCTGCCTGCTAGCTAGCAGTGACATTTCTGCTGCCGACTCATGCAACCTCGTGCTTTTCTTCCAACAAACACGGTGACAATAAGACTGAGCTCATCCTTTTTGTGTACGTGCGTCCTCGGCTGGAGTTGTCGCTCTTTGTTTTCCACTCGAGATATATTTGTCATATACACAGTCAGGACTCATGTCACGTTCACAGACACTTGGAAATCACAAAACTCTTTACAAAAGCTTTATTGTCAAATTCCGGCAGCAGCTCTGTTACATCAGAATCCAAGTATTGGAATGAGGAGGATAACGAAACACAAAGCGGTCGCTTATTGGCCAATTTGCATGTTTCATTAAATGTTACGGATTTATTGCCAAAATAATCATGAAAATGGCTGCATGAACTCAAAAACATATTCAGATGATGCATTCTATGCTGCCATGACATGTAGTATTCTACACTGGTCACTAGGTGTCACTAATTATAGCATAGCCATGCTAGGAAGTACTGTCCATATTCATTCATTCATTCATTTTCTACCGCTTATCCTCACGAGGGGTGCTGGAGCCTATCCCAGCTATCACTTTTCACATATCAGAAGTAAAAAGGAACTCTCCTAATGCTGATTATATGTTTACTTCAGCACGGTGGAGAAGTGGTTAGCACGTAGGCCCCACAGCTAGGAAACCCGAGTTCAAATCCACCCTCTGCCATCTCTGTGTGGAGTTTGCATGTTCTCCCCGGGTTTTCTCCGGGTACTCCGGTTTCCTCCCACATTCCAAAAACATGCTAGGTTAATTAGCGACTCCAATGAATGTGAGTGTGAATGGTTGTTTGTCTATATGTGCCCTGTGATTGGCTGGGACAGCTGGGATAGGCTCCAGCACCCCCTTCGACCCTCGTGAGTATAAGCGGTAGAAAATGAATGAATGTTTGCTTCAAGTACTACAAGTATAAAGGTGACTATAGGGGTGTTATTTCATGTATGGAGGGCTCTAATGTAAAAAAAAAAGGTTTTCGATGCTCGAATGTCAAAAATACTCAATTTCAAGTACAGAGAAATTCATTTGGTCTCTAGCCAATCAACAACGCCTAACCAGGGGTTCCTGTATGCACAAAAGGAGGACAAGAACATTGTCAAGGTGCCGCAGGTTGAAAACTCCTTTCCCATCCTCTACTATTGTATATTCCCTGATTCGGTCAGCGGATGTGACATGAATGAGTCCATGCCGCGGTTTATCATAGTTGATACAAAGATGAGGACAGATGACCATTCAGCACGGCTTGCTTTCAGTGGCAATCATCTGGCGTTGATTACGTTTTGATGAATGCTTCATTAGCATGAAGACCGAGAAAAGCCTCAAACTATTTGGCATCACAGTTGCTGCTGTTCTGCAGCTGCAACAAGAAGCTGAGGAAGCGCGGGATGAATAAAAGATGCGTTCAATGGCGCCTTGTCTATCGCTGACAACGCCCCCCCCCCCCCCAACGCCAGTCTTGCACTTGGTGCAAAGCGCTCCCATAATTCTTATACATCTGCCGCTTTGCATGTATGTGTATGTATACCCGTTTAAATGTGCACACGTGTGCGTCCAGAGCGGGCTCTTTTAAGGGTCCCGCCCACAATGGGTCATTGGGCGGAAGGACGCGGGGATTGAGTCGTTTGCAGGGACATGCAGAAAATGATGTGCAAGAATTTAGCTGGAAACAAGGACGTCCTTTGTCGGGACGTTTCTGCATCGTGTCTGGACATCAGCATCACACACACACACACACACACACACGTTACATGATCATGATGTTATGAAATTGCCCGTGGAAACTGAATTTTGCATCCGGCTGCACGTCTTTGTGTCTGAGTGTGATGTGCGGTTCGGTTGGTTTAAGAGGAAAAAGACTTGAATTAGAAGAACCAATCCTGTTTTTACTATGTTTGGGGGGGGGGTGATGCTTTCAAGGTGAAACATTTTAGCCAGAACAGGAAGACAACCATCCATGTTGGGACAAGTGATGGAAAAAAAAAGAATTCATATTAAAAAAAAAAGTCACTTTCTAATCATGAGTTTTTCACAGAACATTGAATTAACCAGCCATGAAAGGGTGGGGGCCTCGGGGGGTCTGGGGGCGGCTGGCCGCAAAGATGCCTGAATGAAAGAGTTTGTTGTTGGATACTGGGAGAGGGAGATGAAAGCAGAGAAGGAGATGGCGAATTTGTCGGGCGATGCTCCCCTCTCCCATCGCCTTCTCAGCCTGCGGGCCATACCCCCCCGCCCCCCCACCCCCCCTTTGCCCATGTGAGCCAGAGTTCAAATGCAGGGCCCACAGCTGCTTGCCCAGACTGACATCAGCACACACACACACACACACACACATGCTGGTATTGTGAAGAAACCCCCTCACCTTAATCCCAAACTCCTATTCTTACCTGGAATTAATCATAATAATGATGATGATTATTATTTAATAGTAATAAATTAAAATAATAATAATGATGGCATAAAGTAATTAAGGGCCACTGGGGCTGGGTTAAACTTTACTTGATAAGAGCAGTTTGGGGTTTAACACTTTGTTTTCATTTTTTTATTATTATTAAATAATAATAATAATTCAATTAATAATATTAGTATTATAAATAATATTATTATAATTTTTTTAATTATTAAATAATAATAATAATAATATAATAATAAACTGAAAGCAAAGTGTTAATCCCCAAACTGCTCTCATCAAGTCCAGTTTAACCCAACCCCAGTGGCGCTCGATTATTTTATGCCAGCCCCCCCGGGGGACAAACATTCACACCCCCTCCCCCGTTTGAAATAGTATTGATTTATTAATCTGTACTAACCACCATATGAGTTGTTGACCCCGGCATTGTTCAAACATGAAGAAGAGACCTTCTGCATCCGATATGGTGGAAATATTAGACCATACCTCCTCTCCTCTTAAACGTATTGGTTTCGGGCCTGGAATATTTTGGGAATCTGTAACGGGACACCCGTAATCCAGGTGAACAAGAAGCCCTGCTCCCAATGCAGAGGAGCGCTATTTCCTATCTAAAGACCTCTGATTGTGAATTTCCCTTCTCTGTGGATCAATGAGGAATTGATCTTGCGGTGAAAGCAAAACGGATCCAATCATGGAAGAACAGGAAGCAGCTGATAATGAAACGTGACAGATGAAAAAGCACATAGATTGTGAATTAAGACAAGGGGGGGGGGGTAGTTAAATGGAAACCACAAGCCTGGAAGTACTTTGTCTTCCGACATAAACAAAGATGATTCCGCTTCACAATTGGCTGATGACAAAGAAGCGATAGAGGAAGAGGAATTGGAGGAGCGGAGGTCCCAGAGGAGAGATGGGGGCATCTTGGAACACCTCCTCCTGTTTTACACACACACACACATCCCATAATTAGCATGCTAACAGGCAGTTAAATGTCCCACACAAAGACTCACTCTGTTGCTCGCTTCAGACAATGCACAATGGGGGGGGGGGCCTAATTCACCCTAACTGTCATGACCCAGTATGGCTTCCCCTGTTTGACCATTCCACCCAGTGCTCCCATTCACTCGTGACCCGCTAATGGACGTACGCCCGTAGCCTGCAGGCCGCTTCCTGCACGGCTCGCCTTCTCCTTTCCTTGCTCGCTCCTTTCGTTTGTCACCGGCAGACGTGCACTTCCTGTCCTCCTGACGCTCAAGCGTCCATCTTGGCGATGGAACAGCATCATTACTTTGACATGCAGTCAGAAATACATTTGTTTTTGGTTGAATGCCGGCTATTATTATTAAAAAATTCATATTCAACCAAATAGTACGTCTTATTGCCTTATACAAATATAAGTCATTCAGGAGATGCGTTCAAAGACACTGATGACATGCAGTATTCTCCACTGATCACAAGGCGTCGGTGAGAAAATAAGACATTTAAGACGTAAGATTTTCCCCCTTATTTTGTCTTCTGTAGGCTGCACGGTGGAGAAGTGGTTAACATGTTGGCCACACACATTCAGTGGATCTAAAATGTTCCAATCTCTGTGCGGAGCTTGCATGTTGTCCCTGCTGGCACGTGTACTCCGGTTTCCTCCCATGTTGGGTTCATTGGCGGCTCTAACTGGTCTAACTGGTCCATATCAGGCCTTCCCAGCATACCCCCGCGTCCCTCGTTAAGATAAGTGGCATAGAAAAAGAGTGGATGTTGACGGTATTGGGTAATACGAGTGTAAATGTGACTATAGGGGTGCTATTTCATGTCTAGAGGGCTTTATTCATGTTTTTTATAAGCTTGTAAACAGTCTTTTAGTGTTTTATATTGTTTGCGATACCAACCCCGTATTTATTTGGCATGGCACATCCATCCTACCGTATTCCGACATAGTATCGGCATTCAGTCTGCCGGAGTACGATGCTGAAGTTGGCCCTGGAGCCGTTAAGCTGGTGGGCGGGTCACGAGAAAAGAGCCCAGCTGCACCCGTCAGCTCCCCTTGGGGAAAAGGATCTCAGCGATCTGTTGTGCGTGTGCGTGTGTGTTTGTGTGTGTGCGTGTGTATCTCCATGGCGTCCATCATTTCCATGTTTGTTAGCACCGTGTTGTTACCATGTATCGGTCCTGATCGTGAATGTACACTTCCCACCCGAAGGAATACAGCAGCATCCACCACTCTCATCCAACTCTGAAATCCATCACTCTCCACGCCTTCCGGATAGACGATGAGGGGATGCAGTCAGTTGACTGAAGGCCGTGATGGTACGCTTATGCACATTTATGTTTATTTGTTGAGGCCATCACAAGACTGTGGGCAGATCCATCCACGTATAGTATCAATATATAATATTGTCAATATATAATATCAGACCCCCAAATAGACAGTATATTCCCACTCCAGTCATTCACCCCACCCCCCACTTAATGTTCCTTACTGTGCTCTTTGACATATATTTGTAGTCACCATTATTCCCATTATATTTGGCGCTCCTCCATTGAAGCTCCTGCGTTGGCAATGGATGCAGCGACATCTAATGGCGAAAAATGGAACAGCAAACATAATCATCACTATTGATATCGGATGAATACAAATGTTTATTGATAACACCAAAAGGTAAACATGGTACATTAAAGTGCTTTTGTCAACTTAGTTGATTGATAGAAGATAATGCCAGTGTGCAGTTGGAAAACAAAGCAGGAAGACTTAAATACTTTCTTACATCAAATATCATTGGCCTTCACCACTAAAATAAAATAAAAATACAAATCCAGAGTACTTGAGGGCTTTGCAAATACAATAGCGTGTACAGTAGATCCGTGGGGAAATGCCCATAAAAATATCTATTTTATTCCCATGTGTGTTGTACATTTGACCTGTATTACCATGTCCTGTATTACCAGTATTTCTAACAGTATACCAACTTAGGGTGAATGGCAACTGTGCAGGGGGGGGGGCTGTATACTGCAGTCCTTTTGCCTTTTTGCTTGCAAAGCTGCATTTTACTACAAGACTACAAAAATAGATGGTTGTAGTTTTAAAGCCTACAAAATGTTTGGTGTACACAAACTGACAAATGAAAGAATGCAAGGGCCACGTTGATAGTTGATGATATGCTAATAAGTTCTCGATCCAGGTGAAAAAGCGAGGATGGACGAGATTTAGCACTTTTTATTTTTTTTTTTACATTTTCTTGTAAAATTCTATTTGAACAATGTGCCATGGCCCATTTAAAAAGAAAAAAAAAAAGCCGTGGACTGCAATTGGTCCCGTCGCCGCACTTTGGACACCCCTGTTTCAGCATCTCTCAACACACATCCACAGCGACATCACAGACCCAAACAAGTTCAACAAAAATAAAAGAACTAAAGATATACCGTATTTTCGAGTATAAGTCGCACAAGGCCAAAAATGCATAATTATATGCATAATTAATGCGGGTAATTTATTTTACTACTTGACCAAAACAGACATTACGTCCTTTTGGAAGGCAAGTTCTAACCATAATAAACGAATATAGAACAAGCTGAATAGGTGTAAGCTATGCTAACACAATGCTTATTCAGCTACACAAAAAATAAACATGAACACAAAAGTTGTCCAGTGTTTATGAAACATAAACATTTTTTTCATTTATAAGTCGCTCTGGAGTATAAGTCACAGGAACAGCCAACCTATGAAAAAAAAGTGCGACTTATAGTCCGGAAAATACGGTAGTTTCACTCACACAAGTGAAATAATTCAACGAGACACCAAAACCGTTTTAAATAACAAAATCCACAATAAATATGATGACTTTATGACTTAATGACTTGACTTTATCCTCCTCAAGCAGAACCTTATTGCACTTCTCCAGAGACTTTACTCCAGCATCTTCCCTTTGATTCCTGTAACCTGGATCTCCACAGCTGGATGCTGCGATCCAATGGAGTTCAACCATAATTATATAATGGAAAAATATGGTAAGTAATAAGTAGTCAAACCACCCAGAACATTGAAGGAAGCATTTTTTTTTTGCATTTTTCGTAATAATTTCCTCTGACAAAGGTACTTGAGAATGGATTAGTCAACTTTGGAAGCTAGTACACGACTCCCAGGACCGCCACAGACTCAACACCGACAAGGCAGAAGGGATTTCCGATATTAAAGCCAAAACCGCACAGCATACGGAAAATCTTCCTCTTCCTCCCTCAGCTCCTTACATCTCCGGCTCGCTCTTGTAGGTGACCGGATCGAGAGGTATGGCGGTCTGCAGGATGTCAAACTCCATCTGGTTGTTGTCCATGTCCAGAACGCACATGACGTTGTGACTCCCAGACGTCATGGTGGAGGTGTCCTTCAACATATTGTGGAAGTCCACAGAAGTCCGTCTCTCCTCGGCTCTCTCCTTCCCGGCCAGCTGAGAGGAGTCAAAGATGTCCTCCTCCTCCTCCCCGCAGCTCAGCGCTACCTCGTTCTCGTAGCAGAAGGTGCTGACGGAGCGAGGGATCAGGCTTTTCGAGGACACGCACGGCGAAGCGGGAGAAACCACACAGGAGTTCCTTCCCGCCGCCTCGTCCAGATCTTTGGCGCTGAGTTCGGGCGTTGACGGCACCTCGTACGTCTTGTGGAAGCGGGCGTAATCCACCTTGTAGCAGTTGCGGTCCTCATAAATGACGGGCTCGAACCTGTGGCCCCAGAAGATCTCCCTGGAAAGATAGGAGCTCCGGAATTGCGTGGTCATGGCCGTGGCCTCCACCATTCCTTCCAGGATGACAACAATCTCAAATTCATCGGTCTCCAGGTCAGCTCGGCTTAAAGCGTACAAGGGGCTGTCTTTGTCGATCTCGTGGACGATGACCAGCGGGGACACCAGGAACAACCGGTCCGTGCCCTCGTCGTAGCCCACGTTGAGGTCCATCTGCTCCAAGGGGATGAATTCACCTTCCACCGTCACGTAGGACCGGATGAGCTGCGCCCGGACGTGAGCTTCCACGATGTGGCTCCTCCGCAGGTTCCCCACCCTCCACATCAGGCACAGTTTGCCGTCGCGAAGCGAAACCACCGCGTTCTTGGAGAACACCAGGGTCTGGTTCCTCTTCTTCGGTCTCGCCATCTTGGCCATTATGGTGCCGATCATGAACGAGTCGATGATGCAGCCCACGATGGATTGAGCCACGACGGTGATGACGGCCACGGGACACTCCTCGGTCACGCAGCGCCAGCCGTAACCGATGGTGGTTTGGGTCTCCATGGAGAACAGGAGGGCACCGACAAAGCCCTGGACGTGGAGGATGCAGGGCATCCGTTTGGTCTGGTGTCCGGACGGGGGTGCATACAGCCCCCCTGCTGCTAGTCCGCCGTTCTTCACCAGGACGGGCTCCTGGAAGTCCCCATGTGACAGGGACACGCCGTAGAAGATGATGCCGAAGAAAAGCCAGGAGATGATGAAGCTGGTGCAGAACATGAAGAGCAGGTATCTCCAGCGGATGTCCACGCAGGTGGTAAAAATGTCTGCCAGGTAGCGCCGCCTCTTCTCCTCCATGTTGGTGAAGACCACATTGCATTGTCCGTTTTTCTTCACAAAGCGGCTCCGGACCTGGCTGGAGCCCCTCGTCAGAACCCTCCCGTTGGAGTTGGTCATACCTCCTCGTCCCCTCGTGGCGGGCGCAGCAGCGGAGGCGCCCGACCTCCTCCTCCTCTTCCTGTTCTCCGGTTCTGTGGCGCAGTGTAAGGGGACGACGGAGGACCTGCGACCGTTGTGGAGATCCAAGCTGCAGATCTTCAGGCGCTCCTCCTCCGGTAAGTTGTTTGACACGATGCTGTACCTGGAAGCAAAACGAGGATCAAGGCATCGGGATGGTTCAGATCGTCAGTTCATGCTAGGCACTGGAATATGACTAGATAGGACAGCTCTAGTCTAGACTTGATGCAGGAACCAAAGTACGGTGGAATGGGGGCATGTGTCTTCTGGTTGTCAACAGAACAGGGGGGGGGGTCTATGACAATAACCCCCCCTTACAATGCTGTCCTTGGTTTCAGGCGTCCATGACCATCCTCAGACCAAGGCTGTCCTATCTAGTAACATTGGTGCACTTTGTATTATTCCAACCTGGGAAAATGAATAAATTCATCATTCTCACTCCCCAGGGGGTATGCCGGAGCCTATCCCAGCCGACTTCAGCCGAGAGCCGGGGAACACCGTCATCGAGCATTCCGATTTCTCCAAACCAGTTTAAGTGGATTACCATTTGGGAAGGTGAGTTGAGTTTATCTTGATGAGAAGGACAGCTGTCATGGCAGATTAGCAGATTATTATTCTGAGTCAGTGACTCAGCCCATTTTGAGCTGGACCAGTATATCATACACAATAAATATTGTATATGTAATATACCATAAACAGTAACTATGCTGGATTTTGGTGGCTTCCTTTGTGGGAACAGCTAGGGAATGCCCTTTTCCGTGTCAGGCAGGCGTGGATGAGTTTGGGAATTTTGGGACTCTGACCTTTCGGTGTAGCGATGAAGCGTCCGTATGGTGCTAAGTAGTGTTATTCATCCATGAATCAGGAATGGCCATATCTTCCAAGGAATGACCCCACTTTGGTGGTCATAAGAAGTGCTGTGTGGCAGGAGAAGTCTGTGTAGGCCGGTACAGGATGGCCTTGGCCTTTGTCAGGATCTGCTTGCTGCAAATATCCCTGAGCTGGGCCTGACCCCCCCTGGCCCCGCCCCCCCCCCCCCGGCTGAGGTGCCAGAGATGCCGTTTGTCGGTGTCAACCCGTTCGTACTTTGTATCAATAGTCCCACCCTCACCTGTTGGACTTACTTGTTCCCATGGCAACAGTAATCCCTCATTTGAGGCTAGGGTGGGAGGCCAGACTCCGATCGCTGCCAGGAATCAGGCGTCCAACTTGCGGGCAATATTTGGGCCTTTGAGAGCAGCGCTGCAAGGAAACACAAGCAAATGTTTGTGGTTTGTCCCGTTTGTGGTACTTTTTCTTGGTTTCTTTCGACTTTTCCTGCAAAGTCGATTCCAACTAAACACGCTTGGGTCACCAGGAAGAATCACATCAGTCAAGATTTTTTAATTTCCTCATTAATCCTAATCTGATTTTGCACACGGAGCATCTTCCACGTTGTTTCGGTGCGCTAAAAAAATGTGGACTTGGACTTAATCCTGATTTGATTGTGTCATGTCTTACGACCAGCTGAGACGGGATTATCTCGTCACAGGGAGCGCTACCCCCTCAAACAGATTGTGGAATTCTACCGTCTTCTTTAAAAGGGACAGAAATCCCATAATTAAAATCATCCATCGGCCACATATGCTGGAGTAGTCCTTATTCATAAACCAAATCATTTCATAGTTAGCATCTCTGAAGGGGTTCTCCCATTTTTTCCCACATTTCCATCCAAAAATATGCATGTTGGGATAATTAGGGACTCTTAAATTGATCATAGGTATGAATGGGGTGCTGGAGCCTATCCCAGCTGTTTTAGGTTCAAGAGGCGGGGTCCACTCTGGGGGTCCCATAACTATGGACAATTTGGAGTTGCTAATTAACCTAGCATGTTTTTGGAATGTGGGAGGAAACCGGAGTATCCGGAGAAAACCCACAAAAGCACGGGGAGAACATGCAAACTCCACACGGAGATGGCCGAAGGTGGAATCGAACTCGGGTCTCCTAGCTGTGTGGCCTGTGTGATAACCACTCGACCATAGTGCAGCAATTTTGATTATAATCTATATAATGACTATAATATTATAATTGTAATGGTGGCGTGGCTCATATAGTCAAATATTATTTGTGTTTGTTTTATTACTGAGCTTATGAAAAAAGGCCTGTTATGACACATGACAGTCATTTGCCAATTGTGTATATGTTGTCTGAATCACGGGCCACCTCATTAGGCACACCTACACGCTCCAATGAGTCCAACTGGTACGAGTGCTCTTGTTGTTGCACACACACACACACACACACACACACACACACAACATCACACACACCTACACCTACACCTCTCAGCTACAACCACAATAATAAACATATTGTTTCATCATTATGATTTTCAGATTTAGGTGGCTATATTCATTCAGGCGTGGCAGTGCAAAAATAAGCCATTTGATAAGAATTATTTCAAAATACTCCAAAAAAATTATTTAATTGATTGAGAAAAGGATGTCATTTTAGGAGAATTATGTTGTGATTTTATGAGGAGAAATAATGTATAAAGTTGAAAATATTTAAGAAAAAATGTAGTCGTAATATTAAGAAAAGAAAAATGGGTTAGGTCAAAAATATAGAATAAAGTTGGAATAGTTGGGAAATTCCAAAAACAGAATAAAGTCAAAATATTAAGACAAAAAAAGTTGGAAAACAATGAAACTAATGAAATAAAGTAATGTTATTTTAGAAGCATGGAGTTGAAATATTTGAAAAAATATATATATTTAATATTTCATTTTATAAAATAAAAATATAAAAAATAAATTAAAATAATATGTATGTATATATATTTTCTAAATTAAGCGAAACAAACAAAACAAGTTAAATTTAATTTTTTTTGAATAGTTGGTTGGGGAAAAAGCTATAATATTATGACAATAAAATCTAAATATTATTGGAATAAAGTCATAATTTTCTCAAATTGTAAAATAATTGTTAAACCTTATGACACCCCTGTATTAATTAGTATTAATTAATGGGGTACTCACCCTTGTGTGCTTTTCTCTGTTTCAATTTCAGTTCCTTGTGACTCAGAACTTCACTTCTGAAAATCCCTCCGCCGGCGTCCGCAGCAGCATTCCGCCATGTTTCTAGACCTCCGCGGTGTGTGAGCTCGCCTTCCCTTCTTTCTCTGTTTTACTTTCATTTAGTGCTTTGCTCCTCATCACTCTTTCATCGTTCCTTCCTTTTAATCCTTCATTGTCCTCCTTTGCCGATAATGTAATCCCGGCCCGTGGTGTGCGCTCTCCTGTGCGCATGCAGCCCAGGCTGAAACTGCTGTGTCAATATCCGCCTTGTGTGCGGCACGGGATGGGGATGGGGGGGGGTGTGTAGGTGTTGAAAATGACCTGATTCATGTGAATAGAATCAGGCTCTTGCTGCTACAGGTGGGTGACGGGCCAAATATGAGGGCGCTTTTTTTTTTTTTTTTTTTTAAACAAAGTGTGCATGTGCATTAGAAAAATGTTTTTTTTTCTTCCCTTTTTTTGAAGTTTTCAAGCGGTGCGGCGTGAGTTTTTCTGCGGCTTTGTGCTGCTTTGGGCTCCCACTCACATTCGTGATTAGTCCACAATGGATGTCATGAAGGGGCCACATAATAGCACTTTGGCGTGAACATCATTAGCGGACTGTGAAGAGGTGATGTAATGGTTACACACAATACAGCACATTGGGGGGGGGGAATAACATTACGGGTGCTCTTACAAATGTAATCAACATGCAATACGTTATTTAGTGTAGTAATACTACTGGCTGGTTTAGCAACGGTAGCTTCACTCTATCAGGGTTTTTCAAAAATATACTAATAAATCATGCCAGTTTGGGGTTGAATATGGCTTATTGTTAGTCAAAACATACATACAATTTGCTTAAATGTGTATTTCTTCTTCTTCTTCTTCCATAATTAAGCATTTTCGAGCATAAAGATGGCTAAATGTGGTCAAATCCAAATATAAGGCATTCAGAAGACTGATTCAATATGTAGTATTCGACTACAGGTGTCAGTCATGCTAATGTTCAGCGAGACACACAAGCACCAGACCTGATCGCCAAAACAACAAGCTTTTATTGCGGGTTTGAATGATATCAAACAGGCACAATAATCAATTTATAGCAAAACACAAGCTTATTTTCTCTTATTATGTCTACTATATTGGATAATTAAAATGTAAAGGTGACTATAGGGGTGTTATTTCAGGTCTAGAGCGCTCTAATAATGTTAGAAAGTAAACAATTTATCTGTGCTCTAACTGCAAAAATGTGTTATTAGTTATTTGCATCAATATTTCACCTTCTTCTCTTTACATAAAAAAACATACAAAAAAACATATGCGGATTTCAAATGGTACACGGGCCACACTTTGGCCACCCCTAGTATCGCTACCCAAAGCTCCTCCTCAGCTTCCCTCTGCCATTCCGTGTAGATTAGAATATTTATTCTTTTTTTTTACAAAACGCCTCCTCTGAGTGGAGATGGAGGTGGAAATCTGCCTCTTTGCCAAATTCTAAGAGGCGGAAGAAGAAGGGGGGGGGGCAGGAGATGCAGGCCGCAAATAGCATCAACAGCGTGGTGAACAGTAAATAAACACGGCGATACAACACAACATGATAGCCGTTTACATGACACTCGTACATCATGTGAAGAATAGAAGCAGGGGGGGCACCCACCAGGTCTGGGTGTATATTAATAGAAGTTAATCAGGTCTGGGTGTCAGATTAATTCCCATAACCTTTAGCTTAGTCTTTGGGTCAGCTCGGTCCACACAAGTCCTGTACAGTCAGTACATTTGTGTATTTATTTTTAGATCAATGAACCACAATAGCATGGCTAACATTTTACACTATGGTACACAAAATGACCTCCCGATGGAGCTGGAGGAGGGGGCCGGGGACCCCGGGGGGAGTCTGGGTTTCCCCACCCATACTCCTGCAAAAACGGAAGACAGTTGAGTGGAACCATAAACCAACACACTAGCATAAATTAATAAACTGTAAATTCAATAACAATTTTTTTTTTCAAATGATAGTTGAGAAAACTATATAAAACTTTACCGGCTTTCTTCTCGATTGATATAACAGAACATCATCAGTACACAACAAAGTTCCTGTGTTGAGATGTACCTTCAAAATAAAACCACCAGTCACTTTAAACAGAGCTGAAATGAACCCCGCGGCCTTTTACGTTGACATCCGAACCGGAAACGCTATGTTTGCTAGCACGTGATAACACTCGATCGCGTGGCTGTGTTGTTGGCGCTGTCAGCCACGTCACCTCTTTTTTGACAACTTTCTTTTTTTTTTTAAACATTCAACTCCGCTTTGTGAGTAGTCTATTATTGTTTTTTAAACATTTAAATGCATAAAGTTGTCTCCGTAGCATCCATTTTTCAATCACCCCCCCCACGTCAGCACTGCCAAAGAAGAAAGTGAAGAAGTGCGTTTCCTGTTCTTGTCGCCTGCATTAATTGAATTAACCGTGTCACCCATTGACCCGTCCAAGCGTCTGCTTTGAACGGAAACACAAACAACATGAACGCGTTTCGTCTGGGGGGCGACATGTCGCATCTGGTGGCTCTCCTCATCCTGCTATCAAAGATATGGAGGTCCAAGTCCTGTGCAGGTAGGCTTTCTATTGTGTTTGCACTTTGTTAGTTGTTAAGAGTTGTTAAGCTGGGTGACAGCCACAAAGTTTTGGACCCTAAGAAAAAATAGTTTATTTAACAAAAGGTGTCCAACATGTGGAAAAAGGCTAAAAACAAAAGACAAGTCCAAAAGAGGAAACCTTGGACCCAGGTCGGCATCAGGAAGTGAGCCCTTTAAGAAGTTTGGGTTGACTCAAAATGCTCAGTTTCTGACGGCCTTGTAAAATCTTTCTTTTGTGACATCACAGAGGGTGGTCTTCCTTATATGGGCGCATAAGGAAGCCCGTCCTTCTGTGACATCACAAATGTACAGTGTGCCAAGGCCCTCTGAAACCGAGCGTTTTGAACCATCCCAAACTTCTTAAAGGGCTCATTTCCAAATACTTAAAAACTCATTATCTGAACTTTTAACTCCATTTATAGGTCAGAAAAGTGGAAAAAGCATCATTTATTTTTTGTAATTACACTAATTGTGTTGAAATACTTGAAATGTTAAATCCCACACTAATTTAAATGACGTTGTGTTAAAAATCTGTTAGATCTAAAACCGTATTATGCTAACTCTATTGGTACAGTAAAAGCATTTTTAATGGTACAGGACTTAGGAGTGGAAGCTGCAATGGTTGAACATCTCATGAATGACAGACACGTCAACTTTGAATACAAACTTGGCTCTTAAAAAAAACGTCTGCTTCCACTTGACCTTGAAACAATTGTTTGTTTATTTTTTTTTGTAGGCATTTCCGGAAAGTCTCAGCTGCTGTTTGCACTTGTCTTCACCACCAGATATCTGGACTTATTCATCGTATTTATTTCTTATTACAACACAATCATGAAGGTAAGACACTAATATTTGCATTTTCCTGGTTTCGGATGAATGAATAAATATCAGTTTCTGTAGTATTTCAAATTGGGTGGGGCGCTTAAACATTTTGTCATCATATAAAGAAGCTATCATATTTATTTATGTCTTAAACTACTTTTAACTGATGTTTCCATCAACAAAAAGCAAGCCGCCCCCAGAATTCTTCCATATTTGGGCGTTTGTATCTGACCCTAAAATAAACATAAACTTGTCATGTTCCATGCGTTTCTTTTAAGTTTTATGTATATGTATTAATAAAACATGAGCTGTCTGTAACTTCCACTCTTTTGCTCAGGTAGTGTTTTTGGGTCTGTCATACGCCACCGTGTACCTGATCTACATTCGCTTCAGGAACTCTTACGACTCTGAGAACGACTCCTTCCGTGTGGACTTCCTGTTGGTGCCCGTCACCGCTCTGACCTTTTTGGAGAGTTATGAAATCACCCCAACGGAGGTAAACCGTCTTCAGCGTTTACTCCAATCAGTATAGATGTAGATATAGATGTAGTAAAAAAAGTGGATTTACTTACTGAAAGTACAAAATATATTAGAAAGACGAGTGAAGACGATTGTTTTTTGGCAAGATCAGTAGTGACGCTGCGATCAAAAACCCCCCTTTAGCCACCTAGCTGACGCTTCAGGCCAAGCCAAATAGGAATTAGCACTGCATTAGCGGTCAGCAACATGGCATATCAGCAGAAGAAACGCACACTGACTTCCTTCCACCGTGCCACGGTCCAAACTTGTGGTTTTTGACATTTTATTGTGTGGGGCATTTGTCTTCTGAAGTTTGCCGACAAAGGAGCATGTTTACTTCCTTGTCCTTGGGCGTTCCAGCAAAGGCCTCCAACACAACAAGCGGGCATTACATAAACAAAATAAGGGAAGGAGGAGCATCAGAGAACGCATTGTTGTGATGCAGAAGGTCCGGGTTGCACGGTTCAGATCTTCAGATCTGTTCAGAAAAAGCCACACATTTCACATATATGCGTGTTATTTAACACGGCAAATAAAAAGATGAAATATGTGCACTTTGTCCTCCCCAGGTCCTTTGGACTTTCTCCATTTTCCTGGAGGCGGTGGCCATCATGCCGCAGCTCTTCATGATCACCAAGACGGGCAAGGCCGAGTCCATCACCACCCACTACTTGTTCTTCCTTGGCTTATACCGAGCCCTCTACATCGGGAACTGGGTGTGGCGCTACTACACGGAGTACACCTTGGACAAGGTGGCTGTGGTGTCTGGCGTGGTGCAGACCATTTTCTACTGTGACTTCTTCTACCTTTACGTAACAAACGGTGAGCTACTGGAAGGGTCACAGTAGGGGAAAAAAAAAACATAACACTGTGTATGTGGTGCATTTGAACTTGTCTCCACATTTTTCCTGTCTCTCTGCAGTGCTGCAAGGAAACGAGAAGATGAGCCTGCCGATACCCGTCTAGCAGCCGACATCTCCCACGTTTATTTGGCCTTACCCCGGGAGGTACATTACATTTAATCCGCCAAATGTAATTTCCTGTTGGTTGGTACGTCATATATTAATAGATCATAATAATGCGCTGTTTTAACAACTTGAAGGCTTTCTTCCATGAACCAATATTGTACGTTTGCACTCTGGAATCTGCCACAAAGTGCCTCCTTCGGTGGTGGTTGTTCGTTTTATCGCGGTTAATTGGTTCCAGACCCGACGGTGACAAGTCAATTCCCGGGAAAGAGGATTCAAAATTAATAAATTTAATATTTTTATACTTGGAGCATAGATAGATAGATAGATAGACTTTCTTTATTGTCATTGCACAATAACACAGCAGTGAAATTGCCAACAAAATGTCGTTGCCTGGCTCCTGTATAATAATAAATAATAATGTGGAGAATAAATAGATGACATCAAATATGAACAATGTACAGCGTAAACAGTAATTTGTACAAATAATTTAGAATAAATAATAATAATTTAAAGTAACATATTAATAGATCATAATAAAAAACTATTATTATTATTATTAGAGCTCTACAGACATGAAATAACACCCCTACAGTCACCTTTACACTCCTATTATTCTTTGCTTCACCACATTGCCCAACTCTTATGCACAGGCTACGGTCACTGCTTTAGCATAGCGTTCTAAGGAGCTAACTAGTTAGCCTCCAATGTATTTATTCTTAACCTACGAAAGGGTTTTAAAAGGATTGGGGAAGAACAACATGACCTCTTCCACTCGGAGTGGGAAACTAACACTACATGCAGTGTTAAGGTAAAGTAAGGTAATGTCTCATCTATGTATATACTACATATGAAATGTTTTTATGTATATTGTTTTGATTAATAGGCCGTAGTCAACCGGGAAACAACAATCATTTTTAAATATTTGCCAAAGCGATGTTGAAACTGAAACGTAGCAAAAGTCTGTTATTGCTTTTGTATATTTACCTTTTCTTTTTGGGTGTAAAAGGGATAAATATTTTTCCATGAGCAGAAATAAAGCCAAAAATGAAACATACTGTATATCGACTTCCATCAAGTTGCTGTATCGGGAACAGAAAAAGGTTTTTTTCCACTTTAATAGCATACAAGTGATATGAGTGCATCAGATAGATTCCACTAAAGGAATCCCTCGTTTATCACGGTTAATTGGTTCCAGACCCGAACAGGATGAGTGAATTTATATTCCTTATTTAGAAATGGAATGTTCTCGTAATTAAATGTTTCCAAACTTTATTACAGCCGTCGAGACATTAAAAGAACACTCCTCGCCACCTTTATACTCTAGACATTGTAAACGTAAATCGTAAACGTAAATCGTAAACGTGTTGCCGCGGCGTGGACGGAGGCCAAGGTTCAGGATTATTATGCCTGAAATCCGAAACTGCAATAAAAAAAAAAAATGTTGTTCCGGAGGTCAAATCTGGTGCTTGTGTTTCACCAAACATTAGAGTCGCATCACTGACACCTATTGACCAGCGTAGAGTATTACGTACATATCACCTAGTCCTTGAATGAGTCTTCAGAATGCCTTATAGTTGACTTCCTTTAGCCATGTTCATGCATGGAATGTGACTATGTAAAAATTCTTAGAATTGATTATGCATCACGGCTAGACCGGCGCGGTGAAATAGATGACTAAAATAGCAATAGCATTGTACGAGCGCACAAACTGTTGATTTGGCTTTTCTCTTCTCTTCTGTGGAAGTACACTTCTCATCCTAACCACTTCAAGCACTCGGCAGTCCGGCCGTCTCCTAGTGTAGGAATGTTTTCCGGTGTTTGTAGAGCACCTTACTTCCTTCTCTCACAGCTCCTCCCACCGCTTTTGCCGCCGAGCTGATGGAGAAAGGTGAGGTGACGAGAGCCGCCGCCGCCTTCTCCACCACCTTCACCTTCTTGACGGCTTTCCCTTTTCCCTTGTCCGTGCCAGTGATCCCCGCCCCTTCCGCTGCCCCCTTTCCCAGCGCCGTCACCAGCTCACACCAGAAGAGCCTCTCCGCCATCCTCCTGGCGTCCTCCTCCTCCCTCCTCGTTAACTCCCCCTCGTGGCGCTCCATATGGAACCATCTATGTGCCCCACCTTCTAAGATCCTCTCTTGAGCATCTCTGATGGCATCCACGGCCTCCTGGAGCATGTCGCCGCTATAGCAACCGCCTCCGTTGTCTGCCACGATCTTGTCTATCTTCGCCAGGAGATGCTCCACCTGTGGCGAGCGTGCTGTGGTCGTGCTGTTGTCCAAAACGTGAAATCCTCCACGGCAGCTGCCGACGTACGCCGACAGCTCGTCATTCTCGGCCAGACAGTCTTCCACACGTTTACCTCGTAGCTGATCTCCCCAAGTGAACAGCACCATCGTGAACGTCGCGGATCCGGGTCCAAATGTTGCCTTGATCCACTCCAGACCGTCCTTCTCCTCCTGGGTGAACCTGCCAGGCTGCAGCGTCACCAAGATTACATGGGGGCCCGGCGGGGACAGGGCGACGCAGCGCCCCACCTCTGTTACCACCTCCTGGGCGGACAGGTGCGTGTGGAAGAACCCTGGAGTGTCAATCACTGAGACGCGCCTCCCGGACACTGTCCCGGTCTGCTCCACGCACCGTGTGGTGACCGAGCAGGGGGAGACCTCCACTCTGAAGGCTGACCTACCCAGGATGGTGTTGCCTGAGGAGCTTCTCCCTGATCCTGTCCTTCCGACCATGACAATCCTCAGCTCGGCTTCTGAAGTGGGAAGAGATGCATTGGAAAAACACGGTAATGTTATGGATGTACGCAATGAGCTAGCCACTTAGGTTATAATGCAATTGAGCTGTATCAAACATTATGAATATAAAATGCTACCTAGAAATATGGTACTAGATAACCACAACGTATTATATGTAAGTTATTAAGCACTGCCACTCCAAAATATCAGTACTTTAGCCATTTGAGGTGATGTTTGAAACGTTTACACATGAAACCAAATAGCAAGTCTTCCTGACGCCGGAAAACACTGCCCCCTAGCGTTCAAATTTACAACTGAAAGTCGGGAGCTCTCGGCTATCTTTTACATGGTTGAAGGTTTTTCCCTGGTAAAGGAATAGTTACGTTACACAAGTTGAAGTATCACATTATTTTGTGCATATTTCAAGATCGTTTTCCAGCGTATAGTGTGACTTGTCCGTACAATGATGGAATATGCCACTCTAAACCGTCTAGAGACATAGAACATTCATGGATACTGTACCTTCTGGTGACGCAGCATTTTCGGATGATGACACGGTGACAGTGGCAGACATACTGCTTCCTGGATCATCCGTCATATTGACTAAAATGTTCTTTAAAATGAGGACGTCCTTCACTCTGCAGCGGTTAAATGTGAAATGTGGCCTTTCTTCCCCGGCACGCCTGCAGTGACTTACTAAGGCCACAAGGTGGGAGTATACAAATACCGTACAGCTTATATGGGGTTTATTGTTATGAAATTAATGAGTTTATAAAGTGGAAAATGGAAGAAAATTATATCGAGCTGGTCGTCTTATGCTATTATTATGTGTTCTAGTTGTTTGACAAGACTTTCTACAACATGTTTTTCAGGTTTTGTGAATTTACAATTGTTGGTCTTGGTTTCTGTTTTATTCTGGTGTTCGGATTTTCTGTTTCCGTTTTCCGGTAAAGGCAAATCCACCTGAGCCAGCTCTTTCTACAATTTAATTTGTAGCATCCAGCACGACGGCGTCCGAGTATTTTCAGTATTTCCTGATGTATTCATTTTTTAATTCTTCTTTTTATTCTTTTTTTATTCTTCTCTATTCGTCTTTGCAGTGACAGTGTACCATTAGCTCCCCAGTTGCTAGCTTGTTGCCGTTTGTCTCCGGTAAGCTTTTTTCATTTATTAGCTTTGTAAACGGTTATTGCAATTACCCGACCGTGATAAATGAATCTAAATAATTTTTATAACATTAATAGAGCCATCTAGACTTGAAACAACACCCATATTCTCACCTTTACATCCTTATTAGCAAATATCGCTGTGTCATCAGAGAGGGGAGCAGGACAAATGGCGGACAGGAAGTGACGTTGGGAGGTTCAGATTTGCGTTTTAGCTGTAGCCACGATGTACTTGCGGAGTCCTGGTGGTCCTATTTTTATTCTTACATTGATTTATTTTTGTTTGTTTTTGGATATTTTTACTTTTATTAAACATTTGCTTCTTCCTGAGACTTCCACGTCTGCCTCTGCTATTGGGGTTCAACCATTAACCAACCGTAATAATATGAAAACTAGTCTGTGAAGTACAATATATGCAACATAGCACAAGTTTTATTGACTACAAACCCATTTTAATTCATAGTTTCTACATTGAAGTCGTTATGAGCTGTCCTGCAGCTGAACCATCAGGATGAGCTGTTGAGTGATCTGTCCCACTCGGCCTGGTTCCTCACTGGAAGACACTGTCCCCCGTTGAGAACCTGCGGAGATGCATCCTTCGGAGCGTGTTCCATCTTGGAGTGTGAAGCAGACATGTCTTGTTCTACTGGAACTCTAATGTCCGTGTCTTTGACGTTGTAGTTTGTCTGGATGGTGCTGGCAGTTCCATGCACCGAGTGCGTTTGCTCCGAGTCAAAGAAGCTGTCCTTTTCACCGATACCAAGTCCAAAGCTTTGGAGCATATCCATCACCGACGGTGCTGAAGGATCATTGGGGGTCTCCTCTTCAATAAGACTGAGTGTGGGCAAAATATGCACCAACTCTGCCATCTCCATTGGCCGGATGACCTCGGTGATGCTTGAGGGGAAGTCCTGCGGCCCACCGTCAGACTCCGGTGCAGCCAAAGCTGGGAAGCCCGCTTCCAACTGTGCAACAGCAGCAGGTTCGAGTCCAGACTCTATTAATAAAGTGCTTGCACATCCTAGTTCTGATTGGGCAATGCTTGTCAAATCCATAGTTGATTGGGTGCTGATGTCTACAGGGTACCCGCCCTTTGCAACGCCTTCCATTAATACCAGTGTGGCTTCCTCTGCAACGGCTACGCTTCCTGCTGGAGAGGACACCTCCGCTGTGACGACATTAGCCGGAGCAATTCCAACTGAGCTGTCTGAAAATGAAGAAATATGAATGAAGCTTGGGGCGTCCACCCAAGACTCTAAATTGTCCACAGGTCGCCACCAGTGACCCTGATCAGAGTGACGGTATTTACCCGTGGTGGTCCTCAGCGACTGCAGTCGATGGGGCCATGTCAATCTGGCTGTCAAACTTTCTTCCTCTTCCTCCCCCTCGGGACGGGGCGGCGGGTCTCCACCCATCACCAAGCCCAGAGGCACTGCCCCGACCCATTGCCTGGACCTCACGCACTGCAGACAGTCCATAATCCAGCGGGCATCCCTCCACACCACATCCAGACGCTGATGGAAAAAATGCAAGTATTGTTAATTACTGAGTGAGGAACCTTTCGGGAGGGGGGGGGGTCTCAAATGGTCTCAACCCTTATTAACTTGTGACCCATTTTTATTTGTCTTTTTTTTTTTCAGCCTGGCATGCCATACCCGACATGAGAGTGAAAAAAATTCTCCTCCATCCTGTGTGGAAGTGGTAAGTTTTGGCTTTTTAAGTTTACAAGAAATAAACTAGAGGTTGACTGGTTAGCTCGCTACCCTCAGTTGCAATGTGGTGTAAACAATAATAGGAGTGTAAAGGTTGCTAGGGGTGCCATTCATGTCTACAGAAACATTTGTGTATAAATGCTAGGCCCAAATACATTTAGCTTAAAAACCAAATCTTACATGAGAAAGATCAGTGACACGGTTCAGACGCTCGCGGGCCGCTTGCACTTCCTTTGCGTCCAGCGCCTCCCGCAGAGCCTGCTGGGCCAGGTGAGTATCCAGCTCCAGCCTCACCCAGGCCTGGCAGTACTGGGACAGGAAGTCCCGCTCGTACGTCCAGAGATGAACTAAACACGATGAGAGTTGAAAGGAAATTGAAATGACCACATTAAAGGAGCCTCAGAAGTCATTAGCAGACTTAGGAGCGTAATCAAGAGAAGTTAAAAGGAGGATTCACTTTATGTTCAAATGAAGGTCAGAAGAAAAAGTGAGCTTTTGTGCTAATTGCACCATATTTCATCACTTTTCATTTGTTATATTCTGCATGGAATAAAGAGAGACAACTGCAACTTTCAAACCCACCCAGCTCGAAGATCTGCAGGGGCATGGTGAGGCCAGGCTCCTTGGTTCCAACCAGAGGCCAGTAGCTGGAGCTGAAGTCTTCACTGGGAGGAAGCAGCAGCAGCATGGACACTTTCTCTCCTAACTGCAGAAGCTCCCTGGTATACACCCCGTACTGATAGGCCTGTCAGGAAGACGTCACGGGACGGCTTATTAGGAACAGTCGTCATGACAACATTCATCAGTTCATGATTGACCAGCTGCTGCCTTTAGTAGAGCCCTCTAGACATGAACTAACACCCCTATATTCACCTTTATTATTATATTATTTATTTATATTACTTATATTAATATATTATAAGAAATTAATATTATTATATTATTATTATATTATTATTTATAATGTTATATATTGTTTATTATATTTATTTATTATTAATAATTTATTATTTAAACTAGTAGACATAAGAATTTACTTTTTACCTTTATTAGAGTATTTAATTTACCTACTATTTTACTAGAGCCCTCTAGACATGAACTAACACCCCTATATTCACCTTTATTATTATATTATTTATTTATATTATAATAAAATTATTTATATTATATATTATTGTAAAATTATATTATTAATAATTATTATCTAAACTGTAGTAGACAGAAGATAAGAAATAATATAGACTCGTGTTAGCATTGGGCAAGTTCATTATTTTTTTTAACTTTCTGTTCTTTACAGTACTTTATCTCATGAATGGAACATTACTGACATGTAGTGACCAGTATAGAATACTACATGTCATCACGACGACTTTGAATGGATCTGCTGAATGCCTTATATTTGTATTTTAGTACATTTAGCCATTTTATGCTTGAAAATTCTTAATTGAGGTCAAAAATATTAAATATAAAAAATATTTAAAAAATATATAAAAACTATTTCAACCACAAAACTGCAATAATTTGTTGTAGTACTCGAAAACATGCATTTAACTCAACTCAGGATCAAGACGGCCCAATGTGGGGTTTTTTTCATAGTTTCGCCCCTGTTTGTTGTTATTTTTATCTTTATCACTGAGATGAAACCTGGTGAGACGTCTGCTTTCAAGGTGTCAAACTGTGTTTACCCTGTAGAGGGGGATGTTGAGCTTTGTCAGGAGATGTGAGACCGCCGCTCTGAGAGACCTGATAAACTCCACCAAGCTGCTATTTTCCATCAAGTTGTCATCCTTGCTGCTCACGAAGTTCGGAACAGTGTCTCCGGATGTGGCATAGACGTTACTCTGGAGCCACGCCCACTCTTCTCTAGCACAAAATGACAACGCAATAAAACACCAAAAGAGCAGCGATTAAAAAGGAATATGTCAGCCGTGCTTTCACCCGTGTTACCTGCTGACGTGGGAATTATGTCTGACCCGTGTGTGGCAGAGTAGATTGGGCAGCCGTTGAGGCACCAGAACCCTTATCTGTTCCACCGAGCTCCATAACTTCAGGATGCCCACGTACAGACCCGGCTGGGCCCACTGATTGCTGTGTCTGTGGTAGGCCAGCTTCTCCTGCGGAGGAACGGGAGATTACATTCAAGGGGGTGTCTCTCTTACGGTGCTCATTTGGGTTGGACCTTCTATCACTTCAAGACTTCCAATCAGCTCTATGGGTCAGAACAGTCTGTATAGCAGTAAAATGGGATGACATTCTATTTAAAATGTATACAGTCGTCGCTACATCGCGCTCTATTGCAGTTTTTCAAAATATATTCATCTATTATGGCCGCCTTGTGGTTGATTACGGCATACTATAAGTCCAAAAAGGCGTATTTAGGCATATTTTACATGTTTTTGGCATTAACAGAAAATGTTCAAATGGCTAAATGATGTAAAAAAACAAATGTAAGGCATCCAGAAAACACTGATATGTAGTATTCCACACTAGTCACTAGGTGTCAGTAATGTTACATTATTTACATTGATGAGGACCTGGAAAAACAAGACATTTTCCCCATGTTATACAAGTGTAAATGTGACTATAGGGGTGCTATTTCATGTCTAGAGGGCTCTTATGATAAACCTGTTTATAGAAGGCTTTCTATGCTAAACTACAAAAATAATACATTCATAAATAAGGACTTCTACTTTGTGAACATTTTACTTATGGTTGGGTCTGGAAGCAATTAACTGTGATTACTGTACAAGAATATCATTTAATATTTTTATTTCAATCCAAATTAGGCTGACCCTGAGCTGTTCGTAGAGCATGTCCATGGCGGTGGGTTCAGGCAGCAGAGGAATTCTACTGCGGTTCTTCTCCAGGCGGGCCAAAGGCATCCACTGTAGAGGAGGCTCCGGGTGGCTTTGGGGCACAAAGGATGAAAACGTAAGCACACGGGAACAGACACTAATTCGCACGATGCAAGAAAGTTAGCATCTTCCATGCATACTGTTGACCTTCTCATAGGTTTGCGTGTTTTTCGGTTAAAAACTTATTTCATGCCAAATTTTGCCTCGTTTTGCCTAAATTTTCCGGTTAGCATACAATGTGTCTCCCAAGTGGCGGCGCACTAAAGAAAAAGAAAGCAATCGCCATGGAAACCGTAGACTGTCACCACCATCATTATGGATAAAGATGGTTGAATGCCATTGACTTCTAGAGGGGTCATGGAGTCTTAGCACTGTTACAAGGAGATTATCCTTCCAGATATTTTAAGGCGGTACAAATGCCTGCCAGACCAACAGAAAGTAACAATGGAGTTTTTCCTCACTTGGGAAGGTCTGGGAACTCCTTCAGCGTCACGAGTAAAATGTTCCCCTGTCGGTCTTTGAGCGGCTCATAGTGAACCTGGCCGAGGTCCATTGTCCCCAACGATGACTGTAAACAAGAGGATGGATAAATATGGCTACCAGGGGTCCTGGGTGTGCATTTGCGTATCCTGATGCAGGTGGCAGTTGGAGGTAACGTATTAATAAGCAATTAAAATAGCAATTAACCTCGGTTATTGCTTCCTGTGATGCAGCGTTCGCCGCTTAACGTCCTACCTGCAGCTGGGAGACGGCTCTTAAAATATTGTGTCTGTTCTGGAGGAGCGACGAGGGAGATGAATGAGCAGAGGCAAGCGCTTGCTGGAGCCGGGGCACTTCCTGCCACGCACAGGACAACTGTTGGGAAGTAGATAAAGCGCATTTGACACAGGGAATTACGTGCTGAATCATTGATGTACATCCCGTGGAGGTTCTTAATGGCCGCCTTCCAGTGGACGCACGCTAAATTGTGGCCACTTATGCAATCTAATGAGATCCGGTACAAGAAAGCTCACTTTTTTTTTTAATTGACGGTCAGCGTTCCGTTAATATGGAGGCGCATTTATGAGTTCAATCTATGCAGTATAGTTCTACAGCACTGCATACGACTACCACAATAAGAAGCATATTGTTTGACAGCGTCTTATAAATGCAATTTTTTGCCAGTTTTATCAAACAAAAATGTGTATATAGTCCCTAATTAATAACGGTTAATTGCTTCCTTTTTTTTTTTAAGTCAGAATGCTATGAGAACCAAAACGCCATTTTTGACATATGAATAAAGGTTCCACAATGTCGAGCTTTGGGACCCGAGAACACTAAAGGCGTAGTACAACAATCAGTGTTAACTTGCTCATTGACACGGTCAGCAATTTTCTGCCAGCTACCCCCCCCCCCCCCCCCCCCGCCCCCACACACACACCTCGCTCCCCCTCCCTGGCTCTATTGGCAGCGACCGGTGTTGTTTTTGGCAATGCTAATCTTTTAGAAGTCCTCATAACGCTCTATAATAATGCCTTGCTCCTATTGTGGGATTTAAACCAGCGTCACGGTACCGTTTTACTCGGTTTGGGGAGCTGCATCTCGAGCACAGAGCTCGAGTATGTAGAGCCACTTTCGCAGTACTTGGCTCTTGACGGTGCTACTCTCTTTTTTTGGTAAATCTAAGTCTTGTCCTTCCCTTTTTTATGAGTTTTTCTTGTCACCTCCGGTCAAGAGACGAGATCGATATGAATTGATTGCAAGAACTTGTTTAGCATAGCATCTCGTCAAGTGAATACCATCAACACAAAATGGCTGTTTTTTTTCAAGGTGGAATATTTAAGAGGGCAGCAGCGTAGAACTCATTCATAATGAATTGATTTTATTGGCTGAGGGGCCGAAAACGGCCCCAGGCCACACTTGCGCCGTCTTGACATCCAGTATCGTTGTATAGCGGGGCGGGGGGGGCAAATGTGTTTTATTGATGTTTCTCCACCTTGGCGAAGGTCTGTGCTCTACTGCCTGCCAGCCTCGCTATCTCCATCATGGCGGCTGTTGTTGTACTCGTTCTCATTAGATCGTGCCATCGGTATATCAAAATGTTGCGGACATTTGATGTACGAGATTCACCTTTGCAAACCAAACAAAGTTGTGGATGAGAAAGGTTGAGCAGCACTGGATCTCCACCAGTGGGAGTTGATCTTCAGCCGTCACCAGGATGATTTCCTTGTGGTAGAAGACAGTTGCCAAGTACACGCCCCTGATGGCATTCATAGGAGAGCGAAAGGAAGATCAACTGGAGTTAAATCTAACTTTGCTGTTCCAAAAATAGCCTTTCATCACAAACAAAAAACATCCCACGGTTCCATCCAGAAAGAATTCTCTCGTTTATCTCCAGTGGATACGGGAATGTCCGCAAAGCAGGATTCCTTATGTACAAATTGAAAATGTTTGTATTTAGAGCATATAAAAGATGTTTACAACCTTCTAAATACAGTCGTAGAGCCCTCTAGACATGAAATAGCACCCCTATAGTCACCTTTACACTCATTATCCGATATAGTAGACATAATAAGCCACATAAATAAGACTTGTTTGTGTTGCTCTAAGTCTGTTCTTGTGCCAGGGGAGGGAACTGAATGAGGGACGGACAGGAAGTGATGTCGTGGGGTTCAGAGTTGAGTTTCAGCTCGCCGTGGGTTACAGCTGCAACATTAGCCATCCCATGTTTGGGATTATTGTCGTGTTGTAAGATCATTTAAACCTGAAACAAAAGCCTGTTGTTTTGGCGATTAAATACGACGCTCGTATATTATTATAATCCCAGTCCACAGTCAATGACTTCCAGCAGTAAATGTTGCTGAAAGGAACTCCTCCCTCATCGCCGCCACCACCACGACCGCTTCTTCCAACAAAACAGCTAAGCCGCGCTTTACCGCCGTAATCACGTCACATGAAAAAGTGCCATCAGACGGAGGCGTACCTCTGTAGGAGACGAACAAACTTGGTAGCAGACTGGAACAGATGTTTGATGCCCCGAGACACAGACAGACGCTTGCTGGGGGTCTGGGCTTTGGGGCTCTCTGCGGAGCAACAGAGGGGCGATATCAGGCACAAGTCACCACATGCTAAAAAGGGACTGGCTTCTCCTCGTGCCGACAGATAAATAAATGGCTTTAATTGTCATTCTAAACTATTTCCACGGGGGCCGCATGACTGGAAAATGAAAGGATGCAAGGGCCGCTAGACCAGTAAGAGGCTTTAAGACGTTTCCGGAAATACCAGCATCCCGACTTTGTGATGTACAGTCGGTGTCAAATCGTGTTATTAGTATGAACTTCCCACTTCTCCCATTTTTGTACTTTTTATTGAAAGTTTCCTCCTTAAGTAATCTTTGTAAACACACTTCTTATATTTCAACTTTATTCCCGTGATATAACACATTTGTACCAAAAAAACAACAACAGCGCGCTGCAAATGGCCCCCGGGCCGCACTTTGGACACCCCTGTTCTACAGCGTCGAGGCCCACCCTTACTGTACCAGAACAGACGTGTTACTACTAGACTACTGTCTACTACTAGCAATGTAGTTCCCATGTTGCAGTAACATTTAAAGTACTCTCATATTAGTACTTTTTCCACAACCTCATTTTCCATTTGTTGTTTTTATTTATATATAAATATTCATTAGAAATAATTTTCCTCATAATATTATGAGTTTATTCTTGTAAAATTGCGGGTTTTATTCCATTTCTGATGTTTTTTCTTGATTTTTCAGACTATTTCAACATCTTTGTTTCTCATAATCATTACTTTATTATCTTAATATTTTGACTTTATTTTCATAATATTATATTTTCCGCAACCACATTTTCCACAAATGACAACTATATTTGTTATTTTTAATGTATTTTTAATTATTTATTTTATTTTATATTTGGTAGTGCCAAAAGCATTTGTGGTGGCTCAAACTGAATAATTCATGATTAATAAACCATTATTATTATTATTAGCAGCTAATTTCTAGAATCTTTCCACATTTAGTGGACCCTTTAGTGGACCCCTTTTCTACAGCATGGAGGCCCACCCTTACTGTACCAGAATAGATGCGTTACCTCGACAGTATCCCCCTCGATGTGGCTCTCCGCCGTCCTCCAGGAGCTTCCTGACTAAAGCCTCGTGATTTCTGTATTGCGACTTGACGCCGCTGCACTCCCTCCAGCCTGGGGATGGGAATCATTGAGTAAAGGTCATTGGCGCTCAAATCAATTCAATGTTCCACATCCATGACGGTATCAAACCAATTGGTCCCATTTAACTCATACGGCAACAAAGAGAAGGTGAATTTTTGGCGTAATAATTGAATTCTTTCGGCCATCTTGCACGTCTTCAATGGTTTTGCCCCAGGGAGGAGGAGCGGGGGGGCGTTACGTGAAGGAATGAGCGGAGATGGAAGCGCATGCATGAACGATTTCATCTTAATTCAAGCTCACAGCATCACTGGCACAAAGCCGGCTGAGTCACGGCGACATCTTTAAACCTCCATATTTGAATCATTCGCCACTCATGTACCCGCTATGAGTGGATCCTGACACTTCCACATCCGGGCAGGAGCAGGTGTGAAAAACAAACATAACAAAAAAAAAAGAGGACATTAGAACCCTTTGAGAAAAGCGTCCCCGAGGGTTTATGGTTGTACTTACTGGAGGGGGCGGCGCTGGCGGGAGTCGAGCATTGCGGCGGGCCCCATCCTTTCACGTTGTAGGCGCTCACCCTGACGTAGTGATGCTCTCCCTGCGTTCAAAGACGCCACAAATGATCATATAGTTGAGACGTGACGTACGTCTTATATTATATTACAGTCCTTGGTGATGGCAGAGGGATCTGCCATCACAATTGGGTGTGTGTCACCCATGTGTAGGTGTGTGTAGGTGTGTGTCACCCATGTGTAGGTGTGTGTAGGTGCTAGTACGTGTCTTACAGCTGTGAGTCCCTTGATGCTATAGGAAGGATTCTTGGTCTCTGTGACTTGAGCTGAGCCAAGGATGCGCTTGAAGCTAGCTGAGGTGCTCCATTCCACTGTGAAGGCACAACAATCTCACTGATGGATTATTCTCTTTCTCAGCTGCGACTTTCAAAGCCCCGGGTACATGCGCTATACTCCGCTTGCATGTGGCGGCGTGGGGGGTGGGGGGTTGGGGGTGGGGGGGTAGTCAGGCAACACCAGAGACAAGTTGCATAAGACGCATTCACTCGTAGCGGAGGAATGCTACTAGATGGCCGACCCGATCATCATCATCAAAAATTAATTCAGTGGTTCTTAATCATTTTCCCGCATGCCCCCCCTCGCCCCCTTTACAGGCATATTTAAAAGCCAAATCACGTGTTGACTACTCGTATTATTAGTATAATCTTCCCACTTCTCCCATTTTTGTACTTTTTATTGAAAGTTTCCTCCTCTTAAGTAATATTTGTAAATACACTTCTTATATTTCAACTTCATTCCTGTAATATAACACATTTGCAGCAAAAAAAATACAAAAAAAGCGCGCTGCAAATGGCCCCCGGGCCACATTTTGGACACCCCCGTTCTACAGCGTTGAGGCCCACCCTTGCTGTGCCAGAATAGACGTGTTACTACTGTCTACTACTAGCAATGTTCCCATGTTGCAGTAACATTGAAAGTACTCTCATATTAGTACTTGTTTTTATTTATTTATAAATATTCATTAGAAATCATTTTCCTCGTATTATTATGAGTTTATTCTCGTAAAATTGCGAGTTTTATTCCATTTCTGATGTTTTTTTTAAATTTTTCACACTATTTCAACATCTTGTTGTAAACTTTCTTCTCATAATTATGACTTTATTGTCATAATATTTTGACTTTATTCTCGTAATGGTATAACATTTTCCACAAATGACAACTATATTTGTTATTTTTTTAATGTATTTCTAACCAATGAAATGACTTTATTGTCATAATATTTTGACTTTATTTTTGTAATATAACATTTTTTGCAACCAAATTTTCCACAAGTGACAACTATATTTGTTATTTTTTCATATATTTTAAATTATTTTATTTTGTATTTGGTTGTGCCAAAAGCATTTGTGGTGGCTCAAAATGAATAATTCATGATTAATAAAACATTATTATTATTATTATTAGCTAATTTCCATAATCTTTCCACATTTAGTGGAGAACTTGTTGAAGTCAGCTGTAGTGTAAAAAATAATAACCATATTGGCCAGGATCCTGCAAGCAGGGCGCCTGACCTCAACTTCCTTTTCAGTTAGTACGAAGCCGTGTTCAGAATTAGCATCAAACCTGATTGTTATTGTTGCAACCATGACAGCTCCGCTCCTAGACGTGCTAACCACACCGCCGTGCTGCAAAGCGTCAGGGTCGGGGTCGGTTAGCGTTACGTACCTTTGTAGCAGGTGATGAGTCCTCCGCAGTCGCTGTCTGGCTCTTTGATTGCCACCAGGAGGGAAGACGTGCTGGTCACCAGTATGGATACGTGGCAGGGACATCCTGGCAGTTCTGGATTAAACGTACACAAAAGTCAATCAGGAAAGTTAGAACTTGTTTTTCGTGAGGCTTTTGACCTACAGTCAAATTCCATTATTATTATGGCAACCTCAACCCCGCCGTAGAAAAGACTCCATTCTTGCCTTTCTTGCCTTTTCCACACCTTGTTTGACCCACAGTGGGGCGATTAAAAACGAGCTTTCAGACAAAGAAACCCGGTGACTTTTTCAATTTGTTCCTCAGGCTCGGGAATCTCCTATCAGGGCTGAGCTTCGTTTTACTGCATTCAAAAGGCTGAGCTGACATTTTCACCCTGACAATAACGACACCGTAAAGTGTCAGCTAATTGCTTGTAAGAGGAAAGAAAGGAGGGCCGCATGCAGTAAAAGGTGTTCGTACAGAGCAGGGGTGTCCAAGGTGCGGCCCGGGGGCTGTTTGTGGCTATTTTTCATGATCCACAGTACATTTTTAAATCCAAACTTTCATAAGAAAAATCAAAAAAGAAAAAAGTTAAAATATTAAGAGAAAAAAATTGTCATTTAAGGAGAAAAAGTCATAATTTTATTAGAATAATGTTGTAATATTATGAGGAAAAATACTGTCATTTTAGTAGCATAAAGTTTAAATATTACAGAAAAAAGACTTAAGTCATAATATGATTTTTTTTTATTTGGTTGCGGAGAAAGTCATGACAATAAAGTCAAAATATTACGATGAGTAAAATTGATAAGAAATAATTATATACTGTAGAAATGCAAATACTATAATTGGAAAATTGTAGTTGAAAAAGTCAAAAATAGAAAAAAGTAGATGGAGTGTTACCAGAATAAAAATGAGAATAATAGATAATAATAACATAATAATAATATAATAAAAATAATAATAATAAATAATAATAAATAATGTATTTTTTATATATTAATATATTTTTTTTCTGTATATAATATGGTAATAAGGTACAAAAATATTATGGAAATGAAGTGATAATATTACAAGAAAAGATTTTTGAAAATTATTTCTGAAGACCCGCGTTTATACCAATAAAAGGTTTGGACACTGACACCGAGCAAGAACCTCCTTCTTGAAGGACAAGATCATAAAAGTGTTCAATATTCTTGCCCCTGACCTGTTTTGTGGAAGTTCTCCTTCATCCGGCAGTACAGTTGCAGCCTGAGACTCCAAAGCCGGATCTGCCTGTGAACGTCAGCCTGCGCGTGAGACCCAGCCCCGGCCTTCCTCGGTAACTCCTGTTTCCTCTCCTCCACCCTTTTCTTCGCCAGCGCCACCAGATCGTCGAGCTTCAGCGCCCAGTCTGCCGGTCTGCACACTAACAGGAAGTCCACTCCATCAACCGCCACAGCCAATCACTGGTCAGCTGATATCTTGTCATGATATGCGTTCTTCCCAAGACTTACAAACGGGGTTATGTCTGGCTCCCGCCTTTGTCAACACGTGGAGCAGAGGGGAATTGTGGGTGAGTGCAGCCACATCCAGCGGGACCAGACCCTGCTCGCTCACCCTGTTAACCCCCTTCTCCCTTTCTTTCTCCCAGTCTCTGTCCTTCTTTTCTCCTCTCTCCCACAGGCTTCCACCACCTCCTCCTCCTCCTCCTCTGCAGTTGTTGTGGTCTCTGGACAGCAGAGTTTGAACAGCCAGCGTGTCTTCATTCTCCACCGCGTCCCACAAGGTCTTGTACTAATAGGGTCACAAGAAGGTTGTCAGGTTGGGTCAGGGAAGTCCAAGGCAGGAGTTACATCATCGTGGAAAGATGTGAGCATCAGCGTGACAGAGATGTAGCGTCATGTGAAATATCTTACAGCATCTGCAGACTTGCCGAGGTGTTTGGGTGCGCCTGCTCCCCTGCCCACAGACGACTCCCCTCCCCTTAGCCGGCAGGACAGATTTCTATAGATCCGCTTGGGCGAGACGGGACCCAAGGAGCGCCGCCGATGGGGTGGGTTCCTCGTGGATACGGACATGACAAAGCAGGACAGGAGAGAATGAGCAGAAGGTGAGCAGAAGGAGCACAAAGAGTGAAGAGGGAGGTCTTAGCTGTCGTTTTTAGCCCATAGGTGGAGTGATTAGGAGCCTGGCTTAAGAACCAGGAAGGGTGCGTGAGAAAGCGGAGAAAGAGAAGTCATCAGAAGGTCTAGTGTAAAAGGAAAAGTAGAAATTGAAAGACAAATAATAGAATTAAAGTCAGACTTGTATTGAACATTTTAAACCAACTTATTTCCGTGATTCCTTAATCAATTTCACTTCAATAGTTCCCAAAATGATTACAGTGGAACGCCAGTTAGACACCATACACTGCATGAGTGCAAATGTAGTTTTTATGACAAAACGTCCTTGTTAGCCGCTTGCTAACACAATCAAACAGGAAAAAAAAAACTTGTATAAAACAATTATCATTGAAAACGTCTTCACCTGCAGCTTATGCAGAAATGCGGCAAATTTATGGCCGTGGTATCATGACTTCAGAACTACTACTAATCATTAAATGCTGTGAGTCGTGGGAAAACGGGAGCTCTTTAACGTTTTCCCATAATCTCATAATTTGTCCAAGCAAACCATTTCATTGGTTACGCTTGCCAGGGTGCTGCAATGACGTCAGCCTCTCAGAGGCAGCATTGCAGCGGCAGTCATAACCAATGAAACGCTTTGCTGGGACAAAATGCATTCGGGGAAAATGTTAAAACCGTTTTTTTTTTTTTTTACTCGTATTGGTACTTGTGTATTTCTTAGCTACCGATTGAGTGTTAGATTGCTGTGTGATGATCTTGGCCTTCTTTGTAAGATGACGCCGTGAGTCAGGCTGTTATATTGGGTAAGTAATTGTATAATTGGCCTTAAAGGGTGTTCTGTATTTTTTTTCTATGACAAATATTCTTTAAACGTAGTGAGCATACGTGATTTGTAATCGTGTTGGTGATGTTTAACCGTCTTTCATTATTTCCTCCATTATTTCAACCCAATTTGCCAAGCAGCCAGTCATCCAGCAAGTCATACGTTATATTTGTCACCAGTTTCCGGCTTTCTAGCCTCCCTTTTCACAGACTTTAATTTGGAGTGATTTTCACATCGGTTCATCTTACCCTAATTTTCTCACAGAAAAAGAGGTCTTTTGTTTACTCCTAAGTAGTCTACTGTCCTTGTGTAAAAGGATATATCCCCCGTTGGACGTAATATGAAGGTTTTAGCCCCCGTGACGCCAACGCTGTCATTGATACACAACACTTCTGACCTCCCTGGCTTGGAGACTAGACCCGCACCTGCCAGGATGCGGGCGTTTGGTACCGCATAGGGGTGATAACAACCCCTGTTATTGGTTCAATTCTCTTCCGTTTGTTTATTATGTATTACGGCAGCTTTAAAGTGCTGAAGAGACAAGTGGGAGCGGGGATTAGCTCTGAGGCATGGCAAAATAAGCACAGGCATAACATCTGGGAGAAGGACAAAAACAATATGCAAATGGCGCTTGTGTAATGATATATTAAAAGGGCCTACACACTCAAGACGAGGACAAGTCCTGAGGTTTTTGTGGGTTTACATGAGAAATTCCGCTACGTGTCTGCTTCAGTTCTCGGCTGCATGCGGTCGATTGCTGATGAAGCTGCACGGCCTGTCAAAATTGCACTTTGCTTTTAGCAATGACATGATAATGAAATGTCCTCAAAGCTCCTCTAGATTAGCGCTTCATTAACTGGTTTCAACGAAGAGTGGCAACATCGAAATGTGGAAATGTTTCAACTCACACTTATACTATAATATCTATAAATATCTCGTTATTTCAACGTTAGCTGCCGCGGTGAGACGCTATCTTTCTCTTTACGGCGTGCTCTTCTCCAGCAGATATCCGCAGCTGTGTCGCGATGTCCTTCCTCTCCCGCTCAAGTTTGAGAATATCAGCCATAAACACGCCACGCACCTTGTGGCGGCGTAGCTAACAAATAGCAATGGCAAAAATGCGAGGTGCATTCACAGACATGGGGTCACTACATTCTTTTTTGTTGCCCTGGCAAAAAAAAAAAAAAGCCCACTTTTGAGTCGCAACCCTCAAGTTGAGAACCACTGCTTTAGACACAGTCCCGTAACTATATTAGTATTAGCTATACTGTATAATTTTTTACTTTTTTTTTTCTTGGTTGCGTGTTATTTCTACTGTGTGTCCAGGCCAATTAAAAACAAGCAGCGGGCCGTAGTACGTTCGACCCCCTTGACCTCCAGTTAATACACGTTCAGTCCTTTTAACAGGCACCATCACAACATAAGACCACATATTATCCTACTACAAGGAGTAGTGTTACATCATAATGTAAGGTAACAGGAATTACAGTACTACTGTACTTTTTGGTCACTGGACTGTTAGACTGCAGGGATGTCAATTAGAAATGATTAGATTTTGTCCGAATACAGTTGAGTATATAATGAGATATTTTGCTGATATTCTTACCTTTGGATGACGATTTCTAGATTCTGAATCTTTGTTTCAGTAGGGTCCGTTTTTGTGAAATAATCTTCATTCCATTAGATGTAATCCATTGGAACGACTTCAGAACTTTTCCCCTCTGTGGGTGAGTTGCACCTGAACACATTTTCAGTGAGGAGAGCACACCCTTATTCATCCTCCTCCTCCTCCTCCTCCTCCTCCTCTATGGGCCCTCCTCCCGTGTAGTGAGGTCAACACAGCATCTCTAACAAGACGGCTTGAATTGTGTCGTCACATCCAACTTCCAAAAGATTAGTGTACAACAGAAAGTGTTAAAACTCTTAACCAAGTAGTGAAAACACACAACTTATTGACTTGCCATCAATAAGTATCAGTTTGCTAACGGGACTACCTGAGATGACTGGAAACTCACATGAATGCTGTTTTGTTTGCACACAGGAAGTGGCTCACACCAGGCAAACAAAGCCATAGAAAAGCAAAGCCATTTGTTTGCATGCGTCCCCGTTTTATGTTTGGCCTCCAGCACAATCCATATGTCTCCATGCTTTGTCTCTTTCAGCATGGCCGGTCCTGCACAAGCACTAATAATATCGTTTTTACAAATACGTTCACCTTTTTTTTTTTTTTTAAATCTCTTGCTCGTCTTAGTCATCTAAATCAGCCTGTGGCCACGTACTTCCTGCACAGTAGCGTCTATTTGCTTGCATTTCTTCCACTGGAGGAGGGAGGTCACATATATTGTCAGATTAGATTTGCACTCTCCAGTCCTCTGCACACAAGACTACTGTATGTGTTGATGTGCTTTTTTTAAAACAAATATTGGGTTTGTTGTCAAGGAAATGGCACAATTGGGACCCTTAGAATAAACACACATGCAGGTTTCTACTGTACGTCTTTGGAGTATAACATCGGATATCGTTTTTAGTCTAAACTGTGATAACTTTCTTTACTTTAGCAATTTCCAAATTGTAAAAAAAGTGCTAATAAATATTGTGTGTGTTAAAGACAATGTGACACGGTTGAAGCAATCTGGCCATTTTGGAATGATAAAGTACGTTCTTATAGTATTGCTTCTGGTACAGAAGTAATTTGTTATACTTAATGAGTGTCTGGGGGAGAAAGACTTGTAATTTGTTTCTTTTGTATCCCTTTAGGCTGCACACTTCATGTTATTGATCCGGCAAACAACATCCAAACCACTTGTTTTTATTTTTTTTCCTCCCCTAAACTATTCATTAAATGTACGGCTAAAGACAGAAAATCATTATTTTGCTGGGTATTTTTTGTGATATTTTCCCCTCATACAGTATATGACATCGGATACTCATCCATTTGTTTTTTTTAAATGTTGATATCAATAAAGTTTTCAGCTTCTAAATTGAGTTTGTTAGCCGTGGTGAGCGATAGTGCAAATTGGTATCAAAATGATACACTCCACACTATAATCAGAGTAATTCAGGACACTTATTTTAATAGCACTCGTATAGCGTTAGTATCATCCTATACCGATGCTACCCTCGGTATCAATGCTGTGGATATTTGGATCGTTCCTTTCGTCTCTAAAGTTGTAGCTGTTAGCTAGTTAGCTAGCAATTGAAAAAAAAAGTTTGCTAGCAATTGTTTCCAGACGTAGCTGATCTTTAAAGGCCACCTAACTGCTGAAACGGTAATTTCATTTTGAAGGAAAAATGTTGTAACGTATATTAAGAACCAATGAACACCTTTTTCCAGAGAAGATACTTCGCTAGTTATCTATCCTAGCTCTCTCGGCGCCATTGCAGCTAATTGATGTAGCACTATCCAATTTATTTAGATAATGGCCTCCTGAATTTAATGTTTTTTGTAGTTTAGAATGTAACTTCACCAAAAAAAATGACAAGCGAGGAGATTATATACGACAAGATTCACTTCAGACACGACCCACGATGGAGTGGGCGTCTGGGCCCCGCAGAGGGAGGGGGCCTTCAGCTCTGCGTGGCTTGTGTGATTGAAATGTTGGAGAGTGATGACGTTTCGGTGAGTAACATTTGACCCTTTTACTGTCATTGAGCCTCAGGTACTGTAAATTTATTAGGTAAAAGCTTTCTGGTAATTGTCTTGTGCATTTATCTCTTGTGTTCCACAGTCGGTCAGGAAGGCTTATGCCTTGTCGGCTGTCAGCGGGGTCCTGAAGTGTTCTCCAGGGGCCCTGCGGGACCTGCTCCAACAGGACCACCAAGTCTCCATGCAGTTTATAACTTCTCTACTGGGTATGAAACGTCACAGTTTTGACATGGAGTCTTAAATTGTTTGTTTTGATATTAATAAGAAATGTTGAATGTTTTCTTATATGGACATAAACAATAATACCTGTAGCAGTTGAAAGTGGAGGGTAGTAAAAAAAAAAACAAAAAAAAACCATAGAAGCCCGGCCGCAGGAAATGGCAGCAGAAGGTGCAGTGGAGTGCACAGAAAGCTCAGCAATCCTCACGACACAAGCACAGTACAAACAATAATACCCCTGCAGCACCGTAAATAGCACCATAATTACAGATAACCACCAGGTGCGCCCCCCCAGCTCCCTCTAACAGGAGTGGAGGGGTGGAACTAGATGCAACAGGATTGGAGCTAACAAAATAAAAGCACAAAACAGGAAAAAAAATAAAAAATCAACTGAACTAAAGACATACTCTGTCATGTTGGGTTATAAAGGACGCCATTTTTGTTCCCTTTTTAAATCCAGCCTGTTATTATCGTTTGCAGGGATGCTTCATCCTGCAGTGGATTCAGCCACTTTGGAAAAGGTGGACCAAGGTAAGGACATCGTCCAGCTCCCTCCATCCCAGTCGCTACTATTTTGTCCTTGTGCACATTATCACTAAAAGCTTTCTTATTTTCAAAATAATAATTAACACATCAGCGATGCTACCAGTGGTCAGGTTAGCGGAGTTTCAGGCGCCCTGCCCCAGCTTTTGATGCCCTCGCTACTGAATTAAAGATATTCTTCAGGGCTTTCTCGCTGTGCAGCCCAAGCTTCTTTAAGGGCCTGCAAGTGACGAGTGGGAAAATCCTTGACAGCAAACCTCACTGGGATAGCATCCAGCCTCCGAGCCATTGCTATTGCCTTCACCTGCAAACTCCTCGCACTTGGTCCATTACGTTTGCAGAAACATAAACAGAGCTTCTTGACCTGTAACACTAATTGAAACATTGTAGATGATTCGTGATTCCATTTTGCAGCCTTAATATTCCCCCGGTGTGCTCTGAGGCTTATATCTCTTTGTCTCTTAATGATTAAATTAGGCTGCTGTGTGCAGCTTTATCTTTATCCTTCCTAAATGCTGACCCCTTGGTGAACTGGCAATTTTTAATGCTGAGCCAGAAGTTTGAATGCAAATGACAGAAAGATATTATGGCTGCTGTCTTGGAAGCCTTAGGGGACCACTTTGCTGTAATACGCGGTGTACCGCATGCACTTAAAAGTCTGGCTCCTCGCCTCGGACTAAGAACGCACTGAGCTTTTGACACTCACCTGATTGTGGACCAGAAAATAGCTACTTCATCTTTGTGTATTTTGCAAGATAAAGAAGAATGTATCCAGTTGTGCCTTTTAACTGCATCAGTCATGCACAGCTATTCTTCAAAGTTGATTAAATACATGGTTGTCAATCAATCAGGAAGTTCTAAAAACAAAGTACAGTGCAAAAACACTGCATCTAGCAAGACATAATTGGCATTTTATGGCATATTTTCTTGTCCTGTTGACAGGTTATTTTGCTTTGTAAATAATATAGCTCTTTAGTACTTAATTTGCATTAAAATAAGTAAAATGGTCCAATATAGTGACCGATTAAAAACAACTTTGATTCATATAATTTAGTCTGATGATTTTTCATTCAGTGTATCACATGTTTGATGACAGCCTCTCTTTTGTGTGTCAATGTCTTGTCAGTCCTGGTTCTACTGCTTTTAGAGCTTCAGAGCGAGCTGCCGTTACACTTTGTGTTGGACCAAATTGACAAAAAGGTAAGAAACCCCATGATGGGATAATGTGTTCATCTCCGTACGGATCACATGCTCGGCACTCTGAAGCCCAACTCTCCAACTGGCAGCCCACCGGCCAAATTAAATTCAACATAAACGCAAATCTTTGTAGCAACTCACATTTTTTGCTGCAGATTCCTAAAACCAACAGAGAACTCCCGTCATGGAGAGGATCTTTGCTCCAGTGGTTTTGCTTCATGGCGTTACACAAAGCACAACAAAGCATAACAAAGACTTGCGTATTACAGGAAGTTCTTAAAAGACAACATAGCGCTCCTGGACAGTGGAGCATCTGGGACTTGAATAAGCAATACTTATGCAATATCTGGTCAAAGACCCTCTGTTGTTTTTATTTATGACTTTATGACTGTAGTGGCCATTTTGGTGAGGTATAGTAAAGCTTTGCGTTGACATCATATACAATATAAGCTAGTCGTAGATGAAGGGAAGAAGTCAAGCTTGTCGAGGGGTGGTCGAACTTGCCTACGGACTTCTTTCTGGGGTTTCGCCTGGGGGGCCCGATGTCCGTAGCTCTTTGTGAATGATTTATATTAAGCGCAGGAAGTGAACAAGCAAAGATGAAATAAGCTCTGCTTCTCCCTGCTCCTTTTCAGACATGTTGAATCGTGGAACTGTAAATAAAATATTTACTCCCACGCAACCTTGAAATAAACTAGACGAGAAAGGTAACCCCCCTCCCCCCACCCAGACCCCAGATGAAACGAGTTGAATCGTCCCGCTGCAAAGCATGCAGCAGCACTTTCACCACCAACAACACATCCTCATCCTCATCCTAGTTGTTTAGTAAACACGTGTGCATGTCTCCCCCCCCTTGCTGCTGTTGTGTAACCTATGGGGGAGGCGATGGCGGTAAAAACGGCAACAGCCGAGACTGCAGGTGGAAAATAGTAAAGCTGATGACAGCCATAGAACAGCAGGTAGAGGTGCAGACAGATTACATTTACTGCATCAGCAAAGAGCATGAAAAGAAGCGTGCAGAATGCATGGCCCCGGGAAAGGAGACACGGGTGTTTTCTGTTCTGTACAAATTCTTATTATTAGAATTTTAAAAAAGCCCCTCAGAATCATTTTGATGAACCTGCCTTTGTATTAGTTTTGTTGCTCATTGCTGCTTATGGTCGATTTGTGACGTGAAATCCCCTTGGTCCTGGTTGTTCATGTGTCCTCCAGGTGATTGACCAGCTCAATGTGAAGGATTTCTTGCCAACATTCAACTTCCTAGGGAGTCTGGTGGAAGCCGTGCCCAGTGTGGCCCTTAGCCTGGTGACCCAGTATGGTAAGACCCTGCCAGTAGATACTTTATGACACGAGACCACAAGGGCTGGTTTCCATGATTCTACTACTTCAGAGTTACTGGTTTTTATTATTTGTTGTGTTGTTTAGGGATGTTTATTTTTCCCTTGCCTCTTCTCTCATATAGAAACATTGACATAGTCTCGAGAAACTCCAGATGTGTTGATGGTAAAGATATTTTACCATCAACACATCTGGAGCTACTGGAGCTACGAGTTGCATTCTTTTATTTTGAAACGCTCGTGTTCGGCAAGGTAGTCGCTGACACTGGGCTTGTTGTCGAGCACTCATGAGTCATTGAAACTCAGGTCTTTCCCGAACAACCGTGGGTCAGTGAAAAAGTCAAGTATTTGAGTGACCCCCGTGTCTTCATGAAGCAAACTCGCATCTTCATCGAGCACCCATGAGTCAGGACAATTCAAGTCTTTTTAAAACACCTGAGAGTCATGGCTTCTTTGAGTCCTCGTGAGTCACTGAAACTCGAGTGCTTGTCGAGTGAAAGCCGAATCGTTGTCGAGCACCCGTGAGTCAGTGAAACTTGTCTCCGTAAAGTACCCATGAGTCAGTGAAACTTGCGGCCTCGTTGAACATTTGTGAATCACTAAAAAACTCGAGTCTTGGTGGAGTACCCGCGAGTCAGTGAACTTGAGTTGTGTCGAGTACCCGTGAATCTGTGAAACTCGTGAAATGCATGCGAGTCTGCGAAACTCAAGTCTTTGTCTCATACCCGTGAGTCAGTGAAGGTCGTGTCGGTGCTGAGTAACCGTGAGTCAGTGAAACTCAAGTCTTTGTCTCATACCCGTGAGTCAGTGAAAGTCGTGTCGGTGTTGAGTAACCGTGAGTCAGTGAAACTCGTGTTTTCGTCACATACTCTGCAGACAGTGAAGGTCAAGTCTTTGCCGAGAACCTGTTTGTCTTTGAAACGTGAGTCTCCGTTGAGCACCCGAAAGTCACTGAAACTCGAGTCTTTGTCGAGTACCCATGAGTCAGTCAACCTTGAGTCTTCGCCGTGAACCATTGAATCAGTGAAACGGCTCCATCAGGACGGGGAATGGAAAGGTGATCCGAGGCAATGAACCAGATCTGTTGCCTTTTTCCAGCAGAGGAGAGGGAGTGAAGGAGATAAGTGAGACTGAGGCGAGCTTTTCACTGACATTGCTTCAAATGCAAGTGAAAAAGGAGTTGCTGAGGTTTGATCTCGGGCTGCTCATCATGCTGCATTGCTCACAAAAACCGTGCAGTTCACTTTTTGGAACATGGAAGAAATATTTGTAAGGATATTTCTCCCCACATGAAATGTCTCCTCACTCTGATGCCCCGGCCCCCATTTTTATGTTTTTATTTATCTTTTCAAAGTAACTCCCATTGCTTTGTCTCTGCACCTCAGCAATATGGGCAAAATATATTTCTCACGTCTTTTTCTTCCTGTGACTTCTATCAGTTCAATCTCCTCAACTGACCTTTTCAATTATGCTCCAGCTGCTCTGAGACAACCTTGTTGTGTCCACACTCCAAAACCTGCATTGTCAAACGCATGGCTGCGCTCGCCAAGACCGCAGAAGACCAGTCAAATTAAGTTATAAATAAAACCCGTTGTCTTGATGACATTCTGGGAATATTGAATCCCAAAACACTTAAAAAAAAAAACAAATGAAACGTGGGAAAAAACAAAAAACGTTCTTTGTTTGCCACCTTGATGGGCATGTACACGAGCTTCGCAAGCTCCACCGGGCAGCAGGTGGTAGTGATGCAATATGCAGGCTACCATTATTGACTGTGTGTATCTGTCTGCAGCCTGTCAATCAACACGTCTCTGTTGTGACTAACAACAACCCCGCACTGACAGCACGAACGCCGAGTATACGCCACATACGCCGTCACTCGCTCACTTGCTGTCTGCCTTTCCTTGTCGCACATCTTTGCTCTTACATGCCTGAATAATCCTTAATACCGCCATGAAGACGGGGGAAGGAGCGTACAGGCACCGGTGCCGACATAAAAGGTAGAACCCAGACCAAAGTGCCACTAAGGGCTTGAAGGTGATGATATGCAAGTCTCGACATAACTTTAACCGTAGCGTTCAGTTCCAACACTGCACACACATTTCGCCGTAGCGCTGTCCACAACAACAAAACACTTCCTCGTTGATCACCAATGCATTCGCCAACAGCCGGATGTGATATTATGACATATTATTGGTGAATTTGTGACTTAGTTATTTTATAAAAACGTTGCCTTTGGTGATGCAACTTGTTTAACGAAGACGTATTTCTAATAGACTTTTTTTGTGTCTAAAACAAACAACAAACCGAAAGAGTTGAGAATTGGTACGCAAGTGTCCTTGAGTCTTCCCCATCCCTGACCTTTGCTCATCCAATCACCAGCCAGAATTCAGACTGGAGTCCTTCACAGACTTACACTTTCATTCAGATATTTTTCATTCATTTGAAAAATGTTCTCCTCCTGGGTATTTGTGGTCTGCGAAGGGAACCATAACAAGGAGGCTAAGAACTACAAGCCAGAACTGGGCCCTTTTTATGAACCCTCCAAAAAGCCATATGGGGCATAATACTAAAGACAGTTCTCATAATTTAGCCTGCACTTTGGGACAATAATTCCATATAATTCCATTTCCTTCTCTGTTCCATATGCATCTTGCAAGCAAGTTCTATGTTGCAGTCATCATTCTGCTTTCTTACTCCGACTACCTTAGTCTCTTTTGTCCTATTTTGTGTGCTCCACGCATTTCCAACTCCTGTCTGTCTCTTATGTCTTATCAGCCTCCTCCCTTCGCTCCTCTTTCCCCCCTCTTACTCTGCCTCGTCTTGGCCGCCTCGTATACTTTGGCTTAATCAGCTGCGTCTGGAAGCCTTGCGTGGCTTTTGATGTGCTTCACAGAGCAGCTGGGCTGAAGCTTGACTCGCCGACATTGTCAACGCTTCCTGTCTCTCTCTCTCTCTCTCTCCATCCAATCTCTGCTCCTGAATCTCTCTTCAGCACCTGCAGCACTGCCCTGGACTTTAAACACCGTTTAGCCTCCTGTGCTCAGAATAAGTCCTTCAGATGTTTCCTTCCTTCACTCTCACTCACCACCGCCGAAGCAGCCGATGGCTGTTGATGGTTGAAATGGTCAGACTTGACCTTTAAGGCTGGACAAGCTGCTTTTATCTGCTTAATTCTGCCTCCAACACAACTTGCATGTAATGTCTGTTGGTTTTGTTTTAACTCAACTACCATCTTATGATTAATCTGAGTTTAGTGTTAAGTGTACTCTCCACTGAAGCCTTAATGAACGCAATAAAACTTCAATCGTTGGTATCTTAAAAAAGAAAAGCAGCCCTAAACGCAGCACTAAAGAAAGGGAAAAATTTTGTATCTTTTGGATTAAATGGGTTGGTTGGGGGGGGTTATGTAATAGCCCAAAAACTTTAAAAAACTCTCAAAAAAAGAAAGCCGCACAAAGATTAATTTTAACTGCACAAAACAGCACAAACACAGCACCTAAAGAATGAGACTATTTTGGTTTCATTTGGAGCAAATGGGTGGGGGGGGGGGCGCTGGGTGAACTTTGGTTGACTGCTAAAAGAAACTGTAATAACTCAAAAACGAACGCAGCGCAAACATTCATTTTAACTGCACGATCCGGCGCAAATGCAGCACAAACAAATAAGTTGGGGGGGGGGGGGGCAACTTCACTCAGGTAAATGTGTGCTATGACTCTTTGTTAAACAGCCTGATTTCCACATGGACTCCAAGCCAAACCTAAATCTCATTATTCTAGAGATTTCCAAGAAGATGCTTCTTCATATGTTTCTATTTTCTTTTTCTATTCATGTCTTTCTCCAGCCGTCTCTCTCCTTCCAGCCAAGCGATGTGACAATCTACACAACCCCCCCCACCTCCCCTGCATCTGTCTTATTCAGCCTGTGGCGATGTGCCTTTTTGCATTTTTCTCTTGAGCGCCACCCCTTTGCAATTCAGACTGACACAATTTCTTGTCACACAGCTTCCCCGAGAAACTTAATCCTCAACTTCTATCCTCCTCCAATGTATGTATTCTTCCTTCCGTCTGCTATTTTGTTGCCCTCTCCACCAGTAAGCACAGCTGCTGCTGTTGTCTTAATGGCGGAAACAACCTGCTTTGTCCCTCATCTGTCGTGGGTCACAGCCGGAGGGCTCGTTCAAGTGGACCTGAACAGCAGTTCTCTGCCACTGACACAGTCATAGCCTTTATTTGAGTGTTATGGGTGGGAACACTTGGTTAAATCCAACACTTAAGGTGCTGTGACCCTTTGGCTGCACCTTTTCCACCCCAAAAAATATAAGAAATTCAATAGTGGATTCAGAGAATAGATTGTACAAAAGAAAATATGTAATTTGGGTGGACCCCGCCTCTCACCCGAAGACAGCTGGGATAGGCTCCAGCACCCCCGCGACCCTCATGAGGATAAGCGGTAGAAAATGAAAGAATGAATTAATGATTTATCAGACTCAACTTCCTGCCGTTGTTCAGTTGACTGCAGCTGTTTTTTATAGAAATGAATAAAAAAAAATCAAATCAAATCAAAAAATGAAAAAAATCAAAATGAATGAATGCCATCCCCGATGAGTGATAACCAGCGAGCCCTGCTTGCCAGGGCAGCGGAGTCAGCGCTTCCTGGCCGGCGAAGCTTGCTGGAGGAGAAGTAAGTGTCTGACGTCAACAACAAGAGTTTTGATTTTTGTGCAGCCTTACTATTTTGATGTACATAATGCATCCTCCTTATGCCTCCTTTCATAACGTCCTTACGCCCGTCCTTGTCCTCCAGTTCCCTTGCTCGACCGTCTGTGCTCGGTCTTGTTGTACCCGGATGAAGGGCTGAAGGCATCGGTGGTCTACGTGTGGCTCAAGATGTTGGGGGGTGCCGGGGGCTCTGCAGCCCGCTCCCTGCCCATCACCCTCAGGGACAGGGTGTGCGTCCTGTTGGTACAGACCTTTGCCAATGCCAGCTCTCCCCAGCTTATCAACAATTGCATTGGTGAGAAAATGTGGAATGTTCAAACTTGACATGAAAGCATGTTTTATGTACATATATATATATATATATATATATATATATATATATATAAAATATGACTACCATAATACCAATGAAAAGAGCTCCCATGCTATTCTGCTTAGGTTGTTAAAAATAGAGGCCTTTGAAGCAAGTTTTCTTTTCTTTTGTTATTAAAAATGTAGAATCAGGTTGGCATTTTTCTCTTGAGATGAGAGCATGTTTTTTATATTTAGGCTAGCCAAGTTGTAAGTCTTTTATGCGTCTTTTATACGTCCCGAAAAAATTGGGAAAAGTATGAAATTGGTCATTAAACTGAAGTTTACTGGGTTTTCATTTGGGGTATCGGAGTCATTTTCAAGGTTGATACACTCAACTTTGGAAGAGTTGGCTGACCCAAAAAAATTGCATTCAACATTTTTTTTTATATTGTTGTCCTCTGTAAATATTGCTGTGATGCCAAAACCGGAATATGATTCCAATAAAATTCAGCCTTACAGGGTCAATGTACTACTTTTAATGTCCTGTATAATGTGTGTCATTGTCCTTTATTAACACCGTATCTTCCCTCTCCCAGCTCTGTTGTGGCTCCTGGTGCAGTGGGGAGAGGCGGTGTCAGTTCTTATGAGTAACACCGATGTTCACTTCATGAGCAGCCAGAAAGAGAACAGCCACATCAACAACAGCCAGCACCAAGAGCAACAGACTCCTGACCACTGCCATCTGCCTCTCATCCTCAAAAAGGTCTCTGTCCAAACATCCTGAGTTTGGCTACGGACAAGCTCTGATCCGGGATTAATGCGTCTTTACAACTCTGGAAAAATATTTTTGCTTCATGTCTGGGAAATCAATGAGTGGATGACGTCTGGTTAGATTAGCTCAGTGATGGGTCGCATGGCGGAACAGCCCATGACATTAGTATCCTTTTGGAGACCGCAATTGTGTATTCACACAAGCAGATCTGAACATCCGCCATCCGTCTCATCTAATAGACCAAAAAAGACGAAGCAACAGAGAAAGAAGTTGGAAGATTGAAAATGAAACTATTTTCGATTGGCAGTATTGAACCTCATCTGGTGCTGAGATGAGAAAGGTAGCCCAGTAAACATTCCTAATAAAGTCTTAATAAAGATAGCGGGCAAAATAAATGTCAGACAGAAGAAATTCTCTCCTTTCAGTTTTAACCCCAATGTTAAAAATGTTCAAATAAAGCTACCGTATAGTTATGGACTATTCATGGCTTAGCAAGGGTGTCAGATGATGGACGACTTCTACCAACGCCATCCTTTGTCTTCCCAGTTGCTGCTGAGCGGCGATGAGGCCTTGCATGTGACCAGCGCAAAGTGCATCGCATGTATTCTGGTTCATTCTCCCAGTCTCTACAGCGCTCCTTTCATCAAAGCTGACGTACCAGGTGACATACACGTATAGTACAAGCCAACGTTACTATCACTCTGGATCTTTATACTTCGTCCCGTACGGACGCCTCCTTTTGTCTCAATCTCTCTCCCCTTTTAGAGTTTCTATTTGATCGTCTGGCGAGTACAAGCAGTGAGGTGCTGCTGTGGGCCATCTACAGCTGCTTGGTGTTACTGGTTGAAGACCAACTGTTTTTCTCCCAGTGTCACTCAGTGTACGGTAAAGAAGCACTGCCTCAGCAGGTTTGCTTTTTGTCCGTTTGCAGTTTTGGTAAATGCATTGACGCTAAACGAATATGTATCAATCACGCCGTCTCGTGGTTGTACACCATCTATTATTAGACATAAATGTGCACATTTAAGCAAATGTTAGATTTTTTGGCTTAAATTGAGCATTTTTTAGTGTAAAAATGGAAAAATGAACTAAAATATAAAGAAATATAAGGCATTCAGCCATGTGATAATATGGTCAGTATAGGTGTCAGTATTGTTACTATAATGTTCATTGAGACACACAAGCACCAGACTTGATCGCCGGAACAGCAGGCCCTCGCCCTGGAGCACATTTAAAGCAAGATACATACGGCCAAGTCATATTTCTGCGTTATTTTCTGTAATTATGCCTACGATATTTGCTAGGTTACTGTAGGTGTGTTATTTTATGTGTAGAGGGCTCTAATAATTCAAAAAGATGATTAATTAATAATGTCCTAAACAGGTTTTCTGTGCTCTAACTACAGAAACGATTAATTAGCAAATACGGAATCCTACTTTGTGCAAATTCACTTATAGCGGTCGTGCCTGGAACCAATTAACCACGTTGAACGAGGGATTAGTGTTGATGTCCGTGGCGTGGGCACATGCAAAAGCAGTCGCAAAGAAGCCATCGAAATAGCTAACAACAAACATAACTAGTGAGCGGTGTGTGTTACGTACGAGCTTACGTACCCACAGCAGGAAGAGGCGGGATTTAATGTTTGCATTACGTTGGCATGTCGGCGCCCTCCCTTCAAATTGGAAGCAGTCGGTGTGTCCTATCAAATTGATGTTGGAGGGAGGGCTACTGTCGTGCATAGTCGTTGTGTGACACAGAATCTGCACATGTGTGTTAGGTATAGAATCCCTGGTGCGCAGTCTGAAACAGGCCCTGCAGCTGGCCAACGTGGACGTGCTGAAACAAGGGCTTTTGCTCCTTACCGAGATCTTGGAAAGGTGAGACTGCGACCTACGACTGCTGTTCTACACAAGTGCACTGCCTGGGTTTTCTTAAATGATGTATTATACCTAAAAGCACCACATCCAACACAGTTACGGATGTCATCTCTCGATGTCGGTACATGTACTGAGCATCATGTTTAGCTTCAGCCCAAGCCAGCGAGATGAAGAACAGCCCTCTTGTAAAACGCTGATATACGGTGTGCTGGGAAGTTTAATTAGATTTGAATGAACTCGCCGCTGGCTCACGGGTGGTTGCATATCAGCAGCCAGTAAAACACTGTCAAGACTTTGGAACGTTGACATCATTTTAATTGGATGTTCCTCCCCACCACAAATAGACAGATGTATCGGGAAGCTTTGTCCTTTACACTGTGTGGCACGGTACAACGCAGCTTCCAAAATGCTGAACAAGCAAAATATGTAAGTGGAATAGGATCAAAGGACCTGCAGTCAGTGTGTGCTCGCACATAAATTGTCGCATAGGGAAGGAGTTATCACAGTTTTGGGGCTGTGTAACTAACGCCTGTGTATGCACTTCCATGTAGTAAAAGGTAGCCAGTCTGGAGATTTATGGCTACATCTTGGACCAGTGACAAAACACCTACCATATTTGTAATGTCAGGACTTATTTGTTGTGTGTGTCTGCACTCAAAGACAAATTACAGATGCTGTAGATGAACCAGTTTTGCCACTATTACCCTTTTTCTTCCCCCCCAGGCAGCCCCCAAATGTGCGTTTATTCCTCAGTCCACAGGCGTTTATGGCTGCATCACAGACCGTGGTCGCTGGACTCTCCTGCTCCTGCCTGCGAGTGGCCACACAAGCTGCAAACGCCGCCTCCGCCCTCTTTAGGTACAAACAAGTATGACAGATCCACACTGGATCGTGTGTGTACAGTCCCGTCTATCCACGGCACAGAATCTGAGACACACAACACAAGCCAACTTTATTATATTTCCACCTGTAAATATTTAGTCCATATGTTTCTGTCCATGTTAAAACCTGACCAGACTTCACCACCAATCCAGACCTGTCCAGTACCAGGAGTTACAAGAACTGGTAGGAGCCATCACTAACAGGTTCAACGAGCTTCCCTTGTACTCCTCTGGTCAACATCGATGTATTGTGAGTTTCCTTTTTTTTCCGTTTTATTCCCAGGTAAATGATATAAGCAGTATGATGCCGTTAATGTTTATGTAGCTCAACTAGCTGTGACATAGGCTACATGGAGGCCACGGTCGGGATACAGAACATGGACAATAAAATAAAACACAGTAACGACATGGATGGAGATCTTGTTCCTCTGAAGCCATTGTTCCAGACGCCTTCTGAAGGCTGAATGGCCGATATGCGGGGAGCCACTCTATGTTAAAATGTCTTACCATATGATTTTAATAGGACAGTTTTAAATTCAAGGAAATTCAGAGTATGTTTTTAATACTGTATAGCAGTTATTTATCACTGATGACCATCCTGATATGATTTAAATGGACAACCTCGGTGCTTTTTAAATAACAGGTGATCGTTGAAGAGACAAACCTGATGATTTTTTCCCTTCTTACCTCACCTCCAGTCTGCCTCACTCATCCTGCTTGAAGTATTTATTTTCCATCTTGTTCGATGTCTTCAGGGCAGTCAGAGGAAGTCAGACCACAGCAGCCTGGCCTCCAGGTCAGAAGGATTTCATCTGCAGTCCCTGCTCTGTTTTCAGACTGCTTGCAGGTCAGCCCGGCAAGTCGCATCTTTGAGGAGTCAAATGATTGCTCAGGCTTTGTGGTCTGTGCTTTTATTTATAGTCAGCACCCACAATCTCGAACATTGGGAATCATTTTCTTTCTTTTTTTTAAGATCCAGTCTATACTAAGTGTGTCTGTGTTAGATTGGCTGAGGACTGTGCATCAGATCCTGTTCTGAAGGAGAACACGTTCACGGCTCCATCAACGCACAGCCGTGACCAGGACTCGCTGGAGTCTCTGTGCCAATGCCTGCTGCGCTGCTGTGACTCCGTCTGGATACCCGGCGTTGTTGTGAGTGCCGGCGTACTCGCATAATGCACACATCTGTTTAATCACACTTTCATCGAAACCTCGCTGTCACAAACGCTTAGAGCAAAACACTTGTGAAAATAATACTTTCCCGCATCGCAACTCGGCTCACTGGGTCTTGATAGGAAATTAATGACCACAGCCGCACATCTTTCCTGTCAACTTAATTATATTCCAGTGTTTACCGTTTTCATTTGGGGTATTTTCCTGTTTATACAGAGGATGTGTGAATGTGCACCAAATCCTCAGATATTGCAGACCTTCTACTCAATCCTGTGCTCCCAGTTCACTCTCCTGCCATCTCTCATGCCGGTCTTTGCTACCAAGATGGGTAAGTGGTATTTTTCACACAATATTCTTAAAGGGGAGAGGGCCCATCATTCACAATCCTAAACGTGAAAAGGGAAAGAAATATGTGTTCATGGTTCACATAAAGATTGGGAATGATGGGCAAAATTCCAAATAATGTGTATTTAGGTCTATTTGTGAATACAAAAATTAAAATACAGCTGTTTGCTATGTTTCTACACACCGAGATGCGCCAGGCGTCACGTCACAAATTAAAAGTGGACTTTTTGGGAACATTGTAACAAGCTTCATGGTATTTTATTTTAAAAATGACTATTTCAGCCGCCGTGGCTTTCATTTTTCTCCTTGTTGGTTGAAACATTGCCTCCTCCTTCTGGCTTACTCGTCTTTGCTTGTGTTTAGGAGCAGCACCATGACTCTCCTTTAAAATAAAAAAAATGATGATAGCTTGATCATAAATACCAGTAAATGCGACGCATGCTCCTTGGAGTCTAGATGTTGTCAAATGACAATACAGGAAGGAACACACAACATATGTTCCGTGAAAAACACAAAGATTGTTTGGAGGCAGATTCATCTGGTTTCAGCCGGCATATGCGTTCCTGCTTCTGTTCTCCAACTTTCTTCATTTTACAAAGTACTTTTCTAAACAAACGACTTGTTCAACAGCGGCGACAGCTTTTATGCGCTCTTTTATTATTCATCAGATGTTAGCTGATTTAACATTCAAGACTGAAAAGACGCCGCTATTTTGTCTTTAGCGCGCCCCTCCACGTCTGTGACAGCAATTTGTTTTCTCATTCTGCAATTGGCTTGGGAAAGTATAATATAAATAGCAATGCCTTGCTCATCGTCACCCGTTCATTACTTGCTGCCTCAGGCCTTTTTAATTCTGTTCTTCATTTTTTTTCCCCCTGCAGCCTCTTCTGGTTTCTACAGGCTGGCTTTGGAACACAAAGGGGTTTTCTGCATCGGAAGCAGGTACACAGTAACCGGATAACCTGAGGACATGAACATTTACGGAACAGTGGGCTGTCAAAATCTGTGTGTGTGTGATTGTGCTTTCTTTGCCCGTGTGTTATATCGTGATGTCCTCAGAAAGTCGAGTCGTCCCTTTCCCTCTCTACACGGTGAACATTAAGACATAACGCGTCTGTGGCTGTGTCTGTTAGCATCGTTCTTCTCAGCAGTGTGTTTGGGGCTGCCGGTTTAGAGCCGTGTGGGTCTGTATTGCAGGGTTTCTACGGTCCTAAATGCAGTTGGGTCTCAACCAGGGGTCTCAAACTCAATTTACTTGGGGGCCACTGGAGCTCGGGTCTGGGTGAGACTGGGCCGCATTAGGTTTTCCAAAAAAAAAACGCATTTATTATAAACACAAAAATGTAAAAAACTTTGCTTTGGTTCCACTTTTCTACAAGAAAAGCTTTGATAAAACATTCCACTGTTCTCAAATATCTTATACTCTTTTTATTTACAACATATTGCGCAACTGCAGGGTCTTGAGACACATGCTAACTCGCAAACTAGAGAGCTAGCGACCTAAACGGTAGCCTTCAAGTTATTTCCTTTAAACTTAAATAGCCAAAAACTTACCACTTCCACACGGATAGGGAGGATAACAGTTATTTAACCTTTAACATGAACATTAATTAAACATAATAATTTTTTCTGGGTACATGATACCATACAGCATCCATATCAAACTTGCACGGGCTGCACTAACATTAAACTTTCATATCAAGGCGGGGCCCCCTGAGACCCCAAATGATACCGTCCCTCTGTGTTTCATTGTTTTCTATTTATATAACCCTGCAGTTTTCCTGGCTTTCTTTCCCAAATGTTTCCAGGAACGCACATTTGAATGCAGCTTGCTGTGATTTCCTCCTCAAAGTCAGCACGTGTCTGCTCTCCCAGTCAAGTCCCGTTTCTGATGCCTACCAGGAGGGTATGCAGATACGAGTACACGATCGCAGCACACACGATGCTAAACGCGCCTCGCCAGCGATGTTATGATCAGTTGGGAGAATCTGTTCTTTTTAGAGCTGTAGCTATAAATCAGAGACTGGAGTTGTTCTTTATTTTGAAGGCCAAAATATATTCTTCAATGTCTTAGCTCGTTGACAGTTATTTGATGAAAAGTTGCATCATAACTCCTTGGTTGTTTGCTCTGGCCGTGTTTACAATTCAGTACTGCAAGCGTTACATCCCGCCCTCTTCCTGCATTTTTTAATTTGCCTTTATTAGTCTTGCTTTAAAAACGGTTGGCTCGTGGCCTGGGCTTTTAAAGATTATTTCCCTTACCGCTTGTCTGTTGATTTTATTTGCGTCTTTATTTCTCAAGATCTTATCTTCGTTGAAATATGTATCAACGTGATGTTACTGTCATCGCAGCCTAACATTTGTTGTTTACCCTCATTTGCATAGTAGGTGTCTTTATTGTGATGCTCGCATCGTCCTCCCACCGAGTCGCTATTCTATTTTTACTACACGCCTCTTCCTGACTCTCACCTTAATGCATTTGGGCGATGGGTGAAAACGCTCAATCATCCGCAGTGAGCTGGTCATCAGACCGTCGCCGGTATGCTTCTGCCGCGCCACAAGCGGAAGCTAAGGGAGGGGATGAGGTGACGGAAGGTCAGCGGCAGCCATATTACCCAATTACTCATTATTTATTACTCCTGATCCACTAAGAACCCATTTCATTTTTAATAATCATAATTAATTGGATTCATGTCACGCCTTTCAAGATCCCCACAGCGCTTTACAGTTGTGGTTTTCAGTTCTCTATTCTTCCGGCTGCTTTGAAGATCCTGTAGCAATGAATAATGTACCTTATCATTGTTTGTAATCCTCTGGTGTATTAATGAGGGGTTTAATTACATTATTGAATTTCCCTTATTGTGTGCTATTTTTTACGTTTCTCCTCTTTTGCTGTCATGTCGCACATCATGTGGCTTTCTCACTACCCAAAAACCGAGGCAGCATCCGTCGAGGTTTCGGACATTACGGTTTTACATCAATTTTACATTCCCTGCTAATTTCACAAAGATACGGGTGGGTCTCTCCCCCGGGTGCCGTTGAACAAAATCATTCAGTCTTTGATTTATTTGCCTTCATCAGGAGCAGCATGTTGATTGGTCGCGTTCTTTGCGTCTGTTGTAATTCAACCCCCAGATGCGGAGGAAGCGGAGAATCTCCTGCAGTGCAATCTCCCATCTCTGTGCTGCGGCATCTCGGACTGGCCCGCTCTGCTGTGCCAGTCTCCCGGGCCCCTACTGTGTGATTATAGAGGACCAAGAGCCACCCAGTACTGCCTAGTCATAATACTGCACCTCGCCCTGCAGCAAGGAGACAGGTACATCTACTATATGGAGGGGAAAAGTACAAATTATGAAGAATGATAAATGCTAATAGTTCAGTACGCTATGATGTACATATTTATTGAAATAAGCAATTTTTATAACCTTGTCTATCAAAGTGGCAAATCAGCAAGAAAGTCTATAAGCAGTTGAATAATTTCTTGGCTTTGAACTTGAAATTCCCTCGCAGAATAGCCTGAAGCAACGCGAGTGTAAATACAGAATGAATAGAACATGTTGTCCAGGCTTGGTATTTTTATAGGGAAAGAATTTATTATTGCATATTTCAGCAAGGTCTGAAATGTGGTTGGCACCCCCCCTCCCCCCGCCTCACAGAGTTTTGGAGTGCGAATCTCAGCCGAGACCTCTCTGGTGTTTGAATGTTTTTCTCCTCCTTGCCAGTTTCCTCCCACCAGTGACCGGCGGTGAGGTGCATGGCTGATTTTACACGTACGCCCCCTTCAGGTGTGGCAGGAGTATCACCTTATGACTGAGTTTGGACTAACGACACACACTTACAATAAATACATTACCAAGCCTCTGAAACTGGTTCTCAACTGGTTTGGCACTTGCCTGCTGGCCACAACGTAGAGGTGCGGTGCACCTGGTTTTGAACATTTCCAAAGTGCGGCTTAGGGTCCGTTTTCCACCGGCAGCTTGTTATTTGTTGTTTGTAATGAGATTATTATTATTATTTGTCACCTATAAAGCGACGCTTATGTAGCGTATAGTATAATATACTGACCTGCATTGGTATGGTTTTTGCATCTTTAATGTACACACGTTTTATTCCAGAATTGTATTCATTGGAGGATCACCTGCCAGTAGATTGGAATTTGATTTTTATGCTTCATTTGAAATATCATAATAATCAATGATCAATAATAATAAAAAATAAAGACATTATTTGCGGAGAAAAATACCAAGGTACAGATCGGACCATACTGTAGGTGACCTGAACCGTTGCCCGCCAGTACTGTTAAGTACTGCAGAATTATTTTTCCGTCAAGGACAAGAGGTTGATCTGTACATACTCTTCATGTCACCCATAGCAACATGCAGTTGTCCTTGTAGAATGTCTTCTAAATGTACTGCAACCACGTTTAGTTGTACACAACACTTGACCCCAAGATACCTGGACTCCGCTACCAGGGACAGCCATTCACTCCCAACTTGAAGGGACTGAACGTCAGTTGTCTGTCTTAAAAGCTTAGCTACTGGCTGCAAAACACCCCGATGCCCCGATGCTTATTTTATCACAACCTCAGCCAAGAACGGAGAAAAATCTGTTGTACCAATGATGCACGGAGTTTGTATTGTATGAAGGGATTTCACATAGCCAAGGCTTTACTGTGGCACACAGTACAGCATTTCTCTTACTTTAGAAGTACAATCCAAGAATTACATTCATTCAGATGTTTCTGTGTGTGTGTATTGTGTGTGTGTGTGAACCAGGCTCCTGCCAGACCAGACGGTGTTTTCCAGTGTGGTGTGGCTTTTGCGTTCCGTGCAGGAGGAAGGCAGCTCCACCATCCCGACCTGTGTTCTGCGGTCTGCCCTTTACCTGCTGTCGGTGACTCAGGACAAGAGCGTCGCACTTGACGGGGTAACTCGTTTGGCGTAACACACTAAAAACGTATCAAGTTATGGTCACGGTGCTTTAAAAAGCGAGCCTTCTAAATTCAGCTTTACATGTTTGACTGAGTGCAGGGATTTTCAAACTGGGGTCCGTAAGATCGGTTCGGAGTTCTTGCACTAAATTAAGTTATCAAGCCCTAATTGTGCAACCCACTTCATCAATGGATGCAAAGACCACAGCGGCTAAGTTATGCAATATGAGGACCACTACAGTATATGGAGTTTGGCCAAAATGTGTTCTCGGGTTCTTTCAGGTGCTTGACCGTCATTTTAACATTTGTAACATTGTTGTTGTGTTAAAGTTGAGCCAATGAAGTACGCTTTAAACTGCCGGTTCCGGTCCTTGGTCCCAAGAAGTTTGAAAACCCCTGCTTTTGCTAGCATCCGCCATTTTTTTTGTATATAACAGTTTCTTAGACTACAAATGTCATTTCCCCTGAGGAATATAATGACTATACTACAAGAATGTCTTATGTTGGGAAGATTTCGAACCAGAAAGGTTTTAATGAAAGTTTTTTTATTTTTTTTTTGTGTCGACCTGTTCAAGGCTCCTTTGAAGTGCATCAGCACAGCACTCTCCTGTCAAAGCTTCTCATCCCTCTACATTCACCATCCCGCCTTCCTCCACTTCATTTCTTGCCATCCGCTGCTTGAAAAGAAATTTGGAGCCCCGACCTTGGAACTTTGGTTGACCAAACAGGCGCAGTCGACGGATCCGACCGTGGTGACAAATGTTTTGTTTCGCTATAAAAACATTGACTGTTTTGATTTACTGTCATGTTCTTACGTCACAGACAGGCAGACACGCTAAGGACAAAAGACAAAGATGTGACGGGCAAGAGCAAGAGCCAGACACAGAAATTGCGGAGCTCCTGTCTGTGGTGGAGAAGTACCCAGCTGTCATCCTGACCCTCCTGGTGAGATAAAATACACTGGAACTCCTGAAATATGCAAAGCCATGCGTTGAACACAGAAATACGGCGGGTGATATTTCAAAGCAACAAAGAGCGTTTGCTTCACATCTCGGCAAACATGATGCGGTCAGGCTCGCCGCACCGCAGCGTCTAAGCACGGTCTGGAGACGGATGGAATTTTCACCGTTATTAGCTCCGACTGATCAAAGTCAGGACATGTCAACGTGATGAAGTTGTGTTCCGCAGGACGTGGTTTGCACCGGGGAGGCTGCCCTCGCGGAGCGAGCTCTGTCAGTTCTGACGCTTCTCTTGGATGGTCACAGTGAATTTGAGGCGGACTTGTGTACCAGTTTGAAACCCGCCCTACTTCAGGCCCTGCAGAGACTCAGTGTGGAGAGGATGGGCCGTGGACTGAATCGCACTGAAGAAGGTAAAGAAGCAGAGGGTCATAACTTGGTGTTTGCTCTCATCAAATCCTTATGGCTGACCAACTAAAATTGTTAATTATTAATTATTGATACTATTAAATACGTAACACCAATAAATACATTTACTTAGACCCATTTGCAAATGATATTGCTGGGATGTTTTTATGGGCTTCACTCCCTCTTATGTTATTGTATTTGTGATACATTTTTAAGAAGAAAATGACAGATGTGGATCTTTTGAAGTACAAATGACTGGCAATGAACATGAATGAGAACATTACAGTGTAATATTCATACAGTAATTATGCTGCACATTTACTGGTAGCGACCATGAACAGTGTCTGTTTTTTTGACCGCTTGCTTTTGCAGTGCATTCGCTCCCTCTGGTGCTGAGGCTGCTTTGCGTAACTCAGACCAGCAACCCGCCTTCCCCCCGCTGCAGCAAGATGGACGGAGTACACTTCAAGCTGCTCTACCACGGTAAGGTGGAAACGGCTCTGCTCCACTCCTCTCCTCCCCTCAGCTCATCACTCAGTGTACACAATAACGATGACAAACACAACTTCTTTAACACCGAACAAAGTCATTTTATCTGAATAAGCACACGCTGCATTCACCTGTATTCCCACCGGAGTGGAAATCTTGCTTCTCTTCAGTCATGAACATAGAAGCTCCCACTGCTGATGATGAAATATACTAAACCTTTACCTTTAGCGTCTTGATGTTGAAATCCCATCATCCCTCTGTGACTCATTATTGCCGTACTTGGATCTGGACCGTGTGCATGCATTAGTGGAGCCTTATCCCTTTTCCAGCTTGTCAATTCTTGACATTAATTAATTCAGTCTTTACCAACCAGAGTACGACATGAGTTAGGTACATCACGCCATATACGTATAGACTGCAAATTGTGGATTGAGCCACAAAAACAATATTGTACTTTGAAATACTTGGAAAATATTTGTGTAGTGACTCTTTTTTTCACGGTGATGGGTGGCCCAGTAGGGCGCCATGTTGGCCACATGTTGTAACATGGTATATTTAAACAATCTTATAGAAAAATAGCCACTAACATAAAATACTATATTCTCTTTTTTAAAATAAATATATAAAAAGTTGAATACAATGTTGAATGCTACACTCACGCTAGTCTCTGCAGCCGGGTTAGCGCCGTTAGCGCTTCTGTCTCACGTTACTCATGACGACAGACGGTAAACATGGTTGATGCCGTCTTTATCCAGCAACCTTTATACCATCTTTTTCACAGTTCACTCTCATTATGCAGCCTCTCCATCTCCTGAATGTAAACAGTGGAGCAAGCGGCACGCTACAAACGTAACAAGATGAACATCGCATTGCTTAAGGGGTCGGTAAATAAGGAAGTAATAAATAAAGCACGATTAAACACTAAAAACATCGCAGGACAGTCGGAGCTGCTAGCTTGTGATGAGATTGCTGCATGAAATCCAGTCGAAATCGATATTCTTATTTTTGATATCGTGCTTAAAAGAAATATCGCCCAGCCCTAAATGATGCAGTCATCTAAATTTGCATAATCGTTTCTATGGCGACCAGTCAAGGGTGTACCCCGACACTCCCCTGAAGACAGCTGGGGCAGTGGAAAACATGGACGGCTTCTTTTTGTCATTTTGTGTTGTTTTTTTAATGTCATAAACAAGATGGAGTCTGCGAATGTTTAGAGATGCGGTGAAGGACCACTTTCATTTTTACATGCTAATGTCTTAAGTTTGGCACCACAAATGAAATCAGTGTACTCAAAATGTCGTAGATCAGAACCGCCATGCCTGATTTCCAATGTATGTGTGTGTGAGTGAGTAATATTACAGGCAGGCTGAGCCCATCCAACACGGAGAGTCTGCTGCCTGCCCTCGGCTACCTGTACTGCTGCCTGAGCCTCTCTCCTCCAGACTGCAACGACAGAGGTTTGACGCGCTCTCGCCCTCGGTGTGTGTGAGTGTGTACTTTCCAGCACCGTTCAATATCTCATTGTGTGCCTCTCCATTTCAACCTCTTAACTGCGCTCTGTTTGCATTGCTTTGACTTTGACACGGTGGGTCTGACCAAGGAAGAACGTGGATTATTGAGACTGAAAGGAAATAGTAATCATACTATTTGACACTTCAATATTTAAACAGTGTGGACATCACTTGATATGTTGACTCTTGGGGCTACTTAGTCGGTTCTGTCAAACTACCAATGTCTATTCTAGGGCGTGCCTGGAATACAAAGCCAAAGAATTCGGATCACAACATATTCATTCATTTTTTGGTGAGAAATTTCCAAGTCAGTGGCTTGTTGGGTTTTAGCACCCCCGCACAGGCCAACATGGAGGTGTGTTTTTTGGTGACGCTCTATGAAGTCACACACAAAGTGATAAGACTGTGTTTGATCCACGCTCTTACTTGCTGACACGTGATCCAGCGCCTTCTCCTCCCCAGCTGTCTCCATGCTGCTCTCTAACTGTGGACTGATGGAGCAGCTTCAGACGGTTCTGTCCCCCCCACCCCACGCCGGGCCGCGTGTCTCCTCTTCAGCTGGTCCTTCCTCCTCCTTGCTGTGTGTCAGTCATCTTCTCTCGTCCTCGCTCATCACTTTGCAGCATTTGCACGGCACACAGGTAGACTCTTCACTCGTCGCCATTTTCTAGCCTTCAACTGTGAAGGCCACGACACAAAGACAAGGAAGTGCGACAATTGTAAAGGAAAAAAAACATAATGTGAGGCTGCAGTCTTTAAAAATACACCTTCGTCTTAGCTCTCAGCTTCCACTGCCGGGGATAATACAATATTACCAACAATAAGCATTTGGTCCAAAGCTCCTCTGATTCACCCCGCATTCTATTGTTTCCTTTCCGCCGTCTCTCCATTCTTTAAGGTTCACAAAAGCCTCAGCTGGAGCCTGGACGCAACTGTGCAGCGAATCCTTCTTCAGAAAAGGAACACAGACAATCTCTTGCTCGGTAACAAAGCCGATATTATGTATGACATTTACTGTTCAGAGGCAGACATAAATAATTAACATAGCAAGTGCCGGTCTAGTAAGTCGATGCAATCATGACCCAAATTATTATTGTTATTACGCCAACTGTCCTGCTTTCATTTCTATTGCGCTCGTTTCATTTGCAGGAAGAAAGTCAAAATTAAGTTTGTACTTTATTGATTGATTGTGGATTTTTAGAGTAGATTTTTACTTCTGATCGTTAGTGTTGATGGGTTCACTTTATTCATTAATATTCCCACACAGGGGCTGTGGCATTTGGCTCTTTTTCCCTCCTAATTTCTACGTTAGCTTATTGGAATTGTGTATGCTAGCTGCCCAACGACCCCCCGCAGAAGCAAAGCAACTGTAGTTCTGACAAGAGGTCTCACTCTGTTTGCTGTCTGCTTGTGAAATGATCAAGTTGGTTTTCATTTATCGTGTAAATATTGTCATATTTTAATCTCACATATTTTAATCTCCTGACACATCTATGCACCCTACATCAGCTTAGCGTGTCCCGGGCTGAAATGGGGATATTTTCATGACATGAAGTGTTCCTGCTGGTTATGTGTGCGGTATGTCAAGTTCACTGCGATCTGTCACTTCCCTCCTGCTGTCACGCCATCTCTCTCTGTTCTCGCCGTCTCCATTTTCACTCAATTTCCATCTTCCTTTTAGCCCAATTCATCCCATTCCTATGAACTTTGTTGCCTTTTTGCCTCTTCCCAGTCAGTTACCTGAGATTGCTGGAGGCCTTGCTCAACGTTGACCTGACCTCGGCAGTGATGAGCGTGACCAGCGGTCCTGGCTTGGTTGGACCAGCACCCTTGGAGGTTGAAGACGGGGAATTGTTCCCGCTCGGCTCCAGAGGGGCTCAGTGCCTCTCCATCGCTCTCAGTGGACTTATTTTACAGGTTGTTTGACCTTGGTGGAGAATCCAATATAAAAAAAACCCGTATACATTACCGTTTAACAATTTTAGCCCATAGTCTCATTGCGAATCTCTCTAGGACACACACACTCGTTTCCAGGTTGCGGTGAGGCTGTGATCATTTTACCGGGCGAGGAGAAGGCTACACTCTGCAGTCGTAACGCTTCTTACCACAGTAGTGAAAAAATCCAGTAGTGGAAAATAAATATCTTGCTGGAGACACAGACACGACACCCCACTATGTGTTTGGCCACAGGCTCATTTCGAAGTAAATTGAATGCAAAGGTGGTGTTGTGGTGAATAAACCATGAATTCCCCTCATGTCCGCGCTTAGCACGGGCGCTAAAAACACATCTTTTCTTGTAATCTGTCGTTTTGTCCAGAGCGTCGTAAAGAGTAGTGATAAACTGAATGCACGACCGACCAGAGATGTATTATTTGTTTTTATATTTGATAACACAGTATTTAGAACATACTGTACTAATTTATCAGTCATTAATCCTCACATACAAAACCACATTGAACCGACCTAACAAAACGATGTCCGTTATCCTTCAATAAAGTCAGATTTAGCCGGTAGGTATAGCGTACAGCTTATAGTGTTCCAGTCAACAGTCAATTTCATAATGTCATCTGTTAATTAGCATATAATCCCATTGGGAAAATGTCCATAAGTAAAAATTATGTTTTCTAGTGACATCTTATTCTCCATAGACGCTTAACATTCTTACTTCAACTAAATAGAATTAGCTTTTGGAGATACCGAAATAGAACGTCGACATCATCTGTCCAGACCTTGGCACCACACTCGTAGGTCATCCCTTACAAATTCCCTTTTTTGTCTTTGTGTCTGTCTTCATGCATCATCTCCACTTTCATTCGTCCTATGTTCTACCTTTACCCTCTTCACCTCACCAATGCGCTTCCCCTCCCACTCTTGCTCCCGACTACTTTCTTGTCTTCTCCGCTTGAAGATTAGAGTAGAAGTCATCTGTCTTTGATATATGCGCCTGGCCTACTTCAGGATTTGGGCTGAGAACCGCTACAACAAGAACGACATGCACGATTAGATCCTCATTACGGTCTGGTTGCATCCTTGCCCTGCCCGTCACAGTCATGCTTTCTGACGCTTTAGTATCGTGTGTACTTTTTGACCGAGTCACGTCACCTGACATTTCAACTAATCTACAGTAGTTTGGTTATTTTTTACTTTGTATTATACTGACTTAGGCTCTTGCATTTCTTTTTAGAAGCATGAACTACTACTGCGAGCCTCAGTCAACTGCCTGAGTGCCTTGCTTGGCTTCCTGCATAGGAGGAGTCCCAAGACAGGTAACATTTTTAGTCACAATATATGTCATGTCACTTCTGCCCTTGTCGTGTTTTAAACCAGCCTGTTGGGTTTAAAAAGTAGCATTGTTATTTATGTCATTCATTACTTTTTCACCGATATTTAACACCGATTATCCGTTGGCCGGCGCTCACGGGACTGCAGCTGATGTCCTATTTTGGTGGTTGGGGGGGGTGACCTAAACGTTGAGTACAACGCCAGTACAGTAACGCAATCCCTGATAACTAATTACTAAGGGTAACTAATTACTAACGGTACAGGAAAATTACCAATACTTTGGTGTCAGAGTATTTATTAATTAATTCATTCATTCATTTTCTACCGCTTTTTCCTCGCGTGGGTTGCGGGGGTGCTGGAGCCTATCCCAGCTGTCTTTGGGCGAGAGGCGGGGTACACCCTGGACTGGTCACCAGCCAATCACAGGGCACATATTTATTTAGTTTTTTTTATTTATTTATTCAATACAAAAAATGCATGCCTTTTATGAATTCTATTTTATTGAACTCATCAACAAACTTGTATAAAAATGTATCTGGCGCCACGATACCTTCCTCATTTTCTGCTGTGCCATTTTCCTCCCAGCCGTTGGGAATTCCTAGACATCCCAAGTGTATGCCACCAAGGTGAAGGGGGTCACTGTACGCAGTCTTCCGCCTGTTGTAGGTCTAAAGAGAAACTAAGCTGACAACAGCAACAAGGGACAAAAAAAAAGGCCGAAAACGCTAAAAGCTACAGCATCAAAACTGACAAGACTTTGACAAAGAGTGAAAGCAATTTCCGAGCCTGACAACGTTGACCGGTCGGTCCCATTAACCAGGAAGCGCCAGCAGAGAATGTATTTCCGCCTTTGGAAACCCCGCTGTCAGCGACTTTCATCACAAGCGATAGCTCCAGATGTTCACGTCAAGATCATGTGTCTCGAGCCGCTTCCTCCAGGCCACCCGTGTGATTTACCTGTCACGGGGAAGCTTGCTCCCGTGTGGGGGGGGCTGTCAGTCAGACCGCCCTGATGCCCTGACCGCCATTTTTTGTGTAGCATGTTACTGATTATTATCAACTTAGGTTGCAAATACATTAACTTGATCTCATTTGTCTTTGCTTGTGTGTCTTTCTCAGCCACGTATGTAGTTTGTCAACCGTGGAGTCGATTCCTCCTCTTCTGCCTGCACAGCTCAGGAGAGAACTGCCTGCTGCACCCCGCCATTCTCAGAGTTATCACACTTGTGAGACGTGACGCGTTGCACACTTTCAAATGAAGCATCATTCATAGAGCCGCATTCTAAGCAGCATAGAAATCATGTGTGATTAAAAGCACGGAAGGACTTGGATTATGTTGCGTAAGAAGAAGGGGATTTGGGAGTACCGGTGTGTGTGTGTGTGTGTGTGTGTTCTTTCCCAGCTGGTGCGGCACGGCAACATGGCGGTGCTGCGGGAGCCTGACCTGCTCCAGGTGATGGATGCGGTAGAGAGGAAAGGGGTAAAGACTCTCAGCCAGGAAGCATCACAAGCCCTCAGGCTACTTCTCATACAGGTACACAAGCCGTGCGGTGAGCGTGTATTTTTGTCTCGGTAGGAATAAAGACTCGCAACCACAGGTGACATTGAATGCTTCCTTGAGAGCTTTCCTTCTCATGTCTGTCGAGGCAGGTGTTAGCAAAAAAAAGTCAAAGAAAAAGCAAAATGTCGGAGAAAGCTTGACATGAAACATTCATCAAGACGATAAAAAAAGAAAGCTGTGGAATGTTTCAGGAAAGCAGCCTTGACTTTGGGGGGCACCTTTACCGCCCCCACCTTTTGTTACCTTTGCAAGCCACACAGCATACGAACATTATCATTGGCGTTCTTTCCCCCGTTATGAATTATTGAATATCACTAAGGATGGCTGCGGAGATTACACATACCAGTACTCTTTTATCAAAAATGCGAGAAATATTTTTCCATTTGTGCTGAATAATTGATGAAAGCCAGTGTTTAACTGTGATGTTAGCTCCGCTCAGTAGTGATTTACGGACCAAAACAGTCTAAGCTTCTCATTGTTTGGTTCCCAATGATTCACTCCGTTGCCGTGTTGTTTATTTACATCTCTTATCTGTCGTCAAAATGGGTTTGCTTCCTGTCAAAGACAGATTCCTAGTGAACTCTTAATGATCATTGTCATTTGCTGCAGTGGTCGGCATCACATTCACCATGTCCGATACACCAATGCGTACTTGGTATGCGGAGAGTAGCTCAGAACCAGAGGAGCGGCAGAATGATGGCCCTGCCGGTGGAGTTGATGTCGGGGAATCATGAACTACGCCAACACGAGCGTCTGCCTGTGTTTGCATGAGAAAGCGAGACGAGACGAGACGGGCTTCGGTGTGACACGCACACTTGATACGTCATCTCGTTGGTTCCCATTCACACACGCAGACACGCGCACAAATGTTGTTATGACTGTGTTTGAAAGCCACATCTCATTTTGTGAGGAATTCAGTACACTCGTCAGTGAACTGGTGTCAAATAGAAATGTTTGGAGAGCGAACTTGATTTATTTTATTGTTTGTTTATTTATAATTTATAATATTGATAATATTTATATTTATAATATAATTATAATATTTATATTTAGAATATTATTTATTATATTATATTATTATATATGAGTGAGGATAAGCGGTAGAAAATGAATGACAAATGTTTTGCCTCATGTCCTTGGAGAGCGAACTTGATTTATTATATTATTTGTTTATTTATAATTTATAATATTATTTATAATATTTATATTTAGAATATTATTTATTATATTATTAATTATTATATTTATATTATATATGAGTGAGGATAAGCGGTAGAAAATGAATGAGAAATGTTTTGCCTCATGTCCTTGGAGAGCGAACTTGACTTATTATATTATTTGTTTATTTATAATTTATAATATTTATATTATTTATTATATTATTATATTCATTATTATATTAATATATGAGTGAGTATAAGTGGTAGAAAATGAATGAATATATTTACAATATTATTTATTATATTATTATATTATTATATCATTATTATATATGAGTGAGGATAAGCGGTAGAAAATGAACGAATGTCGTAATTTTTTTTTTTGTGCTTATGTACAAAAGTACATTTTCATCATGTTCTTGTGGACCCCATCTTGCACATCGTCTCGTCTCGTGAACTGATTAATCGGCTAATCAATTCGATCATTGCAGCTCAACGCCTGTCCATCATAATTCAAATACCTGCCTTTTCATCTTTGCTTCCTTTCTCTAATTGTATTTTTGCCTTGTTGACTCCATCAGCTCTTTTGGTTTTCTGTTCAATGAAACAACTGAAGTGCCACTTTTCTTTCTCTCACTCAGATCCAGAGTGCCGTCTTGCAGCCTCCGCCCACAGAGGAACACAAGCAGCGACTGAGGCGTGTGATGGAGTCCCTGGTCTCGGCGCCCCCCACGGAGAGCCTCGCTTTGCCCAGCAACATCCTGTATCCCAAACCTTGAATGAAACTCGACTCCAATCCAAAGAAAAACCAAGTAAATACACAAACTATGGGTCGCATCCCGCAACAGTACGGAATATATATCGGTCAGGGTCTCGCTTGTGTTGCTGCCCACACTCGTACTCCACTTCAAACAGCAGCGGTCCACTCCTATTGATTTCCTCTGACTGTTACTGATGTAGTTTTTACTCCAGTGCTTGTTACCATTTTCTAGTCAGGGTCAGTGATGTACTGTACTTAACAGGCCCTTTTATTACACACACACCTACAAACGGGAAATGGTAGAGTGGATTAGTCAGTACAATATGCTTGCTAAAAGCAGCAACATTTGACGTTTTATTTTTGGCTTTGTTCCTTAAATCTTTTCTTCAGACGTGTTCCTGGGGTGTCCATATGTCTGTCTGACTTTGCCGTGATCGTAGACTGATTCTTTGAATATGAGGCGGACTAATACGGAAAGTATTCAGTCATCCATCTTATTATTCTAGACTTTTCTATCCGGATGTTCTTTGTTGTGTTCCACAAAGCAGTGTTTACCAAGAGGTGGAAACAACAACACTTTTGTTCACAGAAAGCATCGTTTCGACACTTCGTTCCATCCATCACTTTGTATCAACAGTAGTTTTATTACTTCGAACATTTAAAAAATTTTTTTTTTACTAAACTAAACTATTACTTCCATTTGTAAGACAGCCAAGACCTTCTACGTCCTATCAGGCTTCAAGGATGTTCAATGTTTTGTGTGGTTTAGATATTTGGATTCTACCTCAGATAATAACTGTTTTACATTTCGGAGTTTCCAAGGTCAAATCCATTACTTGTGCATGCATTTATTACATTATAGTCATTTTTTCATATTCTGCTAAATTAAATGGATGCTTTCTTACCGTCACAAGGAATGTGACTTTACAAAAGAACACATCGCTTAAATGGATGCATCATGGCTGAGGTCACTGCACACGACCTTCACTTTGTAACCTGGCAGCGGTTCGCCACACGATGCAGGCCTGTTTAATTATGTTGACACGTGCGATGAATGTCGGGGGAGCCAATGAGCATCTAAGTCATCGTACTCTCATGTGGGAAAACAAAATAGCCATTTAAATGTATCTTGAGCCTGACTTCTGCTTCTCATGCAGCTCTGATTGTGCTATGTGAGCGTGTGTCCTGGGATGCTTCGACTTACAATGCAATGAGCTAGTATAATATTAATATCTAACATATGATATTGTAGAAAAGTAATAAGCTTGTTCGTCACTTCAGAGTGCAAGTTGGAATTCATAGAACCACATCTCCCCCATGCCGGCAGCACTCATGCACACACAGACATTGGCACTACCACCAACATGCTTGACTCATTACTGTATATATTTAACAAATGACAATAGTTTCAGTGGACAATAAATCTATACTGCAATACAAGCTGTACAACTACTACTCTAAAGTATATTCAAGTATCAATGTCATAGTAATGTATTTTAAGATAATACAATAGTTTGGGGCATGAATGTTAAAAACATTGGGCGACATCTTGATTTTAAATTGGACATTCCAACGTATTAAGTTACTGCTACAATTATTGTTACAAACGTATCCACCCTCTGCTTGTCGAGTTGACTTGACACATTAGCAAATTACAACCGATAAACTTCTGTAACTTAACATAAAAAAAACTGTATCTTAACATAAAAAAATAATTACTTCCTCAAATAGCTGCGCATCTTTTTTTTCATTAGCGGAAACGGAACGTACCCCCGGTTAGTGTCTCCCTCTAAACGCTCCGTGTGGAAACCATCCCCCCTCGAGCCGAGCGGCCGCTCGCTGTCATTCGTCGGAGGGAAGGGAAGCCTACCGGTGCGATCGTGGTCGTGGCGCTGGAGGAGTGGAGCAGCGAGAGCCGCATGTCAGCGAACCACTGAGGATTTCCACCAGGATAAAAAAAAAAAAACTCGTCGGCGTGCCGAGATCGAAGATCCCCGTGCTGGAAGTGAGAGGTTAAACAAGACTACTTTGACTTCAACACGGTGAGTAGTTTCATTTCATGACGATATCGCCGATTTTGTCGCCTTTGAAATATTCCTCCCTGCGATTCCACGTGTTCAAACGCATTACATGAAATATGGCGTGTTTATTGCGTGGAATAAGTCAAGAAACTGACGACGGAGCTGGATGAAGGTCAGTATTGAATCCGTCTACACTTGGTGGTCCCCCCCTTTGCTAGCCTCTCTGTGATCAGCCTTGGAACGGTGACAGTGTTGCACATCCACGCGGGGAAAGAAGTGATTTTTCAGTTCCCGGAGATGAAACTTTTCCTCAGAAGGCTTCCAGAATCCCCGGGGACTGTCTTCACTCCTTGTCCGGTTGTCTGATGAGCATTGGCGCTTGTCCCACGATGAGATGCTCACACCTCCAGGCTTAGTTGTGTCTCTTTAAATGGATGTGGAGTGTTTGGCTTCTCCAAGCTGCATCCCACTCTTCTGCTTTTTTTTATACCAAAGGGATTGGAGCGGTTGCAGATAGTGAGTGGTAGGCATCTTTGTATACTCTGCATGTTTTCATATCACAAGGATTTCAAACAGAATCGGAAACAAGTGTTAATTTCACTCTACGCTGTTTGGACACGGAAGTTTTATTTTTATAACAAGACTGGAAATCCTAAATCCTTGGCACATGACATCAAACTTTAATCTTCTGCACCACAGGAGATTGTCATCGCCTGTCAAGACTTGGAGCTAAACACGTCGGATTGGAGAAGCTGAGGACAAATCCATCTAGGTAAGGATTTAGGTCTGGGCTCTGGTCTGGTGATTTGTTGTTACAGAAATTTTCTTGGCTTTTGTGGAGGAATTTTATGAAGCAGACCTAGAACAATTAAATCCTGCAGCAATTAGCACAGCAGCCAAATAATATGATTTTAGAAGGCGGTATGTTTCCAATTAGGAAGAATCCCTTTCATCCTTCTTTTGGACCGTCCCGAAGCGCACCTACGTAAGCGCGGAGGACATGTAAATTGCCACGGAAAGGCTCGAGTCATGACAGATGCGAAATGGCGTGTACGTGCGAACGCGAGTATTGACACATTTTCCAGGTTCAAACGTATAATCCCACACGTCTAAACCTCGTGGCTTCACACCTGGGCTCTTAAACGTAAGCATCTTTTTTACAGATGCAATGATTGCCTTAAATGGTGCCGGTGGCGCTAACCCTCGTGCCCATAACCATCTGTCGTATTGCTGCATGATCCTTCTGCTTGGAGTTACCCAGGAACATCAAATAATGCGGCCAGCTGCTGTATCCTGGATAGAGATAGCCCCCCTCCACCCCCCACGGCCACCCACCCCGGCAGTTATATGGTAATACTCATGCTCTGAAGCACCACTTGGGGATATTTAGAGCAGTATGTGTCAGAAAGCTGAGGACGGGAGCCAACTGATGAAGTCATGTTGTCGAATGTCGTTAGGTCTGCTTCGCCGTCGCTGATGCGTTTTCACTTCGGTACAGAACCCTGAAAAGAACCGACACTGGAGTCTACACAAATATTAACGGCAACACTGAAACCGTACAAGTACAATGCAAAAACTACTCGCTGACAGCACGGGGATCACTCAAACCTGCAATAAAAGCCTGTTTTGGCAACCAAGTCTGGTGCTTGTGTGTCATAATGGCACATTACTGACACCCACTGACCAGTGTAGAATACTAGATATTGCAGTTTTGTTTATTTTGCCATTTTTCATGTTATTGTAGGCAAAAAAAACACCTTTAGAATTTGCACTATTGAATCCTACTTGGTGGGAATTCACTTATCAGGTTCGAGTCCGGTAACCACTTGACCACAATAAGCGAGGGACTCTGGTCTAGCTGCCTTAATAATAATAATAATAATAATAATAATAAATTTTATTTGTATCGCGCTTTTCAGAGTACTCAAAGACGCTTTACAGTGAAGAAAAAAGAAATAAAAAAAATATTTGTGTAAAAAAACGTAAAAGATGTATTAAAATACAACATCCATACATTCATTCAGAGCTAAAAACAAGGCTAAAAGCGCGACGGGGCGTTAAAGTGTTTCTCAGCAAGGACAAACAGATATCTCCAAATTTATCTGTAGCGGTCCAATTTTATTTGTGGCGGTCCACCACAAATGTGGGATACTCTCAACAGAGTTGTAACGGTGCTGCAACAAGACAACGTTTCAGTGTAAACTGCGCACAGGTGAGCAGTGTTTTCCGCGGCGACTTGAGTCGACTTGAGTCACCATCAATATTCAAGATGAGACGCACTTCCTGGAATATCCCGATGCTGTTTTCCATGCGCTTCGGCATGTTACGTCTCATCTGGTTGGCTCATCTTGCTTAGTTTTCATGGAATAAGTGTGATCCCTTTTCCTCAAGGCCCGATCCACGTTACCTTAATCCTCTCCTCCGCGCTCACCCTGGCGCACCTCCCTCTCACCTCCTCATAGACGGCGCCCTCGTTACATAATGCATGTTTTAGGTGAATTATTGTCCCGCCTCCTCCTCCACGTTGTTCTCTATTCTGCTCTTGTTTTCTTCTGGATTTGGCCTTCATAAAATCTTGATTTGATGAGGCTCTATTTTTAGTTATTTATCTCCATGCCCCCCCTTGCAGAAAGCCTTTGAGGGAGAGAAGGTAGCAGCCGAACATAAAAATCAACTGCTGAGGAAGGCGAGACAATGGGACGAGGAGAGAGAGAGAGAAGCGAGGGAAGGAGTGCGGTACTTAAAAAATCTTCTCTGGGGATGAGGCAAGTGCCAGGCATCAGATGTTGCCATTAAGAGCGACATAAGGAGCCCTCCTTGTAATGCAGGCTCCCCTCTAGTGTTCCACAGACGGACCACCTTTTCCACTGCACGTCTCTCTGCTTCTCACGTTCCGGGAGTGCCACATATGGAGGGAACTCATTTGAAAACGATGAAAAAGCCGTCATTGATAGCTGCTTGTTTGTTACTGAGCAGTATTACACAGAATTTACATTCACACTTTGCTTTATGGTGCAGATTCAAGTGTTTTTCCTGACTTTTTCCAAGTATTTTCCCACTAATTTATTCCTCAATACATAATGCATGAGGCTTAACATATGCAGGTCTGCGGAGGTGTCCAATTTGGTTAATTGATACAAATTAGGATACTTTGACTGCCATTCTACAGTACAAAAACGGGTGGCTGTGCTTTCTGTTGTTTCATTTAGTTCGGCTGAGCAGATCTCTGCCACCCCCTAGCGGCCATGTGGAGTGTGTGCATGGTGGTGCTGGCGCTTGCACCAGCCGTCCTCGGCTCGGGAGACGGCGACACCCTGCGGCCGAGACAAGACTCAAACCTGGAGATATGTATCCTTTCCTTTCTTGGTGTGTGTGTGTGTGTGTGTGTGTGTGTGTTGTTGTCGTCCTGATGTCCCGGCGCCAGATAAGCGTCTGTTTGAGACCAAGAGGAAAGACCAGCTCAATGCGCTCAAAAACCTGGTGGAACTCAACGACATCAACCAGCAGTATAAGATAATAGACATCATGCTCAAAGGCCTCTTCAAGGTAGTGTGTGTGTGTGTGTGTGTGTGTGTATTTGAGTATAATAATTATACAATTGACACATTTCCATAAAAAACGAGTTATGAGGACACTCCTAGAAATTATAAACTTAATTTTTTTCTGTAAATCTGAAGAACTAGTTACAGCGACGAATACGAACCACGTGTTATGTCTCTCAAGTGGCTGTGCGCCATAGAAAAGGAAAGCCATCACCGTGGAAGTGAAAATGAGCTTCATTAAAAGTTCATAGAGGAGACAAGCCCACCGTTGGCTGCTATTTTGGTCTCTGCTGGACTGTCCCGACCATAATGAAGGATATTTAGAGTGGTCATGGAACCTCTTTTTTCACCGTATTAGAGCCCTCTGGGTATGAAATAGCACCCCTATAGTCACCTTTACACTTGCATCACCCAACACAGTTGGCATAATAAGAGAATATATGAATTTAAGACATAAATAAGGCTATTTCCGGTTTTCCGGTGCTTGGCGTGGTGGGGTTAGGGGTGTGGACAGCCAGTGACATTGAAGGCTCAGGGTTGAGCTCCAGCTTGTGGCTTACAGCAGCAACAGTAGCCCAAGTTAATGAGAAAAACGACATGTAAAATAAATAAATTGAGATAATTCAAACCTGCAATAAAAGCCTGGTGCTTGTCTGTCTCACTGGAGACTGACACCTGGTGGCCAGTGTGTAAAACTGCAGATCCTCACAACGTCTTGGATGCGACTTTTGTTGTCAGATCTGTAGCTTTAATGTGTAATGTGTAGCCTTGTGTTGAATTAGCCGTCACAGTAATATGATGTTCCTTCTCAAGGTCTTGGAGGACTCCAGACAAATCCTGGTTTCAGCCAACATGCAGCCCAACGACCCATTCCCTCTGGACGATAAAATCAAAGAAGGTCCAACCTGCTTTTGTCTGACTTACTGTGTGGAATGTCACATTCCGAGACCGTGTCGGTATTTCAGAGACCGGTGTCATTTCTTCCGTTTGATCCCAATAAATCTCCACAGCTTATTCCCACGTGGTGGAAAACACCGCCTTTTTTGGCGATGTGGCGTTGCGCTTCCCACGGATTGTCCACCACTACTACGACAGGAACGCCGACTGGGGAGGTCTGCTGCGATGGGGGCTGAATTTTTGCAACCAGACCGGAGTGTTCACGGGAGGAGCCCACCAACATGTCCTCACACTGGTAAGACCCCCGCATCACAACAATTGGTGTCCATTGGTGTCCATCATATTCTTGCCACTAATGCACCCATTCCTCCTTTCATCGTCTGATCCCGTCATGGTGAAGATGTCACAAGAGCTGGGAATCACGGCCAAATCTGCAGACTTCATCAACCCTTACCGGACAGAACGGGATGATGTAAGTACGTTCAAATACGCTTGATGCGTGTTTCCCAGCATCATTCGTCAAATGAGTTCAATGGCCGACAAGCAGAAAATGCAGTAACTCTGCACTTGATCAAACCTACTTAAGATTTGTCAGATCAAAATCTCCTCATCAGCTTTCAAGTATTCGATATTAGCGTCTATTAATGAAATGCACAACTTTTGTTACCAGGGTAATGAATTAGCCACATTAGCTTTAGGATGCAGGGTGGAAAAAAAGTGGCGTCTTAAGTCCAGACATTGTGGAGAATCCATTCCAAACACCTAAAAAAAAAAAACCGTACCTATATACCGTAACCCCTCGTTTATCACTGTTAATTGTTTCCGGACCCAACCGCAATAATTGAATTCCCACAAAATAGGACCCAATATTAAAAAAAATTATATTTTTGTAGTTATGGCACAGAAAAATATCTTCTAGATATGCTGTTTTACATTATTAAAACCCTGAAGACATGAAATAACACCCATATAGACACAATATAGTAGGCATACTCATATAGACACAATATGGTAGATATATAAATATTTAAAATAATAGGCAATTTTTTTTATTATTTAAATTTATTAATAAATTATTTATTTTGATAATTATTTATTTAATTTAAATTATTAAAATTTAAAAAAGGCTGCATTCAACCACGAAACGGCGATAATTTATGAATTGATGAAAAAGCGCTTCATCACAGCCGTCTCTTTCCTTCTCCCTCAGGTGCTCCACACAGCCGAGGCCTTCCAGAAGATCCTGAGGGAGGAGGAGAAGAGGAGGAGGAAGGAGGAGAAGCGGAAAGAAATCAGGAAAGGCCCTCGCATCTCTCGCTCCCGCAGCGAGCTATAGCAGCACACCTCCACGACGCCGTCGGAATGGGAAGGAAAAGGAGGAAGCAGATCCGTGAAGGTTTGCCTTGTAGACTCTGATGACAAAGCGGGAAATGAAGGCGGTCGTGTCCTCGCAAACACTGGTGCTTTGTGGGAAATCCAAACGGAACATCTTTAAGATGCTTAAAAAAAACCTAAAAAAGTAGTGAAATGTTTGTGTTTGTGACAAAAGGTCAGACTTGCTGTTCTTCCGGCAATCATTAGTGGAAAATAAAGGGAAACGGCAAGTTGAAATAACTATATTTTGGAATTAGGTTTATTTATGTACAAAAATATAACGTTACCTTCCAAAGGACTTTGGTCGGGTGCGGCCTGCAGCTCATTTTTATTGGCTTTGGCAAATTCTAAAAATAGAATCAATTGATCTCATTTTTGCTTTGTCATCCGTAACACGAAGCTAGGATGTTTTCTTCTAGCTTTGCATATCCTGTTTTGGCCTACGTTGGATTGGGTGGAGCTTATTTCATGTCCAAAATGGAGTTTGGACTCGCCTGGTCTTGGAAGACAGGCTACGGTTTGCACCAAGTACTGTTGAGGTGAGCTCAAAGTGCGTTTGAACTTTCACTTTGGTTTCTGGTCCACCTTGAGTGTTTTCCAAGAAATACTTCAGCTGTACCCTTGTCTCTTTGTTCTGCGTGTGTTGTTGGTTGAATTCTTCTTTCAAATGGACTTTGCAGCGTCTGACTTATGCTGCCTTGGCAGGAATTTGGCTCTGCAACGCCCCCTGTCTGTGGGAACCAAAACTACAGAACGACCTTCCTGTGTGAAGCAATGCAGGTTTTTATCACCGCTGTTATTCTCACAGGAACGTCTTTTGGCAGTGTTTATTTTCTCTACTTATTGTTGACCTCCATCACAATATGACAGTGAAGCTCATGCTGAGGTCACAAAATTCATTCATTCACATTTGGTAAGAAACGAGATAAAATAAAGGGACCTGATGGGGAGAAAGACAAAAACTTGTGTGTGTGTAAATATATCTTCTGGACATGTCCCAAACATCTCAGTCTGGCCTAAAGGACTTAATCTCCAAGGCCTCTAACATGTAATGTCACTCTGATGTACTCCTTCCTGATCCTATCCATCCTGGTCACTCCCAAGGAGAACCTCAGCATCCTCATCTCCGCTACCTCCAGTTCTGCTTCCTGTCTGTAGACCAAACAACATGGCTGGTGTCACCACAGTTTTGTTTACCTTTCCTTTCATTGTAGCTGAAACTCTTCTACCACGCCTGACGCTTTTCTCCACCCGTTCCATCCTGCCTGCACACGCTTCTTCACCTCCTTTTCACAATCTTCTACCTCCACTCTTATAGGTCAGCCTATGTTCCTCTCAGATCTGGAAGAAAGTATTCACTCCAGCCATCTCCATCCCTTCGGCAAAGTCAACCAGCATTTATTGACACGTGCTCACGTCACGTCAGAAGGCAGGAAGTAAGTTCATAAGAACCTTGTTGAGGCTGTGGCTACATCTCCTGGTCACATTTGGTATTGCAGTGTAACTCTTTACTGTGTATCAAGACGGGGTTCCGCCCGGCTGCCCTCAGAGCCCCCAAAATATTCACGTCAACCTGGAAATGAAGTACGGTGTGTTAAATGTCTTGCTTACCAGGGTTTGGCGTAGTGGTCCATTTTTTATTCGCTTTGATGATAGCTATGAATATTGTACTGCAATACTAAAACCAAGAAATGATGTGTATACTGGTTGGCATGGGTACATAATGGAGAGAGGGGTGTTAACTTTTACTTTCATTTTACCGAAAACAATCATTCAAATGAAACAAAGAAATGATATTTAGACTGGTTGGCATGGGTACATAATGGAGAGAGGGGTGTTAACTTTTACTTTCATTTTACCGAAAACAATCATTCAAATGAAACAAAGAAATGATATTTATAATGGTTGGCATGGGTACATAATGGAGAGATATGTTAACTTTTACTTTCGTTTTACCGAAAACAATCATTCAAATGAAACAAAGAAATGATATTTATAATGGTTGCCTTGGGTACATAATGGAGAGAGGGGTGTTAACTTTTACTTTCGTTTCATGGAAAACGATCATTAACACATGGTATCGACAATATCGATAACCGAGTCATCCAGCCTGGCAGCGGTACAGGTATGTGGACCAGCCAGGTCCTGGATAAAGTTGATTTTTTTAAGCATTTCAAACACTGATCCTGACTTCCTGGTGGGATTTTGACCCGTTAGCATCACAATTCCCATGCTAGTAATGGAGTTATTGCTAAAGGACCCAAATATGGACCCAAACGACCAACTAAAGAGAATACTATAGTTTTGAGTTTGTCAAGTTCTTTTGGACTTGATCCTCCCTGAATTGGAAAAGGCTGAGAAGACAAATGACTTGAATGAAAAAGGCAAAACGAGCCACTTTGTTATCTTGAATAAATGTCTCCTTCACTACTTTAATTGCGTCCAGCAGTCACTGTCAAACTGAAAGTGAAACTACTCTCAAACAAGACAAGAAAAACAAGTTTGAACGAGGCCTGTCATGATAACACATTTTTCTGCATGACAATTGATATTGTTGTCAACATTGTTTAAAACTATTAGCAAGCTAGCATCTAACTAGTTAGCCTCCTATTATATATTGACTGGATTCTAAACTTCAGAAAACGTTTAAAGCGGAGTGGGGAAGCACCAAAAAATGACCACTTCCACATGGAATGTGAGTACATGATATCGTCATGCTAATATATGACCAAGTTTAGTTTGCATCAAACACATGGGAATGTGCCAGTGAAGCTCATGTTGTAGAATAAAGTTATTTTGTTTGGAAATGGAAGACAAATTATTGTGTTTGAGTGTAAATATCAATATAAAAGCGATATACAGTAAACAAATAAGATGATTAAAAAATTATCATTGTGATACTGTTGTGATATCGATAAAAATCGACGGTTGAATCCCCCCTCCCGCTTGTTTTGACTCGCTAAGAGCGAAGACACGCAAGGAGCTGGAACACAAGCAACTCGGTGGCGGTACAGGTAAGTGGACCACCCCGGACGTGGGCACCGTGGGTTTAAAACCCTCGAAGGGACATTCGTTAATGGCGCTGCCCAGCAGCAGCAGCAACATCGACGAAGATGCTTTGACTTCCTTTCAGTTGTTGTTGTTCCGGTTTAATATGCGTTAGAGAAAAGGACTCCATCGTCCACCGTCCTCGACACAATATGCGGTTTTTGAAGGTAATGCTCGGTTTTTATCGATAACCGGGAGTTTAGTTAGGGTCAGGCAGGATAAAAGCAAATAAAGTATGTATTATTTATTGTAGTATTTGCATGTCTTAAGGTGCCAAAGGAAGTAGTATATAGTACTGTAAGTGTTTGTTGGATGGACTCCAGAGGTGTTTTATGATCTTTAATCATGTAACCTTTGACCCATGGTGTCCAAAGTGGTAAATAAACGACTGATATTGAGGAAGTCTTAAAATAAAAAACCGCAAACCCTGCCTTGTACCCCTACTTCCATCTACCATGTTTGTGTTTAGTCGCTGTAATCCCAACCAGCAATTGTGTGTTGCAGACGTGGTCCATCCATCACCGAGTCCGAGTACAACATGACCAAGAGGAACAAAGACACCACCATGCTGGAAGAACTCAGACTGGTCCTGGTGGGAAATACTGGATCGGGCAAGAGTGCGTCCGGCAACACCATCCTGGGCGGCAAGCACTTCCTGTCAAGGACCAGCTGCTCCTCGGTGACGCGCACGTGTGAGCAGCAAAGCACTGAGCTGGTACTGGATGGTGGGCGGAGACGACTGAGAGTGGGCGTGTCTGACCTACCAGGCTTTGGGGACACTCGCCTCCCTGAGAAGATGATTCTTACAGAGATAGCGAAATGTGTGGCGTCGTCTGCTCCGGGACCCCACGCGTTCCTTTTAGTGGTGCCCATCGGGGCCCGTTACACAGACGAGCAGCACCGGGCTGGGTGCCATTTGGCCAGGATATTCGGAGAGAAAGCAGTGAAACATCACACAATAATTCTCTTCACCAGAGGGGATGACCTTGAGGGAGCGAGCGTCCAAGAGTACCTGAGGGACGCTCCAGCTAAGCTTAAAGCTCTGATCACCGAGTGCGGCAACAGATACCATGTGTTCAACAACAGAGACCGCGGCAATGTGGCGCAGGTTGAAGACCTCCTGATGAAAGTGATGGAGATGGTGAAGCAGACTGAAAGCGGCTTTTATAACAATGCTATGTTTGAAGAGGCGGAGGCAATCCTTCGTGAGGAGGAGAAGAAGATGAAGCGGAAGCAGAAGGAGGGCGACGTGACCAATGGCAGATCTCCGTCTCCATCTCCGTCCTCGGCCAGGAAAAGAGCTCTGGTGTCTCCTGAATTGATGGAAAGGATTAAAAAATGTGTGATTTCCGGCGCTGTGGGCGCGGCATTGGGCGTGGCGTTTGGCTTGGCTGTTCCCTTAGCAGCCGCAGGCACGGCGTACCTTATGGGGTCAGCCGCCATCGCCGCGGCTGCAACAGGAGCAACTGCGCTAACCGCCGGGGGGGTGATAGGCGGATTTGTGGGCGGTGCTATGGGAGGCGTTTGCGGCTGTGATGCCGCCAGCCCGATGGAGGGCGCTAAGGAGGCCGCGCAACAGGTTAGCAAAGTGGGATGTGTGGCTGTAGCAGCTGGCGCGTATGTGGGGGCTGCCTTGGGGGTGGGGGCGGCAATACATGGCGCTCTTCAGGTTCCGGCAGCTCCCACCGCCGCAGCAGTTGCGTCGGGAGGTGTGTCCTGTGCTCCCGTCGCTCAAACGGGTGTGGTACCTGTAGCCCAGCGTGTGGCGGGGCTAGCTGCGGCGGGGGCGGTGGGGGCGGCCTTGAGTTGTAAACTGGTGGTGAAAGTGAAAAAAGAAAAAACAAAAGACTCGGAAAAAAATGATTTTGAGATGCATTGGGAAAAAAACAAATAATGACATGCAGAGCCAATCACGCCTTAAATTACATATTTTACATATTACATATTTTACCTACAGATAATCAATTGTTTGATGATTCATACGTGATTATTTTCAATGTAAACTGTCACATGCAGATCATGTGAAAATGTTTAATTGATGTTTGAATACCTTTCAATATTATTTTGAGAGAGAACATTATTACATTTTCATTTGTAAATTGACTATGTTGCACAAAATTATATTGTTTATATCTTGCACAACCTTTTTTTATCAAATGGAAAATAAGCACCAAATAAATCATTCTTAAGACTTCTGGTTTTGTGTTCAGTATCGTAACCGTGAAGGCACCACTTCATGTTTACTACAAAATACCGGAAACCACAATGGGCAGCACCGTGATGATGACCACTTCAGGGGCAAACTGATTTTCCAGTTTTCAGGAAAAAAAGTGAAGAAAAGCAACGAAATGAACAAATGTTTATATTAGTTAGCATTGATACATTCCAATAAACCACAGAAGTTGTGTGAGATGAAGATGAATCATATTTTCAGTCATCGGCTGCTGCGTTTTACAGTACACTTCTTGTCACCGACACTGGGGGCGCGGTTTATTCAAATGACTGGAGCTTCTGATGGATGACGTACTATCAGGCCACGAAGAATACGGCTTTTTCATTGGTCAGTCACAACTGGTCTGCTGACAACAACACATCGCTTTGGACCAATCAGACGCCGCTTTACACCACCGAATCTGTTTGGCAATGACGTAACTACCGTGAAACAATATGGCGTCCTCAGAATGAAACATGATTGCAAATGAGTTTAACTGGATGGACCGCTGCCTCTTTTGAGGCACTGGTGTTGTCCGACGCAACGTTTTCAGTCGAAAAGGTAAATGTTGTAGGCGTTGCCGAGCAAGGACGTTTGGTTTAGCCCAGCGGCGAGTCGGCGACGGCGGTCAAGATGGACAGCGGCGAGTACATCTCCCCGATGGAGAACGTGGAGCCGACTTTAGCCGAGTTAGTAGGAGATGAATTCACCATAGGGGACATCGATGGTGAGTTCACTGTCACTGCCGTCTGTGGCAAGTTTATTTATACAACTAAATTCGTACAAAGGCTAATTCAAAGTGCTTTGTTGAAAAGAAGGGTACAATCACGTCATAGGATCATTCTATAAAACATAAAAGCATTCTAAAACTATTGCAGAACTGTGCTAAAATTTGTCATAGCTGTTAGAGAAAGAGACACTTTGACTTCTGTTGTGCCTGACTTTGACAAATAAACATTTGCATCCACACACTGACCTGTCAATCAGCAGTCAGTGACACATTGATCTGATCTGAGTGTCTTCACATTTGGAGTAGGACACATGACAGGTTGTTAAGATGGCTTTAAGGACGCATGTACAGATTGAACAATAAGGGTCCCAGGATTGACCCCTGGGGATCCTCAAAACGAATAAAGTTGGAATTTTCAGCAATTACATTGCGGGAAAAGTTTAAATATTACGAGAATAAAGTCACAATATACAAGAAGCAACTTGAAAGGCTTTTGGGGAAAAAATGTCAAGAAATTGAAAATATAGCTGGAATTTAGCGAGAATATTTTTAAGTATTTGCCGCAGTTGTGCTTTCATGAGGGAGTCCATCCACCCATCCCATCCTGGGGCCACACCGAGTCGTCTAATCCCACTTAATCATCTTGTCAAAGAGAGGAATGTACAGACTGTGAGACAGACTTGTGATGGATCATTGGGTTGCGGGAAAAAAAAATCCACACTAACAATCACATTTCGGAAAAAAATAGAGAATTGCAATATGAATTCCAAGCAACAGAAGCATGATTGACTGCTTGCATGGACAACCATTACATACTTCATACTTCATAATGAGTGTTTGCTTGGCCGGCGACTCATGGAATATATCATTTTCCAGTTACCGGTGGAAAAATGTATCCCGTATAGAGACCGTGAGGTCAACATACTGTACTCCTTTCAGCGGGGTATGGAATGTTGACACTTCCTGTTAAATAAATCACATTTAAACATTTATTATATTCATGCAAGCTTTAAATCACTCTTTTTGTGACTGTACAGTAGTTACATCATCATTTGTTTTTTCTTTGAGAATGCTCCATTGTGTCAAAGGTTCGGGACAAAGAGGGGGGGGGGGTTCTGGCTGCTTTGTCCGGTCTGTTTGTTTAACAGTCTGAGACATTCCATGTGAATAATTTCCAGGAATGGCGGAACGTGTTGAAGAGCAGCTCTGTGAACTGGCATCGACATGCCTTAATACTTTTAATACGCCCTCCACCGTTGCTTTATTTGTTCATAAAAACTTAATTTAAACTCTTTCTACATGGAATTGCTGTTTTATTAAACTTTGGAATATAAATATCCATAAAATATGGAATATGGAATTTGAGCGTTTGTACTGCTGTTGACGTTTTGTTTAAAAAAATATAAAAAAAAAAAAAAGAAAATGCCTTTGAGGTCATCTACACAATTACAGTACATAATTTTCTTAAAAAGTGGTTGAATCCATCGGCAGGTTTTTTTGTGCATTAAATAAATGCCTACAGTCACAGCTGGACTACCCAGCATGACTTGTGGGCACTTTTGTAAATGTGTTAGACGAGTCGTCGTTTGAATGCTAGTTCATCGCTGTTGTGTGTTAACTAAATAACTAAATAACTAGTCAACTATACTGAAAAATATTCTCGCTAAATTCCAGCTATATTTTCAATTTCTTGACATTTTTTCCCCCAAAAGCCTCTCAACTTGCTTCTTGTAAATTGTGACTTTATTCTCGTAATATTTAAACTTTTCCCGTAATGTAATTTCTGAAAATTCCAACTTGATTAGTTTTGGCTATAACCAGTTGGGGATCCCCAGGGGTCAATCCTGGGACCCTTATTGTTCAATCTGTACATGCGTCCTTAAAGGCACTTTAAAAACCTGTCATGTGTCCTACTCCAAATGTTGCAGATGTTCAGATCAGATCTATGTGTCATTGACGGCTGATTGACAGGTCAGTGTGTGGATGCAAATGTTTATTTAGGTTATTGCTGTTGTGTATTTTGTGTGTACTGAAGTCGAGCAATGTGAAAGTAAAATTTGCCTTTTCTATTTTGGCAGCCGGTAGTGTGTATTGTGTTGTTATGTTGTGAGTCACTCACGTTCAAGTCCATGAGTTGCAACAACGTCAAGCTCCTCAGATGTCATCTATTTTATTATTTATGAAACATGTTTATTCAACAGTCCTTTAATTCCCCCCCCATTACCGCAAAAATATACATAAGTCCGTCATCATAAAGATTCCACTTGCCATTGTTGCTATTTTGTTTGTGATGAACGATGCAGGTTGCTTTGGTTCTTTCAAGTCCAAGCTACAAAATATCCAAAAATATCTGGTTTCCCGCAGCGCTGCAACAAAGTTACCAACGGTTGAATTACAGTTTTATAACCCTTCTTGTCAGTCGGTAAAAAAATGAGCACATGGATTTTTCAAGGCCACAAACCCAGACGCAGTCTTAAGTTTATGTTCTACTTCAAGGCCAGTATGCAAAACTTGCTGGGGTTTCTTGGCTTATCTTCGGTCGTAAAAGAGCCTCCGCGCTCCTCGGCTATATCGAAAGGGACACACTTACTTCCTCCTGATTGGTCAGAGATTTTCCCGTTTATTCAAGGACGTTTTTGAGCGTCATTGTGGGCGTTTGCCAGGTTTTAGCGTCAACTATTAAACATGTAAACAGCTAAAATGGAGCAGCAAAAATATTTTTTGTTGTGTTGTTGCCATATTATTTTAATTGTTCGGTGTTGGAGTGTGATTGGTGGGCAAAGTTAGAACCCACAGGGCAAACGGAGATATGATCCCAAACCAAAAACACCAGACAACACATGGAAATCTTTATTCAAGTTATCCCTCCTCCCATGAAAAAAGTCCTCATATTCACATTTGAATGAATATTACATTTTTATTACGATACAAAAACTCCTTTCCGTCTCCCCGTTTCCTCAGAGATGCTCCAGTACGTCACCAACCAAGCGGGAGACTTCCCAGACCTGTTCGAGGAGCAGATGACCTCCACGGGCTCGCTCATCAACACCCCTCGACCCGCCAATCAAACCCCCCACACCCTCCAAACATCAACCCCCGTTGCCCCCCATTACCCCAATGTAGACCTCTCTGGGAGACGGTCTGCGCCCCTCCCACCTTCTCTCTCTCCTGCTCAGACCCCCTCCCCGACCGCGGCATCCACGGGGCAGCAACAGGTGACCCGCAGCCCCCCGCCGCTCCAGCCGCGACCTCAAGTGGTCCAACCCATCCAACCACAACCGATGGCCCAGCCCACCATTCAGGTTTGACTATTTTTTTTAATATATAGTCATTAATAAATGACACAGTTTAGTCTATTATTAGTAACATTTTATGTATTTTTTGTTTAATTGGAAAAATGAACTAAAATGTAAGGCAGTCCTGTCATCTTCAGTGAAGACACACAAGCACCAGACTTTATTGCGGGAACAACAGGCTTTTATTGCAGTGTTTGAATGATCACAACACAACAGGCACAATAATGCCTAGCATGAGCTAAAGCTAACACTTTGCATGCGTGGGTTTTCTACCGGGTACTCCGGTTTCCTCCCACATTCCAAAAACATGCTAGGTTAATTAGCGACTCCAAAGTGTCCATAGGTATGAATGTGAGTGTGAATGGTTGTTTGTCTATATGTGCCCTGTGATTGGCTGGCCACCAGTCCAGGGTGGACCCCGGCCTATCGCCCGAAGAAGACAGCTGGGATAGGCTCCAGCACCCCCGCGACCCTCGTGAGGATAAGCGGTAGAAAATGAATGAATGAATGAATGAGTTCTCCTCCTATTTTGTGTGGAAGTGGTAACTTTCTGGCTTCTCATTTTGTCTTTCCCCACCCTCGATCATTTCTGTGTGGAGTTTGCATGTTCTACCCGTGCATGCGTGGGTTTTCCCCGGGTACTCCGGTTTCCTCCCACATTCCAAAAACATGCTAGGTTAATTAGCGACTCCAAAGTGTCCATAGGTATGAATGTGAGTGTGAATGGTTGTTTGTCTATATGTGCCCTGCGATTGGCTGGCCACCTCTCGCCTGAAGAAGACAGCTGGGATAGGCTCCAGCACCCCTGCGACCCTCGTGAGGAAAAAGCGGTAGAACATGTCATGTCATGTGAACAAGGAATCCTACTTTGCGCAACTTCACTTATCACAGTCGCGTCTGGAAGCAATTAACCGCGATAAATTAGGGATTATTGTTCCTGTTCATGCAGATGCAGACCCAGGGCATCCCAATGCAGACCCAGCGATTCCCAGTTCACACGCTGGTTCCGACACCCATCCCGACACAGGGGACCCAAACTGTGATGATTGCGTCCAACAGCGGGCAGTCCCGTTTTATCCAAAACCCGGTCATCTGCCACCAGAGTCCGGCTCCCGGTTTCCCAGGTCTCAAAAGAAGTGGAATTTTCTTTTGTTCAGATCTTCACTCCTCGTTTGTCTTTCCTCATTCTCCTCCTTCCCAGTGCTGCAACCGCAGGTCCCGAGCATCATGACGTCATCGCAGCTCCAACCGGTGACAATTCAGCACCAGCGCCTTCTGACGCCGAGCGGTCAAACCATCCAGACGTTCTCCACGGCGCCCACGACGGTCCACGCTGTGCCTCAGCAGGTGCAGCAAGTCCCCGTGAGTCTCCAACGGTCCTGTTGGTGTTTGGGTTTTCTTGGCACAGCAGATCATCAAGCCCCGTTTGGGTGCTTCTTTTGCCAGGTTTTGGTTCCGCAGCCTCAGATCCTGAAGACCGATTCCCTGGTTGTGACCACACTTAAACCAGAATGTACCCAGGTTCTCACAACCATGCAGAACGCGGCGGGGATCACCACCTTGACCACGCCCCTCCAGAACACCACCCTGCAAGTCCCGTTGTACGGCTATCAGTACCCTCAAAAGACCGCCATTCCTTTCGTGGTGGGCGGTGGAGATAAGCTCACCATCAAGCAGCTTCAGTCGGGCTCTCCCCAAAACGCAAATGCCAACAGATCCGGCGGCGAGCAGAGCCCGGGGACCGGCGGCGTGGTGAAAGAGGGCGAGAGGAGAACCACGCACAACATAGTTGAAAAGCGGTACCGCTCATCCATCAACGACAAGATCGTGGAGCTCAAGGACTTGGTTATGGGCAGCGACGTCAAGGTCGGTGCTTTTGGGTTTAGCGAACGATAGCGAGCGCCGGTTCGCCTGCTTTTTCACGTAGCGTCCGTTTACGTTCAGATGCACAAGTCGGGAGTGTTGAGCAAAGCCATCGACTGCATCAAGTACCTGAAGCAGGTCAACCACAAACTTCGACAGGAGAACCTGACCCTCAGGATGGCCAACCAGAGGAACAGTAAGTGTGACGCACCGACGGACGTGTTTATTAAAGCTAATTGGTTCCATCAGTAACCGTCGTTATATCAGAACCTGAGATCCTGTCTGAGGACATGGAACCCAAAGAGGACATGGGAATGATATCGCCGCCCGCCTCCGACTCGGGTTCCCCTCGCCAATACTCTCCATACAGTCTGGACTCGGAGCCTGGCAGCCCCTTGCTCGACCACGATCTGGTTAGTTATCTTCTCCATGTAGCATCTGTACTTGAACGTTAAATCATCATAATGACTCCTAATAATGTATATAATTAACAAATCGTACGTTGATGAGACAATAGCTGCAGGAAGTACTGTCCCTAACAGGAAGTGCCATTGTATTATTCCTAACAACGTCATGTGTGCTTTCAGATGAAGTGCGAACCGGACTCTCCTTCCTCTGTCGGCGTGATGGATCGTTCTCGTCTGCTCCTCTGCGCGCTGACCTTCTTCTGTCTGTCTCTGAATCCGCTCCCCTCCCTGCTGGGCGCCGAGTCTTCATCGAGCCAAAGTGTCCCCACAGGCCACGGTCCTTCGAGAACGCTCGTCTGGCTCCCGAGTCCCACGCAGGATTTTGGTGAGTAAAGTTAGCGATCGTGAAGCTGCTTTGGAATTCTGATTGGCCGCTGCGAAAGAGTCTTAAGTTATTATTATTATTGTTTTTAATCCGTAACTGCAGCGACGTGGCTGCGCTGTCTGTTGCCGTGGGTGATGGTTTGGGTCATCAGTGGCCTGGGGGCGGTGTGGGGTTGTGTTCGGGTGCTCTACCTTTGGGAACCCGTCACGCCCCTTCACTCGCCGAAGTCGGTGTCCTTCTGGAGGCACCGCAAGCAAGCTGATGTGCACCTGAAGAGCGTGAGTACACTTCAATATCCTGTTGATATTTACAAATAACAATAAAAATGAGTTTTCTGATTAGTCATTTTTGAATATAATTGTTAATGATATGTTTTTATATATTTATTTTCCGGACTGTTAAGACTTAACTCATAAAATGAACATATATGAGATGCTAAATAGGCTAAATTACTACAGCAAGACTGCAAGTCCAACAATTAATTAAGTGTACAGTAAGTAAGTTCACCGAGCTCCCGATCTCTCAATTCCTCATCCTTTGTGATGCTGGCCTAGAACGCCCACCCTCGGTTGTCAACAGCAGTTTTCTCTCCTCGGTTCATGTCAGTCAGTATGAATTAACATTTTAAAGCCATGCTAAATTATATCGATTCTGAAATATGAGTGGCAGGACCTGCCAAACGATGAAAAAGGTGTCAGTTGCTGGGCCAGTCATGCTGGACTCTTTTCCTTCCTTCTCTCACAGGGGGATTATGCAGCCGCCTTGACCCGTTTAGAGACCTGCCTGTCCATCTTGACCAGAGCGCTGCCCTCCACCAAACTGGATCTGGTCTGCTCCTTGTCCTGGAATGTGATTCGCTATTGTTTGCATCGGCCGACCCCGCTCGGATGGCTGGTTCACCAAGTCAGGGGACAACACGAGGGGGACGAGGCTAGGACAAGCGCGAAGGACGCGGCTCTGGTTTACCATCGTCTGAGTCAGCTGCAACTCACCGGTACGCCGTGGGAGATGATGCGGGAATTGCGGTTGAAACGGCCGAGGGCCGGGGTGGGGAAAGACAAAATAAGAAGCCAAAAAGTTACCACTTCCACACAAAATAGGAGGAGAACTCATTCATTCATTCATTTTCTACCGCTTATCCTCACGAGGGTCGCGGGGGTGCTGGAGCCTATCCCAGCTGTCTTCTTCAGGCGAGAAGCAAGGTACACCCTGGACTGGTGGCCAGCCAATCACAGGGCACATATAGACAAACAACCATTCACACTCACATTCATACCTATGGACAATTTGGAGTCGCTAATTAAATTAACCTAGCATGTTTTTGGAATGTGGGAGGAAACCGGAGTACCCGGAGAAAACCCACGCGTGCACGGGTAGAACATGCAAACTCCACACAGAGATGACCGAGGGTGGGGAAAGACAAAATAAGAAGCCAAAAAGTTACCACTTCCACACAAAATAGGAGGAGAAGTCATTCATTCATTCATTTTCTACCGCTTATCCTCACGAGGGTCGCGGGGGTGCTGGAGCCTATCCCAGCTGTCTTCTTCAGGCGAGAAGCAAGGTCCACCCTGGACCGGTGGCTGAGCCAATCACAGGGCACATATAGACAAACAACCATTCACACTCACATTCATACCTATGGACAATTTGGAGTCGCTAATTAACCTAGCATGTTTTTGGAATGTGGGAGGAAACCGGAGTACCCGGTAGAAAAGAAGATGCAAACTCCACACAGAGATGGCCGAGGGTGGAATTGAACCCTGGTCTCCTAGCTGTGAGGTCTGCGCGCTAACCACTCGTCCACCGTACCGCCCGAAAAAACTAATAAAAAAAAAAAAACACTGCAAAAATGGGATCAAAAGTGGAGATGCATTTTTGTCTTCTCTTGAAATATATCTAACTTTCTTAGCATGTGTTGGTTGACAAGTGACCCTAAAATAAAGGCCATATTTTGTGTATTTTCCCTTCAGGAAAGCTTCCCGAGCGTAGTGGCTTGTGGGCCCTGTCTCTGTCTCTGAGCGCCGTGAACCTCAGCGAGAGCGCCCAAGGAAAGATGGCTCCTGCCCAGCTCACCCAGATCTACGTGACTGCCGCCGCCGCCCTGCGTACTGTACTGGGGCTGCACGTCTCCTTCCTGCCCGTACGTGTCCTACATCCTTACGTTATCCACGGAATAAGGACACGTGGGAGTGCGCCACCATTTGTCTTTGTGTCCCTCAGGGTTACCTACTGAGCCGTGCTGAGAGCATCGCCGGTCAATCGGAAGCCAAGCAGATCCCACAATGCCTGCGATGGCTTTTCACGCCATTGGGAAGGCAGTTCTTCCTGAGCTGTGATTGGTCGTTGAAGTCAGGAAGCGGTGATGTGGTGTTTACGTCGCAGAGAGAAGACCCAGGTGACCCAAATTACAAATTTTAAAAAAACACAGTGATGGCTTCTTGCCAGAAAAAGTACTACAGTATCTATGTACATTGTGTAACCGCTACTTTGTTTACTGTGGATTTCTCCAGCGGACCCAATCGCCCAGTTGCACCGCTGTTTCTGCAGAAAGCTTCTGGAGAGAGCCGTACACGCCCTCATCCAGCCGCAGGGCGACTCCGAAGCAGGCAAACGCGGGTGCGGCGCCGGGACTGCTTCATCGGAGGGTTCGGCGTCTTTCAATCAATGTCACCGAACTTGTACATTTCCTGTTTCCTTCTTCTTCTAGGGAGTTTTCCAGCGCCCTGGACTTCCTGGAGCAGCTGAATAGCTGTACGGATGACTCCGCCTCTGCTTTCCCTCCCTTCTCTGCTCCTCCCAGTCACACCATCACGCCAGGTATGACGGAACAGGAACTCAAACCTTCAACAGATCTTAGTCATGTAGTCAAACACTTGTTGCCACGCGTAACGAAGACCTGCATAATAAGTACACGGCATTTCCTGGTTGCATTTTTTTTCCCCTTTTCGGAACTTCACAGAGAGGCTGCACGGCGGTCGTGTGGTTAGCGTGCAGACCTCACAGCTAGGAGACTTGGGTTCAATTCCACTCTCGGCCATCTCTGTGTGGAGTTCCTCCCACATTCCAAAAACAGAAGGAAAGACCTGTAATGGGACAAATAATAGTTATTAAGTTAGTCATTCATTGAGGAATATGTTTATTGTTGTAGTTTACAGTGGTGTAGAACTGCACATTAATACTACGGAAATTAAATTAAATAATTTTTAAAAAATCCAAAAATTGTTACCACTATAATGATGGAAATGGTAATATTAATGATGATTATAATACTGGTGATAATAATAACAATAATAATGATAAAGATTATAACCTATCTCCTCCTATTTTGTGTGGAAGTGGTAACTTTTTGGCTTCTTATTTTGTCTTTCCCCACCCTGGATCATTTCTGTGTGGAGTTTGCACATTCTCCCCGTACATGCGTGGGTTTTCTCCGGGTACTCCGGTTTCCTCCCACATTCCAAAAACATGCTAGGTTAATTAGCCACTCCAAATTGTCCATAGGTATGAATGTGAGTGTGAATGGTTGTTTGTCTATATGTGCCCTGTGATTGGCTGGCCACCGGTCCAGGGTGTACCCCGCCTCTCGCCTGAAGAAGACAGCTGGGATAGGCTCCAGCACCCCCGTGACCCTCGTGAGGATAAGCGGTAGAAAATGAATGAATGAATGACTTCTCCTCCTATTTTGTGTGGAAGTGGTAACTTTTTGGCTTCTTATTTTGTCTTTCCCCACCCTCGACCATCTCTGTGTGGAGTTTGCATGTTCTCCCCGTGCATGCGTGGGTTTTCTCCGGGTACTCCGGTTTCCTCCCACATTCCAAAAACATGCTAGGTTAATTAGCGACTCCAAATTGTCCATAGGTATGAATGTGAGTGTGAATGGTTGTTTGTCTATATGTGTCCTGTGATTGGCTGGCCACCAGTCCAGGGTGGACCCCGCCTCTCGCCTGAAGAAGACAGCTGGGATAGGCTCCAGCACCCCCCCCTTCGACCCTCATGAGGATAAGCAGTAGAAAATGAATGAATGAATGAACTTGAGAGACAAACGTGATGAGAAAACCACCACCGAAGTGTCTTATTTCCACATCTTTGTTTACCAGTGAGAGATCCGGTGAGCCGTTGGTGGGCGTTGGTGCTAAAGGCCGCGGTCAACCTGCTCCAGGGAGAGGACGCCACTGTGAGGTCACTGCTGGCAGATGCCGAGAGAATGCCCAGGGCTCTGCAGACGCAGGAGTAAGTGCCATGTCTGCTCATCATCGAGTCATAAAATGGCCCCCCATGCAGTGTGTCGCAAATGTGACCTTTCACCTTTCAGCAAACATTTGCATCTTTTAATGCAGAGAGGTTTTATCCGTTTATCTTAGATATCATCAATATCGATATGCAACCACGCTGCACCTCACTACGTGGTTCACTCCAATCACGGTGCCAAGCACGGCCATAATCGCTTTTACATCCTATAATATCCTCTTTTCTGTTCCAGACACCCTCTGCCCAACGCCGTGCTGCTGTTGTGCAAGGCAGTTCAGAAGAGCCTATCGCCTCTGAAGGGAGACAACACGCTAGCCTGCCTGTCCCGGTGCGACCAAGCCAGCAACTTCCTGCGCTCCAGCATCTCTCTGCACCTCGGCCAGTCTGGGAATTGCCTACACAAGGTAGAAGGCAAAAATTTGTCCTTAAACCCGAGCTTTTGTTGGGTTTGTAGTCGGGTTGTACTAAGATACATGATGGCCCACACTTCCTTGTCACTCCGTACGCAGTACTCTGTACGCAGTTTGATGGCAGGAGGCGGCTGTGGTGCATTGTAGTTGCATTGCATGATCTTCAAGCTGACTGCAATGTTTCTGCAGTGCATTACAGAGGTCTCCCAGAGCTGCTCCAGAGAAGAAAAAAATCCTAACTACGTTTAAATTATCTCTGTAATGTTCTGCAAATCTTATTTTGTAAATTGCGAACTTTTTTCTTTTATTTCCCAAGGCGATGGAGCTGCTGGTTTGTGACCTGCTCCTGACCTTGAGGACCAGCTTATGGCAGCGGGGAAGCAGCACCAATGGAGTACCTGGTCCGGCACTCGCGTCCCAATTGGCCGGTTTTCAGAAGGACCTGAGTGCACTGAGAAAGCTCACACAGTGCTCCAGACAGACGCAACATAAGGTAAACGCGGGACGAGACCTCAGCTTGTTGACATATATAGCAGGGGTCAGCAACCTGCGGCTCCACAAGGGCCGCATGTGGCTCTTCAGCCTATTTTGTTTTGGCTTCCTTTGCAATGCTTGAATACTTTTAACACCCGAGTGGGGAAAATGCACGTCTTTGTAATGAGTTTTAAAAAATCCAACTTTTTTGTGAGATCATGAATGCATTCTGACTGAGTTCTGACTGGTGATTGGATGAGCAGACAGGATGGTAAACATGAAGGAAAATAAGTCATACTTTCCCAAAACTATTTGACAATTCTAAAAAATTCATTAGAGATCATTAAAAACAGCGCGCAGACCTCACAGCTAGAAGACCAGCGTTCAATTCCCCCCTCGGCCATCTCTGTGTGGAGTTTGCATGTTCTCCCCGTGCATGCGTGGGTTTTCTCCGGGTACTCCGGTTTCCTCCCACATTCCAAAAACATGCTAGGTTAATTAGCGACTCCAAATTGTCCATAGGTATAAATGTGAGTGTGAATGGTTGTTTGTCCATATGTGGCCTGTGATTGGCTGGCCACCGGTCCAGGGTGTACCCCGCCTCTCGCCCACTCCAGCACCCCCCCCCCCCCCCCCCATGACCCTCGTGAGGATAAGCGGTAGAAAATGAATGAATGAATGAGTTCTCCTCCTATTTTGTGTGGAAGTGGTAACTTTTTGGCTTCTTATTTTGTCTTTCCCCACCCTCGGCCATCTCTGTGTGGAGTTTGCATGTTCTACCCGTGCATACTCCGGTTTCCTCCCACATTCCAAAAACATGCTAGGTTAATTAGCGACTCCAAATTGTCCATAGGTATGAATGTGAGTGTGAATGGTTGTTTGTCTATATGTGCCCTGTGATTACCCCTGACCTATAGTCTCAATGTTATATGTATATACTCCATCATATTGAGCTGAGGCTCACTTCCATGTGTTCCTCTGTAGGTGTTCCTCCACGAGACCACAGTGAGGCTGATGGCAGGAGCCTGTCCCACCAGGACACATCAGCTGCTGGACCACAACCTGCGACGTCGGACCCACGGCTCCTACACCGCAGGTAAAGAATACAATAGACCCCCGCCTCACTTTTCACATGGCGGCCACGCAGCCGTAAAAATGATCCAGTCAACACTTTTCCTGTTTCCCCTCCGCTTTGTTGTCAGAGGGCGAGAGGGAGCGGGCGCACGCCATCCTGCTGGCCTGCCGCCACCTGCCCATGCCCCTGCTAACCACGCCCGGGCACCGTGCCCACCTGGTGGCTGAAGCCAAACGCATCCTGGAGCGCGTGGGCGATCGGCGATCCCTGCAGGATTGTCAGCAGATCCTGTTGCGGCTGAGCGGGGGCACGGCCATCGCTGCGTCTTGAACACACACACATACACATACACAAACACACACATGCACACACACAGGCTGCTGTTGATGAAACTCATTAACTTGCAGTATGCAAATGACAAATCATGTGCACCCATCTCCGTTTGCGCCTCTTATTACTCTGCTCTACCACAATTTCACCACCTTTTGGCCATTCATGGTACAGAATCAGCTGACCGCATCATTTTTAATAATATATAATAAAGAATATGAGGTAAAATAGATGATTTCCTAAGGAAAAAAGGGATACGATTCGCTATTGATAGGAAGCTGCACAGTAATCAGTTAGCAAGCTTTCCTTTTAAGGGCTGCACAGCGCTCGGACACAAAAACACACTGTTTTACCTAAGCAGTGTCGCCTCCTATCTACCTCACATGCAGTACAAAAATACTCGATATACTGTGGGGCAAAAATGTTAAAAGCGCAGCTTCCTATGAATCACACTTAAAAGATGGCTGGATTGTTACTAATGCCTACTTAACACATACACACGCATACAGGACATGTACAATTTACTGAATGTTTATAGTCCAACTGTATATAGCTTGTAAATGGCGCCATGCTATCTTTTCACGTAGGGAGACCCGCGTTAAGCACCCAAGTTGACCAGCGTCCCAAAAATTCTCATTCAAACGCCCAACAAAAATAAAAACGTGTCAAAAAAAGGTCTATGATCGCTTATAAATAATAATAACAAATATTTCTTACCCCCATTAAACCTCAAACTGGTTAATAATTGAAAGATTTTTTATTGTAATATAAAATGTTTCATATTGGATGTAAGTTTTTGAAGCAAAATACCCAGAATTTGAAACAAAAAATATTTTATGCTGTTTTTATTTGTTGTTTTTCTTCCCTCACCCATCACATGGCACTTGTATCATTCCTGTTTTGGTGTTCTTATTGAATGTGTTTTATGGATAAAGTATAGTGACAAGAAGGAGAAGACGTCTTATATGTTGAAGGCTTTTCGCACACATTTTAAAACAATTATAATGGTAGGTTAGGGTTGCCTTTTCTTTTGGAGACTGCACATTATTACATCTTTTTTTTTTTTAGAATACGTAGAAAACAGGTCAAACCATGTCGAGCGTTCGATTTCTTGACAAAGAAATAAGCAAGCAATGCTCTTGTTAGCCACAGATAGGCCGGTTTGTTGTCATTCTTCTGTTGTAACAACTTTTTAAATGTTTGTCCTTTCTACTTTTAAGTGGTTTACTTTCTGTGTTTATTTTGATGGTGTTTTTTAATGTGTATATACAGTATAATAAAAAAAAAACGTGCTGGTGGGAGATCTTGGTCTTTCTACTATGAAATATGTTTGCTGAATATAGTGTCATTTTCCACAACAAAGTTTAGGTGCCTTAATGACTAATGAATGTCTTCTGGGATCATAAAACACATTTAATCCTGTCTAAACAGCCCTGTTCAGAACAGCTACACTATTATGTCATACATATATCACCTTTAAATAATTTAAATAATTTTAATAATAATATTTTTTTATTGAACAACGGGGCTTAGCTAATTGACGGCAAAACTGTGAAATGTAAGACGAATGGGCTGTATTATCTTTTTAAACTTTAAATGTTTCGTTAAATAATTAAAAACCATTAGTCATCGTCAGTGTTCTTCATACCGCTACTTTGAAGTTTGGATAAGCGGAACCATACACACTGTCCGTTGTCCGTTCCCAGTCGAGCCCATTTAGCCAACGTGCATTCCGGAAGTAGAGCGACAACTCACGTGTAGCCGTAGCACAGAGCAATGAAAAACAGAAAAAAGAACAATAATGTCTCCAACAATGCTAAATTTAAACCTGGATCCAAAAAGAGGGAAAACAAATGCGTCGTCATGTTTGACGACAAAGAGAGACAGTAAGTGTACCTTTTTATTGTATTATATTATAGTTTTTATTACTAGTTTGTAATTAGGGACGCCGGCTGAACATTAGCCCATGATTCGTTTCAAACATTTGTCTGTGTATTATAAGTTTAGACACATTTACTCATGTTGTTGAATGAGAACGTTTATCCAAACTCCTGATCCTCCCAGCTGGGTGATCTTATTTCTCTGGCAGGCCAGGTGTCAACAAGCAGGGTTACACACACGGTCCCATTATAATGTGTTTATGAATGAGGGAAACCAGATAGTGCCATATCTATTTGTGGGGGCCCTAATGAATGTAATAATAGTCACTTGTAACCAAACTGGTCATTTTGTACTTGTCATCAGGGAGTATCTCACTGGCTTTCATAAGAGGAAAGTTGAACGGAGGAAAGTCGCAATAGCCGAAATCCGCAAAAAGATCAAGGATGAGCAGAACAGAGTTCGGGAAGAGGTACGTCAGTGCTTGGAAAATGGATGCAAACACAAAACTACGCAAACTTGGTTTGTATTTTTGTTTTTCAGAGGCATAAAGAATACATGAAAATGCTAAAGGAGCGCCAAGAAGCGCTCGGTGAGTGTCGGCTTAAGGCTTTAGTTTTTTCCTGAACTCACGCTGGCAACGTGATGCTAATTTGACCTTCTCCCCTAGATGAAAGTGAGGACGATCTGGAGGACGTCATCACCAGTACGACGGAGTCCGTTCAGGTGGATCACCCAAATCACACGGTCACCGTGACGACCATCAGCGATCTGGACCTCACCTCCAATCATCTACTTGAACGAGTAACGAATAAGGTGAAGACGTGAACTTTTCATCAGTTATCTTCATCCTGCTTTCCTTGACCACAACAGTAAAGTAATCCAAGACCTGCTGTTTATTGTATTACATAACACTTTGCCCATGTCTCTGCCTTCCAGGTCAGCAGGGAGACTGAAGAGGAGGAAAACAGCGAGGATAAGGAGACGACGACGACAATGCCCAGAAAAGCTGGAGATCCGATCATAAACAAAAAGTAAGCTTTTACGAAGCAGATTGCTATTTATTGTGTACTATTAGTACTATTAAGTTATTGGACGTGTTTTTTAAGCAGCTGCAAATTTAAACTTTGAATAAGACATCTTAAAGCTGGTACCGCAGAACTTTTATAGCCCAAAAATAATAATTCTGATGTGCTGGCAGACTTTTTGAAACCAATTTCCCCTAAGAAATACACACGGACGGTCCATGTGTTTATCGCTATTATTTGGTTCAAGACCCGACTGTGATAAATGAATTTGCACCAGGTAGTATCCCTTATTTATCAATGGAATATTTTTGTGGTTAGATAATAGAAAACCTGTTTACGACATTCTAAACATTATTAGAGCCCTCTAGACATGAAATAACACCCCTATAGTCGCATTTACATTTGTATGACCTAATATAATGTACATAAGAAGATTAAATAAGACTTGTGCTTGAGTGTGTGTTGATGTGAATTCAAACCTGCAATAAAATCCTGTTGTTCTGCGATCAAATCTGACATCTAGTGACCAGTGTAGAATACTGCATATCATCACAGTGTTTTTCAATGCATCTTCTGAATGCCTTATATTTGTATTTTAGTTCATTTAATTAATTTTGATGCTTGAAAATGATACATTTTAGCATTCTTAGCACTGCAGCAATTATGTTTGTGTTATGACAGCCTGACTTCAGATCCGGGTTCGACACCCGCCCGACTTCACATTTGTTCACATCCCTTTACTGTGCAGGATCCGCTCGCTAACGGCATCGCTCGGCGCTTACACCAGCAAAGGGAAGAAGAAGAGGAAAGGGAAGCAGGAAGGCCGAGGAGGACGAGGCCGGCAGACGGACAAGAAGGCCGTAGTCGGCGAGAGTAAAATCAACGCCAGGAAGACCAGCAAGTCGCAGAGACGGCGAATGACGGGGAAGAAGCAGCATCAGGAAGACTGAAGGATGGCCTTTTGTGGAACGTTTAAGCTATTTGGGGGGTGAACACGGCAACTGGAACGGACCACATTCGGACCATCCAGTACGGAATCTGGACTGCGGTTCCGCACCGTCGGGGACGTAGTGATTGGACACTGAGGTGTTTGTATAGGGTCCGCCCCCGTATGACTCCACCGCTTCAATAATTGTGATTATGTAGTGTTTTTCTATAGTAAATGTATACATTAAACTTTATTCTTACCCTAAGTCACATGATGCTGCCCGATGTGCTAACGGTGTTGCCAGCTTTACCGTACCGAGACATCAACATGAAAACAGGTACATGAGTTGTTTTAATGTACACGGAGCCCCCTCCTCACTTGTGTTTATTTATTTACGCTAACCCGAGCCAGCGTGTGCCATCTGCCTCCACAGCAAGCGTTTGATTTCGCTTTCTAAAGCCGTGATATACAATACAAGGGGCTTGCAGGCTAGCGCCGCCATGTTGCTTCAGGCTTACGCGGTTGACCCCCGAGTGTTTGCAGTGGATGCTTCTGTTTCACTCATTGTCTTCTCAGCCAATAGGATGCAAGGGTGGAGTGGAGGTACGGCCGGGGAGGAGGACGCCGCCGCATGAGGAAGGTCCATGCTCCTGCTTGGGGGGTCGATGGGCAGGGAGAAGCTTTTTTTTGTAAGGTAATACGCTTCATCGTTTTAAAGATATTATCTGCTATTTCTACTTCCTGGATTGTGTTTGATTTGCGTGACGTGAGGGACTTGTGCTTGCATCTAATCCTACTTTGTGTGGTCTTCTGACTGGATTGTGTTTCACTTTTGCTCGTGTGCAGTCGTCAACTTACAGGCCGGTTTGGAACAATTTATCGACTTTTAGGGGGGCAGATACGCCCGGAAAAATGTTTGTTTACAGCACACGTCTCGCTACTACCCTTACATACCCCTTTGATTTCTGATCAACATTTGCAATAAGTGTGACTTATTCTAAAAACATTCAGTTCCAGAACCTTCTTCCCCTTGTCTCGTCAATTGCCATCGTTCACCATCAATAATATGCTAAATTCTAAAGACACAATTTAGGATTAAATGTGTTTGAATCCATTGGTACTCATCAATAATGACTCACAGCATCCGTGGTGTGTTCAAGGACCGCCAAAGTACGAGATGTCAAGAAAAAACGTGTTCATTCATTCATTTTTTACCGCTTTTTCCTCATGAGGGTCGCGGGGGTTGCTGGAGCCTATCCCAGCTGTCTTTGGACAAGAGGCGGGGGAAACCCTGTACTGGTGGCCAGCCAATCACAGGGCACATATAGACAAACAACCATTCACACTCACATTCATACCTATGGACAATTTGGAGTCGCTATTTGGGAGAAAACCCACGCATGCACGGGGAGAACATGCAAACTCCACACAGAGATGGCTGAGGGTGGAATTGAACCCTGGTCTCCTAACTGTGAGGTCTGTGCGCTAACCACTTGACCACCGTGCCGCCAAAATGTGATCAATGACACATAATATAATCATAAAAACTGTGTATTATGTACATTTTATGTGTATTATCGCATAGTTTTACCCACTTATAGTGAAAAAGATGTTTATTATTATTATTTTTTATTTATGATTTTGTCTTTGTCTCATCCTTAAATGTTTTTAACTCCCCTCCTCACCAGCCTGCTCTTCTGTTTGCCAGCGTTCTTTGAGTGTATGATGCCACCGCCCGTCGGCCCTTCACAGTCGTCATGCCGCTCCCTGACGATGAGCCCGCGTGCCCCCAGTTCCAGCCCAACATCTTTGACCCCTCCCGCTGCCACGACTGCCTCCGCCAGAGACGCCTCCATGACGGGGCAGGGGACAGCGCGGAGGCGAAAGCCACCCCAAAGGCCATCGGCGGGGCTAAAATGGGGACGGGAATGCTGACGCCGATCCCCTCCCAGGCAGAGGACAGAGACACCAGCAGCAGCAAGGTGAGGAGGATGGGAAGGGCGGACAGGAAGTAGATGAAGAACAGGTGATGAGTGATGGGATTAGGTGGATTGGTGAGGTGAACTATGAGGTTAGTGTATAATATGTACTACATGCGCAAAGTACAGATTGTACAGCAACTCATCAACATGTTATGCAATTGTGCAAAATAGCACAAATAGTAGATTCAGTCTTAATAGCTTCTATTAGAAGGCCTTCCTGACACTCACATAGCACAATAAAAGTTGTTTAACACGTATGTACATACGACAGGTAAAGACCAGCACACACGTATACAAACTTAACCTCTGACTGGGGGCGGGGGGCACGGCAATTGCTGTATATACATGAGTAATTTTATTTTTTTTTAGTTTTATTTACTTTTTTTTCCTTACTGGTGATAATGAGTCAATTTTCCCATCAGCTAAGTCACATCAAAGTATCTCGCTGGGCCAGGACTATTAAAGAAGAGCAGTTTATGGTAAGAAAAATGTAAATAATTCACGCCGTAGGCCGTCCCCCCCGGCTCAGGTAACCCTCGCTGTAACCCTAATCGAACGGCAGACTGCACATGTGAGTGTCGGAGGTGAGAGACCGTTGACGGATATGTCGCGTGGCGCGTTTTATTTTATTATGCGCGTGCATTCCATTATCAAATAACGCTGTCATTTAATCCAGGCTACACCTACACCTTGAATGCCCCCCTCCTCATTTGGGGACACATTTGAATTTCCTGTTCGAGCTCTTTGCCGCCATCTCTGCGGCGCGCCCGTGGCTGCGAGGTCCTGACTGGTGCTTGTGGATCATCCCCCATAGGAGGATTGGGAGCGTCTGTCTGTGGGGAGCAGCTACTGTGATGTCAGCGGGGGCTGGCCGGGTCATGAGGAGAGGGCTCTGTGCATCCTCAGCCCAGACTGTGAGCTCTATGTTTGTGACGGCGACGACGACAACAGCACTGACAGGTAGGGAAGCTGACGGGATGACCAAAAACTGGAACCATGCCTCTTAATAATTAGTATTATCATAGTTACAAGTAATAGTAATAATCATCATCAAAATCAGTAGTGTTTTTTATGTTACCAATGAATTAACAGTAAATAATTAATCTACTGATTAGGATGCTAGACTTGGTAATGGTTTAATTTCATTTGAACATGCATCAGATTACAATTGAATGCATCACATAATCAGTTCCCAGTTCCACATGTCCAAAAGGAGTAGGAAGAAGCAAAGCATATTAAATTCTACCCCTCCATCTGGTACTTTTACAGTCAGTAAATGTTACATTTGTTCACTTCCTGCTTTCCTAATATAATTTTATTTTTTTTTTTAATTATTTTTTTTTATTAAAAAAAATATTTTTTTAAATGGTTTTATTTAATTTGAACATGCATCAGATTACAATTGAATGCATCCCATAATCAGTTCCCGGTTCCACATGTCCAAAAGGAGTAGGAAGAAGCAAAGCTAATTAAATCCTACCCCTCCATCTGGTGCTTTTACAGTCAGTAACTGTTACATTTGTTCACTTCCTGCCTTTATAATATAATTTAATTAAATGTTTTTAATTAAAAAAAATGTTTTTAATTTTTTAAATGGTTTTATTTCATTTTGAACGTGCATCAGATTACAATTGAGTACATCCCATAATCAGTTCCCAGTTCCACATGTCCAAAAGGAGTAGGAAGAAGCAAAGCTTATTAAATCCTACCCCTCCATTTGGTACTTTTACAGTCAGTAACTGTTACATTTGTTCACTTCCTGCTTTCCTAATATAATTTTATTTTATTTTTTTAATTAATTTTTTTTTATTTAAAAAAATAATTTTTTAAATGGTTTTATTTAATTTGAACATGCATCAGATTACAATTGAATGCATCACATAATCAGTTCCCAGTTCCACATGTCCAAAAGGAGTAGGAAGAAGCAAAGCTAATTAAATCCTACCCCTCCATCTGGTGCTTTTACAGTCAGTAACTGTTACATTTGTTCACTTCCTGCCTTTATAATATAATTTAATTAAATGTTTTTAATTAAAAAAAAATTTTTTTAATTTTTTAAATGGTTTTATTTCATTTTGAACATGCATCAGATTACAATTGAGTACATCCCATAATCAGTTCCCAGTTCCACATGTCCAAAAGGAGTAGGAAGAAGCAAAGCTAATTAAATCCTACCCCTCCATCTGGTACTTTTACAGTCAGTAACTGTTACATTTGTTCACTTCCTGCTTTCCTAATATAATTTTATTTTATTTTTGTAATTAATTTTTTTTATTTAAAAAACTAATTTTTTTAAATGGTTTTATTTCATTTGAACATGCATCAGATTACAATTGAATGCATCACATAATCAGTTCCCAGTTCCACATGTCCAAAAGGAGTAGGAAGAAGCAAAGCTTATTAAATCCTACCCCTCCAACTGTTACATTTGTTCACTTCCTGCTTTCCTAACATGGTTTAAGTTTTTTTTTTAATTTATTTTTTTGTCACGTACCGAAGTACGAGGTGATATACAATAACATAATGGGTAGACTTACATTGAAGTAGTTTTGGGATGAATTTAATTAAGTCAGTGAATCTCCCATTCATTTAATTCTTGTCAATCTTCATAATTCCCACGGAATGATGCTGAATTTCCTACAAGTGAGTCCTCCTTTTCTGCGTCTTTCATCGTTATTGTTGCAAGTAGCTGTCTGGACCAGAGTGACTACCGAGATCCAAGCGGCTCCGGGAGTGCAGAGGATGAATCCCTACCACTGAGAATGACTCGACTAGACCCGGCCCCTCGCCGACCCACCCGTCACGCCTGGATGGACGAGCCGCCGAGCAGAAACGACTTGGGCAGACGCTCAGGTGCTTGTTTTGTTGATTTTGTTGATACTGTCAAGTACTGGGAGGTTCAGAGTACGAGTCCCTATCATCCGAGCCTTCTGTGAAGCCGTGACTTAGTGCTCTTTGCCTTTCTACGGTGGCTCCAGTTACAGCCAAGGGTGTTCTTTACCTGGCAATACTTGCGATGCTAGCACCTGAGGCGTCCCCTAGCAATCACGAGTAACATAATATACCGTCGCTCGGTTCGTGTGTGGAAACATTTTTTTTGTCTTCGTGTTACTCGTTGATTCTATTTTGGTCGTTTTGACTCCTCTTTTCTTCCAGGTTTGAAAGAAGACAAAGAGAAGCGTGAAAGTGGCTACTTCTCCCTGGGGAGGGCGGCTGGCAGCCATTCTCTCCGTGATAACAACCCGCCCGAACCGTTCCGCCATTTTGAGAGAGGGCACCCGGTGTTTAGCAGCAAAACCATCGAGCCCAAAGATACCATCCCTTTCAGAAATCCGAATCTCGGTGTGGCCTCCGAGAGGCAAGTACCGGAGGTTTTGGATAAGGATCTATCCCTGGAGATCCCTCCTCCTGACCCCTACGACATCGCTGTTGAGGTGGAAGCACAGGTCGGTCCTCGTTCGCCGAGCCCGACTCCTTTTAAGATAGCCGAGTCGCTAGCCTCGACCGGTCGGAAGAGTTTTATCAGTTCTTACGACAGAGGAAACTCTTCCTATCAACAGCTCGGGCGCTTTGGTTCGCTACCGTCTCGCTCCTCTTCGCCCGCCCGTGGAAACTCTCTACTGAGGGGTGGTGACGTTTTTTCCCGTACCTTTGATGGTACAGATTCAGGATCACGAGGCTCCTTACAACGGATACAATCTGGGACTTTACCCAGAAACTTTCAATCATTGGCTGGTTCGGTCAAATCCCAATCCAGGACAGTCGCTGATTTTAGGAGTGCCTTACGGAAAACAGACGTAAATGTTTCGTTGAGCGGTCGGGGTCGAGAAAGCCGAAGCTCTTCTCCTGGCAGAACGTCGCTCCGCAAAACTGAAAACGCCAGCGGTTCTTTACTAAGACTCGACAGTCGTGCGAGCTCCCCGTCTCGGAGAACTTGTGAAAGTCGCTATGACTCTCGTGGTTCTTCGCCGCCAAGAAGAGCCTATAGTTCATTCAGCCAATCTGTCCTTCGGAAATCGGAATCGGTGACGTCACTGGATGGACGAAGTCATCATGGACGCTGCGGGTCCCCGATAAGAGAAGGTTACGATATTGAGAGTCAGGCTGTACTTCGAAACCTCGCAGCAGGAAATGCACTTCACGGTCAAGACGACGAAAACTCGACTTGTTCTCCAACCAGACGGGGTCATGACCCGTCAAGTCAATCGAGATTTCAGAAGACTGAATTCAATACAGTCGGTCGCTGTCAAGAAGGTCCTGAACGAAGGTCCTTCAAAACTACTTCCGAGTATCCGCTCAGAAAAAACGATAGCAGCGCTTCGTTTAACGGTCGTCAAAGTCGAAACGCATCTCCGTCAAGGAGAAGTTATGAACCTCCCTCTCAGTCTATACTGCGCAGATCCGAAGCGAGCGTTCGTGGCGGCCATGACTCCTTATCGAGCAAGCAACGCTACAGCGCTCCTCGCCAAACCGTATTCGGTAAAAGCGAACTTAGCGACTCTCCAAAGAGAAGAAACGCTTCCCCGTCTGGAAATGCCACCAGCGACCCCCCAGGGTACTCCATCCTCAGAAGTGCCACCAATGGAGAGGCCAGTCGTTTAATGCACAGAAACAACTTTGACTCAAAATCGGACCTCAACCAGTCGCCACGGTCATGGCGCCAATCGGCATCTTCCCCGCGTAGCTCATCCTTATCCCGTGCTGCTTCTCCTGTCGGCAAGAACAACCCGACAGGCACCAACTTCCAACCTCTGAGAAGCCCTGGGAGTGCTCGATCCCGCGTCAGAAGACGCAGTCTTGAAAACCGATTCCTCGTTGACGCAGGACTTTGTCATCGTGCTCGAAGCCCTTCGCCTACACGCCAATTCAAAGTGCAAAGTCATACCTTCTCACAGAGCTCCATGGATTCCTCGGAGTCAGGCCGGCTGTCGGCGGGGTCCACGGGTAGAAACAAGGAAGAATACGCCACCATTGCTGACCTGCCGAAAGTAAAAATGATCCATCAGAGGGAGGACCATCACCGTATGGAGACGCCTCACAATCGCCAGCGTTCCCGGAGACAGGAACTCTTCAAACCAGCCAGGTTAGACTTGATAGGACTGAAGTAGCACAGTGATGGAGAACATGCTAGCGGATGGTGGCTACATTTCACTTCATCTATCTCCAGCCACTCCCTGAGCAAGCATCCCTTTAGAGCGTGGGAGGACAATGGGGAGACCGACAAGGACCGCTGGCACGATGGCGGCAGCGGGTATCTGTCGCGGGCTCAATCCTCGACCTCATTGCAGGTATGAAGGGATTATTATTATTATTATTATTAGCTTATTGATTATTTTATTCAATGGTTGAGAAAATTGATTTTTTTGTCATGTAAAAACCTGCTTTTCTCCGAATCTTTCACATGCTCAACAATTTACATCACCACAAATTCAACATCTAAAAGATCTCGAGAAAATTCTGCCGTTCAGATGAAGTTTGGTCTGTTTCAGAGGTCTTGCAGTCCCACCGCGGATGAGGGCGGTTTTTGGAAAGACCAGCATCATCACAAATCGGCACCAATGCAGGTAAAGCCGCTTTGCTTCCATGACGCGTGTTGATGCACAACACAACAACTCATCCTCCTTCTGGTGCCGCGACGTTAATATTGATTAATTAAATCAACAGCGGGTAAGCTAATTTAAGCTAATTTTGCATATTTGTACTTACATTGAGCGTTCTCAAGCATTAAAATGGCTAAATGAACTAAAAATACAAATATAAGGCGTTGAGAAGACGCATTCGAGGTTGTTGTGATGATACGATGGGATGACATATCCACACCGGTCACTAGGGGTCAGTATTGTTACATTCATAAGAAAATAACCACAGTATGAGTCAAGATTGAGTCTTATTTTCAATTATTATTTATACTATATTGGGTAATATGAGTGTAAAAGGTAACTATAGGGGTGTTATTTCATGTCTAGAGGGCTCTAATATTCTTAATCCTATTTAGAAGCTTTTAAAAAATGTTTTCTAACCATGAAATTATTCTATTTCTAAGTAAGGAATCTTACTTTGCTGAAATGCATGTATCACAGTTGGGCCTGAAATCAAAGAACTGTGATAAAAGAGGTATTACTGTACTGTACTGTACTATACTGTACTGTGAGTATTTAGTTATTCAAGGGAGACAGAAAAGGTAAGGAACCTGAAATGACCTTTAAACTCCAAAACATTTCAGCACCGGCGGGCTAGTGGTTAGCGCACAGGCGACACAGCTTGGAGACCCGAGTTCGATTCCCGCAGTGTTTTCTCCGAGGACTCCGGTTTCCTCCCACATTCCAAAAACATGCTAGGTTAATTAGCGACTCCAAATTGTCCATAGGTATGAATGTGAGTGTGAATGGTTGTTTGTCTATATGTGCCCTGTGATTGGCTGGCCAGGGTGGACCCCGCCTCTCGCCCTGAAGACAGCTGGGATAGGCTCCAGCACCCTGTGCGACCCTCTTGAGGATAAGCAGTAGAAAATGAATAATGAATAAAATGTAGTGTCATACATTGACGCCATCGTATGTATGAGTGCTCCGTAGCAAGAAAGTGTACTCGTGTACAGTAATAAACATTATCTTTCTGTAATACATTTGCCAGGCGTAATGACAGTGTGCAGTGTCGGGTGTTTATTATCCAACTTTTATGGACGCTGCACCTCAACCCGCTGGCAAGGCCGCTTTTTGTGTGAAACTCTTTCCCTGCAGGCATTTGTTCAGACTGAGCTTTGTCACTCGTGGTGTGCTTGGGCATGTGTGGAAATTCCTGGGCCGCACCAAGTGAAACCAACAGTTACTAAGCCGAGTGACCCGGATGTAGGTGGCGGGAGACGGGAGAGGTGGGCGATACTATAAATCTTGATATCGGTCCGAAAGATACACAGTTGGTAGTCGTATGATTTTGACATTAACGATCTTTGAATGATTTTGTGACTCCTGACTAAATCATGAGTTTAATTAAAATAATAATACAGTTTATGAATGTTTTAAAAATTATTTGCAAAACACTTTAGTGGAAATACACTACAAAACATTTCAAAATATCGATCTCACCGCACCTGCATCGATCCGATACCGATATTTCCCTGGTATCGCTATCGAATCGACCCGCCCACCTCCAGCAGACAGAGCAGCTCTCCAGCCCGGGTTGTGTTTTGTTTAAGATCTGAGCGGAGCCGCCCAGGAAGTGGAGCACAAGACGAGACAGGATAGATGCGATGCCCCCCACCTAAGACACCATTTACGTAGAAAACAGCCTTCAGCGGAGACCATTCACTTCCTGTTGCGAATGTTGACGCTTCGCCTGATGGGAGTGTGAATGGCGGGGTTTTATCGCATGTCGCCTCGCTTCGGTGTCGTACAGGAAAGTGGTATTGACGGATAAAATTGAATAATTAATCCCGGTAGAGATAGACTTGTTGTTTTTCATGAGGTGACGGTACTTTTCGCCTTCTTTTTTTTCCTTTAAACCTAACCGGATCCTGTTATCATGACGGTAAGTAGTTCTCAAAGCTTTGGCTTCTTCCTGTATCAAAGATACAAATATGTTTTAATATGTATTTGTGGCACAATTAATCAATCAACTAATCTCGGTAATGGTAAGTATTTGTGTATTTTATGTTAGCATTTACATGACGACGGGACGTATGCTACACTTCAACTTGATAGCTTCATGCTATTCGAGCTTTGAACATTCAAAACTGACCAAACTTGTTGTTTTCTTCCTCCAAAACTGCGATATTCCGTATTTTTGTATTCTTATAATCAAAACTTTTATGTCTTTTGTGGTTTGTTTACTGCACAAGAAGATTAGCCGAGCTGGTTTTGTGTGCGTCAGTTATGAGTTCGGTGACATAAGCTCGCTGTTAGCAAGCATACATAATCATAACCATAATCCAAAATAATCATCACCCACATACGTTGGCTAGTTTCCACCTGTAAGGACAGAAATAACTGAATAATCAATAGAAAATGACATTTACCAAACTATTTATTGTTCAACTATACGATATATAAGCATGCTTTTTGAAACTCTGGTAAAATAATACAGCGTTTTCCCTCTTAGTTTTTTTATCCATACTACTTTGCTAGAGTACTTCATATATATCTGAACTGAATATGGATTACCGTGATGCAAAGACACAACCCTCTCCATTAGCAATGAATGACAAAATACAGAGACAGAGAGACCAAAAGCATCCTTCCTCTCCTCCCTTCTTTGTATTTGTATCATTTGTCTTTTCTGCACAATATCATCATCGATATTAAGATTGTGGTCCATTCTCTGCCCCACAGCCTGACCTCCTAAACTTCAAGAAGGGATGGATGTCAAAACTCGACGAAAGTGGAGAGGTAACGTACCACAGAAAGTGAATTCAATCAAAAAAAAAGAGGAAGCTAACGCGGTACAGTGCTATGTTGACATCTGTAAACATGAGACGGGCGGCTTTTGGTGCCTGACTATTGTGTAACATTCTCTCAACACCACAACGTCTTAACCAGGATGTTGTATTCTATTTTGAAATGGTTACTCGGAGGTCAAATGGAAAAATTCTTGATTGTAATTGTCAAATTATTACAGTATACTGTTTATAAAAAGAATCTAGGTCTTTTCCTGATTACGGAAGGGACACAGATTATAATAACTGTACTGTAATGGCATCCTGGATATGTATTTGTAGTGGATATGATTATTTGAAGTGTTGTTTGCAAAGTACACACACATTTTCTACCGCTTTTCTACCGCACAGATAACATTGACCAGGTACAGGAAGTCTGGAAATCCAATAACAGTCATTACTTTTCATATCTGCCGCCATTGTGTTTATCAATTAGCTTGGGAAGCGCCTTGAAGGCCTTCTGTGTCGCTTCTAATACACACCAGCTGCAAAGCAAGAAGCTAGGCTATAGTTTTGTATTGATATCTAAAAATCATGTGGCGTCCAATCATCATGAATGTTATTATTTTGTGCAGTGCAACGTTTGAGTACACTTATCACTGCCTTATCAGGTATTTAGTCAGCAGATGGGGAGAACGTGTTGTGTAATATTTTTTTTAATGGTTTGTTTTAGAGCTGCGAAAATTAATCGACTAATCAACGATCTATTAGGTAGTTAATCGACTATTAATATTGGTATTTGATTTGTTTATTTATGTAAAAATGTAAATACCCTAATGTCAGTCTCTTAGTCATCCATGAAAGCAGACCTATCTTTGTGTTTATGATTACTCGATTAATCCAAACTATTAATCGACTAAGAAAATAATATTTCTGCTGCATTTTTCAACCAATCAGGCTTCATTGTCAGATGATGTTGCTGTTTCCAATGTTAATTGCATTGTTTGACATTTCCTATCTTCATCACAAATTCAGTGGAAGAAGCACTGGTTTGTTCTGACCGACGCAGGACTGAAGTACTACAGAGACTCCAGCGCAGAAGAGGTATGTTTTGTTTTTGTCGTATTTTGTATGTGTTCTGAACAAATACGCTTCTCCCAAAAAACTAAGTGTGATATTAACTAAAAATATGTTTTGATTTTCTGGACAGAAAGATGACCTGGATGGTGAAATTGATTTAAAATCTTGCGTGAAGGTGTCAGAGTATGATGTGGAGAAGAACTATGGGTTTCAGATACAGGCCAGTATTTCTGTCATATTGTTTTACATCTTTGTAATACTTTTCCTAAAGGTGTATAATTAAAGATTTGTCTGATTCTCCTCTTACTTATCCAGACGAGGGATTCCTCGTTTACGCTTTCTGCCATGACAGCAGGAATCAGGAGGAACTGGATTGAAGTTTTAAAGAAGTGCATCCGGCCCAGCAGCACGCCAGACCTCACACAGTAATTACACACGCAGATTTATCAACCAATATTGGGAATAGATGAGGGAATCTGGCTTTTATCGGGTCTTGTCAGGTGACACTGACCTTGGTCCTGATCAGCGTCCTCCATGAGAACATTTCTTGCTACAGTTGTCATGCAAGGATGTGGCATCATATTGAAAGACTGCATAAGCTACATGAGTATTAATCAATGGCTGTGAATGCTAATGCACATGTGATTTATTGGTATTTTTTTAACTACATTGTCAAACTTTAAAATATGTGTTTCATATTTTTATGCAGTATCGTGTGTAGAGGTTAGCTTGTGTTTATGACACGGCTCTGCTTTCGCTTACTTTATAAAACCACAAATGTTTTCCTTTAATCCTCAGGCTGCCCGATAGCGGAAGTGACAAAGAAAACTCCCACACGCACATTCAGCTGACTTCCCGGCGCCTGCCATTGCATCACGCCGATGTTCCGTCGGAAGCTCCTCCTACCCAGCGCCGGTTTGACTACGTTGAGCTGTCGCCCGTTCCATCCTCCTCCGGCCTTCTGTCAGCCAATCAGAGACAGACTGGGGAGGGCCAGCGCAGGGAGGCGAGGACCCCGGACGCCACAAGTAGCCAGTGGGAAGCCGTGCTGTCTCGGAAGGGCACCGGCGGAGGAGGGAATCAGAGGCTACGCATGGAGGACGAGATAGAGAAGAAGTGGGCGGAGTTTGAACGCATGCCTTTGAAGGAGAACCCGACGACGGTGGCGTCACGGCATTCCGGCCAGTCGGCCAATGAGGCGCTGCAGAGGGAGGTAGTGCGTGGAGTTGATTTTCTAATTTGCAAACAAAGTGAAGATGCAAATGAATCCTTCATCTCTTTTAGATGAAGTTTTCACTTTCTGCTTTTTAACGCAACGTACCGTCATCCTCCTGCCGGCCTGCTTTTGCTTTTGCTTTAGCGGTCTTCCCCAAGACCTTAAATTCTCCATCAGGCAATTGGGAAACATCAGGAATAGGAATTGGGGAAGACTGTTACACTTCCAGTTTGTTGAGGTTTCTGAAGTGCTTCTCTGGATGCTCCGCTTCCGCACGGCTTGGCTTACAGCGGGGCTTTACCTCCGACTGTCTCCCCTCAGGTGGCGTCACTGAGGCAGCAGCTCGAGCAACTGCGACAGGGGGGAGGAGGGGGAGGGGGGAAAGGGATGCGGGGCGGCTGCGGCCCAGACGGCCCCTGCAGCCGCAGCCTAGCCGCCATGGACCGCGCTCATCGGCAAGCCATGGAGGAGCTGCAGAGGCAGCACGACCGCCGGGTGGCAGACTTGGAGGCGGAGAAGAAGATGCTGTTGCTGGAGGAAATTCAGGATACCGCACGAGGTAAGCCTGATCCAGTGTTTTAAGTAATGAAACACAAGGTCGTCGTAAACGGTCACAGACAGCACTAAAACAAGAATATCATATGGTTGTTTTGTTTTAGTGATGGAGGCACTGAAGAAGAAACACAAAGAGGAGCTGGAGAGTGAGGCGGAAAAGGTCAAGAGACTAAGCAGCGGAGCCGTCGACCCACAGATTTTACGAGACCAACAACAGTAAGATACATTTGTCATTTCTGCTAAAATGTTGCCCCGGTCATACAATGTTGTTTACAAACATCTGTTTTGATTGTGTTGTATTGCGGGATCGAGCTCCCAAACAAAGCATCCCACATGTGAGTGCATTTTTGATTGCGTGCAACTGCTAAATAACCTGCCATGGGGCCAAATAAAGTTACGAGTGTCAGGAATTTGATACCGACGGGGAGGAACAGGAGGTTTTGAATCACATGGGATGACCACAGTTACCAGCAGGAATTTGGCTGCGGTTCCTTCGGGAGGCGTCATTTTCTTCCGTTGGTTCTCTTGGACTTCATCTGAAGCTTAGTTTGCAAAAACAAACCACAAGATGGCGAACACGGTGCCATGTGCTTTGTCTCCGCAGGGCAGAGAGTGCGGCCTTGCAGAGGGAGCTGGCGGGACTGTCGGAGCGCTACTCTCAGAAGTGTCTGGAGCTAAACCGGGCAGAGGAGTGTCACGCTGAAAGAGAGCGGGAACGCGGCCAGAAGGAGCGAGAGCTGGAGCAACTCAGGAAAGAGAACCAAGTGAGTTTTTTTTTTACCCCAAGAGAGTCATTCCTGAATAAACCAACGTCTGATCTATAAACGGTTAGTGCCGTATTTATCTCCTTGACGTGAAATATTCCCTTCAGAACTTAAAGGAGCGTTTGGCAGAGGAGATCTGCCGCATGCGATACAGCAACGCAGATCTGGGGTCAAAGGACAACAGAGATGTGACATCCTGTGAATTGGAGGTAAGGATGCCGTGGTCTGGTACACCGGTACCCGGTCCTACCTCAACCACACCGGATACTACATCACTTTACATTACAGAAATCTCAAAAGTGCTACAAAGAAAGCATAAAACCTACAGTGAAGCAATAAAACAACACAACAAAAGGTATATATATATCTCAAACTCAATTTACCTGGGGGCCACTGGAGCTAGGGTCTGGGCAAGGCTGGGCCGCATCAGGTTTTCAAAAAAAACAAAACGCATTTAATAAAAACAGAAAAATATACAAACTTTTTCAGTGCTTTGGTTCCGATTTTCTACAAGAAAAGCTCTGATAAAACATTCCACTGTTCTCAAATATCTTAATTTTTATTTTTCTGCACAAAATAAGATGAAAAATAAATAAACAAATCAAGAATAAAGAAAATCAATCAATCAGTAATAAATAAATAAATATAATAATAAAACGGCAAATAATAAAAACTTAATAAACCACATATAGTTGGTGGGTAGACAAATTATTTTTTCAGATTAAAATGAACAAAGCATTATTAGAGCCCTGTAGACATGACAAAACACGACTATAGTCACATTTATACTCTTTTTATTTACAACATATTGCGCAACTGCAGGGTCTTGAGACACATGCTAACTCGCAAACTAGACAGCTAGCGACCTAAACGGTAGCCTTCAGGTTATTTCCTGTAAACTTAAATAGCCAAAAACTTACCACTTCCACACGGATAGGGAGGATAACTATTAACAATTATTTAACCTTTAACATGAACATTAATCAAACGTAATAATCTTTTCTGGGTACATGACGTGTTTGAGACCCCTGGTTTAAAGGAATCCACAGTCTGTGGCGCTCTCAGATGGTCGGGAAGAGCATTCCACAGACTGGGAGCAGCCGAGCAGAAGGCTGGAGGAGGTCTGGGGGAGGAGGAGTTCCTTTAGGTAGGCTGGAGCGTCACCGTGTACACACTGGTGGGTGAGGAAGGACGATCTTATATTGAATCCTCAGTTCCACAGGGAGCCAGTTCAGTGATTCCGGGATGGGGGTGATATGATCGTATTTCCGCACCCTCATCAGGATCTTAGCAGCGCTGTTCTGGATGTATCGGAGCTTGTGAATGCTCTTGCTAGAGATCCCGATGAGGAGCGCATTACAGTAATCCAGCCTGGAGGAGACAAAGGCGTGTACCAGTTTTTCAGTGTAATGGAAAAAGTCGTTATTGTCGATGACCTCAAAGCTGCTGCACCTCCTTCTCACCCTGACCCGCCCGCTGCTGCAATATCCCTCGCACTTCTGCAAAATATGCGCACCGTGTGTGTGTGTGTGTGTGTCACGACTTTCTGGCAGGAAATGAAAACCACACTGTCGTTTGTCTTGCAGGTACTTGTCAGGGTGAAAGAGAACGAGATCGAGTACTTGTACAAGGAGATCAGCTGTCTACGGAATGAACTGCAGTTCCTGAACACGGTACTGCGTGCGTCATGATGTGGGAATCCTCTTACCATTTTGACACTCTTAACACGAACCAACTGGAGGTCATCAAAACAAAATGTCTCCCTCGCTCACTGTGCATTTATAAAGCAACATAAGTGGGACATATGATGTAAATACTCCACATATAAACACCCACACTCTACTATACATGCAAAACAATACTACTTTATACTAATATATAACCCACAAGGCATGCTAGGTAACCTGTTGTGGAAGTGTTTCGGCTTCCCAGCATGCCTTGCAGGTTACAAATGAATCTAAAACTTTGTGTGTTGTTGTATAGTGAGGCTGCAAACGTCAAGCGGCTTCACTCAAGTTCATTTCCGTAAATAAACGTCCGTGCTTGATTCCAGGAGAAGCGTCTGGCCAGCGTGCGATACGCAGAAGTCAACGAGGAACTGAGCGGGATAAAAGGTCGGAGCGAGAGGGAGATCCAGAGTCTAAAGGAGCACTTGAGGCTGGCCATGGCCGCCCTGCAGGAGGGCCAGAGGCTTGGGAACAGCATGGACCACTGAGAGAGGTCTACTGATGCTTCTGAGGTTTGTGTTTACTCCGTCAAAGGTTAGGACTGATGCTTGGGAGACACGCAAGTCAACAGCAAGATGGTTAGGAATTGAACCGTGCACATGTAAATGTGCGTCCGCTCTCAAGTGACTGAAAGAAAGAAAGCGATACAGGAAAAGTACGGTCATACTTGCATTCTTCAGGACCGTACGCGTGAAAGTGCCTTTCGTTTCAACGCTCGTGCCAATCATCAGCGTGGACAAGCTGTAAAGCGGCTTTATTACACTGGACAACATGTGATGCATCAACTCAACTTTCCCTTCCTTATTCATGCTTTTTACTGGAATATTTGTCAAATGTGTTGTTGTAGTTTAAAGCATTTCAGGTTATTTTCAAACGACTTTTACCAGTCAGCCGAGATTCTTCTGTGTCTTTTAGCACCTTTTAGGCTTCAGAATGACACACAGCTGATGTCACTCCAGTTTTTGTTGTTTTTTTGGTTCTTTGAAAATGACATTCTTACCATTTTTCTTTTAACCCGGATGGTTAGCATAGTTGCACCACAGCCAAGCAGCTCAGCTCTGTGTAGTTTTACGGTAATAGCTTTTCTCTGGGTACTCCGGTTACCTCCTTAAAGAACATGCACGTCTGTATTAATGCTTATTTGTCCGTATGTGCTCTGTGGTTGGAGACCAGTCCAGCATGTACCGCACCTCAGTTAAAAATGAATGTTTTTTTTAACCAGGACTTTTTCCCCCCCTTCTTATTGCTGGCATAATTGTGCTGTCAGTTCAACATTTGACAGGTGTTGCATAAATGAGCCAATTTGTTATTGATAAAGTGGTAACATCACTTACTTACCTGCCTTTTGAAAAAGAATTAATATACTGTATTTTCCTGTATAATGTAAATTATACACATTTTTGCTATCAATAAAGTTTTAACTGAAGCACCTATATTTAACTTTGCGTTTATCTAAATGAATGATATAAATTAATACTTTATCTAAATACATACACATGAAGAAATTTGCTATAAATAATAGCCTTGAAGCGGAAGTGGGTGACCTAAAGGCTTCTGTCCTCCAGATGGCGTCACGCGGTTTGTCAACATAAAAATAAATTTCGAAGAAGAAACACCGGAAACGGCGGGATAACAGCAGCAGTCATGGCGTCCACAGCGGCGGCTCGAGCTGCGACTGGAGCATCGAAAGTCGTCAAGCCCATTTTTAGCCGGGATTTTGACGAAGCTAAACGGAGGGTCCGTGAGCTCTACCGGGCCTGGTACCGAGAAGTCCCGAACGCAGGTACAGCGGTCCAACCTTGTCTGGTTTTAAGGCAGAAGCTGTCAAGGTCGTATCTTTTTAGCTTATCGACAAGCTAGCAGTTGGCAATACTGTACTATCCAAATACGCTACAGCCTTTCTTAAAGCAGTTAAATGTGTTTTAATTATGTATGTAAACAGTTTTGAGTCATTGTGTGGTCATTTTAGGCAAGATATTCAATAATAGCTAGTAGCTAAACTTTACCAAATCGGCATCATTTGCTGACAGCAAACATAATGTGCCTGTGTATGACGTCACATGGTTTTGTGATTGTTCATCTTCATCTCCACAGTGGCAATGTTTCAGCTGGATATCACAGTGCAACAAGGACGAGACAAAGTGAGGGAAATGTTCAACAAAAACAAGCATGTCACTGACCCCCGTCTCATGGACATGTTGGTCATCAAGGTACCTTTTTTAATATGCGCCGTGCATTTGGCGGGTTGCACATTTAAACATTTTCTGTCCTGCAGGGGAAACTGGAGCTCCAGGAGACAATCCACGTGTGGAAGCAAAAGACGCACATTATGCGCTATTTCTCCGAGTCCGAGGAACCGCGTGCTGCTGATTTCCTGTCTAAATTCTACCGAGGTCATGAACCCTGAACCCTGATGTTCCCTTTGACTGTAAATACACATATAACATTTACACACTGGTTTTTGCCTTTGTTATTAACAATCAAACAGGCTTTATTGGGTTATTATTATTATTATTATTACTTGAAATTGAGTTAGAAATGAATTGAAGATAGTACTGTAATTGAAGTCAATCAGGTCACACTTCCATAAATGACATAGTGACGACCTAATTAACCAAACTAAAAGTTAGTTTTGGTATGTAAAAGTACATAAATAAGTAATCCTAAGTACTTTAAGGAAGGACGTCCTTGCTCCTCCTGCTCTCCCGATGGTGGTGTGGCAAAGAAAAGGAAAGCTACTCAACACTCGCTCCAACTCTGCAACCACCCTTGATGGTATCCTTGAACGTGTTAAAGGATCTGCTCAGTGACAGCTTGCAATTTTTTTTTATGACAGTTTAATTTATTTCTATTGTGTGTCCGTCATGTGATCTGTTTACAGTGTGAGTGACTTCGGTGTTCATTCCACGCAAGGTGTGGTTGGACCTCCTATGTTTGGACCGCTTGCTTTTAGTACCGCATGCAAATTCATAATAATACAAGTTGCATCGACGACAGTGAAAATCCTTAATCTTGTCCAGACGGTCGCAAAGGAAGTCCGGCGAAGAATTCACCAGATTTGTCAGCAAAACAATCTGTGAAGGAAACCATGAAGATATAATATATACACATATATGGCATTACTAATGTAAACTTATTTGGTTAGCCTTGAATGTGAAGACATGGATATTTCCCAGCTACCATTGAACGCAGCGTCGGCATATACTGTACCTGTTGTCACGGGCGATGGTCCCTCAGTCGTCGTCGTCGTCGTCCTCAGGGACGAAGATGTCGTGTTCCTCCAGGAGAGCAGCAAAGTTCTTGCTGATCTGAGTCCCCACATACAAGAAGGGCACCACTACCACCGCAATCCGCAAAAGGCCGAAGGTGGTCTGCTCCCCGGCGTCCCACGCCCCGGTTAGTTCATGTCGGGAAAATAGGAAACTAAGTGGAAAAACTGGTTTCTTCCTGTCATGTCGTCTTTGGGGGAAATCTTCGGTACGGCAGTTGGGGGGGCGGCTTCCGCAGCTGCCGTAAATGATCACTCACCTTCTTGGGTTTGGGCAGAATAGCCCCGGAGGAGGAGCACACAGCTGTCCTGCACGCTGTCACGGTCTTGGAGGGGGTCAGCCGAGAGGAGAGGACCTTTGTGAACGCCGAAACCCGGTGAAGACGACCGACCGCCGACGCCATGACGGCAGCCTTTGATGCGGCGTGACAGCAATGCGGAACAACCAGGAATAGACCGGGAAACAGCGACACCCAGCGGCGACAAAGCTATAAGGTCGGTACTTGCTTCAACAGCTTTGGGGCGTGGGCGGAAGTTAAGGCACCTAATTATGTACACATTTACAGTTTTATGAAAAATAGTCATTTATATTTATTTATTTTTGTTTTTTAATTTTTATTTTTTACATTTACAGTATATATTATAAAAAAGAAAAACAATACTTTTGAGTTATTGTCTGCCTTGTCTGCCTAGTTTATTCATTTATATTAACTTAGTCCCCGGGCCTCTGCAAAATGTGATTATTTACAAGAAAAACAATCCATACTGTAGAAATAATATAGTGTGATGTCTGTGGCAGAGGAAGTTGCCCTATACTGTACTTGAGTGCGGCCATGTGAGGAAAAAAATAAGATATGACGTACATCCAATCAATAAATACTGTACAACAACGGATATTTACAGATGACACTCGTCAGTGGCTCCTAATCATGTGACCTGACCACACGGGCCACGGAAGCATTCTATGAGCCAAGTAAACTCATTTCTAACAAAGTGCTGCCAGCATGTCCAGGCTGTCGTTAAACATTCAATAACATCTTAAAACGTCACTTAAATAAATACAAATATTGGTCAAATTAATATAAATAACTTCACAATATAAAAAAATCCCAGATAAGCGGTGTTAAATACTGATTCATTCCACTAATGAGATGTAAACATCTTCAGTGCAGCGCGGTCCGTCGTAGCTCCTGTGCTTGGGAGAGCATCTTACTAAAAAAAAAAAAAAGGAATTAATGAACGACCTTAGTTTTTTCTACACACTGTAGACCCGGAATCCGTGTCCAGCTTCTTCGGACCGCTTTATGTGCCCCCCACCTGATGCTTGAAGAACAAGCGTCTGAAGAACGTGTTGATGTCAAGCGCCGTCTCGCTCCTGCTCTCCTCCCCGAGTGTGACCGTTTGTCCTTTAGCGATGGCGGCGCGCAGGCTCATGCTCTTCACCATCCGAGCGGCGGGCTCAGAGTCGGGCGTCGGCCGTGAGGATACGCTGATGTAGGACGCGTCTTTCAGACGGCCCTCGTAACTCACTGTGAGGAGAGGTTATGCAGCATTTAGATATTTCTATTCCTGCCTCATGCGGCGCCGTGTAGATTCAGACGCGTTACCTGCTGCGGCGACCACGGTGTCGGTGGTGCTGGAGAGCTCCAGCAGGATTCTGGGATATGTCGGGTGCAGCAGGAAGAGCTTTCTGATCACGGGCTCCGCCGCGGTAACACCAGGAGCCATCTACAGTATGTGATTGATGTTGACAGTTAAAAACAATTACACAAAAATATGCTCCGAAAGTTAGCACAGACAGTCAGAGAGCCCTCTAGATAAAAACTAACAGCCCTATAGTCACCTTTTAGGTGACATTGTTGTTGATGTAACAGCCATGATATTGTTGCATGATATTGTTACATGATGTAACAGGCATAATATTGTTACATGCTATTGTTACATGCTATTGTTACATGCTATTGTTACATGCTATTGTTACATGATGTAACAGACATGATCGTTTTACATGATGTAACAGACATGATATTGTTACATGATGTAACAGACATATTGTTACGTGATGTAACAGACATGATATTGTTACATGATATTGTTACATGATGTAACAGACATGATATTGTTACATGATGTAACAGACATGATATTGTTACATGATGTGACAGACATGATATTGTTACATGATGTAACAGACATGATATTGTTACATGATGTAACAGACATCATATTGTTACGTGATGTAACAGACATATTGTTATGTGATGTAACAGACATGATATTGTTACGCGATATTGTTACATGATGTAACAGACATGATATTGCTATGTGATATTGTTACATGATGTAACAGACATGATATTGTTACATGATGTAACAGACATGATAGTTTTACATGATGTAACAGACATCATATTGTTACGTGATGTAACAGACATGATATTGTTACGTGATGTAACAGACATGATATTGTTACGCGATATTGTTACATGATGTAACAGACATGATATTGCTACGTGATATTGTTACATGATGTAACAGACATGATATTGTTACATGATGTAACAGACATGATAGTTTTACATGATATTGTTACGTGATGTAACAGACATGATATTGTTACGTGATGTAACAGACATGATATTGTTACGTGATATTGTTACATGATGTAACAGACATGATATTGCTATGTGATATTGTTACATGATGTAACAGACATGATATAGTTACATGATGCAACAGACATGATATTGTTACATGACATTGTCACATGATGTAACAGACATGATATTGTTACGTGCTATTGTTACATGATGTAACAGAGATGATATTGTTACATGATGTAACGGACATGATATTGTTACATGATGTAACAGAGATGATATTGTTACATGATGTAAAGGCTCCTGAGATGGTGTAGGTGTGCGAGTAGAGTCGGCACACTCACAGTTGCCTTGGTGATATTCTTCTGTGCTCCGATTGGCTCGCTGGCCCAGAAGACAAAAGCGGACAGGCCGGTCGTCGTGGAGACCGCTGCCGCTTCCAGAACGAGACGAGGGCACACAAACTGCGCCGTCCAGAGAGGGCGCCCGTTTGCGCCGTCAATAACCAGCGCCTAAGCGAGTAGATAAGATGACGTGGAGTCCACCATGAAGACGCACGAGGGAGGAGATGGCGTTTGCATTACCGTCATGGTTCCATTTGCCGAGTGCTGAATGAAAACATCAAGGATTCCGTCCTCGTTAAAGTGTCCCGGTGTTGGTTGGCTGTCAGACATTAAAAGAAGACATCTTAAACGTCAGACTCTAAATTTGTCAATTTTGACAGCTCGCTACCTGTGGATGGGGGCGGAGTTAAAGGTCCACTGTTTTCGAACATCCCTCTGTCTGAGCATGGAGATTTTGCTGAAGCCGTACACCAACAGCCAGTCACTCTTGCTGGCGTTCCGGTTGGAAACCGTGTCCAGGTTGTTGGAGCAGGTGCCGAAACCGGCCACAAGGGGGAGCATGAAGTCCACCCGCTCGGATCCCCTATGATTGACAAAGACAGCAGGTTTGGGCTGGCTTTGTTTTTCATTTGATAGCATTGTGACATTAAATATGTTACATTTTTCCTTTATCATAGAATTGATCATGATCAATGCTATTCAATTCTTACCCCAATATAACGACGCTATCAACAAAACTACACGTGTTTATTTGCGTGACCTACCTGAAAATGTGTACGAAGGAAGAGGAATTTGTTTTCTTGAGCCCCTCCCACCCCGGATCCTTCCGTCTAAGTGTCTGAGCCATTGGTAACTTGCTGGTTGCACGGATGTAGAGATCCCGCAGCGAGATGGCCACAACATTCCCTAAGGAAGCAGACATAGCGTTCCTGTTCAACCAGTGGAATTCATCGTCAGGAGCGGCTTGAACATCTCCATCTCTTTACCCAGGCCGAACAGGACGTACGCCGCCCTTTGTTGTGTCTCGTGCAGAAGTGGTCCGATCAGTTTTCCTTGTCCGGTGAGGTTAAAAGACACGGATTGTCCCAGCGTCGCTCCGGTCAACCCCGAGATTAAAGTCAGGGAGAGATCCAGAGTCTGGAAGGAGAACACCAGGAGAGATTGTTGATGCAATAGATCATCGCTTCAATAAGGAAGTCATCTGTTTGGTTTAGTAAACAGGGAATTAGACCATCCAAAGGAACACTCACCTCACTCATGGTGCAATAATAAACAATAATAATAAACAATAAGGAGAAGATTATCACATATGGAAGACGCTGTCCAACCTGATCTGTGCACCACAACCAAATCAAAATAGACAGTGACGCACTAAAATGCATGCAAAATGACACCTTCTGCAGACCGCAATGCATGCTGGGTAACCTGCTGTACACGCTCCCAACACGATGCACAATATTTAGCAAGTAATCACAAACTAGCATGAAATTTAGCAATGTAATAATGGTGGGTGAAGGCTTTTTATGATATTATGATATAATTATGATTATGATACCGATGGAATACAGTGCACCTCATCTGCAGGCAGGGTGGCTATGAGCAGGTCCGGGATCGAGTCTCCTTGGAGGTCTGGGAGTAACACCGCCTGGGATTCGATGTTCTTCAGGAGGGCAGACCACAGGTTCTTCCCTATCAAGGGAATTTTTTGTACATAAGCGTGGAACAAATATGAAGTTCTTATAGAATGTTTTTTTTTTTTTTTTTTTTAGTCTTTGAACCTGTGGTGCCGTTTACGGCCATGACGATGGACTTCCCAATGAGGAGACACACAGGAGACGGCTGGGCGCTGAGCTGCAGGCCGCACTGGATGTACATGACCGACTCCCAGGTGATTTTCCTCCACAGCACCTGGCCGGTGGCGCCGGACAGGACCACGGCACTGTGAACTGGTACGATGACACCACGGGTCATTGAGAAGAAGACGCGGGTCAAAAGTATCAGGATTCAGCCTACTTTTGTTTCCTTGAGTGACATGCGTGTCATTGGTCCACTCGGTGACACTGAGCAACACGTCGTCCACTGAGTCACCATCGACATCCCATAATGCCAGAGCAGGTGGAGTCACGCCTGGATGGAAACATGACCGACATAGCAGCATATGCAGTAGAAATACTCGCTAAGTATTTTCTTACCCGCCGCATCTCCTGTTGCTCTCTCCCATTGCGGCCTCTTCGCTAGCGCCCCCTTCTGACAGGGAATGAGGAAAGCACAGAGCAGCACCAGCATCATGGCGCACACCAGAGGCACCAGGAAAAAGGAAGCACGCACCGCATTCTTCCTCCTCCTCCTCTTCACTTCCTCGTCCGTGCCATGTACTCTCAGTCCGGATCCTCCCGGTTGGCCTCTGTCCTCCCTGGACGGGCTCCAGTACTGCCCGCCCTTCACGTCGCCTCTGTCCTGCTGGGATTTGCTGGGCAGCCGCTCTCTCCATTCGTCCTCTTCCTCCTGCGCCTCATCTTCGGCCGCCACCAGTCGCCCGGAGCGTCCTCCGCGCAGCTTCGTGGAGCCGCCGCCGCCGCCGCCGAGGTGTGTGTCCCGGCCCAGACCGTTACGGGGGTAATTGAGGACGAGGTCGTCTTCTTCGCTGTCGTCCTCGCTGTCGGCTTGGGTGAGCGGGTCATACTCGCCCAGCTCGGAGCCTTTCTTCCCTGCACACACACATGTAGCATGAAGTAGCGTGAATTACCGGTCTGTCATCATCAGCTCTCCGACACATTTTCACAATTTCCCGATTTTACATTTTTTGTATGTTTTTAAATGTATTTCTATTCAAAAATATTGAAGAATTCTTCACTTTGTAAATAAATCCCCCCTAGATTCAATGTTTACATAAGTCAGTCACAGCGATTGCTTTATTCCAGATTGACACTGCTAGGTCTGTCAGAGATGCTATATTTAAGATGATGCTCACTCCTGCTAGTAAGGGGGGATGCATTAGCTAGCAGCCTGCTAGCAGGCAGCAGACACGTTTGCAATGAGACACATTAGCGAGCGTTTCCACGCAGATATAAAATACGTTTCTCCGTCTTTAATACGTCGCCTCGTTTCTGACAAACAATGCTAACACATCCACAAGGCGCATCCACGAACGATCCATCAAAAAGGCTTCATAAGCATGTAATAATGTGAGATGCGACAGTTTGACCACATTGTCCAGAATAATTATCATCATCTTTTTCACTTAATCGCTGAATTATTTCGTGTGGAATTTTACCTGGTAGTTTGAGGGCGCGGGACAAGGCTGCTGCCATTTCTCTTGTAAACGACGATGCGAGGCAGCGGTGATGTGCTTGCTCTAGTCCGGTACCGACCCTGCTGGGCTCTGAGTATGACGTGGTGCATTATGGGAGTTGTAGTTTGTTGCGTATATGCGTGTGGTAGCCATTCTCCGACAGATTTTGTGTGAAGAGATGCTGCTGCCCTCTGCTGGTGGGATATCATAATACATCCTCGGTGGTAATTCACTGCACGAGCCAGCGACAATGTTCTTTGAACCGGTTTTCATGGCCATTAGACCTTAGGAGGACATTTTGAATTGATTTGAACAACTTAGGGGGCCAGGGAAGATCCTATTCCTGCGAAGCATCTCGCAAAGTAGGCGAGTCACTCCAGCGGGCGGACCTATCCCCTTTCAAAAATTCATCTCGTAATTTGAACGAGGACACGGGCGTCACCCCGAGTCGTTATTTTCCTTACTCATCAGTTTAAGGCATACCTTGCTGAGCGTCGAGCGCGGATATCACAATAGCGAGTGTACCACCTCGGTCAGGGGTGGAAAATGTGACAATCACGGCACATCGCAACAAACTATTGAGAGAATTTATTTTAAACAAAACAGAGTTTAATCACCCATAATACTTTATAAATTGTGTTTTATCACCACGTGAATGACGTGAATTATTCGTGCATTAGTTATAGTACGCGCAAAGGCTCATGGGTAGCAGGGCATCGAAACGATTCAAGAACAACAGATTATAATTTGCTAATGTACTAACCTTGTTTGTTTTGAGCTAATTTGAACAACGTTTAATATGTAGACGATTAATATTTATTAACCGGGACACAATTATTAATATCATAGAAAGCTACCAGAACATCGTAATCGACGTTCTTATTTGACCTAACAGGGCGTCCGTAGTGTAGTCAAACACGCATGCGCAGTGCGGGAGAGACAGAGAAAATGGCAGACGTCTCTTTGGATGAAGTGATACGGCAACGCGGAATTAACGTTAAGGTGCCTGCGAAACGGTAATAAGATGGCTACATTACGATACGAGTAATTGTTCCACAATTGTAGACATACATATTGTAGTAAAATATTAATGGAATAATGAGGCCATGTTGAGCGCTTACTGGTTAATATGAGCTTTTTGGAGCCTGCGCTACAAACTTACTAGCATTAGCTTAATGTTAGGCCTTCACGTTCGTATGTTGTTCAGTTTAGTTCCGAATATAATTCGTTTATTCTTCCAGAAAAACACGATATACCTTAGAAGTTGCAACTATTTTAACTACGACAAATATACATTGTTTGGAAGTGTTAACCTGTAGGTTGCAAGTTTTGTCGTGCGTCTTATTGGCTAATATTAGCATCTAGCTCTCACAGAACTTCGCCTTGTTTTATGTGCGCAGTCGGATTCGAATTGAATGAAATGATGCCGCAATTTACTTAAGATATTACCAAAGTAGCCGACACAATAAGATGAATTCGAGAACGTCGACAAAGTTTGTACAGTTAGCTCGGCACATACCCGGCTAACTTTTTCTTTATTAATTCATGTTTATGCTGCTAGAATGTGAACACCACTGCCGCCATTTGTTAACATTTAACCGTCTGTATGCATTTGTTGTATTTTGGATATTACTTTATTTACTTATTCCTTTCGCCTTCCTTGTAACTATTCTGACTTAACCTCAGAACCATGTTTGGACGGGGTGCTGGGGGAATTGGCAAGACTTTCGATGCTCGTCAAAGGATTGGCAACAATGATGTCCGACAGCGACTTGGTGGAGGAACAGGTGAGAATATCCAGGTTATTGTAGCCATACGACGTTTTCATTCATTCAGGCTGACATTACTGTCTTCTTTCAGGTTTTCCAGTGAAAGATGCCAGAGAAATGCTGGCTCAGAAAGACGCTCGCTTTAAAATCCGCGGCAGGGGTGGCGCCGGAGGCGTCCAGGACGCCCGTCAGATGATCAACTCGCGTAAACAAGGCCAGAGCGTGTTTACGGTCCCTTTACAGACGGCTCAAAAGACAGCAGTGACCCACCAACTCCAGAGCCACACGCTTGTGCCGCAGATCAAGATTCAAGCCAACAACAACTTTGCAGGTGTGAACGCAAGGCTGTTTGCGTCGAACATACAAGGACTGAGCGGGAGAAATGGCGCAATGGGCCATCTTAACAACAGAGTGACAGACGCTCGCGATAGGCTGAGTCTGAAGAGGAGCATTGGTGGGACGCAAGCCCCGGCGACGGCTATGTTGCCTCTTAAAATAACCAAGACTATCCAGGTGAGAAGAAAATACGGCAAACACCACATTAATATGATTTTTTTTAAGTAACCGTGTTAAATGAAAGAACTAAAAATATATATATATATTTTTGCAGCAAACTCCGGGTGGAGTTCTCGGTAGAATGCGTCTCCCCTCACAGGTTGATGGATTTTCCTCTGTTCTAATTTTTACATTTTATTTACTGATGCAATTTTCCATATTTCATTGGGTGTATTGTATTCAAAAGTTCTTTTTTGTCTCTCACAGCCTGTCCCAAATGATCAGGATTGCCCCCCCAGTAAACAACTCAAACTGACTACTTCTAACAATATGCTACAATCACGGGTAAGGCTTGCAGAGTGAGTTCAGAAACTCACCTTGTCGTTCAATAGCGGTGCATTTTTTTCACTAATTAACTTGCAGTTAATTAGTTCCAGACCTGACCATAAGTGATTTTCTGTGAAGTAGGATTTCTTATTTATAAATGGAATATTTTTGTAGTTAAAGCTTAGAAAACATGTCTAGGATGTTCTCGGTGCAATTTTCTTTTTACATTATTAGAGCCCTCTGAACATGATATAGCACCCCTATATTCACTTTTACACTCTTGTTACCTACCTACAGGATGGTACAACAGTTCCACCGTTTTCCATGTCGGGCCCGATAACCAAGGTGGTTAAAAACGATGCCTACTCAGCCCCTCGCCCTCCCGTCCCGGTTGCTCCCACCCGGCCTACCACAGGCGCAGCCGCCCCTCGGCCCTCCGCCGGAGCCTTGAGGCCCGTCTCTCGGGCTCTCCAGCAAAGCTCAGCCGAGCCCAGCGCCGCACCTGCAGCCCCTCAGGTAAATCGTTGCTGTCCCGGCATCACACGTGGGAGAATTTGGCTAATATTGACATAAAAATGATATTGGTATCACATTTTTTTGCCCAAAGCTACACATGTTCTACTGCTGTTTTAATTATTGGCCTTACTAATTACACATTGTATACTTCTAGCCTGTTTTCAGCCCTTTGGAGGGAACAAAAATAACCGTGAACAACCTGCATCCCCGCGTGACCGAGGAAGACATCGTGGTGAGTAGCCCACGCTAATCCCTGTGTTTGCTATCCGGGCGGTCTTCTGTTGGACATGCGCTGACTCACTTGTCGTCTCAGGAGCTGTTCTGTGTGTGCGGTGCCTTGAAGCGAGCGCGCCTGGTGAAGGTGGGCGTCGCCGAAGTGGTGTTTGTCCGCAAAGAGGACGCCGTGAGCGCGTACAGGAAGTATAACAACCGCTGCTTGGATGGTGAGTGTTTGTGACAAGCGTGTGGTTTTATTAAGGGGAACCATTTTGGGGGTTGGGGGGGCTTTCTCAGGCTACCATCCCATTGTTGCGTTTGTGTGTCTCGTCCACACACGCAGGTCAGCCCATGAAGTGTAACCTCCATATTCAGGGAAACGTCATCACTTCGGATCAGCCCATTCTCTTGTAAGTCAGCACAGTGAACGTCATTCTTTAAATTGCTGATAATACTTACGTGATATGGCCTCGTGCTTCCAGGCGGCTCAGTGACACCCCGGGCGCAGGCAGCGGGGCGAAGAAGGACGGCCTCCCGCCCTCCTTGTCCCGCTCCGCCAGTCAGCGAACGTCTCAGCCAACTCCTGAAGTCGATCCTCAGACCATCCTCAAAGCTCTGTTCAAGTCCACGGCGCAGTCCACCTCCACCACCGAGCCCGCCAGCTCGCAGGCCACCGCCTTCCGCATCAAAATCTAAGCGGCGTCTCGTCCCAGTCAGTTGTGCTTAACCGTAATACTGCATCCTCCGTGGTTTTCATCTCAGTGCTTGCGGCATACGCTCATAGTAAAATGATTTGACATATTCATCGTTTATACTCTGAGAGTGCGAATGCGTGGATATGCCATATCCTGTTTTGGTTGTCGTGCTGTCATTCATTCAACGTTAGTTTGCAAACTGGACCAGTAGAAACCAACTCAAATGTTTTTTGCCGCAATTTTTCCGCAAGCCGTCTAATTTGGTTGTATTGAGTGTTTTTAATACGATAGATCGGCAGGCGTGTCTCTACCGTCTGTGACTCGATAAAAGCGACGCGGAGGTCATAGAGTGTACACAATAATCCAAACTATTTCATTATTACAAGAAATGTAGGATTCGCCTTCCTAACTCTAAACCCGACAGGGATTCTTTCAAGATAAATGAAGTCAGCCCTGAATCCTACACGTACTGTTGACGTGATGCAGTTACCAGGCAGTCATGATGTTATTTTAATCGTTGATTGTGTGGCATTCATTATCTTGATTGTGGCTTCAATTAGTTCTCCCCTTTGTCATACGTTACTCAACTTTTGTTTTATACTGTAAATTACTTTTTGTTCCTTTGATTAGTCGGAACAGACTAGAGGTCAGATCTGTCCTTCAAATGTCATCATTAAAATGGAGCTTTGTAGAAGTTGTCTAAAGCTTATTTTTCCCTGGAAATTACAGTATTTACAACCTATTAAAGAGTACATCGGCTGATGGAAACCATAACCGCTCTGATTAAACAAGCCAGCGTTATGAGTAAAAATAGCAGGGCTGTCAAATCATTGCATTTTTACAATGAATTAATTGTGATTAATCACAACATTAAATTTTTACTGTATCTTATGAAGAGAAATATCCATGACAGGACATGAAGATATATATATGAACACCTCCAAATAAACTGAACATTTAAATCTGAAAGACCTTTGGTTATGAGCAATATGGAGTTGCATTCAAAGACACCACGTAATTTAAGTCAACCTTCCCGGCCGTTTTCATAAAGTGGAATGAATGAATGAATGAGTCCCGTAAGTCTTATATCAATGTACCAATATCGGAGCTCTTAAGTAAACAATGCAGATACAGTATATTTAATGTAAACTGCTGGAAAAAATATATTATTTGATATGATGTTCATGTTACATTTATAATGGAAAAATAATTGTATTTTACTACTGTAAAAAAGACGGTAGAATTTTACTTCCGCACTCGGTATTTGAGTTTACTTCCGGTGTGAAAGGTCACAAGCAAGATGGCGCCGACCAAGTCTCGCCGTGCTAACAGCAAGGCGTGTGTTATTCCAGAAGGTTTCACAGGTATTTTCACACTGAAATTCGTCATTATCTTATGATTTATGTACATTGTCAACTTAAATTGATCTCAATGTTCTGTATGGCCTACATTTGTAAATATTTAATCTTTTACCGAGCGAGTCCACCAGGACTCGGAACCTACGCCACTAATGCTTTGACTGTGGATTTTAAATGTGTCTCCAATTGTTATTGTTGCAGTGTTGCCCTTGAAATTTTACTCTGACACGAAAGCCCAACACAGCTTGTACGTGAAAGAGCACAAAGTTCGGGTAGAGAAGAGTTCCCACAGACCGCTGGACAAGACGTTGTTTGTCCTCAACATCCCCCCGTACTGCTCCGAGGTACATTTTATACCCATTGTGTGTTTTCATCTTTAAATTGCTTCAACCACGTCGCTTACCGAGATTTTATTTCATGTGAATATATTTTGCATAAATAATAAAGTAATCAATAGTTCATTATGTCTTCCAGGATGTGGTCAAGCAGCTCTTCTCCCAGTTTGGCCCTGTGAAGTCTGTGGAGTTGGGCGAGCACCCAGGCGCGTTCCACTCTGGTCCCAAACCGTCCAAACACTTCACCCCAGCCCAGAAGCAGGTAGACCGGCATTCTACTGTGTATTGTCAACTTTACTTGTAAACAACTTCTCATCCTTGCTTTCCTTTTTTTTTTGTCTTTTCAGTGTTTCAAAGTTGGTTACATCGTGTTCCTTAACAGCTCCAGCATCGCTGCAGCTAAATCTCACCCCAGTAACGTGCCTTTGGTTGTCTGCTCCACACAACACACCGTGAAGACCGGAGTCCAGAGTGAGTCGACTGATTACTACCTCGTATTTTGGCTACCTCGTATTTTCTTATTAAATTGACATTTTTCTGACACGGCAGAATGGATTCAGCAGTACAAGGACTCCTTCGTTCAGCCAGACAAGCTACAACAAATAGTCGACGACTTCATGAAGAGCTTTGACAAAAGCAAAGCAAGAGTAAGTCCAATTCCTTTGTTATTTTAAAGCCTTTATTAGCGCTCCACTGCTTGGCCTCATTGTGTTCTCTTCATCTCTACCAGGAAGAGGAGCGACAGAGAAAAGAGTTGGAGCAACAAAAAGAGGACGAGGACGGCTGGGTGAAAGTCACCAGGGGTCCCAAGGGCAACAAGGCCCGCCCCCATAGCGAGGCCGCTAACAGTCGGACGCTACGGAAGGAGATGAGGAAGAAGAAGAGGAAGGAGCTCCTGAACTTTTATTCTTGGCAGCATAAGAACACCCAGAAAGAACGTAAGTTGGCTTTTCGGAATATTGTTTACAGTAGATCCCTGGTATGAATACCATAAATGGGTACACTAACATACATATACAAACATACGACAATACGAGACGGTATGTGTAAGCCATTATTCATTGTATAGGAACAGATTAATTCGTAGTAACAGTCCAGTCTTAGGCCTGGTCATCAGGTCTCCTGTGGCGCCATCGCCCAGTTGGTCCTCCATGCTAGCAGTCCCAGATGGCGCCACGTCTAGATAATCCACACTGCTCGCCTCTTGTAATTCCATTCAGGATGGATTATTGTTTTTACATTATTTACTGTGCTGCAAGTTTTGTTGAAGGCTAGTGCTGCTAACCTCACGGGGCTCCGCCCTCTTAAGGCTTTATGCTTCAGCGTTGCTAGCGGCCAGCTCCTCCCCCGTCAAAAACTTCTGGCATAGCTTGATGTGCACTCCAAAAAATGTCTAACCTTATTTTAACAGCAATTAAGAAAAAAAAACAATTTCCAGCTTCTCCCTCCAGCAGAAGCACAATTTTAATCTGCCAAAATAAATAACGGAGCAAATTGAGGAGCATTTTAACTAAGAAATTCACAAATAAGAGCACTTGCATAATTCCTCACCCAATGACAAGGGTTGCCAGATGTGGGAAATAGCCAAAAATATAGGACTACAGGTGAAAACTTGGGACTAACCTGTGGATAAATGTTTGCTGCCCCTAGTGGCTGTAGCAGTGAATTGCAAGTCACGTGCTCACCCCCCTCTGAATGATTGTACAACAGAGTTAAAGATGCAGCCAAGATGGCCGCCCTAGTGACTAACGCTGGAGCGTAAAGCCTTTACACCTACATCTAGTTGTTGGTTATACATTCTTTAATATCATAATTATGTATCCGTCTTTTGACTTACTGTTCAATCTTCTTATTTCAGATATTGCGGAGCTGAGGAAAAAGTTTGAGGAGGACAAACAGAGAATAGCGCTCCTGAGGGCCCAAAGAAAATTCAGACCTTATTAAGATCATCTGGATTCTCGTGCTCATTCTGGTCACATGACAGGACAGAATCTTGCAATGAGTTTGTCATCAATCTGCTCTGCAAGGCTCCATGGTGCATTCAGGACTGCTGGGAAGTAGGAAATATGCCACTTGGAATTCCAAGTTCTTGTCTCTAAAGCATTCCAGTGGAAAGTACGCCATCATAGCATCATATGTACTTTATCAGTTGATGTTACAGAGAAAAATACAAAAGTGTGGATTTTTACTTTGGTACTGGTGTATTTGTGTATTGTTCTGGTATTGTTGTGCTTATTCAAGGTTGATTCCGAACGCTTTCAATCCCTTAGCCCGTAGCTCAGCGTGCTAAGACTTAATCCCTAAACCAAAACCTGCATGAAGTGAAATATTTATTAGGATATTGCATCTTCATCTCGTGCATTACAATGACGTGCTGCGTCTGGCTTGTGGCACTTCCTGTTCCTCAGACACATCAGCATCATCACCATCATCAGAGCAGCCCCGGTGCCAGTCAGGATAAATGTCACCTGAAACACTTAAAAAAAAAAAAATCCCACAGCACGACTACAGTGGACTGAATTATGGCCTCAGGGAGACTTACCGTTCTTCTGAATCCATGGATTCTCCTCAGGTGCTGTGTTATTCTGACCCAGCAGCAGAGGGCCTACGGAGGTCAGCTGGGAGGCGTGTGCTTTAAATAAAGCCTCTCTTCTTCGTCTCCCCCCTTCCTGTGCTGGGGGGTACATTCTGTTAGTACGGACGACCGCAACTTGCAGTTTTACCGTCCAAAAACATGTTATACAGTATTTAAAAACAGTAGTCAAGGACTACTACCACCCTCAAGCTCGTCGATTGGCTGAAGTGTCTTGCTAACGTGATTGACAGCGGCGACAACCAATCAGTGAGCGCCTATAGTATTGAGTTTGCCTGAGATGGACTTAGTTCGGCTTTTTCAATAATTGTCAATATTTTCACAGGCTATCGATCGTAATAACTGTGTGTAATTATAATTGGCATTAATATTACTCAATAGGCCTGTACTAAGCATTAATTTATTCATTTTCTACCGCTTTTTCCTCACGAGGGTCGCATGTCAAACTTAAAAAGGTAAGCTAGTAATATGTAGTATTATACACCGGTCGCTAGGTGGCGGTAATGTTCCATTGATAACTTAGTTCGACTTTTTCAATAATCAATCTTCAATAATTGTCAATATTTTCACAGGCTATCGATCGTAAGAACTGTGTGTAATTATAATTAGCATTAATATTTCTCAATAGGCCTGTACTAAGCATTAATTTATTCATTTTCTACCGCTTTTTCCTCAGGAGGGTCGCATGTCAAACTTAAAAAGGCAAGCTAGTAATATGTAGTATTATACACCGGTCGCTAGGTGGCGGTAATGTTCCATTAGTGAGCTAATAGGCACCACTGCTAATGCGATTCTCCCAATGATAATAAATCTCCCCACAAATTTCCCCACTGAGGGACGAATAAAGGCATATCTTAAATCTCAGTCGTTTTCTATAAATATGCGTTTTACATATTGGGCAATGCAAGTGTCAAAGGTGACAATAGGTGTCATTTTCATGATTTAGAAGGTTAAGTTTTAAAGTATTTGAATTACAAAGAAATTGACAGCAATAAACGAGGGCTTGATGTACAGTACTCACAAGTGATGGCACACGGTTGTGCACAGTCAACCTCTTCTGTGCAGATTTCCACCCAGCAATAGAAGTACACCTGAGAAGATACACCATGAAAGCGTCAGAGATATCAAAAAGACATTTTTAATCGTGTCACCTCCCCCCCCCCCGCCTTACTTCCTCCACACTTGGCTCCCCTTGCTCCAAGAAGGCGAAGGTCTTGACATCAAATCTCCTGACTTGGGAGCGGGATTGTGTTTTTCCTTGCTTGTCCACAGGAACAGAACTTCTGGAGTCATCCAACGGGTTGGGGCATCTATCCAGGAAGAAGTCAAGATGCCGGCTCCGGTGCACCAATCATCCCCAAACCTCACGGCCTTACCCGTTGTAGAGAAGCGTCCACACGGAATGTCGGGATGCTGGGTAAGCGAAGCAGTCGCGTACGTGCAGGGAAAGCGTGGGGTCCGGGGACGGCTGGGCGATGGAGACCTCCACATATGCGGCCTTACGCAGTGGCATCATCAGTGGCAGCTGGTCCTCAGGAAAGAAAAACTTAAAAGACGCATCTAGGAGGAGCAAATCATCCCAAATATTGTCTCAAGGTTTTTAACTGACCAGCAGATCTCACTACGTTTTATTACCTGTGGCCATTCTCATCTGCACTTTGATGGATCCCAGAGCAACCACGGGCGGCGGGTTGGTCACCGTGTGCCGGGAGGGGAAATTGACTCCACGTCTGACGTTGGAAGCTTTGGATTCACACTCGATCCGCAGACTAGAAAATGAATCCAATTGGTCACGAGCTCGGATTCGGCAGAAAGCGAAGAATGCAACGTCAATTACCGAAATGGAGAGCGGTTGTTGTCTGCACGGTGCTCATGCAACTCCTCCACCTCCAACTCGTAGATGACGACATCTCCGTCCACCTAAGAGGCAAAATGGGAGTCATGTGATATCAAACACAAGCATTCATTCCTGTGGGAATTATGCTACGACAAGGAATATCTGACCCTGCAGAGGTGTTCCCGTTTCACTGGGATTAGCTTCCGAGATCATTAATACACCCATGAAAATGTCTGTACAATTTTTTTTATGTGTATGTGTGGACGTAAACACACAATGTTTACTATTATGTCAATAATAAAATATATATTACAGTATATGATCTAGGGCTGCACGGTGGTTGAGTGGGTAGCGCGTATACCTCACAGCTAAGAGACCTGAGTGAATGAGAGTCAAGATTATGTCTTATTTTCAATTATTATGTATATTACGTATATCGGATAATGCGAGTGTAAAAGATAACTATAGGGGTGTTATATCATGTCTAGAGGGCTCTAATAATGCTAATCCTATTTAGAAGTTTAGTACTGTTTGTCAATAAACGCTGAGTATTTAGACTTTTAAACTTCAAAACGTTTCAGCACCGGCAGGCTAGTGGTTAGCGCACAGGTGACACAGCTAGGAGACCCGAGTTTGATTCCGCCCTCGGCCATATCTGTGTGGAGTTTGCGTGCGTTTTCTCCGGGTACTCCGGTTTCCTCCCACATTCCAAAAACATGCTAGGTTAATTAGCGACTCCAAATTGTCCATAGGTATGAATGAGAGTGTGAATGGTTGTTTGTCTATATGTGCCCTGTGATTGGCTGGCCACCAGCCCAGAGTGGAGCCCGCCTCTCGCCCTGAAGACAGCTGGGATAGGCTCCAGCACCCCCTGCGACACTAGAAAATGAATGAGTACATGATCTATGATAGACATAGCGGAGCTTCAAATCCTCCTTGCTAGCTTGAATTTCAGATCAGCATTTGCAATAATACAGACCGTTTTAGTTATTGTAATTCAGCTCCCGTCTCGGTATTAAAAACATTATGGAATTGGGGTCTTACTGCTGTTTCCTTTTCATGGCAACATATCAGCGACTGTGCATGGGCGTCCACCATAATGGACGTTCCGACTCTTAACGTAATTGAACGCCATGACAGATTTACGGAATGGGAGTCAGCATGTGTGCACGACCTTTGCTGTAACCCCGCAGTCCGTGACGGGAATCTTAAAGACGGCGGTGTCCGCGGTGGCCATGGCAGGGATGCACCGCGGATGATCCTTGACGACGAGGCTTCTCGGGTCCGTGGGGGGGTCTGCGTCTGTTGCCTTCACCGAGAACACCAAGTGTCCATCCAGGGAGCAGGCTGGACACAGAACTCAATGAAGGTGGCGTTCAAATTTGACATAAATTTCGACTTAAGAATCTTACCGTGGAGTTTGTAGAAGCAGGTTGAGTCGGTTGGATCGAAACAGCAACCCAGATTGCCGCAAGAATCCCTCAACGTTCTGCGTTGGCCACATTTCACCCGAAGTTCTTGGTGCACCGCGCAGTTTCCAGGAGATGCTAGAAGAAGATGGTTTTAGTTCAGCAAAGTTTCCACCACGGCTTCTCCAGTCCACATGCGACTGTCAATCAAAGGAACGGCTTTATGCCAAACTGATTCATGACCCAAATCGCCCGCACTCACGTGGAGGTGCGAGGCGTGTCCTCTCCCGGGATGACCTTAGAGGACAGCTGATATTTACCCAGAACCATCCATCTTTTCCTGTCAGCTGCACTTGCAGAGGGACGACCACTTTGCTTCCCTGGAGGTTTAAAAAAAAAAAAAAAAAAAAGCACACAACTGATGGTGTAATGCTACAGCTGCTACCTTTAAGAAATTCAATTCCGGTGCATAATGATAGTGCTTTACCTTGACTTGAGCGTAGCAGCTGTCATATCGGCTGAAGAACACCAGGCTCTGGTTGTTCCGTCGACCCGCCTGGACTCCGCAGGAGCCCTCAGACCGAGGAACCGCGAATGTGGACCCGGCCGCGTCTGCCGTGACAGCAACAGGCACATCATTTCCGTGTACAGAAATCGAACCTGTTGACCTGTAGTCGCACCTTTGACTCTGGGATTACTTTTGACCTTGGACCTGAACACGGCTTTCATTCCCCGGTGAGAGCAGGTGACTCTCGGCAGGACCAGTTTTTGCCTCCGGGACGGTGTCGAGCTCTTCTTCGAACACGGACAGTGTGGAACGTTCAGTATCAAAATAAAAGAAATTAAAGAAAATTGAGCAAAATTGCAATTCATCTCCTTGTAGGTGGGATGTTTTTACTCTGTCGACTCACGGTGGGGCCTTCAAGTTGAAGCAGGCGGGTGTCACGTGACAGATTAATTAGCGTTAATTGGTTAGAAGCCTGCTGCAGACCACTTCGGATTAACACTGGCGCTCAGAGAAGTTAGCCTAAAAGTGTCTTAGTGTGAGTACGCCTTTAATTGGGTGGCTGAAATGAGTCAAAGGATACACATTTAGAACTTACTTACGTACACACTAGCAAACAATACACTTTTAAATTTCCACAAATGATTCATAGCAGTCATTTCATTTGTTTTCAGCCTTGCGGCTCATATATAAAAAACACTAAATCATACGTGGCATTTTCACTTCTTGGAATAATGGAAATGTCAATCAAAACGACGTTTTATGTAAGTTGTTTACAGCTTTTATTTTGTACAGGAAGTGACGAGGCAGCCCAGCTGCTGCCGTGACGTCACGCCTGTGACGCCTCGGAGCGTTCCTGTCAGTTGCGCACGAGCAGAGCCCAACGCAGGACGCTTCCGGAGCCATGGCGTTTAACAGAAATCACTCTCACAACGGCCGGGTTTTGATTAACAACGGAGAAAGGTAGGTGGCTGGTACTTGTAGCGGAATCAAACAAATCGGCGGACCGTGGCCTCGCCCGTCGGCTGTGTGTACTTTCCAGTGCCATGTCAACAGGCTTGCTAGCTTAGTGGCCTACTTTAGCGTTAGCTTGGCAAACGCCACTGTGCCCGCGGGCAGTGTTCATGTGATTCCTTTCTAAATGCTTCTTACCGAACTGGTGACCAAATTGAGCCGATTACAATGACCGACTCTGTTCCTTCTCCTGTAAATGCCCTTTTACAGGTTGGTGGCTGCTAAGCTAACTTTCCAAACAGGAAGTAACTCGCTTGGCTGGATGTTGACATCGTCATCGACATGTCAACATGCTACGTCGTATACTTGTTAGAAGCTCATTAAAGTAACTAGTAGGCTTAATAACGTAAAGCTTGCAAATAATAAGTGTAATAAATGATTACTAACACTAACCCTAAAATTAAATGACGTAATGAAAGGATGCAAGGGCCACTTTGATATTTTCTCATCGATGGTAGCAGTTTAAACCGCTATTATTAATATGAAGTCTTTGCATGTGTTTTATAGTTGTCATTTTTGGATAGTTAAGTTGGGAAAATTAAATTTTTTTGTGAATAAAGTCATAATATACTTTATTCATAAAATATGTAAAAAAAAATTAATTATCCAAAAATGACAGTTTGCTTTTGTTGTGCTTGTTGCTCATAATGTTCAGACTCCTCATAATATTATTTTTGTAAAATTGCAACTGCGTGTAAGAATAAGCCCTTTCCTCTTAATATTTTGACTTTATTATTATAAACTACAGCTATTTTTTCCATTCCAGTACAGAATATTTATTCCCAGGATATTATGACTTTATTCTCATATTAAACTTTACAGTAACTTTTTCAAAAATGACAACTTTATTTATTCTTTTGTTTGTGTCATAAAAAACTTTCAAATTTCAACTTTATGCAACTAAAATTATTATGATTTGATATCATTCTAGTCGGACTGACAGCTGTGTTTATTATATATAAATAGCAAATGACTGCTAAGCTGTGCTAAGCTTGGAAGAAGAGTAGAAGTGAGGCGTGATGTGAATAATTCCCATTTGTTTTTCCTTCTCAGTGTTTTAAGGGAATGTAAGAACGTGGAGCTGTCATTCAGTGATGTCACCTGTAAGACGGACCTACTGAAGGGGACCAAGAAGGGCACCGTGTACCTGACGGCATACAGGGTACGGCCCACCATGTATCCTACAAATGTAACAATTGTACCTGGTTTCATGTCCTCTTTTTTTTTTTTTGGTGCCGGTTTAGATGGTGTTTGTGTCCAGTAGTACAAAGGATTGCCTGGGTTCTGCCATGTTCCCCTATTATCTGATGAAGGGCTGCAGCATTGAGCAGCCGGTCTTTGCTGCCAACTACATTAAAGGGACGGTGTCAGCCGAGCCGGGCGGTAGGTGGCTTGATTTCACGTTCACGACATAACGCAGCGAGCGATACGTTGGACCAACTTTCTGTCTTCTGTTATCAGGTGGCTGGGAGGGTCAGGCACACTTCAAGTTGTCGTTCCTGAACGGAGGAGCCATCGAGCTGGGCCAGCATCTCTTCAAACTGGCAACCAACGGTTTCGTATTTAGCTTCCGGTATTGCAGTGTTGGGTTTTGGCACAATTGATTGCAAAACGCGTCTTGCCTCACTTGGGTTGCAGCTTCTCGTGCGACGCCCACCCACAACGGCGCTTCTTCACATCACGGCTACCCTTCACCCGGAATGATGAACGGCTATGCTCCGCCTGCTCCGCAAGGCTATCCGTATGCGCCCCTTCCTCAGCAAAATGGGTACTACCCGCCCCCTCCGCCCCCTGCCGCCGGCAACATGGGCTACCCTTATCCAACAGCCGCCACAGGTGCACAAGGCAGTACTTTGGCTTCTTCCTGTCAATCATAACAAACTCAATACATTTTTTTTTATTTTCCAGGAATGTACCCGTTAGGATATGACTACATGGCTCCCCCTCCCCCGTATCCCGGACCGCCCCAAAACTGGGCTCCACCCCCTCAGAACTGGACAGCTCCAGCACCTCCAGGTCTGCCCCCTCTGCCTCTCGTTAGTTTTTCCTCATCCGTGTCTGCGTCACTGCACCCGTCAGATGTGATCCGTCTGTCCCAAAGTGAATCACTTTAAATCACGCCACCTAAAAAAAGAAGGAAAAAAAAAAGAGTGATGCTTATGATTTCTCATATGCTGTAATAATTTGACTGTGCTGTATCAGTCGCTAGGCGTCTCTATTTTAGTGTTCGTCCTAGGGCTGTGACAGATGGTGTTTACTTGGGGGGTTGGAAGCGTTTGCCACAGGACTGTTATCTATTTGTGGCAATGGTGGGTGGGTGGAGAGACATCATAGCCTAATTAGCATAACCATTCCACGTGAAGTGGTATGTTTTTGCCTTTTTTGTGAGTGGCGGCCGTCTCTTATGCACTTGAAGTGATCCCGTAGCCTTCATGTTAGTGTTGCGCAATGTTAATGTTAGCAGAGAATAATAGGAGTCTGAAGGTTACTGTAGGGGTGTTATTTCATGTCTACAGGGCTCTAATATTGGTAAAAACTGCTCTAAATTAAACCTTACTCTGAAAATGGAAAGGAAAGGAATCCTTCACCTACTAAGCTCTTCACCGTGATGAACAACAGTCAGACCTGTTTATAAACATAATGTCATGTGTCATGTGATGGATGGCTGCGGACTGTTAATGGCTGCTCTGTATTCTATTTGACCGCAGGGCCGGGTAACGCCAAAGCAGCCGAGGCAGCAAACAGCGCATACTACAATCCCAGCAACCCGCACAATGTGTACATGCCCACGGTAAGCCCACGGTACCTCCTTATTTGTTCCAAGCGTGTGGAAGTGTCATGTGACTTTGTCCCTTATTGCTGCCTAAATCACACATTGTATGGTTTGTTTCATTCCCTCAAAGGAGCGGCCTCCTCCGTACGCACCTTATCCAAATTCTCCTGACAAGAAAGACAACTAAGGCTCAAAACACCGTGACACTTCCCCTCTGATCTTCTAAAGATGGTTACCTGATAGCAAAGTATTATATATGCCGTATATATATATGATAAGGATTTCTTACCAAGCAGTCATATTGCTTCAGAAAATTTCCATTTTATGAAATGGCGTTTTGCAACTACATCCTGGAAGAAGAAGAAAAAAAAAAAAGTCCTCGGTGGCATAATTTGCTGGTCAGGGGCGCTGTTTGGAACCGAAAGACGGGGGGTGGGTGGGGAGGAATGTATTTTTTATGGCAGATATTTATCACTAAACACTTTAATGATTGAAGTTACAGTAGCTATTAATAACCCCAAATATGACCAATGTATTTTTGCAGTGTCATTTAAAGGACTGTACTGTTTCCTATACCGTTTCTGGGTTGTGTGTGTGTGTGTGTGAGAGTGTGTGTATGAAAACTAGAGTGGGTTGAATAGCGGGATTCCCAATTCTTTGGCGATTTAAAGCATTTAAAGCAACATTTGTGTGACCAAGACGATCCTGCTCTCATCACATTTTCCATTGCATCCATTACAATCGTCGTCAAGTGTGCAATATTCCCATTTCATATTGGTTGTAGTGGAACAGCAGGGACGATCCCAGTGACCCCCGTGCTCTTAACCTTCTATTGTATTCATGTATGCAAAGGCAAGCTGAAACCAGAACACTCCTCTCCCTGTAATTAGGCCAGTGTGCAGTTACCAGGCTTTGTCATTTAGAAAACGGCCTCCTGTAAAAAAAAGCTGAGCATTTATTTCCAATTAGCACCTATTTACACTTCTTTGCACACTTTTAGTTGGGAGTTATCTTTTGCTTCCATCGTCGAACGTCTGTGGATTCATAATACTTGGATGAATTTTGTTTCTTTACTGAAATCTAATAAATTTGACATTTATTGAATATAGTACTTCCTGAGTTTTTGCAGTGATTTATTTAATTTTTGCATGCAACAAAGGGTGGAGTGTTTTTGTTTTACGTGCTTTTCTGCGGTGCTCATCTGGTGAGATGATGTCATTGTCTAACTTGCATCATTGGCTGTGATTCAGCTGGAATTTTTATAGATGCCGGGAGACAAAAAGTGAGCAAAAAACATGAAAAGCAAAACAATACTACAGTCATGGGTATTTAGTTATTTGGGGCCCTCCACATCCTTGTACTGGACTGACACGAGTTGGAGCGACAAGCTACATTTGCAGACAGTCCCGTTATTATGTGTTTATTTACGAGGGTGAAGATGTAGCGTCAAATTTTGAATGTTTAGGAACCATAAAGACATCATTCCATCACACATTTGGTACAAAGAAGTGAACACATTTAATGTTACTGTCCTATTTGACAACACGAGCAATACATTTATTCTTTTATTTTGTGAAAGACGAGCCATTAAAGTACTCGGTCTTAGCACACAGTCACACTGTACACACGTATCACATACGAAGAAATAAAACTAGATATGCACAAAAACAGACTTCACCACATGAAACGGTTACACTTTAACGTAGAATCACTAAGTGACATTTTTCAAATTCACGATACAAAGCGCTTGCCAGCAAACTTCCTGTTGCAGCCATTCCATTCTACTTTATGGCTTTTATTTGCAGTTCTTATTAGAACAAGAGCAGCTGTGCTATTTTTAGTACTTTTAGTACTTTTAGTCAAGTTGTCTACCTGTGTGTTGCTGAAACCTGAAATATATGCAAAACACTAATTAATCTAAATTAATTAATCTAACTCTAAGGGGAGTTAGTGTCTTTTCTACTCCACACCACGTTATATTTTTCACCCATCGCTGGTCCCTTGGCCTAAGCCTACCACAGTGATCCGTAATATTTTTATTAGACTCACAAACATATTTAATACTACACTTGCCTTGTGCTTCAGCAATATGAGGAATTATGTTCCATGACCAAGAAAAGCATGAAGTGGCAGTACGGTCCCTTCTCTCCAATCAAATCAAGCTGCGGGGAGTCAGAAGGAGCAAAACGGGTGCTACGGCTCATCCTGTATAAACCACACCTCGTTGCGGCGTCCGTAAGGCTTGATTGGCGAGTCGTAGCTGCAGCAGAAGTACTGCTTGCGCTGGAAGGGGGCCGTCTCGCCGAGGGTGCGCGTCAAACGCAAGGCCTCTGCTCGGTACTCGCTCTCGCCCGCAAAGCCTCCGAACTGCCTAAAAAAGTAGAAGAATACGGTCAGTCAAGCATGGATACTAATATTTCAGACCGTGTAATAACTATACATATCTATTTCATCGCACGGATTACGACAGGAGACAAGAGGCTTGTTTGGAACCCTCGTTAAAAAGTATTTCGTTAGCCCCCCCGCAGTGACTGGGAGTGATGGTGAGAAAGCTGTACATCAGGCATCCCAAACTCGCACAATTAAACACAAACTACTACTATAGCAGGCTTCCCAGCATGCTTTGTGGCACTTTTTGCCGACTAAATACTTGACTACATCCAACGGTGTGAGACGCTGACACCTACAGGGTGTAGACGGTCATGCCGGGCCGGTCGTCGATCTTGATGGCACTGTCTGTGGGCGTCGGGGGGCTTTGCTGGTAGACTGACGGGATACGGATGGCGACCACCAGACGGCGGGATAGAACGCCGTCGTTGCGAGGGTACACGGTGATGATGATGGGTGCCGCCGTGCCCATGGCTTCGCCTTGTTGACAGATGGGAATGGTGGTGTCAGAAGGTCAGGGATTGAATATCGCACAGGAGAATTAGCTTAAGAATAATGATAAATGTTAAATATCTCTAATACGTATGATCAATAGACATAAACTTCATAAAGCAGGTCCAAAACCCAAATAAATAGCACGATTGTGATCCACTATTCCTTACCTTGTTCATTGCTTCCGCCAATGTACATGAGCAGCTTCCTCACCAGCTCCCCCGTCGCCTGGTCAAACGTGCGTCCCTCAGAGGACACGACGGCGTATTTGGCAGCGTCATAGCGCCGTACCTCAAAGCCTACTCCATCCTGGGTGGGGGTGGGGGGGGCAGCAGCAAAACAGTCACATTTTGGGCATCGGTGAGCGGTTAACTGGCTTGTTGCGGGGTCGTGCGTGCGCTTCAAGGTCTTCAGAGAGAATGTGTTTGTCGGATATTTCGGTCTTCCGCACAATTGCGCACACATGGGTGTGTGTGAAAGGAGCGCGGCCCGGATCAAAAGGTTGAGATGAAAACATTTTTTTTTTTTTTTTTTTTTAGCACTAATGTGATTTCATGTCTCCTCCTCCTGAGTTCAGTCAGGCTAACACATTATAATAGGCCGCAGATACACAACCTTACGTAACGCAAGCTAACGCAACGTGCGACCCCCGGCTCACCATGTTGTCGTGATGCAACACGTGATGAAGTGTGGAGTCGCAGCTACGCTACTGTGTGAGATGACCTTAATAGGTTTTGAGAGAATCTGGTCAGAAATGGTTAAGGCGTGTCTTCACTGTGTTTACACGCTTACGGTACATAGTGACTCAATCTGGCTTTCTACAAGGTCGCCGGCGTCACATTTAAAGGTCAATCATTCTACTCCAGTGTCATCTCTACGTTGTCTTAGTATAAGGGAACCTTGGTTAGTGTCCAGCAGGACAGAAATCATGTAAATCCAATTAGTCTGTTCCAGAATGTTAACACAAAAAACATTTATTTAGTTTTACATGAAATAAACTATTCAAAATACATATAAATAAATGATAAATGAACATTTACCTTCATCAAAGACGTAATTGTTGCTATAGACACGATGTGGCAGCGACATCGACACGGACACCACCTTCCTGTTTTGCCATGAGTTATTTCTTGAATTCAGTCGTGTTTCTCACCTCAAGTCTCTGCTTTTCTTTTGATCACGCCTGCTAAACGACCCAAAACTGAGCCGAAGAAAGCTGATATTTTGATAAAGACGCCCGAGAAACACGACGGAATCCAAGAAATAACTCATGGAAAAACCGGAATGTTGACCTATCTGCCACATTGTGTCTTTGGCAAAATGCTGAAACTTTCAACTTTCTTTGGCTCCATTTGGGGTTATGTTGAGACTCAGAGACTTAATGTGAGAAAACTATTGAATTCAAGTTATAACTCATGGCAAAACAAGAAGGTGGTGTCCTGTATTCTTGTATTCTCTCTTGATATCGGTATCAGATTTTTCCCGATCATCTGAAAACATTGAATTACATTTGACATTTGCCCGTGTGTGTGTGTGTGTGTGTGTGCGCACCGCCAGGTCGCTCCTCTGTATTCCGTGTCAGTTTTAATTAAGAGTGTACCGTGTCAAGAGTCAGGTGGGGGCCCAAAGCATCGGGTGACAATCTCTGATTTCAGTGGCCAGTGTAAGTCCGCTTTAGAGATTTGACGATCCCCCCCGCCTCCAGCTTTTGACTTTTCAACAGTCTTTAATGAGGATCACCCTAACGGACATGGCGCTGGCCTTGGAAACGTCTGGCGGCTCGTCCCCGACCAGCGTCCGTGCTGACAGAGTGAAGTTATCACATATTGTACGTCCGTTTCAGCACAGACGCTCACGGTCTAATTAAAGATTCAACACGCGTGCTGTGTTGTTGTGGCTGCGTCCCGCATGGAACAAAATCATGTAAAAAAAAAAAAAAAACGGTCAGTATGGTACAGTGCAGCTGTACATCTGTTTATCGGTTTTGTATATGGAATTGCAATGAGTGCTTCCCAGCATGCTTTGCCGCACTTGTTTTGATGTAGTTAGTTTAGTAGTAGTAGTATTTTACCTGCGTGTGGTTACTTGCTGTCATTTTTGTGTGGACAGCGTGGGATTTCCTTCCTGCAGCTGTCAGACTCCATAACAAAAACGGATAAAAAAAAAAAAATCCTGTGCAATAAACCGTGCAATAAACTGTGGCTTGACCAACATGTACATAGCTGTAAATAGTCTATAGAACCACTTGATTGGTATTACCTTGATTTGACACTTTTGCTACCGTAAACCTGGCCACAAAATATGGTGCTGCAATTTTGTGGACCCCCCCCCACTGGATCACCGCCAATGGAAATGGTGTTTATTCCATCGTGTCTATCGATTTTCAATGGACGCTGCGCTACAGGGTGGTTACCACCAGTCACCGGCCAGCCAAACGACAAGCGAAATGATTAATTAAGTGGATTAATTATGTGGATTAATTACATAATTTACGTGGATATTCCAGTACTAGCCAGTACTAGCAAGAATACTAACCAACACGGGCCAATTAAAACCGTATGTGACTAGTAGTTGGCTCTGGTTGTGAGCGCGTTGTTCATCGGGTTGCCGATGCGTTGGTGATGAATTTCGCCAATCACGTTTTTTTGTTTGTTTATCGCTTCCTATTATTCCTGGTCTTATTGGACACTTTTGGAGCCTGTGTGTAAATGTGACAGCCTGTGTAGTCGTAGATGATGTCCACCAATAAACACAACCCCCCCCCACATGCCTCCAATGCGTATTAGCAGCAATGCATTGTGGGTCAAAGGGGCACATGTTGAGAAGCACATAGCTGGGGGGCATAGCTCGGCTGGCTTCACTGCACTCTCTACAACGTATAAGACAGGAAACATAATAAGGAGTGGAGGAAAGGTCGTGCCCCCCACCCCCACCCCCCCAAGTGACGTCACTGCCCTCATCGGCATAAGGGTTGACCACAAGCACGTCTGACCCTAAGATCAGGTAGCTCTCAGGGAACAAAATACAGCCAAAGCGTTTTTTATGCTAGCGTCATTTGCGTATTAAAGTTAATTAAACACGTCCACATGATTGACGTACCTTGGTCTCCGTGCTCAGCAACTTATATTCCGTCTCCTCGGTGTTCCCGAAGAGCGAATTCTTGATCATGCCAAACATGTCGCTCTCTCTCTCTCTTCGCTTCTTTCCCCTTTTTGGAGTCTTATCGCCTCGGTCGCTACTCGCTCGGTCCTTCGGCTCTTCGGCTCTTCGGTCCTTCGGCTCTCACCCAAGAGTGGATGTGATGGCTGCTCCTCATCAACATATTGTACGGGCACAACTTGGAGATGCTCACCACTCTCCTCCTCCTCCTCCTCCAAGGGAGGGAGGGAGGGAGGGAGGGAGGGAGGGACACGATGGATGCTGTGTCTCCGCCTTCCTCTTCTTCCTTCGCCCTTGAACGGCACATAGTAGCGGTACTTGTAAAAGTACTACTTCAGAGCTTTGGGCTGGGCGATATCGATCTTTTTTTTTTTTTTTAAGGAAGCCCGTTCCCGCCATTGAAAGAACAAAAATTAGAAGATAAAAGGTCGAAACTATGACAGACAATTATGAGATAAGAAAGTCGTAATTATGAGGCTAAAAGGGCGAAATTACGAGATAAAAAAGTCATAATTACGAGATAAAGTCCAAATGATGAGATACGAACTGCGCATGTGCAGCCAACCTCGCTGTCGCCTTCAGTCACATAGCAGTGGGCACATGCGCAGTTTGTATCTCACATTTCGACTTTAGCTCATAACTACGACAATTATGAAGTATATTTTGCTAATGCCGACACTGACAGCAATTCTTTTGTACTCATTGAAAGATTTTGTGATTAATTAAACACAGAACATTTTTTTGCCATAAAATATTAAAAAATCTTATTTGCCTCTTAGTTCAAGTTAAAGTTACTGTTCAGCATCTTTGAATAACCTGAAATACTCTTACTACTAGTATATAGTATAGTAGTATAGTATAGTTAACATGTTTATATGGTCATCACATGACAATAATAATGAAAATTGTATTTAATTATTATTAATACAGTTCCAATTAAATGTAGACAATTTAAAACAAAAACAAAATTTCCAATTAAAAGTTCCAATTAAATGTAGACAATTTAAAACAAAAACAAAAAATAAAATAAATGTACACAATTTTATACTTACTATATTATACATTTTGTATATTAATATGTATGAAATTAATTATTATATCATTATTTACATCAAATGTATGTTCTAATTGTATTGCTAAAAACTCCTAACTCCAAACTTCCTAATGAATGAGGCAATATTTGGGAGGACAGATGTCAGGACATCGTTGGAAGCCATCACTCCCCCAAATATTACCTCATTCACGGCGAAGAGTGGCTCCCAACAAGATTTTGAGGACGGTCGTTCACCAGCCGTGCATTTGAATCCAAATCTATGGAGGTAAACTCTTGCATAACCTGTTATATGATCATACGCCCGTGGTCCTGTTAGCCCCGTCGTCATGTTGGGAGTCTGCGCCTCCTTTAGTGTGCTATGACCGTGCTCCAGGAGGCGCACGCAACGTGGATGCTCGTGAATGGCGTTCTACCCTCCGCTTATTGTGCATTATTAATTGTGACACAAGCCTTTGGTTTGTCAGAATGCACTGGAAGGTTCCGTGTGTGTGTGTGTGTGTGTGTGTGTGTGTGTGTGTGTGTGTGTGTGTGTGTGTGTGTGTGTAGAATGGGGCGACGCATGGGTGCTTGCTTGCCTTACTCCCGGTGTCACTGTGAGTTGCTTGGCTTTGGGGTTATTCTATTTAAATTCACACTGAGAGCAATGTTAGTCATCAGTGGGATGCAGGAGGCGGAGGAGGACGTGGAGGGAAAAAGGGAGAGGAAAGGGAGGGGAGATTTATGGAAAACATTGGGCTCCAAGACTGATGTAACTGTGGGCAAAGTGAGAAAGCAATGAATGCAGGAGAAATAAAAGGCGGTGCTGTTTTTCTTTTCCACAAGTCGTTCTGCTGTGGCTTGCAGGGACATCTTGACTGATTCATTTTTTTTTTTTAAAGTACTGATGACTTGTGACTTCTTATAAAAATGTGTCTGAAATGTGATTTTCTCACACGTAGCATATCTTGCAGCTGTCCTTCACAGCTTTAGTTACATTTCAGTGGAACACACACGAGCACGAACTGAACTAACCATTTGGTGTTTACTTGTGATTTGCATTTGACTACATTTCTTCATCTATGGCCATAAAATGACTGCTGTGATAAGCTAAGTAAGATTAAATATCTTTGTAGTGATTATAGAAAAAACAGTTTTGGCCTTCCAAATATCGTATTTAACTATACTCACCTCTATAGTCTAGTTTACAACTTTCTAAATAAAGTTTTAACATTATTAGAGCCCTCTAGACATGAAATAGCACCCCTATAGTCACCGTCACACTCATATTACTTCCACATAGTAGGATTCCTTATTTATAAATGAAATACTTTCATAGTTAGAGCATACAAAACATAATTTACAACTTTCTAAATACAGTTTTAACATTATTAGAGCCCTCTAGACATGAAATAACACCCCTATAGTCACCTTTGCACTCATATTACTCAATATAGTAGACCAGTAAATAAACCATTTAAGGCATAATGTAAATGTGTTCGCAAGGGCAGCAGGGTGAGTGGCAAACAGGAAGTGGTTCTGGTTCTTGTGTCTCACCAAACACATCACTGACACCTCGTGACCAGCGTAGAATACCAAATGTCACAGCATCCTTGAATGCATCTTCTGAATGCCTTATAAAAGGTATTCAGTTTATTTAGCCATTTTAGCCACTTAAAATGCTTAATTAGCCCCAAAAATATGTAAAATGTGCTTATGTTTTATTAATAAGTGACTTATTTCAAGTTAGGTGAATTCATAAAGATGAATTAAATCAGCATTTCTATGTTTTTCATTGAACTTTAAGAATGAAAACCATACACGATTCATTGTTTAATAGAGAATCGAATCAAACCCAAACAGTTCTTGTGAATGTCTGCTCCTGCTTTTCAACATATTCCAACATTTGCAGGACAAGAACAAAATGAGACGTTTATAAACTGACGTAAATATATTTATCATGTATTTCTCCGTACATATGTCTTCCGTGGGGGATAGCAGGTACAGCCCACAGCCGTTACTCTTTCACTCATCCCTTTGCTCAAAGTTCCCGATGCATCCTTACTCCATCGTCACGCCCCACAGAGGTCACTTCTCCCAGCCTTTGCCTCCAGGCTGAGTGGGCAACCTGAGCCCTACCAGGCCGGCCACCTCCTCGGGGCTGCGCTCTCCCTTCCCGTGGTAAAGGTCGTGCAAGGCCTGGTGGTTCCTTGTGGATGTCAGCAGACACAGGTACGTTTGGGAAGCATGGAGCGCCTCCTGCTGGGCACGGCAGTACCTCTCTCCCGTCACCTGTGCAGGAGGACAATTTATTATTAGGATTCTTTTGGGACAAAAAATTATAAATGTGTAATCATTCCAAGGTTTTCTGAGTCAACATGATTATTTTTCCATCCGATGTTGTCATTAAGAGACGGCCTATAGAGGCTCACATTTACATTATAATGTCCTTGGGTCTTTTCTGAGCTCGGACAAATCCACACTGACAGGCAAGAGTCCTCCGCTAGCTGTTTTGCATCAGTGCACATTCATCCAGCCAGCGTGGGGAACCTTGCTCTCTCAAGCGTTAACAATGGAGGCTTTAAGCATTATATGCTTAACAGTACAAATGCTGCTTTTCAACAGGCAGGAGGAAATAATGTCAAATCAATCATGCTTTGTCATACTTGTTATGCTAAATACTCCAATCCTTTTTAGAAGGACTGTACAGCTGCCTAGAGGGCGCTAACTTTGGAAGCATTACACCCCGCCCTCTTCCTGTTTTGAGTAAGTAAGCCACGCCCACAGTTGCACGCGCATTACTTGCATGGAATATTTTTCAGTGCCAAAGAACGGTTGTTATTAATTGGTCAAGGTTTAATTGTTAAAGGTTATTAATATTTGACAAAAATATAGCAACATTAAGCCGGTGTGCCTCATAAAGTGTCCAGTAAAGTGTCCATGCTGCATGCTGTTAGCATGCCTGTGCGATTCCAAAGTCAAATGGCGTTGAGCAGGGTTTATAAATAACATCACATATCCACGTCATCGTGGACGCTTCCACGCACCTCTTTTCAAATATTATTGAGCTAGAAAACATTTGTACACATCTAGCAATGCCCCGTAAGAATAGCAAAGTATGTCCGCACTTGTATCGATACAGTCAGTGTTTAGCTAATTTAGCTAGCGGAAGCAGAAAGGCGAAAAATAGGACATTATTACCTTATTTTTACGAAACTGGTCCTTGACATAAGTGTACGCCAGCGACTGCTTGTAATTGTGTCCTTGCATGGATCGCAGTTCTTTAAGTATTGCGCTGTAAACACGCAATGAAGACGACGACGCTGCCATCTTCGACAACAAGTGATTCACCAAACCAGACCGACTCAATCGGTCTGCGCATCATCGATCAATCATCTCCGCCACATGGTGGCAATGTGTCACCTGTGTTAAATCAACTTCCAGACGCTGGGCGACGTTTCTTCTTTGTAAAAATGTTTAAACATTCACACGGTCAAAGAAGCTTCATTTCTTCCTCTCTTGTGAGTATTATCGATACGTTTCACTCTTTTATAACAACAAACAGTTGATATTTGAACACTTTAGGAAGTTCATTTACGTTCATGTGACTTTTCGATGGCGTTTTGTGGCCTAAAATGCTTGACAAAAGCTGCAATGTTTCGAGGCGTTATTAATACACCAGCTTGCGATTTTATTTATTTATTTTTATAGTCGAAAACTATATAATGAAGCCCCAAAACTTGCAGGATTTCAACAAAACCAAATATGCTTTGTTTGCGGGACAAAGTGAAAGTTGTAACGCGTCGTTGTGAGTAAACTACGTCAGTGTTCCTATGAGAAAAAGACTACAATCATGTCGGCCTTCAGATAAGGACATTCAAAATCTGTATTGTAATAGAAATGCATGTATTCCTATTAACGTTGCGTTCAATACATTCACTATATAGTAAATATTTGCTTCAGTATATTCATTATATCCTAAATGAACTAAAATACAAATATAAGACATCCAGAAGATGCATTCAAAGACTGATTCTATGGAGTATTCGGTGAGACACACATTTACAGTAACACACACACTCGCTAAAGTCTTATTTATGTCTTAAATTGCTTATTTTCTTCTTAGGTCTACGATATTGTTTAATACGAGTGTGACGATGACTATAGGGGTGTTATTTCATGTCTAGAGGGCTCTAATAATGTTAAAACTTTATTTAGAAAGTTGTAAACTACGTTTTGTATGCTTTAACTATGAAAGTATTTGATTTATAAATAAGGAATCCTTCTATGTGGAAGTAATACGAGTGTGACAGTGACTATAGGGGTGTTATTTCATGTCTAGAGGGCTCTAATAATGTTAAAACTGTATTTAGAAAGTTGTAAATTAAGTTTTGTATGCTCTTACTATGAAAATATTTGATTTATATATAAGGAATCCTACTATGTGGAAGTAATACGAGTGTGACGGTGACTATAGGGGTGTTATTTCATGTCTAGAGGGCTCTAATAATGTTAAAACTGTATTTAGAAAGTTGTAAATTACGTTTTGTAGGCTCTAACTATGAAAGTATTTGATTTATAAATAAGGAATCCTTCTATGTGGAAGTAATACGAGTGTGACGGTGACTATAGGGGTGTTATTTCATGTCTAGAGGGCTCTAATAATGTTAAAACTGTATTTAGAAAGTTGTAAATTAAGTTTTGTATGCTCTTACTATGAAAATATTTGATTTATAAATAAGGAATCCTACTATGTGGAAGTAATACGAGTGTGACGGTGACTATAGGGGTGTTATTTCATGTCTAGAGGGCTCTAATAATGTTAACACTGTATTTAGAAAGTTGTAAATTAAGTTTTGTATGCTCTTACTATGAAAATATTTGATTTATAAATAAGGAATCCTATGTGGAAGTAATACGAGTGTGACGGTGACTATAGGGGTGTTATTTCATGTCTAGAGGGCTCTAATAATGTTAACTGTATTTAGAAAGTAGTAAACTACGTTTTGCCGGAGTACCCAGCATGCCTTGCGGGCACCTTTAAAAGACCAGTTATGAATGGTATAGTCCGTTGTTGTCCCCTATTTGACTATTTGTTTGGTTGCTAGTTATTTCCGCTAGAGGGCGCCATTCCCTCATTTAGAAACAGCGCTGAGGTTCCTAGACATTTGTAGTGGCCCCCCTCCTCTCCTCTCCTCCCCATCTCCGGCGTTCTCTCACACTCTTTCAATGAATACTAATGCAGCGAGTGGGCCCACCTCCCTTCCTCCCTTCCTCCCTTCCATCCGGGCGGGAGGGGGGGGGGGAGAGAGACGGAGCAATTCCAGCTTCATATCTTTCCCACACGAGGCAGGCAGTGCTTCAACAGCGGCGGCCACCCCCTTCCCTGCCCACCCCCGCCGCAACAATGTCTTACCTGTGCGAGTGGCGCCACGCGTCCGAGCGGAGTTGAGAGCCGAGGGGAGCGGAGGACGCGTGTTCCTGTTCCTGCTTCCGCTTCTTCTGGATGGGAAGGTTCTTTCGGGGCGCGAGAGAGCAGAGAGCAGCAGCAGCAGCAGCAGAAGGCAGCCGGGGAAGGGGAACAACTGGCGCCAGCCGACCCCCCCTCCTGCATATAAACTGGAGACGACGGAGGCCACTGGAGTATTTGCTTTTATCTTTCGTTTTCTCTTCTTTTTTTTTCTCATCGCGCTGCTGGGAGGTGCGTTTTCCTTTCATTTGCTGGCGCTGTCCGTCCTCTGTCTGCTCATCTATTTTGCCATTTACCTGCTCAACAATTTTTTCTATTTATGAGCCACGCCGGGAGGGAGAGTGCGGCGGGGAGACGCAGGAAGCCACACGGAGGAAGTGGATTTTTTGGCCTTTTTTAGGAAGAAAAAATTCATTCATTGCTTTCCTTCCTTGTGCGGCCCACGCTGCCCCCCTCCCTTCACCGCCTCCCGCCACTCGCCACCCAACTTTTTGACTCCACCGTTACGTTCCCAATCATGGAGACATTTTAATCGACTCCTTTCACTTTTGCATCTTTCCCTGTTTTCCTCCTCCGCCCATCCTATGCATCGTTTTTGGGCCCTTCTTAAATCTAAGCATAGGTAGGTCTATTTCCTGTTTGGCGTCTCGTTTCCTTTTGTGTGCCACGCGCACACCTTTTGACTCCCGTGGACATGCCTCCCGTGATGATTCGTTTTTTTGTCGATGGCGGCGTGTCACGGAGCGACGACCTCCTCCTCATTCTGGCGTCGCCGTCAAACCGCATTTGACGGCTTTGTTGCGTTTCTGTGTTGCATCACATCACTTCAAAAAAAAAAAAAAGTCATCTTGTTCTTCATTAAAAATGTGTCCCACCGTCCGCCTCCCGTGTTCTGCCATGACCAACCACCCCCCCCCTCTCACACCACCCCCACCACATATCAGTTGAGTAGAGCCATCGAAATCGGTTTCATGTGAGTTCACGGTGTTGAAGGTCATAAAATTTGCATGTATGGTCGGAGTCGAGCACGTGTGTGTGTGATTTCACTTTGGTTGCAGTCTGTGTTTCTTCAGCCAACCCCCCCCCCCCCACTCCACCCCCCCCCCCCAATTCATCCCATATCTCAACCGTCGCCTGTTCTCGCAGACAGACTGACACAAGCTTTGAAGGGGAACGGATTAGAGACGGGGGGAAAAAAGAGGATTGATCACTTTTACTCTTTTTGGTCACTTTACGATATCGTTTCCATCACGTCACCATCTTGCATTAATCTTAATTCAGCCATATTTGCATTCATTTCATTTTTTTGCATAACTTTATCATACTGGATGTTCATGAACTTAATGATTGTTTGAATAATAAGGCTGCATTTCCTAATATGCAGTGTGTATGAGTGTGTGTGTGTGTGTGTGTGTGTGTGTGTGTCAGAGTAAAGGATAGATGCATAGAAAAGTGAAGCAAGTCACTCATTTTGTCGTCCACATTAAGTCCCCCCCCTCGGAAAAATGGCGCTTTAATGGCTCCTGAGTTGAGTACATGAAGATAATGACAAGTGGGACAGCCGTCACCCTCGGGATGGCACTCTGGATCTAGCAGTTTTCCTGTGGAATTATCCTTTTTAAAAAAAAAAAAAAAAAAAATCCCGGATATTTGATTCTGAATGAAAAAAAAAAAAAAATAACACCAACGCCAACTTTTTTTTTTTTTTGGTAAGGAACTTGAAGCGGCTTCCGAGTGTTTGTTTTTTCTCTGTGGGATTTTACGAACGATCGACCGGATGGAGGACTGAAGCAGTTGTCTAGTCGCTAACGTTTGTTTTTTGCAATTGAATTGTACATGTTACGGTTTCATAGGTGAGTACGCTGCTGGGATTCCACACATGCCCCATTTTATTGCATGTTTTGGAAGATTAATTAATCTTCAAGCAGATTTGTGTGTGTGTGTGGAGGGGGGGGGTACTTACTTACTTCTTGCATTTTTAGATACATTTTCTCCATTGTTTTAGTCACAAAGCTGACTAAAATCCACTGTAGAGCTGAAACATAATGGATTAATCGATTGTCCGATTAATCAACAACTATTTTTGGTAGTCAATTGACTTCACAAAGCAATGATTCCACAGCCCACTTTATCTGTTTGGTTCGTATTGATTTGGTCAGCCAAGGGCAGATCATTAACCCATCACTTAAACAGCAAACGAAGCAACAAACTTCGGATTAATCGACTAAGGAAATAATCACAAGCTGGAGTCCTAATCCATTTTAGCGGTTCATACGAGATGTAAAACCACATGTTTTTCTCTCCACGTTCACATTTAAAGTAGTTTGTGAGACCTTGAATAAAATAAGAGCCAAATACACAGCAGTGATTCTCAACTGGTGGGTGGTGACCCACTTTTGCCAACGCGGTCTCGGTGAGTCCTGGGTCTTAGTCTTGGGCTTTTGTAACGGGATGTCCTGTTATGCCATTTGAAGACCGACGTTGGTTAGTGGTCTACTGCCATGAAGATGTTGGTTAGTGGTCTACTGCCATGAAGATGTTGGTTAGTGGTCTACTGCCATGAAGATGTTGGTACGCCAGTCCTGTCTCTTGTTGACTTGTTGAGCCCTAGGAAGTTTTTTTTTTTTCGATTATTACTGTATTCCGGACAATGTAAATATGCGATATCAGCTTTTCTACCGCTAATGATATTGTTGTGATGATGACACAGCAACAGGTTTGCTATCTCAGTTAGCTTGAGCTCAGTTGATGTGGAATTATGTTTCACGTTAGGATGGTAGCCACGAGGTTACTAGCGTCAAAAACATCGAAAAATTGATGAAATTCCCAATGAAATTGCTGGTTACACGAAAAGGAGTTAAATTAGTCCTGATTTTTTTAATGGCCGACTGAACAGATAATCTATTTAATTGAAATCATCTTGTTAAATGATAACACAGCAATAAGTTTGCTATCTCAGTTAGCACGTCCGTGATGTGGAATTATTTGTTTCACGTTAGGATGGTAGCCACGAGGTTACTAGTTTCAAAAACATCGAAAAATCGATGAAATGCCCAATGATTTTTTTTCAATGGCCGACTGAACAGACTGAATCTGTTTAACTGAAATCATCATGTTAAATGATAACACAGCAACAAGTTTGCTATCTCAGTTAGCATGTCCATGATGTGGAATTATTTGTTTCAAGTTAGTATGGTAGCCACGAGGTTACTAGCCTTAAAAACATAAAAAAATCGATGAAATTCCCAATGATTTTTTTTTTAATGGCCGACTGAACAGACTGAATCTGTTTAACTGAAATCATCATGTTAAATCGCGAGCGCGTCTATGGGATTTTCCATGTAAATTAGCATCGAGCTAGCTCATTTGTTTCAATGCATTCCCTTTCTGTGACGCATCAGAGACAAATGCTAATTTGTAATCAGAGAAGGCAACAAAACGTACATTTAAAAAAAAAAATGTTCCTACCTTTTATCGTTATTTAGAAATCAAATCCGTTGTCGGGATCGTTTTATAAAAACGTAGAAATTCGTCTTTGCTATGGAATGACGGTCGCCACAGCAGTGGAGAACTACTGCTCTAACGTGGAGGAGGACTCCATGAAATAGTTTGTCAGTTTCACGCACCCACATCACAGACATCCATCAGATTCGGGTTCAGCGGCGATTGACCCCGTTTCTTTGATCCCGTTTCCTGCTGCCGACATCGGCGTGTGTGTTTTGGCGTGCGAGGACATAGTGCAGCGTCAAGGTGAGGACTCTACCTGTGAAACCCACCTGGGATCTGCTCTCATAACACAGGATCATTACAGATGGCGCACATGTGACCCCCCCGTAGCCCCCGTCTGCAGATGGGCACTTCCAAGCCGAGAGCCTGTCAGCGCCTGTGCTTCAAAATGGACGTCTGGAGTGCAAACGGCCGCGTGGCTCCGACACATGGCTCGCCGCGCTTTCAAGTGTAATAACCAAGGTTCGAGTCCCACTTTGGCAAGGAGATGCGGGATGGAACATTTGGAGGTGTGGAGTTCCTGGATTGGTGTTGTGTGCTCCGGATGGTACAGTCCAAGGCCGGTTGAGCGGCCTTGGGAATGATGGATTTACAACGGATGAGCATCACTTTGGTGCAAATGGAGCGGAGATTGGTTTGTCGGAACGGGGCGGGATGGATGGCTTTTTGTCCGGGATTGGGATTGAGTACTGTGGTCCCACAACAGAAATACAAGCATTTCATTAGCTCGGTCTTTTATTGTTTAAATCCTGTTGGAATGGTGGAAGACGCCATTTTGGAATCTGGTACTGGTTTTTAAATGAGCCCTAGTAGATTAGCTTGGTTCTACTTCCTGATCCCGAGTTACCCAGGAGGTGCAAGACCCTTTCTCTGACTACTGCATCAAAACGGTTACGGAAGGGGGACCTCTAAGTCCGGGATGAGAGGAACCCACCCAGGTATTAACAGCCCCGCTGCATCCGGACCACAGGCCACTAGAGTGACCGCTGGTTGGACCCCCTCTTCCTCTCTGAATGGGATAGTTGCTCTTGGTGAGGACCTCGGCTACTTTAGGAACCGTGCTATCAAAAGTTAGCGGAACAACCTCAACCTCGACGTTCTTCAATAAGTGGTCCCGGTCTCATTTGGTCTGAGGTCAGCCATTCAGAGATCCCGACACTGTTCTGTGCTAGAAGGCTAGGCCTAGAGAGACGTCATGGACTTGATGTTGGTAGCTCAGAAACGGCAAGAGAATGATCTTGCTTCCTGGTGCTCCTCATGCTCCTGGTGCTCCTGGTGCTCCTGGTGCTCCTCCTTCCTACGGGAAGCCTGAAGTGTCCATGTCTGGGCGCTGACAAACGTCTCCAGCTCACGTCTGTTTTGGCTATCAGGTGATGGAAGCAACGACCTCGGATGAACTTATCAGCTGAAATGAATGATGACATGGAACGCTTGTGTGTACATTGTGTGTGTACATTGTGTGTGTACATTGTGTGTGTGAATCTTGTCCAGCAATCGTAGCTTATGTGGGACACGGGCACAACTTAAAAAGTAAACGAGGGATTTATTGGCAGGCGGAATATAGGCCATGATCTCGTATAAAATGGCTGCTCAATAATTCATCCCAGCTGATTAAAAGACTCGTATCCATGCGGACGCCGGCCGGGACAATAGACCAGGAGACCAGGAGTCCAGGAGACCAGGAGACCAGGAGAAATGCAACGTTTTGGATTTTACTCAAGTGTTGTGTTCATGTGATGAGTGTGTACCCGTGATGAGTGTGTACGTGTGACGAGTGTGTACCTGTGAATTGTGTACCCCTGACAAGTGTGTACAAGTCATTTGTGTGTACCTGTGATGAGTGTACAAGTGATTTGTGTACCCCTCACGAGTGTGTACCCCTCACGAGTGTGTACATGTGATGAGTGTGTACCCCTCACGAGTGTGTACATGTGATGAGCGTGTACCCCTGACAAGTGTGTGTCTATGATTTGTGTACATGTGATGTGTGTACCCCTGATGTGTGTACCTGTGACAATTGTGTACCCCTGATGTGTGTACCCCTCACGAGTGTGTACATGTGGAGTGTGTACCCCTGACGAGTGTGTATCTATGATTTGTGTACATGTGATGAGTGTGTACCCCTGACAAGTGTGTATCTATGATTTGTGTACATGTGATGAGTGTGTACCCCTGACGAGTGTGTATCTATGATTTGTGTACATGTGATGAGTGTGTACCCCTGACGAGTGTGTATCTATGATTTGTGTACATGTGATGAGTGTGTACCCCTGACGAGTGTGTATCTATGATTTGTGTACATGTGATGTGTGTACCCCTGACGAGTGTGTATCTATGATTTGTGCACATGTGATGTGTGTACCTGTGACAATTGTGTACCCCTGATGTGTGTACCCCTCACGAGTGTGTACATGTGGAGTGTGTACCCCTGACGAGTGTGTATCTATGATTTGTGTACATGTGATGTGTGTACCTGTGACGATTGTGTACCCCTGACGAGTGTGTACCTGTGACGATTGTGTACCCCTCACGAGTGTGTACATGTGATGAGTGTGTATCTATGATTTGTGTACCTGTGACGAGTGTGTACCTGTGACGATTGTGTACCCCTGATGTGTGTGTACGTGTGACGAGTGTGTACCTGTGAAGTGTGTACAAGTGATTTGTGTGTACCTGTGATGAGTGTACAAGTGATTTGTGTACCCCTGATGAGTGTGTACCCCTCACGAGTGTGTACATGTGATGAGTGTGTACCCCTGACAAGTGTGTGTCTATGATTTGTGTACATCTGATGTGTGTACCTGTGACGATTGTGTACCCCTCACGAGTGTGTACATGTGGAGTGTGTACCCCTGACGAGTGTGTATCTGTGATTTGTGTACATGTGATGTGTGTACCTGTGACGATTGTGTACCCCTGATGTGTGTACCCCTCACGAGTGTGTACATGCGGAGTGTGTACCCCTGACGAGTGTGTATCTATGATTTGTGTACATGTGATGTGTGTACCTGTGACGATTGTGTACCCCTGACGAGTGTGTACCTGTGACGATTGTGTACCCCTCACGAGTGTGTACATGTGATGAGTGTGTACCCCTGACGAGTGTGTATCTATGATTTGTGTACCTGTGACGATTGTGTACCCCTGATGTGTGTGTACGTGTGACGAGTGTGTACCTGTGAATTGTGTACCCCTGACAAGTGTGTACAAGTGATTTGTGTGTACCTGACGAGTGTGTACCCCTCACGAGTGTGTACATGTGATGAGTGTGTACCCCTGACAAGTGTGTGTCTATGATTTGTGTACATGTGATGTGTGTACCCCTGATGTGTGTACCTGTGACGATTGTGTACCCCTCACGAGTGTGTACATGTGGAGTGTGTACCCCTGACGAGTGTGTATCTATGATTTGTGTACATGTGATGTGTGTACCCCTGACAAGTGTGTATCTATGATTTGTGTACATGTGATGAGTGTGTACCCCTGACGAGTGTGTATCTATGATTTGTGTACATGTGATGTGTGTACCTGTGACGATTGTGTACCCCTGACGAGTGTGTACCTGTGACGATTGTGTACCCCTCACGAGTGTGTACATGTGATGAGTGTGTACCCCTGACGAGTGTGTATCTATGATTTGTGTACATGTGATGTGTGTACCTGTGACGAGTGTGTACCTGTGACGATTGTGTACCCCTGATGTGTGTACCCCTCACGAGTGTGTACATGTGACGAGTGTGTACCCCTCACGAGTGTGTACATGTGATGTGTGTACCCCTCATGAGTGTGTACATGTGACGAGTGTGTACCCCTCACGAGTGTGTACATGTGATGAGTGTGTACCCCTGACGAGTGTGTATCTATGATTTGTGTACATGTGATGTGTGTACATGTGACGATTGTGTACCCCTGATGAGCGTGTACCCGTTATGTGTGTGTGTGTGTGTGTACCCGTGATGTGTGTACTTGTGACGCTTGTGTACCCGTTTGTGTGCGGGCCATGGATGTATGAAATATGAAGAGAACAATCTGTTACCCTGCAGACACGTGTTTATTATTCATTGACTTATGTAAATTCATCATTTCCTCACCTAAAAAGTGTCCTGAACTCTCCAACGATGTTTTGGAGTGTGTCCGCTTTTAACACTTATTTTTTTATTCCATATGCCGCAACCAAATATTGCATTTATTTTCATGATGTGAAGTTTAAAAAGGAGTTATCAATCAATTTATTGCGTTGTTCATCCTACCTAAGAAAAAGGCGGTGACCATAATAATAATAATAATATCTTCTCCTACTGTCTTTCTACTTGTGTGATTTTTAGCAAATCATTTTTAATTTGCTGCCGCGTTGTGGAGGATCAAAGAGAAAGGAAAAGATAAGAAAAGCAAGAAAAACGCTGACTGCCGAGCACGGCGAGGCAAGATAACCGATAGGGAGAAGCCGCCAACTTTGAGCCAAATAATAAGGAAGCCGCACACGATGGAGGCTCCGGCGGCCTTTGGTCAGAACCCGACTTTTAAAAAGTTGGCCATGAGGGAGGTTTAAGGGACAAAAGGAATCCATCCAATGATGTCAACCATTGTTGGGATTGGCTGTTTGGTATATCACCGTTTTTGATATTGAATGAGTTCATTAGATATTGCACTCATTTGGTAATGGTTTTATTTCATTTCAACATGCATCAGATTACAATTGAGTACATCCCATAATTAGTTCCCAGTTCCACATGTCCAAAAGGAGTAGGAAGAAGCAAAGCTTATTAAATCCTACCCCTCCATCTGGTACTTTTACAATCAGTAACTGTTGCATTTGTTCACTTCCTGCTTTCATAATATAGTTTAAGTTTTTTTTAGTTATTAATTTTATTTTTGTCACGTACCGAAGTACAAGGTAATTTGTTTTGTCACCTGTAACACAAAGCTAAGATATTAATATTTTGATCCGTTAGCTTGGCAGATATTGTTGGGTTTAGCATCTTTAATGCACAAACTGTATCAGTGTTTTTCTCGTATGAAACGTTCGGACACTAATTACTCGATTAATCCAAACAACGAGCTTCAGATTAATTGACTAAGAAAATAATAGTACGCTATAACACATACGTTGGTTCCTTCTCTGTTTAAGTAGCATTGTTAGCGAAGAAGCTAACAAGTTAATAGCATTTACAGTTGACGCTTAAAATGCTGAAATGTTGATTTAACTCATAATAACACAAAGATTTGTCTTTAAGTACAGTATGAATCACATATTTTAGCCTTTTTCCAAAATAAACATAAACAACCCAACGGCATCCATTTTCAAGGTTAGCATATCTTTGTTAGCCACGCAACGGTAGCAAATTCTGCATCATCACGCATCGGTACCCGCATGATTTTTACATTTGGACTTCACACCTGCTCCCGACAACAAATACTATGATGGAGGTCCAATGGGGTCTGGGGGGTCTGGGGGGGCGGTAGTAGAAGTAGACGTGCTGCGTTCAGGGCAACTCAGACTGTCGACAATCACTCAGGGATTGGTGAACTCATTAAAATTCCACGGCAATGATCTACACCAGGGATTCAGACGGCTTACGCCCCCAGCAGGCGGCCATGGAGGTGTTGTCATTGAAGGGGGGCGGCGGCGATCCACTGATCCGCACATACAGTATCATTTCAATATTGCCGTCAATATTTGGTTTTGAGACAATACAAAGTTCCTTAAAGTGTTCTCCGTAGTCCATTTCCTGAAATCCCTTTTCCGGGGCGGGTCACGCTTCCGTGTTGTCGGCGCACGCTTGCACGGCTAAGAAAAGGAACTTGAATAATATCCCCCAGCCTTCGCAGTCGCCGGCGTTTAGTCACAAGCTGTTAGAAAGCGCTCCCCTCCGCATGGAAATGAGGAACCGTCCCCCTGGTGGACTTCCACAGACTCGTGGAATGGATGTCAAAGGGAGTTCAAGCTTTCCTGGCAGCTCTTCATAAGATATACGATGTTGTCCTTTCATTTGTCAGCCATGCGTATGAACTATGCATAAGCACATTTGATAGAAGCCATTTATTAGCGTGGGGGGGGGGGCACGGGGGGGTTGTCGGGCGATGGAAGCTCACACAATTTAATGCTACTGTACATCTGGAGCAAATGTATTATTTACCCGATTGGGCTGATTTCAACTCCTTGAGTCGGCTCAGCACTTTTATCCGCTGCAAATCTGCATACACACACACACACACACACACACACGCACACACACACGGTTTACTACAGGGAGTTATGAGATGCAGTTAAGCAGATTAAGGATGGAGATTGTCTTTTTTTTTCCTTATTGAATAGATGCGGCCTTCACTCCAGATTGGTTTTCAAGCAATAAAGTGTGAAGCTCCACCCCCCCCCAAAAAAAAAAAACATATTGACTTCCGTACTCCAAAGTCTTCCTATCACTAAAAGCTCTCTTAAGCGCCTGTGACCCCCTTCTGACCCCCTGTCCCCCCCCCGCCCCCCTTGTTGCCCTTTAAAACAGCCGCCTGGCAGACGTCGGCGATCCAAGCGACGGCAAGCGTCTCTTCTACGGAGTCGAGAGGAGAACAGAAAAGCTGCCGCTCCCGTGGAGTACGATTCCCTCCAAATTGCTGCTTTTCCAAGAAAACTGCTGTGAGTCCTCCGAGCTTTGCAAGTAAACACTGAAAAAAGTGTACCCCTGATGCGTGTGTACCCCTGATGCGTGTGTACCCCTGATGCGTGTGTACCCATGAGTGTACAAGGGATTTGTGTACCCGTGATGTGTGTGTGTGTGTACCCGTGACGTGTGTGTGTGTACAAGTGACGATTGTGTACCCATAACGATTGTGTACCCGTGATGTGTGTGTGTGTGTGTGTACCCGTGACGAGTGTGTGTACCCCTGACGAGTGTACAAGGGATTTGTGTGTACCCGTGATGATTTTGGACCCTTAATGAGTGTGTACCCGTGACGATTGTGTACCCCTGATGCGTATGTACCCCTGATGCGTGTGTACCCATGATGAGTGTACAAGGGATTTGTGTACCTGTGATGTGTGTGTACCCCTGATGCGTGTGTACCGATGAGTGTACAAGGGATTTGTGTACTCGTGATGTGTGTGTGTGTACCCGTGACGTGTGTGTGTGTACCCCTGACGAGTGTACAAGGGATTTGTGAGTACCCGTGACGATTGTGGACCCTTAATGAGTGTGTATCCGTGACGATTGTGGACCCTTAATGAGTGTGTACCCGTGACGATTGTGGACCCTTAATGAGTGTGTACCCGTGACGATTGTGGACCCTTAATGAGTGTGTACCCATGACGATTGTGGACCCTTAATGAGTGTGTACCCGTGACGATTGTGTACCCCTGATGAGTGTGTGTACCCCTGATGAGTGTACAAGGGATTTGTGTACCCGTGATGTGTGTGTACCCGTGACGATTCTGTACCTGTAATGTGTGTACCCATGACGATTGTGGACCCTTAATGAGTGTGTACCCGTGACGATTGTGTACCCCTGATGAGTGTGTGTACCCCTGATGAGTGTACAAGGGATTTGTGTACCCGTGATGTGTGTGTACCCGTGACGATTCTGTACCTGTAATGTGTGTACCCATGACGATTGTGGACCCTTAATGAGTGTGTACCCGTGACGATTGTGTACCCGTGATGAGTGTGTGTACCCCTGATGAGTGTACAGGGGATTTGTGTACCCGTGATGTGTGTGTACCCGTGACGATTCTGTACCCGTAATGTGTGTACCAGTGATGAGTGTGTACCCGTGACGAGTGTGTGCATCTTCGTCACCTTTCCGTTGACTTGAACGTTAAAGCCTGCCTAGCTAACGAGGTAAGGAGGCGTGGCTTAATGACTGGTGAAATCACGTTGATGTGATGAAGTGCTGCTGCTTGCGTCTCCTGAACTGGAATATGCTTGGAAAACATGGAATGCTTGTTTTCCTTCCCCAAACTCCGTCATTAAAGTCCTCGTCTATTTTCCATTCATTGACTGATGATGTTGACAGACGGAATCTGTCAAGTTTATGGGACGCGTCTCTCCATTCCATCTCCAGTCCATCTTCATTCCATCTTCATTCCATCTCCATTCCATCTCTATTCCATCTCTATTCCATCTCCATTCCATCTTCATTCCATCTCTATTCCATCTCCATTCCATCTCTATTCCATCTCTATTCCATCTCCATTCCATCTCCATTCCATCTCCATTCCACGTGTCTCTCCATTGAAACAATCCCATCACATATTCATTCATTACCGTTATTATCATCATAGCGCTTTTTTTTTTTTTTTTACTGATTAATTAGCAGTTCTAGTAATGACCTCCTCTAGTGTAATTACTCTTGAGTGGTTGTTATTTCATATACGGGAACAAAAAAACTGAAAACTGTCATTTGTCAATAAATACATCTTCTGGTCATGTGACGCCTGGCTGCATCCTGGTGGGTAGAAGCCTACTTTAATACCGAAAGTCGTATTTGTTAACAAAGTATAATCACGTCTTTAGGCGCTCATATGTGACCACAAAAGGAGTCGTTCATTGTCTTCTGCTGCCTCATTCTCGTCGGAGCGCACGCTACGTATTGTGGAAATGCCAGGGATGCCGCCAGGAATTCCGGGACCCCATAGAAGAAAAACCACTTTGGGCCGCCTTAGCGATTAGCGATTTTCTGGGCGGGCTGCACGGTGGTCTAGTGGTTAGCGCGCAGACCTCACAGCTGACACACCTGAGTTCAATTCCACCCTCGGTGGAATGTCCCCGTGCATGTGTGGGTTTTCTCCGGGTACTCCGGTTTCCTCCCACATTCCAAAAACATGCTAGATTAATTGGCGACTCCAAATTGTCCATAGGTATGAATGTGAGTGTGAATGGTTGTTTGTCTATATGTGCCCTGTGATTGGCTGGCCACCAGTCCAGGGTGTACCAGCTGGGATACGCTCCAGCACCCCCCCCCGCAACCCTCGTGAGGAAAAGCGGTAGAAAATGAATGAATGAATGTCTACTATATAGGGTAATAGGAATGTAAATGTTACTATAGGGGTGTTATATCATGTGTAGAGAGCTCTAATAATAATAAAGATTATTTAGAACACGTGTGGACAGGTTTTTTTGAGGGTTTAACCCACATTGGGTTAAAAAAAAAATTTGGTGGATGTGCTGTCTTATGTCGAAGTGGTCGTCCAACAGAGCGACACAGTTGCTCACGGTGCAACGAGACGAACGCACAACACACCCACAGCAAGTTGACGCACCACTACAAAGTGGGGGGATAAACGACAACTAAGCACAACTTAAAACGGTTATTTGGAAATGTCCGCAAGGCATGCTGGATAGTCCAGCTGCAACAAAAAATACGAACTATGAAGAATAAAATAAACAAGACAGCTGGGAAAAGCGGGAGAAAATGAATGAATGAATGTCTACTATATAGGATAATAGGAATATAAATGTGACCATAGGGGTGTTATATTATGTGTAGAGAGCTCTGTCCAGGGTGTCTTTGTAAATTGCTGATTTTGTATCATACAGATGTTTTAAAAATCTTTGTGTATTGTACGCGTGTACCTCCATGATGGTCTCCTCTTGTGTTTGCAGTGCAGCCTCCCTCAGTCTGAGGCTATGAGAGGAAGAGAGGAGGTCCAGGCTGCACCATCATGCTACTTCTGAGACGCGGGGATGAGAGTTTGGCCGACAGAACACAAGGTAAGACCAAAGTCACGCATGCGTCTTATCTCCTTTTAAAGCGCTTGATGGAGGCTTTCAAACATCCCGCATCCTGCTCTCGTCGTCGGCGTTGTACCGTTTCCTCGCGGGTGAGGATCAGGGTTCAAGGTGGAGCCTCCAGACCGGCGGTTTAATCCCGGCTTTTTAGTTGGATCAATGCCGACGTGGGCGTTCACCTGATAGAGCACCTATCGACCATCACCCCCTCATTTGCATGGCGTTGAAAGGATTTGTTGCGTGTGCGTTTGCCAGCCATTTGTCGCCCGTGTTTGCGGCGTGATTCGTTGGCGTGTGGAAAAAAAGGAAACATGTTTTGTGTGAAAAGATAAAAGAGGACATAATTCTTTTGTGTCCGGGACCAAATTGTGCAGATTGTATTTGCCACGGGAGCTAAAAAAGGGCCATTATCGCATCAGCACTTTGCTTTTCTCACACATTAATCTCCTCGCTCTTTGTCGCTACAGGTTTCGGAAAAATTGCTTTATTTTTTTTAAGCCGCAGCTTCCACCCATTCTCTCTTAATCAGCTCTAACGCACAAGAGATCGAGTCTTTGCGGGGTTGCAAGAGTCACCTTTTGGTGTGCCATTACATATACGTCCTTTAGCTTAGCTGGTCTGCTCGGTCGGGCACCCCGGAACTCCGGGCCCCCCCTGGGCTGCAGGACTACGGCACGGCGTAGTAACGAAGTGCCCCCGCCTTCCGTCATTAGCTGAAAGTCACGCATCTCCATCGGCTGACGCTGCACCTCCCCTCCTAGCGCCTTACGTCATGAAACATTAGCATACAGTCCAATTCTCTTATCTCATCAGCAGCTCCTCTGAGGGGGAAAAAAAACGTCATCACTAATTGTAGGATTTTTTTCGACGCAGGTTTGTTGGATTTGGTCCGCTAATTGGGAAACAAAGATCATTATTAGTGGGAATCTGCGGGCTGCCTTTGCACCTTTTGACAGGAAATTGGGAACATGCATGTTGCTGCACTTGAATAAATCTGGACGGGGGGGCAGACTTTCCACCGACACGTGTATGTATGCCAAGAACCAAGTCCTTATTTATAAATGGAATATTTTCATATTTGGAGCAACACGTTTAATAAATCATAAATGGAACTTAAACAGAAGAGAGAATTTCAGACGATTAAGACCAGCCCGGACCGGATTCTGTTTGGAGGTCTCCAAAAGTGGATGCGTCCTCATAAATCCCCGTGTCTGGTCACCTCTCGGCTGGACCCTTTTTAGTTAATGAAACGTGCAGCAGTGACTCAAAAGGAAGCCAACGTTCCACATAGTTACTCACCACCCACTGCTGACCATGGAGGTCCATGCAGGTGGAGCACTTTGCCCAATAAAGCACCTAACCTTTTGACCCCTGAAGGTCACGAAACCGTGCCGACATGCAAGCTATAAAGATCTCACCCGCCTGCCTGTTGTATATACTATCTTGGGGATACTACTCATATTTCACGCTGTATTAGTAGTACACTAATCCCTGGTTCATCATGGTTAATTACCTCCAGACTCGACCGTGATGAGTTGAAGTAGGATTGATTATTTTTTATGGAATATTTTTGTAGTTGGATCATAGAAACATGTTTACTACTTTCTAAATATATTTTTTTCCACTAGAGCTCTCCAAACATGAAATAACAACCCTATAGTCACCTTTACACTCATATTACTCAATGTAGCAGACATAATAAGTGGAAGTAAGCCATTGAAGACATAAATAAGACTCACATATGCTTCAACATGCATTTGTGATAAATAATAGGCCACTGTTAATCACGAAACAGAATGATTTTTAAAATTAATATATATTTTGATAGTGAAGCCTCAATATTTGACGCACAAAGTGGCGGGGGGTTACTGTAATATGACTTTTCATATTATATATTCCTACTGAAAGGGCATTTTCTGCCGGAAAATTAAATTTAGTGTCATCATTCATGCCTTATATAGCTAAAAATGTCATATTTTTGTCAAAAATGTCACAATGTTTATAGGTTTTTTTAACATAGAGCCCTCCAGACATGAAATAACAACCCTATAGTCACCTTTACACAATATAGCAGACATAAGTGGAAGTAAGCCATTGAAGACAATTCATGTGATTAATAATAGGCCACTAACTATGAAACAGCAGTATTTTTTTTAATTAATATATGTTTTCATATAATAATAATAGTAATGTGATTTTTCATATTATATATTCATATTGAAAGGGCATTTTCTCCTGGAAAATTAAATTTAGTGTCATCATTCATGCTCTATATAGCTAAAAATGTCATATTTTTGTCAAAAATGTCACAATGTTTATAGGTTTTTTTTTAACATAGAGCCCTCCAGACATGAAATAACAACCCTATAGTCACAGTTACACTCGTATTAGTCAATGTAGCAGACATAATAAGTGGAAGTAAGCCATTGAAGACAATTCATGTGATTAATAATAGGCCACTATTAACTATGAAACTAGTATTTTTAAAAATTAATATTATTTTCATATAATAGTAATATGATTTTTCATATTATATATTCATATTGGAAGGGCATTTTCTGCCTGAAAATTAAATTTAGTGTGTGCCATATTTTTTGTCAAAAATTTCATGTTTATAGGTTTTTTTTTTTACCACTAGAGCCCTTTAGACATGAAATAACAACCCTATAGTGACTTTTACACTCCTATTACTCAATGTAGCAGACATAATAAGTGGAAGTAAGCCATTGAAGACATAAATAAGATTTAAAAATAAATGAATTCAGTGTCATCATTCATGCCCTATATAGATAATAAAGTAAAAAAGTCATATTTTTGTATCCTTTTCCATGTGTAATTTTGTATATTAATGCTGAATGTGCATGTTTTGTAGTTTTGTAGATGTACGAGGATGCGGCGGCGGGAGGGGGGATGGGGACGAGAACGTCCCGTGTGCATGTCCCGCCGCAGCTGTTTTGTGTCCATGCGGCGCTTGGCATATCTCCTGAAATCAATATCTCTATTGGAAGAAAGTTTGAGTCCCAGCCACCCGAGCCTGGCACACGGCTCCGTAATGCACTCCAATCATATTGTTCAATCTGGGCTCCGCTGATGTTCAATTATCTTCTAATTGAATGAGCGTGTAAGACGCGACGGCGCAATCACAGGCTGACTAAATCTCCGCCGCTTGTTTATCGCCGAGTGACGTTATCACTCCGTATGAATTGAATTTGGACAGTAGCATGACGCGTTTGATCGGGGGGGGGGGGGGGGATCTTTTGTGTGCGTCATTGATTGTGCAGCAAAGCGGCCGATCGATACTTTCGCTCATCCTTGTCGCCAGCGGATGAGCAGCGAACGTCACCGGCATGGAAAACAGCATGCAGATCCAATCTCCAACGTGCGCTTCGGTGGCATCTGGTGGTCTCTGCACGTGCTCGGATGCGGTGCATTCGGGTGCGCCTCAGTTCGTCACTTGGTTCATCAATGGTTTGACGAGATCTGTCGGTTATGTCAGCCATTTTTTTAGGATTCCAAGACTACTTTGTAGGCCGCGAGAGGACTTATGGAGTCGGGCCATTTTTAAGTACGGCATACAAAGTTGAGTTTTTATTTTATTATTTATTTTTATTTTTATCATCAATTTGTGTCATCACACGACAACATTTAGTTTGAACAATAAAGAATATTCTAGCCCAATAAAATGGTAATTATCGCAGAATAAAATGACAAATTTGTTGATTTTTTGATTAATTTTCAAATAAGAATATTTGTGTTTTTTTTTTAAATATACAAAGTATAATGGACATATTTATTTTTTTATTATTTTTAAAATCAAGCTTGTAATTTTTAAATGTACATAGAATGCATATATATTTTGATATATTTGCATAACATTTTCAATATTTTAAAAATATACACAAAATATAAAATGTTTTTTGCAATGATGATAATATTATAAAGATATAAAAAATAAAATTATAATGGGGAACATTTATTTATTTTTTATTTTTAGATTTTTATTTATTTAATTTCAAAATAAATTTTTAATACAATGTTAATATTATAAAAAATAAAATAAAATTATGATGGGGAACATTTATTTATTTTTTATTTTTAGATTTTTATTTATTTAATTTCAAAATAAATTTTTAATACAATGTTAATATAATAAAAAATAAAATAAAATTATGATGGGGAACATTTATTTATTTTTAATTTGTAGCTATTTATTTATTTAATTTAATTTCAAAATATATTTTTTGTAATATTTCTAAATACAAAGTATAAATATATTATTTCTATACTGTTTTAATAATTAACATTTACTTTTAACTCTAAAGAAAAAACAATATAGATATTAAGGATGCACTTTGATTAATTCGTAAACATTTTTCTATTTGCATTTTGCAATTCAAAATTTATTTTTAAGAATAATTAATATTATAGTTGTGGCTAGTTCAACATAAAAAGTGTAAATCCTGGCGGAATGGAAAACATATCCTGGATGAGGAAGTGACATTTTATGAATCATTCTAGTACAAATAAATACATAGAAAGATATGTTATTGTCTATAACATATGATGAAATATAATGACTATTATTAGCGTAATTGGCGGTGGTGTTACCCGTCATAAAAATGTAAATCTCCCGTGCTGAGATTTACTGCGTGATTGTGAACGGCCAAACAAGAACATATCGGATCCAAACCCGAACGAAGGCGGTAGAAGTGCAGCCATTGTGCTCCTTGACAGCAGACCTTGTTTCCTTCCCTCCCCCTCCTACCTCGGAGATTGTGTTGTTCAAGTCAGGGGGGGGATGATTTGTTTGGGGTGCATATGCCACAGGTCAGCATCTTCACTCGGCCTCTATCGACAGGGGGAAAAAAAAACAAGGCTGTTTTAGCGCTTCGAGGGCTAAGCATGCAGAAAAGCTGAGAGCTTTGCCGTGTAGGAGAGAGACAGGAAGGATGATTGTTGTGCTTTTATTCTCTTAATGTGCAGCGAGGAGATGTCAGGGCTTTATAAAGGTAGTCATTATAAACCCGGGGATCATGATGATCACACACTCCGGCAGTCAAATGCACGCAATACCAGGATACTTCCAGTAGTTGAAAACCCAGCATGAAACAGGAAATGGGTATTATCGGCCATGCTATTCAGATGTGGCAGCTAATGTTTACCCGCGATACTGTCCAAAATACGCTTTTCCAAGTGGCGGTGCATGTTGGAATTCATGTTTCCGGACCACCACGGCTTGACTGTCGGCACGAAACCTTATCTTGGTTCTACTCATCTCAGTATGTTGCTGGTACTTTATGTCTACACAAAGTTATTAGAATGGAATCACAATAATCGGAAAAAAAAATATGATTTAATTCACTGAAAGTCGGTTTCAATTTAGAAATCCATGATAATAGAAGTCAAACGTTAGAAAACCCACAATTTTTGTTTACGTCTTTATGCTTTACTGATACACTTTGAGCTCTCACACTTAGTTTGGCAGTCCTTGAACGCACCATAGTTGTTTTTGGCAGTCAATGGGCCCACAAAACCTGCAGCAACGTGATGAATATACCATAAAGTATGAATAAAAACAAAAATACTACAAGCTGTACATCTTGTAATCTGGAATATACAGTATTTACGTATATTGTGTTATGAATCAACAAGGGCAATTGAAGAGAGAAGAGATTAATGTAATAACTTTTATATTGATTTTTAATAACATCATGTATCTGCACGGTGGTCGAGCGGTTAGCATATGTTAGCTTATTCAACAATGATGTTTTCATCTGACAAATCTTAAGTACGTTTGATCGAGTTGAACCGTGGCAGCTCTAGATGTCGGCAACGTCCCCCTCCGACGTCTCTGTCATCGGATGCCGATATTTGACGCACAAAGTGGCAGGGGGTTTACTGTAATATGATTTTTCATATTATATATTCATATTGAGAGCGCATTTTCTGCCGGAAAATTTAATTTATTGTCATCATTCATGCCCAATAATAGTAATAATAATAAGCTAAAAATGTCATATTTTTGTCAAAAATGTCATAATGTTTATAGGTTTTTAACACTAGAGCCCTCCAGACATGAAATAACAACCCTATAGTCACCTTTACACTCGTATTACTCAATATAGCAGACTTTTAATATCATGCCTCTGCACAGTGGATGAGCGGTTAGCATGTTGGCTTATTCAACAATGATGTTTTGATCTGACAAATCTTAAGTACGTTTCATCGAGTTATTATTATGCTATTATATTATGCTTGTGCATCATAAGCTGCCCCCCAGAGAAGAAGAGAAGGCCGTTCATGACGTGGCGGAGGTGAACCGGTCAGGCACGGCCAACTGAGCGCTCGCTCTTGCGTAAGTCGATCTCGAGACAGAGCCGGACGTCATGCCGGAATTGTCACGGCTAATGCTCACTTCGCTCGGGTGGGAACGCCGCGGCCTCGGCGGCCTCCTCTACGCCCGCACGCAGGCTCTCAGCCGAAGACGTCGCTGGGACTCGGCTAGTACGTAATCCAAAAGTTATTGATTGGATTGCGTTGAGGAAAAAATGTCCGCCGGGAGTTTAAGTGAAGAACTCCCAGTGGGATGCTAATGCCTCCCTGAGGGTCTTCATCCATAAACTGTCAAAACCTGTAATATGCGGTCTCCGTGCTGCAGAGGGAGACACGATTAAACGGCAGGAAACGGAAAGTCAGGTCCTTATTTTTGTCACATGCATCTAAAACGCTACGGTGCTGTTGCGTACTCGCCGGGAGGAACACAACACATTTCTCAAGCGCAATTGAGGATGATGGCGCTCTGATTTGACCGTTCCGCCGTCTCCGTGCGCCCAATCCATTGTTCCTCTTTGCATCCCGTATTGATTCCTGCAAACCACAAGTCTCACAAGTTAGGAAAATGCCTTAAATGCCCGACGGTTCGATTTAGGAAAACTCATGACCAGCATTACTTTGAAGCAAAATGGATGTCCCGCGTCAATTTCAACACACGGTTGTTTGTGCCGCGGTTCGCAGTTACATCGATTGCGTGAACGCATTTGTCGTTCCTAACCTACCAGCAAACGGCCAAAAACCTACCTAGTTAATATACTCTTGATATCCAATATTTTATTCTTCATAGTTCATATTTTTGTTGCAGCTGGGCTACCCAGCATGCCTTGCGGACATTTCCAAATAACAGTTTTAAGTTGTGCATAGTTGTCGTTTATGCCCCACTTTGTAGTGGTGCGTTAACTTGCTGTGGATGTGTTGTGCGTTCGTCTCGTTGCACCGTGAGCAAATGTGCCGCTCTGTTGGACGACCACCTCGATATAGACGCCACATCCACGAAATTTTTTTTAACCCAATGTGGGTTAAACCCTCAAAAAAAACTGTCCACCCGCGTTCTAAATACAGTCTTTAATCTTATTAGAGCTCTCTACACATGATATAACACCCCTATAGTCACATTTACATTCCTATTACTCTATATAGTAGACATTCATTCATTCATGTTCTACCGCTTTTCCTCACGAGGGTCGCGTGGAGGGTGCTGGAGCCTATCCCAGCTGGTACACCCTGGACTGGTGGCCAGCCAATCACAGGGCACATATAGACAAACAACCATTCACACTCACATTCATACCTATGGACAATTTGGAGTCGCTAATTAACCTAGCATGTTTTTGGAATGTGGGAGGAAACCGGAGTACCCGGAGAAAACCCACGCATGCACGGGGAGAGGGTGAGGGCCGAGGGTGGAATTGAACCCTGGTCTCCTAGCTGTGAGGTCTGCACGCTCACCACTCGACCGCCGTGCCGCCCCTATAGTGGACACAATAAGATAAAATATGCTACTTCGACACACCCCTTCTCTCTTCGATTGCCATTGCTCAGTTGCGACACAATGCAGGTTTAAGACATACAGTAAATATGCTTCACACACTTATTAAAGTATGAAATAATAATGTAATGGTTGATGAATGAATTGGAGTCACGGTGTAACTTAGCTTAGCTTAGCTTAGCTTAGTTTAGCTTGTATTATAATTTTATAATAATAAATATCAGTACTTCACAGGAAAAAATCACCTATTTTCATGGAGAAAAAAAATCAAAGCAGACTTTTTGGTGGATCCCGAATGTGGATCAGCGTCCCCATTTGACCTCCAGATGACTTCGCTTTCTTCTGGCGTAGCGGCGCGTTCAAATCCTGCCGCTGTAACATGATGAACAATCCGACTCCCCGAGCTTTGCCTGTGTTGGAACGTTGATTGAGGCAAAACAAGGAGCGCTAATTATGCTTTTTATCGTTATACATAATGTATAACGATACATACATTGTTAAAACAGGAGTATTTTCTAATTGGACCGCGAGATAACAAACACGGCATCGAGCGGGCCGGGATGCTCCATTAAACACGTTTTAATACAATCATAATAGTCAATGGAGGGAAGAGAGGCGCTCGGCAGGGCTAGTTGCTCTGTTACGTGTCATCTGCGACGCGGGTTAATGCGCCTCGAGGAGCGCCAACATCAATTTGTGGCGCAGTTATTGATATTATTGATAGTGATTGACGGTGGACGAACACTAATTGTCCAAGGCGGTCTGAAGAAACCAATGAAGATTGAGGTATGCCCTAATCCCTTGTTGCTTTATTGCACGTTTGAATGACACACTGTCACCATGGTCTCGAACACGGGGTATTGTGGTACTCCAAACCCCTACCACCCACTCAGCTCCCCTATCACCGTAACACATTTATTATTATTATTATTATGGCTACGATATTGCGTAATACAAATGTACGGGTGACTATAGGGTTGCTGTTTCAAGTCTGGAGGGCTCTAATAATATAAAAAAACAGGTGTTTTACACAACATATTTGTTGAGGAAAAAATGTTCAATTTTGATGAATTTTTAGATAATTGTGTTTTTTTTAAATATACAAAGTATAATCGACATTTATTTTATTTAAAAAAATATATAAATAAATTAAATTAAAAATATACACAAAATATAAAATGTTTTTTACAATGTTAATAATCTTACAAATATATAATTTAAAATGTAAGAATATAATTTAAATTAAATATAATTTAAAAATATAAAAAAATAAAAGAAAATTATGATGGGGGAACATATTTATTTTTTATTTTTAGCTTTTTATTTATTTAATTTAATTTCAAAATACATTTCTAAATAATGCAACACGTGTTTTAAGCTCAGAAAATATTTTGTTTATAAATAAGGAACCCTACTTGGCAGAGGCGCTGTCCGCTACGCTACTCCAAGGCTGAGCGGTCTGTGATGTCGTGACCTCAGGTCCGATCCCCTTCTATCCATCCGGTGTAAAAAAAAAAAAACAAAAAAAACCTCAGGTTGTAGTTTTCTGGGTGAAACTTTTATTTCAACATGCCCTTAAAGGACTCACGTTGCAAGACCAGGACAGCTTTTATATTTCATTTGAAGCGCACTTGAATTCTAATAGGCGTCGCCATGATGACCTCTGCCGATATCAGAGTGCCTGATATCGTTTGGGAATAGGAGAAGCTTCAACAGGACGTTAAGATACGGTGTCCTTCCATTCCTACAGGCAGTGTTAGTTCTTTTTTACGTGTGTGTGTGTGTGTGTGTGTGTGGTGAGTTCGTGTGCTCGCCAGTTTTTTTGTTTTTTTTTCCCCTCCATACTCCTGTTTTCACACGGCGGACTGAGTCATGTGTTAACTTCACGCTGTTGACAGTGTGGCGAGGAAAACGCTACGGCCGTCTGGGAAGCTTTTTAAATTCCGGCAATTGAACATTTACTATAAAAAGTGGCATTCATAAAGCTTCCTGTTCAATGGGATGTTGGCAGACGGTCTTACCAGACGCTCTTTTTTTTTGGGTTTGATTAATGCTTTTGTTCGTTAGCCATTACACTATTAGAGAGAAACAGACCGTTTCTGAATGGATTAAAGTGGAACCTTGGTTAGCGTATGTTTGGTTAGTGTACATTTTGTACACTACCTGCGTTCGACTGTTTGTAATCAATATCAGCCGATTTCTGCGGGAAAATCATGTAATTGGCATACGCGAAAGTCGATCACTGTCGCGACCCCTATTTGTAACATCTGTAACATCTGTCCTTCACCGTGCAGGCGTGCCAAAACCAAAACAAACATGTCTGCCATCTGGACGCTACCTATCATTTATGATATTTGAAATTGTCCTAACTTTTATGACTTACTTTCCCATTTTATAAAACACCCCTGGCCAATAGCTTTTCACCATACGTACATTTCCTGCTTGTTGTGTTATTTGTACACTACCTGCGTTCGACTGTGTTTGTAACTAGGCATGCTCTTATCCATCATCTGCCGATCAATATCGGTCGATTTCTGCGGAAAAGCATGTAATTGGCATACTCGAAAGTCGATCACTTTTGGCGGGTACTGTCGCGATCCCTATGTGTAACATCTGTAACATTAACTGTAACATCTGTCCTTCACCGTGCAGGTGTGCCCTGAAGCCAAAACAAACATGTCTGCCATCTGGAAGCTACCTGCCATTTGTGATATTCGGAATTGTCCTAACTTTTATGACTTCATTTCCCATTTTATAAAACACCCCTGGTCAATAGCTTTTCACCATACGTACATTTCCTGCTTGTTGTGTTATTTGTACACTACCTGCGTTCGACTGTGTTTGTAACTAGGCATGCTCTTATCCATTGTCCGCCGATCAATATCGGCCGATTTCTGCGGAAAAGCATGTAATTGGCATACGCGAAATTGGATCACTTCTGGCGGGTACTGTCGCGATTCACCACAAATTAACTCAAATATTTACAGTTAATCCATGAGATCGGTATCTGTATCAACCGATTTCTCCCATGGATGACAGCTATCGGAATCGGCAGTATAAAACCTGAACGGAGCGTCCCTGTTTGTGACATGTTTTTATGCATGTTGGCATGGAAACCGAAACCGGAGGTCGTTATTCCCCCACCCCCCCCCCTCCCGCGCTGCATCGTGCGTCTATGACGCCATCAGGGCTTGACTCCGTAGTTCTTTACAAAATAACAAGAAAACATCGTCAAGAAGGTGAGAAACACGATTGATTTCACATATGTACGTATAACTCATGGCAAAACAGGAAGGTGGCGGCCATCAGTCATTCCCCTTTTCATGCATCCTTAAATATAATTGTTGTGTTTTCTATTGGGATGATGGGTGAAATCAATCAGTGAGCGTGATGGAGAACGGCAGAACACACACACACACACACACACACACACACACACACACACACACACACACTGAAGCAGGACAAAGAAGTGGAACGCCGCAGTGAGCCGTTTAGAGTAAATGCAGACATTAGCAAAGTACACAATTCTTTACTTGCTCTTTTCGTTTGCAGCCCCTTGCTGCCATTTTCTTTTCCATTTCCTGTACTCTGCCTCACACACACACACACACACACACACACACACACACACACACACACACCTTAAGCGTTGTCCATGTTTTAATTATGTGAGGATTCCGTAATGGGAGGAGCAGACATGAAGGTAACATTACAGCAAATTCCATCAGCTTAAGATAAATGTGCAGCGTTGGCCGTTTTTTTAAAAGGTGTAATATTCTAAAGTCAATATCTATACAGTACCCCCCCCCCCCCCATCCCCCGCATCCCCCGCCAGCTTTTTCCCAGTGTCACAGGTCAAAGCCAGGCATCATAAAATGTTACTGCCCATGAAGATGAAGCTTTCTGAGCTTTCCAACGTTCCGGATTCCTCCCTATTTTAGTCAGCTCTTGCAGAACGTGGAGGCTATCGGGAATTTTTTAACCATTCCCGCATTTCCCATCATGCCGTATTTTCTGTTGATCATTTTTTCCCATTGATAATGAATGGAGAACTTCAATGTTGCTCCCTATTAGTGGGAATCCACAATACATTGAACCTGACATGTAAGATTGGTCCTCTCCTGACCTGATGGTTGCTAGTTCAATTCTCAGTTGGTGAATTTTGTTCAGTTTCAGCATTTTAGTGTACGTATAAAAGTATGCACATGAATGGAGAACCGAGAGACGCCAAATGGTCGAATGAGTATATGCATGTAGTATCCGTGCTAAATCCATACCATAATATCGGCCATGATGGTTTTAGCCAGCATCGAACGCAGACGGACCCCCCCCCGCACGTGCTCGCGTGCACACTCTGACACGCTCACGCTGAGTTAGCCGCCCACATTAGCGGCCACCTCGCTGCGAAAAAGACGAGAGACACTTCCCTTCCCAGTGAACGCCGGGGCGCCTCCTGCTCACGCCCACCTGCCCCCCCGCCCCTTCTTACCCTTCCCAATCTCTGTGGCGGATGAGAGCCCGCGGTCGGGTCTTCATAAATCAAGATGTTACCACTGGAACTATAAGGCTACTTTTTAATTAAAACTGTGAATCAGGAGGCGTTGATTATGAATTGTCCTCCGCTGCCACTGAATAAAATATACAGTCCTCCTTTCTTACACCCCCACGCCCCCCCCCTGCCCTCCTCGCTTCTTCTGCTTCTTGTTCACCTTCGCTCTTCAATTTTCCAGCAGAAATGGAGAATGTCCGCAGCAGGCCTCGGCCCTGCACAGCTGCCGATGCTTGGCAGCGGGGTTGCGGACTAGCGGAGGAGCTTAGCGGTTGCATAAATATAATAACTCAATATGCAGAGTGCGGCGCCACTGGGGTCAACACCATTATATCACATAAAACAGCCGGGAGGAACCCAACGCTTCACCACGCGCTACCACTCCTTTAATTACCGCCGCTGATGCTCATGTGATGTTGGTAGCGCAGACTTTTTACACACTGAAATATGAAAGTATATATTCTATTTTGTAACGCAACACTGGACGATATGCTGAGGATAAATATTTCCGGAAAAAAGAGCATCTCAGCTTTGTTGGGCACTGCCCATTTTTCCCATTTTTGCTGTGTTTTTTTAATTTTCCAAATATTTCCACTAATAATTTTTGTACATTTTCTTCTCGGAATATTCTGACTTAATTTCCGAGATATTTTGACTTTATTCCCACAATATTAGAAACTTACATTAGTTTTTTATTTTTATCTTTTTTAAATTAATATTTTGATATTGATATTTTGTTGTAAAAATGATTTAATTTAAATATATTTAATAATGTATAATATTTAAATATAATTTTTTTTAATTTATTTTTAATTTCTTAAAAAAAATCAAATATTTAAACTTTTTTCATGTTCTCATAAGGAATTTCTGCAACCCAATTTCCCAAAATTATAATTATTTGTTTTTTGTTTGTTCTGAATATTATGACTTAATTCCCAAGATATTTTGACTTTATTCCCACAATATTAGAACCTTACATTAGTTTTCTTTTTATCTTTTTTTAATTAATATTTTGATAGATATTTTCTTGTAAAAAATTATGTAATTTAAATACATTAAATTAAATTTAATATAATTAATTTAAATTTAATAATGTTTTATTTATATAATATTTAAATATTAAATTTTTTAATGTATTTTTAATTTCTTAAAAAATTCTTAAACTTTCTTCCTGTTCTCCTCATGATTAGGAATTTCTGCAACCCAATTTCCCAAAGTTATAATTATTTGTTTTTTGTTTGTTTTATACTAACACAGCTGCGTGCCGCAAATGGCCCCCGGGCCGCACCTTGGACACCCCCGGCGTCATCAAGTCTAAACTGAGTGGGCACAGCGATGATGTGTTTTTTTTTTTGTCAATGCAAACATTTTCTTATCCATTTAATCCAAGATGGCGGCAAGGTCAGCTGAGGTAAAAGAAGCGGCAGCTTTGCTTTTTCACTTTTTTTTTTCCCCTGACTGGAGGCAGAAACTCCGGCAGCGCTACGCTGTCACATGCCATGAATAAAAGCACAATCTATGAATATATTTATGTGACAAACGGTGCGTCTTAAAAGCTTGTCTCGGGAGTCGGGACGCACATCTCCTTCCGTTATTCCTAATTGATGGCCTTTGTATGTCTGGCTAGTACAGCTAGCGGCGTCCTGGTTCGCTCCTCTAAAAGGGCAGGAATGGGCCAATCCGAGGTGTACTTAGACATCCTGTTAGCTAGCATATGTGTGTACATACGTAAGTATATGTTTAGGGGGCGGGGCTACCTAGAATTCCGCTGCTAATTGAAGGAACCGAAGTGGTTGACTACGCCGGCTGTGCTGCTGCAAATGGAGTCCTCGGTGTTGTCATAGCGACAGGCATATAGAGCGCGCTCCGGAGGAGTTCTGACCTGAGTTGGAGTCAGACATCTTCTCCCCATGCCCGCCCCTCCCCCCTCCCCTCCCCCATAATTTGCATGTATGACTATTCATAAGGATTTTTTTTTCCCACTTGTGTTGCTGATGAGTTGGTTCAAAAGCAGGTTTTTTTTTCATTTCAAACTTCAAATACGAATGATGAGGATCTGATCACAGATCAGATTATCATTCAGCACAGCCGCACCACTGTGGCGCCGGCTGAATTGAGACGCTAATTGCGTACAAAACGGTAATTATTTCCCCAATAATAGGTCATGGATGTGAAAAGACATCTGAAGGTATTGTGTGTGGGGGGGGGCTTGGGGGTGTGTGTGTGGTGATAATGAGAGCACCTCAATCAAAACACTTTTTTTTCACAATTTTATATTTTCTGGGACAAATGATTTGGCTCCCAACTAAAATAATTTGCCGTTTAACATTCAACCCACCCATCCGCTTTTGGATCCAGACCCCCCCCCTCAGCTGAGAACCAGTGGTTCAAGCCACATTGGGTCAGCAGTCGTAACTCTGAAGGCCCTGGGTAGATTACACCTACATGGCAACACAAAGAAGCTGAAAGCTGATTGGATGGTGTTGATTCAATGAAACGTTGACGACGTTGTGGACTAATTTTGGGATTTAGCTTCTTTTTTTCTGTGGAGGATGTTGCCTTAGCTGTCGCCCGAGAGGAAACACAAACTTTTGGGAAGTTTATTGGTATTCTTGTGCCGCCCACTTTGGTATTTGAGGCCGTTTATCGGCCGAGGCGTCTACTCTCCACTCCTGCCTGACTAACCGGAAAACTTTGCCGTCGGTTCTCGTCTGGATATAACCGTTTTTTTTTTTTTCTTGGAGGTGTACATGCCTCTCGGGGCTGAGCGTCGGCTGGGATTAAATGCGGGGGACATCCAGTTGAGACCCGCTTAGATGTCATTATCCCTTCGGGGAGTCTCATCATCATCCAACCGCTGAGAGACTCTTGATGGCGCCCGGGAGGACGGCCGGCAAAGACAGCTGTGGCATCCTGACGTCAGCGAGAAAATTGTGATGATTATGCTCAAAAAAAGAGCGTCAGGGAAAAAAGAATGGCGGTGGGCGGAGCTCAAAGCCCTGACAGTGAAGTCCGACCCCCTGCAGCTTCTAATCATAGCCTCGCTCAAGAATACCTGGGATTAATTGAAATGTGTAAAATTAGCAGCAGAATTGATAGCCCAAAATGAAAGTCATCAGTCAACATTCAGCCGCGGGGCGAACCAGCAGATAGATTTCCTCCCATTCGCCCCCCCACCCCCCCGCTTGCTGTGAATATATGAGTGGTTATACATCAAAACGGCGCTGATGTACATAACTTTGTATTTTTTTTTTGTTTTTTTTCAGGTTTACTGCAAACTGTTTAGCATAATATTGCAAGCGTACCCAATCGTAGTTCATCCAGTAAACCCGTTATTTATGGCCGTTAATTGGTTCCAGACCGACCAGGAAATAGGATTCCTTATTTAGGAATGGAATATTTTTGAAGTTCGAACATAAAAAAACATGTTTAGGACCTTCTCAATACATTTTTTTTAATGTTAGAGCCCTGTAGACATGGAATAACACCCCTATAGTCAGCTTTACATTCATATTACCCAATGTAGTAGACATCATAACAGTACATAAGACATTTAAGTAACATTTTAACCGTATTATGTATTATTACGTGATAATTCAAAGCTGCAATAAAAGCCTGTTGTTCCGGTGATCAAGTCTGGTTCCAGATCGACCAGGAAGTAGGATTCCTTATTTAGGAATGGAATATTTTTGAAGTTCGAACATAAAAAACATGTTTAGGACCTTCTCAATACATTTTTTTTAATGTTAGAGCCCTGTAGACATGGAATAACACCCCTATAGTCAGCTTTACATTCATATTACCCAATGAAGTAGACATCATAACAGTACATAAGACATTTAAGTAACATTTTAACCGTATTAGGGATTATTGCGTGATAATTCAAAGCTGCAATAAAAGCCTGTTGTTCCGGGTGATCAAGTCTGGTGCTTGTGTGTCTCACCAAACATTACAGTGACCTGGTTTATGGCCCTTAATTGGTTCCAGACTGACCAGGAAGTAGGATTCCTTACTTAGGAATGGAATATTTTTGAAGTTAGAACATACAAAACCTGCTTAGGACCTTCTCAATACAGTTTTGTATGTTAAAGCCCCGTAGACATGGAATAACACCCCTATAGTCACCTTTACATTCGTATTACCCAATGTAGTAGACATCAGACGGTAGAGATTGTGTGATAATTCAAAGCTGCAATAAAAGCCTGTTGTTCCGGTGATCAAATCTGGTGCTTGTGCGTCTCACCAAACATTACAGTGACCTCGTTTATGGCCGTTAATTGGTTCCAGACCGACCAGGAAGTAGGATTCCTTATTTCGGAATGGAATATTTTTGAATAGGGATTATTGCGTGATAATTCAAAGCTGCAATAAAAGCCTGTTGTTCCGGTGATCAAGTCTGGTGCTTGTGTGTCTCAGCAAACATGACAGTGCCATGACTGACAGCTTAAATGCGTCTTCTGAATGCCTTATATTTGACCTCTTTTAAATATTTCTATGCCTGAAAATACTTCATTTAGATATAAATGAGCGGTATATCAAATATGCTTAAATATGTATATTTTTGGACCAATTATAATTTATTAATGAATATATTTTTGAAGTCGCAAAATTCAAAGCGCAAAGTGGTGATGAGTTAGTTTTTGTGTGAGGGGGGGGTACAGTATCGGCCCATAAAAAGCCATTTCCTGTCTTTGTGCGGCGCGTATTGTGCCGTCAGACGTGTAGACAGCATCGTAGCGGATTAGGCCGTGTTCCGGCCCCGGCTTGTGTCGTATCCAATCATTCCCAAAGAGATGCTGACTCGGACTCGGAAGAGCTCCCATTCCGCTCTTGTTCTTAAAGAAAACCCGCTTGAGCAGAACATCGGGCGGCTGCGTGTCGTCGCGACAAACAAAACAAAACCCCGCAACATAATGGAATAAATACCTCGCTGCACGGCGAAAACACTTACAACCCTACTAATCCAAAAAGACGGGATGGGAGTGCCAAAAATACCAAGTGGGAATGAGATGGATGGATGGAGGATAGATTATTGTGGTTCTAATCTGTGAAAAGCTGACAATAAAACACATTTAAAGTGATTACAGCGCTTTTATTGTCACGGGGGTCACTCCATGCGCCGCTCTCGCTCTCTTTCTCTCTCGCTGTCCCGAGCGTTACCTGCTAACACGCTGCACGACTCCACGTGTGCGAGGCTCTTACACAACCATGCACGGGATGGTAGACAAAAGTAGACGAAGGTGAGCAGGGGTGAGAAGACGAGCGCCGAGAGAGGGATTTGGGTGCTAAAACCACAAATCATCGACAAGATTAAGCGCCTCTTCGGGAGGAGGTGTAAATAGAAACACGTCCCACAACTTATCTTCCTCGGTGGTGTCAAAACATTCCTCCGTCGGAAAACCGGAATATATTTCCACTTGCCAGAGACTTGATATGCAGAAAGGAACGTTCTCCGGTACATGGTAGATGCTACACGCCTCCTGAGACCACAACAATCTGTTTTGATTCTGTTATGACCCCCCGGGCTGGAGTGAGGTGTGCGGACCAGGAAGTTGATCACACATTACGCTCTCGTCGGAATCCCTCAGATGCGGAGCCAGCGTGTCGCCAAACAGCTGCGGGGCGCTTTCATCTGTTCAGCAGATGCCGCGTCGGAAGAAGGAATGAGAAATTGCTCCACGTCACGACGCCGTTCGCTCGCTAAACGAGCCGCGGGACTGCCCCCCCCCCCCCCCCCCCCCCGCGCGTCCTTTGGGTACGATGTTGGACAGCGGGGCTCAAACAATCCTTCGCCTGGTTGTTGCTCAGCTGGTGGTACATTCCACATCAGACGTCTGGTCTTGTATCAGTTGTATGGTGCGGTCTTCAAACAAACAACCTCGCCGCGGCGGTTTGTGATGGCGGATTGGCGCGCACCCGCTACTTAATTTGGAATCGCCGATGTCGCTAGCGTGCATGATTTTGGAATGTGGGAGGAAACCGGAGTAACCGGAGAAAAACCCCCCCGCACGCAGATTATTGGAAATGTTGATCCAAAATGGTAATGGTTTTATTTCATTTGAACATGCATCAGATTACAATTGAGTGCATCCCATAATCAGTTCCCAGTTCCACATGTCGAAAAGGAGTAGGAAGAAGCAAAGCTTATTAAATCCTACCCCTAAATCCTACATTTGTTCACTTCCTGCTTTCTTACTATAATTTTGATTTATTTTAATTTTATTTAATTTTCATTTTTTTCCCCTAATTTAAATTTAAATAGCATATAAGTGTTTCAAATGTACTTCTTCCCTGAGATCATATTTCTCAAGTATTTTTCAAGTATTGGATGACATTTTTAGCTAATTGCTTATTTTTTTAGCCTTATGCATTATTTTAGCTGTTTGAAGATGAACTATATCAGCAAGTTGAAGTATTTGTGATTTTAGAAATAAGGAGTTAGTATGCTCTCTGTAGGCGGCATTATGAATTATCCTTACTGGCCTTTTTTTGCAGTACATTTAGCCAGTGAAGATTGCTTTTATAGTTCAAAATCTGAGGAGAACCTGCAGCAGTGAGATGTTTTTTTTAAACGGGGATCTACTCTAATACCGAAGTTATCTTAACAATCTTTAAAAATGTCAAAAACAAAGCTATGAGTATTGAATTAAACCAAAAAAAATCCAAATCCATCCATTAAAAGAGATACTTTTTGTAGGACAGTAATCTTGGAATATGGATTTGAAGAAGCGCTGTCCTTGGTACTGAAGAGTACGTTAAAGCCGAGTCGTGTAAAGTATTATCAGGGCGTCGGATAGTTTAAGAAGTGCTGCTTTATCTCGGGAAGGTCACAGCGGCGTGGAGCGGAGGGCAGTTTGATAAAGAAAATAGATTTAGCCGAGTGAATTAGCGGAGCCACGGAGGGAATTGTGCAGGTGACCTGCCGCTTAAGCTGGCCGCTTTGAACAGCTGTGGGAGGAAGTGGGAGCCCATTAGTCTCTTGTTAAATGGCGGCTTTGAAATACTTGGGTGTACACCATGAATCCCTGCGTCGCTTGGGGACCCGGAAGTGACTTCATGGTCCGGAAGCCACAGGAAGCAGATTTTCCAAGACGGTTTCTTTGAGTGATCTTTCAAGACACGCGGAATATTGTGTACTGTGGCTTTAAGAGCAAAGAAAGATTAGACTCCTGTCTTTCTTCAGGAAAAAAAAGCTGGTTTCTACCCTTTTTAGTTCCTTACTAATCAGCAGTAGAACATGGGGAAGTTTCAGGAAAATATCAGTTGCCAACTAAAAGGGGAAGAAATTAGATTTTTGTGAGGATACAAATATTTTGCTTTTGTGACAGCTCAAATGTCGACTCAAGTACACCACAATGTAAACAACCTCATAATAATTTATTGACAAATATAAAACCTTTCCGATTATAATAACTACAAAGGTTTGTTGATGCTCATAAGTGATATCGAGGGGTTTCTCTGACAAAAGAGTCAAGGTTTTTATCACCGATCTCCAGAGTACTGGAGTCTACAGACCCCCCCAGCCGGGTGGGGTGCCCTCAGGAGTGGAGGAATAGTTTTTGGGAATCAAATGTACGAATTCCGACTCCACGTCGCCCACAGGAAGACACTTTCGGAAGACGACTTCATGACATTTGACGATTCGTCACTTCTGGACTGACTGGACTACGACCATTGTTAGCGGACGACATCCTAGCTCATATCCATTCATTCTTTGCAACATCATATTTAATTTGGTAGCTGAATATACGACTTCCTGTTCCACCAACAACGCTTCAGCGTATTAAGTCTGACACGAGTGCGGAGGCGTAATTCTAGACCCCATCCAGCCCCCCCTCTGCTGATATAAGTATATACCAGCGATGTATAGCCTATATATTGACGTTAAGTAATAATACACCTTTATGGAACAAATACTAGACTACTGTATACAGCCCACCTGAAATAGCCAGTGTTTTAGTACTCACCGCTGCCATGTGTCATGGAGGTCGTCCAGGTAACGCTGGAAGGCCGTTCCTGTCAGTGTTTGCTCTGGGTCGCGGTGCGGTGCTTTTGGGTTTGACCTTTCACGGGAATCTGGCGGTACACAGTCTGGATAAACATATCGGCACATGTAGGCATTATTAATGACGTGTGGATCCATACTGGAATATCGACACAAATCAAAATATCTGTACTCTGATATTTGGGTTATTTGAGGGGATTGAATATAATTAACAGGAACAAAGTGGAAATTAACTAAACGTGGAATATTTATGCCAGAAATGTGTGTACATTTTATTGGTTATCATAGACTACGGCCCGCGTCCTGTCATCTTATGACCCAGAAGTCGATTCCCGCCATTCTGGACCTTCTGGAACGGATTAACGATGCAAACCGAGGTTCCGCTCTTCTAGAAAAAAAGTTCCATATCCCTCGCCGCTTTTGCTGCTTCGACTATATATTTTACACGTATCTTCAGGAGCACTTTGTAAACAGCAGACCACATCAAATTACCCAAATTGACAAAATGGCGTCTTAAACCATCAAAAGGTTTGATGGTTCTATGCTAAGTTTAAATTAAATACTTTTGAAAGAACCGGTGGGCCGTATTCAAACATTTGGCGGGCCGGATGTGGCCCCCAGGCCGTAGTTTGCCCACACCTGGCCTACTTAGTCTGTGTGAGTTCATAACATGTCATTTTTATTAGTTAATACGAGTGCAAATGTGACCATAGGGGTGTTATTTTATGTGTGGAGGGCTCTAAGGATTACTGTATTTATTTATTATTAAGTGTTTCTATTAAAATTCAGAAACTGGACCTCATTCTACAGGTTTTATCGTGACGCTAGGTACGCTAGTCATTCTTTATTTCCTTTAAAGGTCCTTTTGTTGCCACGTCTCAACACAAACATCCACATGGCGGCCATTGATATCGCGCATACAACTTAAAATTAATTTATGAAATATTGAACTGTAAATGGATGTAGTGACTCTTTTTCAGGTAGGATGGAGCCTTATTGCTGCGTGGAACACGATGTCATCACCCATGCGGTGATATCGTTATCGGCATCGAAACGATACCTCATTTTATTCTAATAACATCAATTGGTGGATATTAATGGGCATGCCTGGGTGGAAGCAAAGACTGATCAATTCGATTCGTCCTTCCATTTCTACAAAGTGACCAAGTCGCCCTAAGAAGGGAATCAAAACGTGTTTGACAGGAACATATTTCTTCCCTCAGCGCTCCCGATGCGCGTCTGCTTTTTAGCGTGACATTCTCCCGCGAATAAAAGGAGACACGAAGGCCGCTTAAGATAATGTACATGCGGCGTGGAAGCTTTGAGGTCCTCCTCGGAGATGTACGCCGAGATAGCAACGCCGTCCTCCGGAATATCAAACATGGCCGTAAATGTGAAAAAGCTGCGTCCTTCAGTTTTTTATGCAAATACCACCACGGACAAACCCGCCACTTAGCACGTAATGAGGAGAGGGTGATGAAAGCGTGCGAGTGCAGGGGGGAGATAAGTGGGAGAATTGAGAGGAAGCATTGTTGAAGAAGACAAAATGATAAAATAGAGAGAGAGAGAGAGAGAGAGAGAACGGACTAAATGGAATTAAAAGGAGCCAATTGGAAAAAAAGGAAGCGCGCCACGGTCGCTCCGGTGTAGCCTCTTTTCGCTAGCAGGCGCCGTAATGGCAGCAGATTGGCGCTGGAGACTCGGAGAAGGCTGGCTGGCTGGTCTGCTTCCGTGTGGGGGCTGCTTGAGTGGCTCCTTCAGAACACCGTGCACACTTTCCACCCCCACAGACCGGCTGCGTGAATATTTAGCAGAATGCTTGATGATGACTTGACAGACGACAGCAGCGTTTCCTTCATATTTCCTGACTTCCGTGCAGGTCCAATAAACCCGTTCTTGATGATAATCCCTTCTTTACGGCCGTTAATTGGTTCCACACCGACCAGGAAGTAGGATTCCTTATTTAGGAATGGAATATTTTTGAAGTTAGAACATAGAAAACATGTTTAGGTCCTTCTCAATACATTTTTTTTCATGTTAGAGCCCCGTAGACATGGAATAACACCCCTATAGTCAGCTTTACATTCGGATTACCCAATGTAGTAAACATCATAACTGTACATGTAACATTTTAACCGTATTAGGGATTATTGCGTGATAATTCAAAGCTGCAATAAAAGCCTGTTGTTCCGGTGATCAAGTCTGGTGCTTGTGTGTCTCACCAAACATTACAGTGAACTTGTTCATGGCTGTTAATTGGTTCCAGACCGACCAGGAAGTAGGATTCCTTATTTAGGAATGGAATATTTTTGAAGTTAGAACATAGAAAACCTGGACCTTCTCAATACAGTTTTTTTATGTTAGAGCCCCGTAGACATGGAATAACACCCCTATAGTCAGCCACCTTTACATTCGTATTACCCAATGTAGTAGATTGGTTCCAGACCGACCAGGAAGTAGGATTCCTTATTTAGGAATGGAATATTTTAACCGTATTAGGGATTATTGTGTGATAATTCAAAGCTGCAATAAAAACCTGTTGTTTTGGTGATCAAGTTCGATGCTTGTGTGTCTCGCCAAACATTACAGTGAACTCGTTTATGGCCGTTAATTGGTTCCAGACTGACCAGGAAGTAGGATTCCTTATTTAGGAATGGAATATATTAACCGTATTAGGGATTATTGTGTGATAATTCAAAACTGCAATTAAAAACCTGTTGTTTTGGTGATCAAGTTTGGTGCTTGTGTGTCTCACCAAACATTACAGTGACCTGGTTTATGGCCGTTAATTGGCTCCAGACCAACCAGGAAGTAGGATTCCTTATTTAGGAATGGAATATTTTAACCGTATTAGGGATTATTGCGTGATAATTCAAAGCTGCAATAAAAACCTGTTGTTTTGGTGGATCAAGTCTGGTGCTTGTGTGTCTCACGAAACATTACAGTGACCTGGTTTATGGCCGTTAATTGGTTCCAGACCGACCAGGAAGTAGGATTCCTTATTTAGGAATGGAATATTTTAACCGTATTAGGGATTATTGCGTGATAATTCAAAGCTGCAATAAAAACCTGTTGTTTTGGTGGATCAAGTCTGGTGCTTGTGTGTCTCACCAAACATTACAGTGACCTGGTTTATGGCCGTTAATTGGTTCCAGACCGACCAGGAAGTAGGATTCCTTATTTTGGAACGGAATAGTTTAACCGTATTAGGGATTATTGCGTCATAATTCAAAGCCACAATAAAAGCCTGTTGTTCCGGTGATCAAGTCTGGTGCTTGTGTGTCTCACGAAACATTACAGTGACCTGGTTTATGGCCGTTAATTGGTTCCAGACCGACCAGGAAGTAGGATTCCTTATTTAGGAATGGAATATTTTAACCGCATTAGGGATTATTGCGTGATAATTCAAAGCTGCAATAAAAACCTGTTGTTTTGGTGGATCAAGTCTGGTGCTTGTGTGTCTCACGAAACATTACAGTGACCTGGTTTATGGCCGTTAATTGGTTCCAGACCAACCAGGAAGTAGGATTCCTTATTTAGGAATGGAATATTTTAACCGTATTAGGTATTATTGCGTGATAATTCAAAGCTGCAATAAAAACCTATTGTTTTGGTGGATCAAGTCTGGTGCTTGTGTGTCTCACCAAACATTACAGTGACCTGGTTTATGGCCGTTAATTGGTTCCAGACCGACCAGGAAGTAGGATTCCTTATTTTGGAACGGAATAGTTTAACCGTATTAGGGATTATTGCGTCATAATTCAAAGCCGCAATAAAAGCCTGTTGTTCCGGTGATCAAGTCTGGTGCTTGTGTGTCTCACCAAACATTACAGTGACCTGGTTTATGGCCGTTAATTGGTTCCAGACCGACCAGGAAGTAGGATTCCTTATTTAGGAATGGAATATTTTAACCGTATTAGGGATTATTGCGTGATAATTCAAAGCTGCAATAAAAACCTGTTGTTTTGGTGATCAAGTTTGATGCTTGTGTGTCTCACCAAACCTTACGTCATATTCCCGTAATTCCGTGCAGGTCCGGCAGCATCCTTCCTCATCACTATGCGGTGCGCTGACCCGCTCTGTGGCCCCCGGTCGCACCCCCGGGGCAAGCACAGGTTCTTCTCGTGTGCTCCCGGCCCGTTTAATCAATTCTGCATCCGAAGTGTCTCATCGTGGGGTTCGGATAAAAGCTTGCATTCTTTTTCCGGCTTCCATCGGAACAACAAGAATAAATGTCAATTCTCCAAATGCATTAGGGAGCCGCTGCTGCACGACGCCGCTCGCAACCTTTCAAAGCAAATTCATCAAGCGCACACTAACGCACACTAACGCACATTCATGCAGTCCGCGAGTGAACGCGCTTTTCCGCAGCTTGTCCTGCGTTGGATTTATTGCGGCGAGAGCGGCGCATGTTGCTATAGGAACAGAGTGCCGGCGACTTCCATAGATTACATTACACGCCGTCACCTGCTTCTTCACCTGAGAGAACCCGCTCACATATGGTGGCGTCTTCTCGTGGAGTGCGGCGTCGTCGTCGTGTGATTTATGACTGACAGGAATCAGAGTCTTAGAGGCGGAGCCTATCACCTTTCCCCTGTCGCCTCCCCGCCGCCCAAATATGAGCCATGTTAGCTTTGACATTCATTAATGACTTGCTTCATTGTTCATCGGGGGCCCACTTAGGGGGCCGGGTTTTGTCTGAGTAACGACCCGAGACTTTGTGTTCCCGCCTAATTGGCCGATGCCTTGTTGCGTCTGTACGGTTATAAAAATGGTGGATGGACTTTTTCTACTTTTTTCTACCTTCAAGGCACACAAAGAGCTGTTACCGCATTTACGTTGTGACGATGCAGCATCGGGACCAACTCCAGCGTCTTGCCCAAGGGTACTTCCTCATTGGTCACGGGGTATACGGAGGATCGAACCAGCAACTTTCAGTTTGGGAGAGGATCGCTCTACCACCTTAGACGTCCTGCTAAGGCGACGGGACCGCAGTAATTCTCTATGGTTAAACCAAATATTTCCACTTTGGGATAGGCTCCAGCATACCCCCACTACCCCAGTTAGGATAAGCGGCATAGAAAATGGATGGATGGTACACAAGCTGTACACTGGCTACTTTACATAGTATCAAAGTTATTCCTATTTATTATTATGATGTGTTTCTGGGATGTACTCACTTTTGTGAGGTACTGCATGTACAGTACTTCAGTACTTTTTGTACAGTACCTTTTGAGGACTAACTTAGTGGAAAATACTGCAATAATTCTACCACCCCACAAAAAAAACACAATGTAATGATTTTTAAACTATTTGGAGATATTAGTTTGTGGTGCATAAATGTGCACAAAATACTCAAAATAATCAAAATAAATATATCAAAATATTATAATAATATATTACAAAAATAAATAATAAAATAACATATTATAATATAATATTATATAACAATAATAATGATTATTATTATAAATATCAAAATAATTTGATAAGATATGTATGTTAAAATTCCAATATGAGTGTGTTATAATAATAATAATAATAATAATAATAATATTAATTATGATGATGATGATTATTATTATTATTAAAACATATTATTAAAACTATCAAAATAATTTACTAAGATATGTATGTTAAGATTCCAATATGAGTGTGTGTTTGTGTTGGGCCCCGTGGGGGCTATGTCGTCCACCCGCGTGTAAGCGACTGGCTGCCGTGTGCGCTGGTGTGGCTAATGGAGCAAATGGTGGGTGAGATGGGGGTGGGGGTGGGGTGGGGGGGGGCGGCTGACGGGGAAATGGGGTCATTTAGTGTCGTAACCTCGCCACACGTTCCTTCACGAGACACGCTTTGACCGACTGAAGGGCCCCATCGTTGTGATTGAGTCGTAGATTTGCGTCTAATCCCGTGTGAACACGTCGGGGGCCCGTGTGGGGTGGGCGCCCACAGGCTGCTCAAAGTGTGTGTGTGTGTGTGGAGGGAAAGTGAGCTGCTGATTTTGGGTTGTGGGTAAATATGCGTGAAGTGGAGTGTGTGTCCCGCGTGTGTGTGCATAGGTAATTCTTTGCTAGTCTGCATCAAGTACTGCAGCGGGGGTGGGGGGGGGGGGGTCATTGGAACTTGTTTTTGGAACCCTTTTAGTAGATGAGCTAGACAAGGTGCATCCTGTAGTTTCATAGAAGAGTTAGCAGTGCTAAGGATTGGATGTATTCATAAAAAGACTAATAATATTAAATATGACAAATAAATAACAATACTAAAAAAATTGAATTAAATTAATGTAAAAAATAAAATAAATTTAAATACATTAAATATTAATATTAAATTGGTTTTGGATATTTGTAATTGAAACAAATTTTATCTTTTATATTAAAAAAAACAATAATATAAGGAAAAAAAGTAATTTTTAAATGAATTGTCATACAATGACAAATAAAAATCCATGCAATACAAAAATGTAAATAAATGTAATTAATTTCAATAATCCAATTTAAATAAATAAAATACAACATATATAATAACAAATACAATTTAATAAATAAAATACTATAACATATATAATAAAATAAATCCATTTCAAATAAATAAAATACTTCAACGTATATAATAACATAAATCCAATTTAAATAAATAAAATACTATAACATATATCATAACATAAATCCAATTTAAATAAATAAAATACTATAACATATATAATAACATAAATCCAATTTAAATAAATAAAATACTACAACATATATAATAACATAAATACAATTTAATAAATAAAATACTACAACGTATATAATAACATAAATCCAATTTAAATAAATAAAAGACTGTAACATATATAATAACATAAATCCAATTTAAATAAATAAAATACTATAACATATATAATAACATAAATCCAATTTAAATAAAATACTACAACATATTTAATGTATGTTCATGTCTGATATCATTCAACCACTCCAAACTCCTGGTGAGAGTACATTGGCGTGTACCGTGTACTGTGTACCGTGTACCGTGTACTGTATGTACCCCTGCGGTGAGTGTGTACTGTATGCGCGTTGTGTATCTTGTTGTCCATCAACTGTTCCCGTCTGCGAGCGCACGTAGGCCTCTTTTAATGGTTGCCATGGAAACAGAGTGCTGCCAGAGAAGTCCAGATTCAAAGGGGGGGGGGCATCTCTAGCGCCTTTGCTCCCTCTCTCTCTCTTTTCTAGTCTGTCTTGAGTCCTTCTCTTTCTTTCTTTCTTTCTTTCTTCTCCTCGTGGCGTCTTCTCCTGCTTACTTTCATCTTTCCCGTGTCTCACCAAGGTCCTCCTCGCTTTACGCCGCCCGTCTTTCCTCCCACTGCGACCCCCCCCTCCCTCTCCTGTCTCTTATCATCCCTCCATAATTCCTTCCCTCCCACCTCTCCGTCCTTCCCGGGGAGGCGTGCGCAGTCGACGATTAACGCAGGGACCTGTAATTAGAGCTGACGAACCCTCAGTAATTAGTTTTCCCTAAAGAAGTTGTTCTGTCATTTGTGTGTACGTCCCTTTATCTCCGTCACCATCTCCGCCTTGTTTTTTCATCCTTTCTGTCAATTCCCGTCTCATTAGCTGTCACACTTTTTTGCTTGATGATTGTTGTTTTTTTTTTTTGCTTCTTTGTTGCGACCATCTGCCTTGCTTAGCGCACGTACAAAAAACACAAAGGGTTCACAATGCACCGCGTTTATCAGAGGCGGCTACACTACCACCACCACCACCACCACCACAACTGGCCTGGATGATGACTTTGGCGTGGAGGAACTTGGACCTCCCTGGACCGCCCCCCCCTACCTCAATGGAAACCAGCCAGGGAGCGTTCAGGGCCCTCTGATATACCCATGTTGCAAAAATCCCGACCGATAGTAAAGTACTCATTCAAAGATGAAGGCAGGTTGGACTAAATACATTCCCAAATTAAACCCAATGCTGGCAATAACGCAATTTGGGAAGCTAGCACTGGACCCGGGATGTCGGAACGTTTTCCATGGGGGGCCGCATATGAAGATAAAACGTTAGGATGCAAGAACCACTTTGATATTTTGGAAGGCAACACAGGTAGATGTGCTTAAAAGTGAAATATTATTATTAATAGTAGGAACTTAGTAGTAGTTTTCTACTTTATTCCTGTAAATAATATTAATAAATACATAGTAAATTAATATAAATATTTGCATTTTATTTGTATTAGTAATAATTAATTATTTATTATTAATTAATTTATATATAAACATAAATATAATTTTATATTTTGTAAGGCAACACAGGTAGATGTGCTTAAAAGTGAAATATTATTATTAGTAGTAGGAACTTAGTAGTAGTTTTCTACTACTTTATTCCTGTAAATAATATTAATAAATTAATATTAATAAATAAATTGTAAATTAATATTTGCATTTTATTTGTATTAGTAATAATTATCTATATTCATTAATTTTTAATATAAATATAAACATAAATATAATATATATTTGATATTTTGTTCCTGTAAATAATATTAATAAATATTTATAAATACATTGTAAAGTAATATTAATATTAATATTTGCTTTTTATTTATTAGTAATAATTAATTATCTATTTATTATTAATTATTTTTTAATATAAATGTAAACAAATTTAAACATAAATATAAATTAAATATAAATTAAATATAATTATAAATATTTGTGTTTGTATCCAAAAGTTGAGTTATGAATACTCGCGTTTTGTAAGTACTGTGGTGAAATAATGTTATTAATAATAATCATAATAAATATTCCAAAACTCAGTAACTCTCTCAGGAAAAAGCCTGTGTGACCCCGGAGTCGTACATTTAAACATTTAGACGTCATCTATGTGATCGTTATGATATGATATCAGATGATCTGACTCACAGAGGATGGTATCGGGAGCATAAAACCATCGTTTGAAACCCAGCGATTCCGACGTGAACACGTTTTAATCAGACTGGCATCCTTTTTTTTTATTTATTTTTTTTTTGCCAGCTGTGTTGCTTCTATAGTTTTCCTTTTTCACTTTTCCTTCTCCGCCATCTGTGCCGGCTTTGCGTCTCTCCGAGTCCCCGTTGGATGAGACGGAGATGAACCGGCGTATGGGAAGGAGTCGGAATGATGGACAGCCAAGAACTGCGTGATAAACTAGGCCACAAGGTTGATGGCGGTACGGGTGGGAGGCGCGGGGCGGCGTGGGGCGGCGGGCGTGTGTGTATGGGGGGGGCTGCTATGCTGTCAATCACTTCATGTCAATTTTAGCATCAGTCACTTTGTCTGCGTCTCAGCTCGTCACTGATCTCTTCCCCGGCAGTTCGTCACTCGGATTTGGCAATCTTTTATTCCCGCCCCCCCAAATGTACCGATTCACACCTCTTATTCTCTCCTCAGGTATTCCCCCCCCCCTCCTCCACCATGCCTGTCAGCGGCTGCCCCTCGCCCCTTCTCATCCACGCCGGGGTCTGCTCCTACGCCCCCTCCGTCGTCCAGGAGCAAGGGAGGCGTGTCCGGCACCTCCACCCTCCCCCGCCTCCATCGCCCCATCACCGCCACACCACCGTCTCCCTGGGCGCCCTTCTCTTGTTTCTCTGCCTCCTTCACCTGCCCCCCGCCTGCCACTCCCGGAGAGAGAAAGGAGGAGGCGGCGTCCACTACATGCCCATCCCGCCGCCCCCGCCCCACCACTTGGCGCTCCCCAACATCCTGCGCGGCCTTAGCATCGCCGTTGTCCTGGTGGGCAACTCCAGCGAGATGGCGCTGGGGGGGGCTCGGGAGAAGGAGGATTTCCTGCACATGGCGCCCAACGTGGAGATCCTGACCATGAACGAGACGGACCCCAAAAGCATCATCAAGAGCATCTGTGATCTCATGACGGAGCACTGGCTGCAGGGCGTGGTCTTTGGGGACGACACCGACCAGGAGGCCATCGCCCAGATCCTGGACTTCATTTCCGCCCAGACCCACATCCCCATCCTCGGCGTCCGGGGGGGTTCGTCCATGATCATGGCTGCCAAGGTAGGACTGTGTTGATGTTTGTCGAAGTACTTGGTTTACGTCTGCGTGGGTTCCAAATCATCCTGGACCGCTTCTTGTACGCTTGCCTCCATTCGCACTGAAAGTCAGCTGGGATAGGCTCCAGCATACATCAGCCACTCTAATAATAAGGAGGAATTGCATACAACATGGATGGATCTTTTTTTCACATTTTTTCGTTAATTTTTTCCCCCAAATATTTCTAAATAATGAATAATCTTTGGAAATAATTTTCTCGTAATATTGTCTTCTTCCCATTTTTTCGTACATTTTTTTTTTCAAATAATTCTAAATAATCAACAATCTTTGGATATAATTTTCTCGTAATATTATGTCTTTTTTCCCATTTTTGTTAATTTTTTTTCAAACATTTCTAAATAATCAATAATCTTTGGAAATAATTTTCTCGTAATATTATGTCTTTTTTCCCATTTTTTCGTTAATTTTTTTTTCCAAATATTTCTAAATAATCAATAATCTTTGGAAATAATTTTCTCTTAATATTGTCTTTTTTCCCATTTTTTCATTAACATTTTTTTTCAAATATTTCTAAATAATCAATAATCTTTGGAAATAATTTTCTCGTAATATTTTGACTTTATTGTCATAATATTTTGACTTTCTACCCATAGTATAACTCTCCCCTCAAGCACACTTTACAGACATTACTAGTCCATTTCCCACAGTATGACTTTAAAATAATGACATATTTTATATTATTTAATATTATTCTATATTGTTCGATAGTATGTGACGTTTATGCCTTTTTACTTTATTATGCTTTTTCCACTTTTCTGAGCTATAAATGTATTTAGAATGTTGTATTCTGGTGTTAAAACCATGCCAAAGTGTCAGATAAGGAAGTTTGGGAGTGAGCCCCGGAAGAAGTTCGGGATGGCTCGGTTTGAAAAGGCGTGGTAAAACCGTTCCTTTGTGATGTCACAGAGGGACGGACTTCCTTATATGGTTCGTAGTTTGATCACACGCTTTTCAGAGATCATTCCGGTTCGTTCAGTAAAAAGATCCGTTCATTTTGGTCAGACCTGGTCAGCTGTGTCGAGTCAGTCCGTTCACTCATGTTTACGTTTCTTCCGACTCAACTGTCGATCATGAATGAACGGCCGACGAGTGTCGGTCAATCTCTCGGTCTTACAGTCAGCTAACCACACCCACCCACCCACAGAACGAGGTGCGACGATAGGATAAGACGCTGATAAAAAAAAAAAAAAAAAAAAGCTTTTGCAACTGAACGGACTGAACGGGTATTTTAGGGGCGGTGACCTCATTCAATCTGTTCACTAGTTTTTTTTGACCCGTTCGTTCATGACTGACACACAACTATCACACACCCAAAGTGCTTCCTATCACAGCGGAGTGTGTGTAGCAGGTTATTGTGTGTAGCTGCTCTATAGGAGACCACAACTCAATACAAAGGGTTGAAAAATTAGCATAATAGGTCCCCTTTAAAATGTAACTATTATGACATAATTCTTGTAAAATTGTTCCATTTTTGACTTCATCTTTGCGTGAAATGTTAAGTTAAATGTTTAGAATCCACAAGAAACGGAATCGAACAATGTGCTAGACACTCTTGGATTTGTACTTCCCGTTCATTCATCTTTCCTCCCGTTGGTCTGCTGACCCTCGTGGTGCCACGGGGTCATTGTACCAGCACGGATGTGAGCTGTGGTGACAACGGCGGGTTAGAGGCTGCCGCCGAAGCTCTTCTTTCTGCTCCTTTTCATTAGCAAGTTATGACCGGAAATGGCACGGCGCAGTCCGCTTTCATTCATCCCGGCTCGCACCGCGCAGCAGGAAGGAATGAAGGAAAGAAGGAGCAAAGGTTGGAAAGAGATTTCCCCGACGAGCATCAGACTCCGCCCCTCATGAGGGCTTTTCTCCTTGTGTTACCAAGACTCAGCAGAGTGAGGACATTAAGACTCCATCTCCAAACGGATTTGTGTCCGACTATCTAATGGCCCGAGACACAATGCTGTGGGGTAATTACGATAAAAGAAGATTGACAGAAGGGGGGGGGGGCGTGGAATGCTGGAATTTAGAGAGTAAGGATGAGAAATAATGGAAGTGGTCATGCGGGGGCTTGAATGGAGACACAAGAAGACACCGACACTGGTTAGACTGGGATGCTCGGAATTGGATTGGAAGTGCAATGCTATCAAAGGAATACTTCAAAATGAAACTTTATTATTAAGGAAGGGAAAAATCCAAACTTCCATGGTCCTGTGTTAAAAAGTTCAAACTTAGCAGCAACAACTGCAATCAAACGTTTGCAGTAACTTGCAATGAGTCTCTTGGAGGAAGTGCTGATCTCATCTTTGCACAATTGTTGTCATTCAGACAATATTCCACAAGCGTTCCGGATTCAGTCAGGACTTGGACTAGTTCACTCCAAAGAGTTTTTTCTTCAGCCATCCAGAGGTGGACTTGCTGGTGGATCGTAGTCCTGCTGCAGAACCCAAGTTGGTCTCAGCACGAGGTCTCCTTCGGGACTTTTTGGTAGACAGCAGAATTTATGGTTCCATTGATCACAGCAAGTCTTCCAGGTCCTGAAGCAGTAAAAGAGCCCCAGACCATCACACTACCACCACCGTATTTTACCGTTGGTACTGTTTACTTTACTGTTTACACACACCTTCCAAAAGTTGAACTTTTATCTCATCAGACCACAGAGTATTTTCCCCAAAGGTCTTGGGGGTCATCAAGATGTTTTGTGGCAAAGTCGAGACCAGCCGTCATGTTCATGTTGTTCAGTAAGTGGTCTTGGACTTGGGACTCTACCATGCAGGCCGTTTTCGCCCTTTTGTCTTTCTTATGGTGGAGTCATGAACACTGACCTTAACTGAGGCAAGTCCGGACAGCAGTTCTTTGGATTGGATTGGATTTGGTTGTTGTGGGGTCTTTTGTGACCTCTTGCATGAGTCGCCGCTACGCCCTTGGGGTCATGTTAGTTGGCCGGGCCACTCCTTGGAAGGTTAAATACAGTTCTATGTTTTTGCTGTTTAGGGGTAATGGCTCTCTCTGTGGTTTGCTGGGGTCCCAAAGCTTTAGAAATGCCTTTGTAACTTTTTCCAGACTGACGAATCTCAATTAATTCTATTTCTATTATGTTTTAATCACTTTTTCACACATGGTTATGCTTAAAAACTGTATTTTGTGTTCAGTTGTGTTGTCATGGACAAATATTTAAATTTGTTTGATGATCGGAAACAAAAAAAAGAGAATGAGAGTGCGCTGCATTCTCCGAGGGAGAAACAAAATGAAGGGCAGGTTCAGGGAAATACTTTTGGCTTACATTTGGTTTTGATGTCAAGCGAAGGCGAACTCGAGGAGGAATGATGGCTAGGAATGATCATCAGATCCTACACCGTAAAGGAGGAGTTTGAGAGCGGGAACCGATCCAACATTTGAAGCGCTTGTGTGTCCTTGTGCAGGAGTGCGTTTATTCGTAATTGTGCGTTACCTTGCCAACATGGCTCCAGCTGCCAGTCTTTTTCCAGCAACGCCTTCGGCGTGTTGTTTCTCCGAACAGCGCCGGTGCAGATGCAGATATGGCGTCAATAATCAAAAGCTTCTGGCGAATGATCGTATCATCCAGACATTTCCCGAGCGAGCTTGTTGTACAACGTATGGCTTTGTAGCGGTACAAACGGCCGTAGTTGTCGCTGATCACCCCCAGGGCCGCCACATCATATGAAGAGCCGGCTCGTTGCTGGAGGAGAGCGATAACATCCGCCCCTTCGTACGCTTTCAACGCTAGATTGTCAGCAATTAAGGAAAAAGAGATAACGCAGCCAACCTTGATGACCTGGAGGAAATTGTAATGTAATATGAATAATAACAAACGTAGGCATGCAAATATATGCAAGCAGACATGAGATCACTGGCACGCACACACACACACACACACACACACACACACCCACACGCATCCCATGAATATACAGTAAAGCATGTGTTAGGAGGCTAATTAATGTCTGAATTTGAATTGACTGGCTTGATAATGGAAGGCAGGCAACACCAATTACACTCGCCTTTTTTTTTTTTTTTTACTCCAGGCCTCATCGCAAATCAAACACGCACATTTGCATCTTTTGTGCATCTTTTGTGCATCTTTTGTGCATCTTTTGTGCATCTGAGGGAACAACACGGCAGGATGGGATCAATTAACTTTTGCCCGAATATCGTTTGTTTTTCTGTAAGTGCGGCATTTGGGAAGTTTGTCAATGAATGAATGGAGAGTTTAAACCCGCAATTAATATTCAATAATACTTCTTTTATTGCGGGGATTTTCCACAAAGTATGATTCCTGATTGATAAATTTGATATTTTTATGTATTTGAATATAATTTGAATTGAATATTTAAATATTTAAAGCATTCAAAACCTGTTTTGAACCTTCCAAATATGTTTTTCAACACTATTAGAGCCCACTAGACACGGAATAGCACCCCTATAATCACTTCTCCATGCGTATTACACAATATCGTGGACATAAGAGAAAATAATTATATATATTTATATATATTATAAATATATTTTAAATAAATATAATATATATAAAATAAATATATATTAAATATAAATTTATATATATATATATTATAAATATATATTATGAATATTTAATACATAAAAAGACTAAAAAAGCCAAAAAAGCGCAAAAGAGCAAAAAAAGCCTGTTGTTCTGGTGATCGGGTCTGGTGCTTGTGTGTCACCGAACATTCCAGAAACATTGCTGACATCTAGTGCTGATACTAGAATACTACATACCGTCCTAATGTCTTTGAATATGTCTTCTGAATGCCTTATATTTGTATTTTAGTCAATGTAGCCCTGTTGTTATGCTTCATTTATACAAAAAATATGTAAAATTTGGTTCAATATGCATATCTTTTTTTTTTTACTAATAATAGGCCGTATTAAATTTTTTTTAAATCAGGTGAGAAAGTGGCCATAGTGATAAATCACTGCTTTTACTTTGAAAAGAAGAGCTAATCAACTGGCAACATATCCTGCTTGACACCGCCGTTTGGACTGGTCTCGTCCCGGTGACGTCACGTCACGTCGTGTTGCATCCTGGGTAATTTGAGTGTGAGTAGTAAGCTGATGATACATACTGGCGAATGCAGTATGCGTCCTGGAACTTCTCGTATACTCAAAAATGGCGTACTGCCAGTGTACGAACACGGCCACACTCACCTGGGCTGCCACCTCTTTTCAAAGCTACAGTAGTCTCTCAAAATGAGTACTGATTTACTGCCCACAGGCCACACTTTGGACACCCCTGCTGTAACCATATTTGTTTGTTTACTCTCTCCAACGGCGTCCATTACAGTTGCATGCTCGTCCATCACGGCCATCATCACGGCCATCATCACGGCCATCACGTCACGGAGTGAGTTGTGGTGACTTTGAGGCCAGAGTAATGTCCCCTTGAAGAACAAACGTCCCTCCGTCTTATCGTCCTGGTTTAGAAAACACGCCAGCCCCACTCGGTGTGTTCCCCTTTCCTGGGAGAGAAAGAGTGAGCAAGTCAGAGTCCTAAATATACGTGGCCTATTTTCTAACCCCGTTGGTCTCAATTTACTCCGCTCCTTTCCAACGTGGCCATTTTGCAACTCGCCCCGTAACTTTTTTTTTTTTTTTTTTATCCCCGCTTTTCACTCAACGCCACCGCTTTCATCTTTTGTTCCTCTCTTATCTCTTTTATGTTGGAGAGAGGGATTGCGTCCGTTTGCGGTTGGACGCCGGCTGATGTGTTCTTTGGGAGATTAAAGCATGGGACAAAAAGGGACTAATGTACGGACATTTCTCCTTGGAACAAACGAGTCGCTTTACCCAATACCGGATCGTTGCGTGTTGGTAGCTCGCTGTCCTAAATAACTCTTACATACATAACCCTCCATGGGGCCAAGAAGGTACCAGCAACGTGATAATGAAGAACCGTGATAAGTGAATTTCCCTTCATTATGGATTGAATATTTTTATAGTTCATTATTAGAGCCCTCCATACATGAAATAGCACCCCTAAAGTAACCTTTAAACTGTTATCACCCAATATAGTAGCCAGTTTTCATACTTATGTGCCTGACTATAAATGTGTCCAGAGTTGGTGTGGGCTACAAATGCAACAGGATTACTGTGCCTACGACATTTCACACGGTCTTTGAATGCATCTTCTGAACGCCTTATATTTGTGTTTAAAGTTCATGTAGCTGTTTCATGCTAGGAAATGCTTAATTCATGCATCAGTACGTAGAATTAGCTTCAATATGCATTTTTGTAGTTAAACACCTTCATTATTAGAGCCCTCCATACATGAAATAACACCCCTAGAGTCACCTTTAGACTGTTATCACCCAATATAGTCGCCAGTTAAGACATAAATAAGTCTCATACTTGTGCGTGACTATACGCACACGGCTACGGCTGCATTTCACATGGTCTTTGAATGCATCTTCTGAACGCCTTATATTTGTGTTTAAAGTTCATGTAGCTATTTTATGCTAGGAAATGCTCAATTCATGCATCAGTACGTGGAATTAGCTTCAATATGCATATTTTCTCGGAATGGTAGGCCGTAATTGAAGCATGAAACAGCTTGGTTTATTAATGAATATATTTTTGAGAAACCGAAAGAGCGAAGCCGCAAAAGTCAAAGTGGGTAATTGCAAGGGCGGCCCGTGTATTAATAAAATAAAGCCTTAAATTATTGGTACTGGCGTCATTTTGTTCAGCTGTAGTGTATTTTGTGGGTGTGTACTTTTCCTTTTTTCAGGTAGTTTCTTTTTTCATCTGTCATATTTTCATCGCAATTTCCAAACCTTTCCTCTGGGGAAAAAAGGTCAACTTCCTGTCTTGGCAGCTCACAGAAGGCAGACAGGACAAGTTAAGATGTGTTAATTTGCTGTATTGCATTGCCATGGACAATAAAGTATAGTAGTAGTATTAAATAGATTTAGTTGGGAGTCCATTTTTCCCCCCAAACAACAAACAAATCCCACCCATCATTTTGCATCGCCTCCCTCGTCTTTTCCTTCCATCATTCTTTCCCTCCATTCCCCTGGTAGCGGAGCACCTGCACCCCCCCCCTTTCCACTCGTGTCTGCTCCGTCCCTTCAGACATGCACTTCCACCCCCCCCCACACATAGCCCCCTTTTTTTACCACATGAAAAGGTCACTCTGCTCACTCCTCCACCTCCACTTATCCCTCAAGAGGCCAATATATCTGTCGCTGCCTTTCCCACCTCCGTCTGCATCTGCTGCACTGCCCCCCCCCCCCCCCCCCCCCCGAACCCCCCCCCCCCCCCCCACTCACACACACACAAAACCAACAGCGGCGATATCTACAAGCAGATTCTCTCCACTTTTTTCCTCCTTGAGGACCTGACACCACCAGCCTTTGCCAGGACCCTTATTAGCCTTATCGCTACCTGGTGTGCCCTGAGGCGGGGAGGGGGGAAGGGGGGGGGGGGGGGCTGTATCTGGAGGAGGCGGAGTCTGTGCTGTACGATACACGGACAAGAAGCACGGGCTCACCGCTGCAACTTTTTATATCGTGCTTCATCGGGAGTCGCTATTAAATGAGTCAAATTATTAATTATGAAATGATTAATTAGTAAACCCCTATTTATTGCGATTAATTATTTCCGCAAAGTAGAATTCTTTATTTATAATTCCAATATTTTGTAGTTAGAACATAAATGAAAATGTTTACAACCTTCTAAATATGTTTTTAATATTATTAGAGCCCTCCAGACATAAAATAACACCCCTATAATTATCTTTACACTCCTATTACCCAATAGAATTGATAGAATTAGAGAAAATATGCCAATTTAAGGCATTAATAAGACTCATGGTCATGTGTCATACAATAAATATGTTTCCGGGCGTGTGGACAGGAAGTGACAGTGATGTTCTGGCAATCAAGGCTGGTGCTTGTGTCTCACCAAATATTTTTGTAACATTACTGACAACTAGTGGCCAGTGTAGAATACTACATTATATCTCCATTTATACTACAGTAGTAGTATAATGACACGCCTACTGTCCTGGTTTGGCGGTAAGACTCAATAGAGGATGGTAGAACCTCATCATGTGTGCAGTAAAAACTTATTTTCTTCCCTCCAAATGGACCTAACTCTCATTTATCTGCAAGTCGGGTGACAAAATGAGGAATGTTTTACTTTATGAACCCAGTTTATGTTTTTATAAAGTCATCACCACAAAAAGTATTCCTGGTGAAAAACCAGCCCAAAACAAACAACACAGAAAATAACTTTTGGCTCAACCCCATTCTGTCTCTCTACATCTCCTTTTTTTTTCTCTTTCCCCCTTTTTCCTCACATCATGTGAGTTGAGGCGAGGTGAGCTCCTGTGATGAATCTAAATGTTGTCCCTCCCATCACTTGTTCTCCTAATAAGCACAAACACCTCCTCCTCCTCCTCCTTTTCCTCACTCGTCACTCCCTCTGTCTGTCTGCATTTGCCCACCACTCTGCACTCGACTAGTCGGCCTGCAGCTTCCGTGCAAAGCCATTTAGAGAAACACTCCACGTACGTATGAGTATGAATATGACTCAGACATAATGAAGAGGCTATTACAGTATGTGAGACCACAACCAGACCCCCGGCATGTTTGACGCCGCTGTCGTTGCCACAAAGGCCAGGACTGCTAAAAAACAAACATTATGATAGTTTCATATCCATACGCAGAAATCCCTCCTTTATTGTGATGAATTGTTTCCATAACCGACTGTGATAAATGAATTTCAGCCACAAATGGAATATGCATAGAAAACCATTATTAGAGCCCTCTAGACATGAGCTAACACCCCTATAGTCACATTTACACGCATATTACCCAATGAAGTAGACGTAAGGCATATCATGCCAAGCTATTTTAACTTCACCTAATAATACATTTTGTCCCCTCCGTCCACCAGAGGGACCCAGGGGGAGGCTGACATCATTGCAGCACCCCGGCAGCAGTAACCAATGAAATTATTTATGGAATTAAGTTAAAATTTCCAATATTGCCTTAAATATTTGTCACCTAGCGTTTGAGTATTAAGCTCCTGTGTGATGATTTTAGCGTTCTTTGTAAGAGTAATCACCTTACAAACCCTAATAGTCACATTTACACGCATATTACCCAATGAAGTAGACGTAAGCCATTTAATGCCAAGCTATTTTAACTTCACCTAATAAATTTTTTCCCCTCCGTCTACCAGAGGGAGCCAGGGGGAGGCTGACGTCATTGCAGCACCCCAGCAGCAGTAACCAATGAAATTATTTATGGAATGAAGTTAAAATTTCTAATATTGCCTTAAATATTTGTCACCTAGCGTTTGAGTATTAAGCTCCTGTGTGATGATTTTAGCGTTCTTTGTAAGAGTAATCACCTTACAAACCCTAATAGTCACATTTACACGCATATTACCCAATGAAGTAGACGTAAGTCATTTAATGCCAAGCTATTTTAACTTCACCTAATAATAAATTTTTTCCCCTCCGTCTACCAGAGGGAGCCAGGGGGAGGCTGACGTCATTGCAGCACCCCAGCAGCAGTAACCAATGAAATTATTTATGGAATGAAGTTAAAATTTCTAATATTGCCTTAAATATTTGTCACCTAGCGTTTGAGTATTAAGCTCCTGCGTGATGATTTTAGCGTTCTTTGTAAGAGTAATCACCTTACAAACCCTAATAGTCACATTTACAGTGGTGTGTGTTGCTATAAATGTGTTCCCCAGGTGAGTTGAGTGGCGGGCTGACAGACAGGAAGTGATGTCGAGGGTTCAGAGTTGAGTTTACGGCCGCAACAGAAGCTCAGGTTTTGATCGGGGAATATTGTGTGATGTAATTCCAACCTGCAATAGAGGCCTGTTTTTGTGGCGATCAAGGCTGGTGCTTGTGTGTCTCACTAAACGTTACAATAACTTTACTGACACCTAGTGGCCAGTGTAGAATACTACATTTCATTCAGTGTCTTTGAATGTGTCTTTTGAAGGCCTTATATTAGTATTTGACTTAATTGTGCTGTTTTTATGCTTGAAAACTTGTGTGTGTGTTGTATAGGAATACATTGTATCTATGCTTTTATTCATCCCTGATTTATTATTATTATTATTATTATTATTATTGTAGTGTAACCTTGTGGAACAACTGCATGTTGGGCTAGAAAGTAATCACTTGCTTTGGATTCAGTGAGAGTCCAAGGTTATGAACAAAGTCTGTTTGGCTATCGGGCCCGCAGTGGAAAACTGGGTTATTGTCGCTGATGCCCTCGAGCAAAGCAGCGAGCAAGCAACATGCCTGCTGCCTACAGTAATACCAACATGCTGTCGAGTATTCGGCCTTAGAAAGAATACGCCTGCACATTAAACAGATCATATTACAGTACTGCAAGTACTTCTTTCCAAAGAAGGTTTCCAAACAGTAACTTACTTTTAAGCTCCTACTACCCAATATATAGAAGCTGTGCATTTGAATGCGTCTTCCGTATGCCTCATATTTTGTTTATTTTGACATTTTTATGCTATAAATATATTTTTATTACTTCGATTTATAGAAAATTGCTTTGGTTTTTGTCCATTTCTGACATTTTGGAACAAATCAAGCCTGCGTTGGCACGCAGACAATCATTTATTTTCTACCGCTTATCCTCACAGGGGTCACGGGGGGCGGTGCTGGAGCCTATCCCAGCAGCTAAGAAGCGTCAACACATGACTTAAACATGATGTCATGTTGTTTTTTGGGGCATGACATTGTTGAACAGTGTACACCAACTGGTGGGTGTGGACCCAATAGTGAGTCACGGGTGGGATTTTTGGAGAGGAAAGGTAAATACTAGCAAGTTTATTTCAATTTCTATGTAAAGGCAGCTGCCCCTTAATACACCCTCTAGGGTGGGGGCGTGCTGGAGCCTATCCCAGCTGTTTTCGGGCAAGAGGCGCGGGGTTCACCCTGGACTGGTGGCCAGCCGATTGTGATCGGCACATATAGACAAACAACCATTCAAACTCACATTCATAATTATGGACAATTTGGAGTCGCTAATTAACCTAGCATGTTTTTGGAATGTGGGAGGAAACCGGAGTACCCGGAGAAAACCCACGCATGCACGGGGTGAACATGCAAACTCCCCACAGAGATGGCCGAGGGTGGGGAAAGACAAAATAAGAAGCCAAAAAGTTACCACTTCCACACAAAATAGGAGGAGAACTCATTCATTCATTAATGTTCTACCACTTATCCTCACGAGGGTCATGCTGGAGCCTATCCCAGCTGTCTTCGGGCGAGAGGCGCGGGGTACACCCTGGACTGGTGGCCAGCCAATCCCAGGGCACATATAGACAAACAACCATTCACACTCACATTCATACCTATGGACAATTTGGAGTCGCTAATTAACCTAGCATGTTTTTGGAATGTGGGAGGAAACCGGAATACCCGGAGAAAACCCACACATGCAAACAACATGCAAACTCCACATAGAGATAGCCGAGGGTGGAATTGAACTCGGGTCTCCTAGCTGTGAGGCCTGCGTGCTAACCACTTATCCACTGTGCAGACATAATGTTGACAAATAAAGACTAGTTAGGCTCCTCATGTTGTGGTTCCCGCTCCCCTTACAGATGATGCAATATGATTTTTTCCCCTCTTGTACCCGTACATGATCTTGCGCCATTGACGGTATCAACATGGAGACTCCTGCTTGTGCGAGGTCAGCAGAGACGTGCATCAAAGTGTCAAGCGTGTTGCCCGCTAGCACCTCCAGTCGCCGCTCCGTACGTGAAAGCAGTGAAAGCAGCAGCAGGAGAACATTGAGGTTCTCCATACTTGTGTTGTATTCTACATTGCTGCTGATGTTTTGTGTCTCTATGAGCCGCGCGTTGTGGAAGTGGAGCATCCTGTGCGCCGAGTGCAATTTGATCACGCTGGAAATGTAGCAAATGCAAATGCGGGTGGCGGTTGTGTTTGTTTTCCATCTGCGTGCGTGCTTCATCCAAATGGCGAGTGGCGTTCTCTTTTTGTTCCCCACTAATGGCATCCTCAGCAGGGCTATTACCATTGAAACCACGTTGCCACGGAAACACAGCTTGTCCCTGTGAATTAGAAGTATTTCACTCCCTCTCTTATCCGCGTTCACCCTCGCTGCCGCTTTCTGTCACTCTCCGAGCGTTCTCCGCTATCTCCGTATTCGCAATTCCTCTCTCGTTCTCCTTTTCCCTCTCTGTTTCAGCGCTCCACCTGTCCACAGCGGAACATGACAGGCTGGCAGCCGAGGACACCAAACAGCAGGAGCAACAGTAGAACATTTTGTGACGGGCGTCTAAAAGAGGGATGGATACAGTTGTCGAGGGGAATGCGGAGAATTTAAGGAGCTCATCGTGAGCTATGAAAAAACAAGATTGACAACCCATTGGAGATCACAACTGATTACTCTTACAAAGAACGCTAAAATCACCTCACAGCAGCTTGATACTCAAACGCTAAGTGACAAATATTCAAGGCAATATTTAAAAACAACAGCTGTTGCAACTTCGTTCCATAGGTCCAGGTTGGAATTACATCACACAATATTCCCTGAGCTTCTGTTGCGGTCGTAAACTCAACTCTGAACCCTTGACATCACTTCCTGTCAGCCCGCCACTCAACTCTCCTGGGGAACACATTTATAGCGACACACACACACCCATGTAAATGTGACTATTAGGGTTTGTAAGGTGATTACTCTTACAAATAACGCTAAAATCATCACGCAGGAGCTTAACACTCAAACGCTACGTGACAAATACTCAAGGCAATATTCAAAAACAACAGCTATTTTAACTTCATTCCATAAATAATTTCATTGGTTACTGCTGCCGGGGTGCTGCAGTGATGTCAGCCTCCCTCTGGCTCCCTCTGGTGGACAGAGGTGACAAAATTCATTATTAGGTGAAGTTAAAATAGCTTGGCATTAAAATGGCTGACGTCTTCTTCATTGGGTAATATACGCGTAAATGTGACTATAGGGGTGTTAGCTCATGTCTAGAGGGCTCTAATAATGGTTTTCTATGCATATTCCATTTGTCGCTGAAATTCACTTATCACAGTCGGTTATGGAAACAATTCATCACGATAAAGGAGGGATTTCTGCGTATGGATATGAAACTAACATAATGTTGTAATTATGCAGAATATTTTAGCAGTTCTGGCACCGTCAACCATGCCTATAACTGATGGAATCAAGGAAGGGGGGGGGGTTGGCAAGTTTTTCTTGCATCGTCACAAATGTCTTCCAGTGAAGTCTCAAGAATCCGATACTACTTGCCCCCCCCCCCCCCCCCCTCCAAACAAACCCCTGATTGTGCACATTATTGTCGTCCAATCAACACAAACCGCCATCAGACCGGAGCGCCGAGACGTTACCAAGTGAAGAGCGAGGATAACGTATTCGCACGAGAAAGGGCTTGATTAGAGCAGAGTGACGAGATGGGGAATTAAAAGCAGCGAGAGTTCGAGTCCTGCTCCTCCATATTGATGGAATATAAAATAGGGTGAGAAAACAGAGAGAACGGCGAGGAGCTGAGAAAGGGAGAGAAGGCGAGGGGAAGATTGATTATGTTCTCCTAAGTGCTTTCGGCATTATTGGAACCGTACTGTCCTCCCAAGCAGGCAATTTGAATTAACATTGCAGGGAGACTGATTGGGGGGGGGGGGGCACGGAGAAGCAGGACAGGAGAGGGGGGTTAAGAGTGTGAAGGCTAGAGGGAAGGAGGCTGGGATTCGGCCACGGAGGGGCGGGTTGGCAGGCAGACAGAGAAGGAGAGTGAGGGTCTGGGGGGAGGACAGAGATAGAATAACCGGGTTCAAAAGTAGGACAGGGCGAGCGATAGCGAGAGACAAAGGCGGAGCGCCGGAGAAAGACTATTAAATGTTTTGAGAAAAAGGCCGAGACGAGCCAAATTGAAAAGATCAGCACGCTAAACTCCACTCCACTTTTATGAATCGGAGCCGGGAGCCGTGCATAATAATCCATTCCAAACATATTAAGTTTGAAAATTCCACTTTCCGTATTCGCTCCGAATGCTGAGTCTTTAGAAGACAAATCCATCCGGGGGGGGGGTTGGCGCTAATCCAATCAGGAACAGGAAGCCGGTGAGACGCACGGTTGGGAGTCAAAGACAATTGACAGATGGATTTGGATCGGGTTCTGGTGAAGTCGGTGCGCCACAAACAAATGAGACGGGACAGAAGAACCCTGAGGTTCTCGTCCATTGTGGTCATCGTGTATCATCGTCAAAACCTGTCCAACCAATAACGGACCAGGGATTGTACACTCCTGGTCAAATGTTCAAGACCAGTTGAAGAATTTGCAAGAATTTGGATCTTAAGTTGGATCATAAGGCGCTTCCAAAACCCGGAACCCCTTGCTCCATTCTTGTTAATCACCTCCAAATGATTTTGGGCATGCTTGATTCCAGGAGGATCCTGGAAATGTTGCTCCAAGTAGCAAAGATGGCTTCACGGAAGGCATCCACCGTCTGGAACTGAGGTCCATTTTTATACGTTTTTATCATCCATCCCCAAATGTCAATTGGATTTAGATCAGGGGAACCGGCATGATGGTCCAAAAGAGCGAGGTTGTTCCTCTGGAAGAAATCCTTCATCGAGATGGATGCCCCCCTGCAACATGTCCACATAGCCGGATGCCGTTTGACGCCCATGCACACAACCTGAAGACCCTTGAAGAACCTGAAGATCATGATGGCGCATGGAAGGAAACCATCCAGGAACGTTGGAAGCTTCTTCTACCTTTCAATGTCCCATTCTTGGTGCAAATTCCGTACAAACCGAAAATCGAATAATTTTTTTTTCTTTCTTCCAGATCCTCTGACCACTCGACCGCCGTGTAGCCCACCAAAAGACAAACAATAGGAAAATATATTTCATAAAAAGCAACAAAAAACTACCTGTGGGCTGAAAATGGCCCCTGTGCCACACTTTGGACACCCCCGGTTAAGGAAGGTCCAAGTGCAGAGTAAGCCTCTGAACAGGGTGACGATTATTTTATTTGTAGTCAAGTTGTGGAACCTTGTGGCACGGCGGTCGAGTGGTTAGCGCGCAGACCTCACAGCTAGGAGACCAGGGTTCAATTCCACTTTCGGCCATCTCTGTGTGGAGTTTGCATGTTCTCCTCGTGCATGCGTGGGTTTTCTCCGGGTACTCCGGTTTCCTCCGAAACATTCCAAAAACATGCTAGGCTAATTAGCGACTCCAAATTGTCCATAGGTATGAATGTGAGTGTGAATGGTTGTTTGTCTATATGTGCCCTGTGATTGGCTGGCCACCAGTCCAGGGTGGACCCCGCCTCTCGCCCGAAGAAGACAGCTGGGATAGGCTCCAGCACCCCCGCGACCCTCATGAGGATAAGCGGTAGAAAATGAATGAATGAATGAGTTCTCCTCCTATTTTGTGTGGAAGTGGTAACTTTTTGGCTTCTTATTTGTCTTTCCCCACCCTCGGCCTTCTCCAGGTACTCCGGTTTCCTCCCACATTCCAAAAACATGCTAGGTTAATTAGCGACTCCAAATTGTCCATAGGTATGAATGTGAGTGTGAATGGTTGTTTGTCTATATGTGCCCTGTGATTGGCTGGCCACCAGTCCAGGGTGGACCCCGCCTCTCGCCCGAAGAAGACAGCTGGGATAGGCTCCAGCACCCCCGCGACCCTTGTGAGGATAAGCGGTACAAAATGAATGAATGAATACGTTCTCCTCCTATTTTTTGTGGAAGTGGTAACTTTTTGGCTTCTTATTTTGTCTTTCCCCACCCTCGGCCTTCTCTGTGTGGAGTTTGCATGTTCTCCCCGTGCATGCGTGGGTTTTCTCCGGGTACTCCGGTTTCCTCCAAAACATTCCAAAAACATGCTAGGTTAATTAGCGACTCCAAATTGTCCATAGGTATGAATGTGAGTGTGAATGGTTGTTTGTCTATATGTGCCCTGTGATTGGCTGGCCACCAGTCCAGGGTGTACCCCGCCTCTCGCCCGAAGAAGACAGCTGGGATAGGCTCCAGCACCCCCCGCGACCCTCATGAGGATAAGCGGTAGAAAATGAATGAATGAATGAGTTCTCCTCCTATTTTGTGTGGAAGTGGTAACTTTTTGGCTTCTTATTTGTCTTTCCCCACCCTCGGCCTTCTCCAGGTACTCCGGTTTCCTCCCACATTCCAAAAACATGCTAGGCTAATTAGCGACTCCAAATTGTCCATAGGTATGAATGTGAGTGTGAATGGTTGTTTGTCTATATGTGCCCTGTGATTGGCTGGCCACCAGTCCAGGGTGGACCCCGCCTCTCGCCCGAAGAAGACAGCTGGGATAGGCTCCAGCACCCCCCTGCGAATGAAGTTGTGTAACCGTTGTATGGAAAACAGGCGCACCAGGAGGCGTTTGGGGGGTAGATGAGGATATCCGCCGGGTCCGAGTCTCTGTCCTACTTTGTCGACTTTCAGGCAGACCGAAAAAAAACAAAAAAAAGAAGAAAAGATGAGAAGAAATGAGAAGAAAGTGTCACATGACCCGGCCTCCTCACCCGCTTCGACTCGCTTCTCACGCCTTTCTTCTCGTCTCCCACCTTGCGCCTGATTGAGGAGGAAGGTCCCTGGCCCCGCACGGGCCCACACAAAGCAAACATGGAGTCATGCTTCATGACGCATGTGGAGCACATTAGTCTGGAGAGGACGGCTTTGGAAATGAAATGGCGGTGATGGAGGACTCGCCTCTTTAGTCTAATGAGAATCCTGAGCAGGTGATCATTTATCGTTGAAGGAGAGCGTGTCAAGATGTTTCACATCAGGACCGCTTTTACCGTGATTTTCACCCGAGAGTCCCGGTGATTGCTAGATAATAGTCCTTAACGCAAATGACATTTATTTATCATTTATTGATCAATGAAACCTTTACAAATAAATAGTATTTACAATGAATACTATGTTTACATTAAAACCGTGTTCAATGCCGGCTTTGTGGTGCGTGCGTCCATCAGGTCCCATCTGGTTTATTTCATTGAAAGCTGTAAATAGCGTGTGGTTTTTTCCACCATTGCACCTGCAGCGTGGACACAGATGTGTTAGGCTCTTTGGAGCGCCGTGGTGCGCTTTGAAAAAAATCACAAATCAAAGCTTATATATAGTCCTTAAAAAAAAAATAAAAAATTGGCCTCAGATGCTAAATGAATTTACGTTTTTATTACTGTTGTGGGTTTTGTTATGCTAGCTATTGTTTGTTTTTATTAATATTGTGTATTAGGCCATAGTTTTCTGCAATATAATTTGTAGATATGCAACATAAAGGTCATGATGTAATAGGAATCTACAATGGTGATGTTTGCTGAGATACACAAGCACCAGATTTGATTGCCAGGCTCTTATTGCCGTTTTATTGCAGATCGTGATCGTGATCTCACAACAGGACCCCGATGATCCCTAACACGGGGGACTTTAGCTAAAACGCAACTCTGAACCCTCACTTCCTGTCTGCGGCACCGGAACAAACTCACAACAATTCACATGAGCCTCATTCCTGTCTTCAGTGTCTTATTTTCCTCTTATTATGTCTACAATATTGGGTAATAGGAGTGCAAAGGTGACTATAGGGGTGTTAGTTTCTGTCTGGAGGACTCTAATAATGTGACATACTTATTCAGAAGATCATCAGAAATGAGTTTAAATCCAAATATTTAACTTATGAATAAAGAATCCTACCTTGTGGAACGGTCAGGTCTGGAACCAATTAACCGTAATAAACGAGGGATTACTGTAGAGCTCATTTTAGTGCCACCAAATAGTACTATGAGTAGTACTATTCCATGATACATTTTTTTTATCTTCAATGGCTTATTTTCTCTTATTATGTCTACTATATTGGGTAATAGGAGTGCAAAGGTGACTATAGGGGTGTTAGTTTTTGTCTGGAGGACTCTAATAATGTGACAGACTTATTTAGGCAATCATAAACGGGTTTAAGTCCAAATATTTGACTTATAAATAAGGAATCCGACCTTGTGGAATGGTCAGGTCTGTAACCAATTAACCGTAATAAACGAGGGATTACTGTAGAGCTCATTTTAGTGCCACCAAATATATAGTACTATGAGTAGTACTATTCCATGATACGTCCTATCTTTAATGGCTTATTCTCTCTTATTATGTCTACTATATTGGGTAATAGGAGTGTAAAGGTGACTATAGGGGTGTTAGTTTCTGTCTGGAGGACTCTAATAATGTGACAGAAGAACATAAACGGGTTTAAGTCCAAATATTTGACTTATAAATAAGGAATCTTACCTTGTGGAACGGTCAAGTTTGAAACCAATTAACCGTAATAAACGAGGGATTACTGTAGAGCTCATTTTAGTGCCACCAAATAGTACTATGAGTAGTACTATTCCATGATACATTTTTTTTTATCTTCAATTGCTTATTTTCTCTTATTATGTGTACTATAGTGGGTAATAGGAGTGTAAAGGGGACTATAGGGATGTTAGTTTCTGTCTGGAGGACTCTAATAATGTGATCCTGCATTGTGGAACGGTCAAGTCTGGATCCAATTAACCGTAGTAAACGAGGGATTACTGTAGAGCTCATTTTAGTGCCACCAAATAGCACTATGAGTAGTACTATTCCATGATACCCATCTTTTATCTTGTTCTTCCTATATCAAGAAAGTCCATTATCAATATTTCTTAAAGAAACACACACATTATGTTTGTGTAACTATGTCTTGTACGTATGAAATCGTACGTCGGTGCGACCCGATTTGCTGACGTGAGGGCTAGCGCACCAGCTCAGTGAATACGTCTGCTCCACCAGGCCCCGGCTATCGATTGTGGCTGCTGCCAGAGCTCATATCCTCAAATCGCTCTCAGAGGCGAAGTAACTCATCACGCAAAGGCGCTGTAATTCAACGCACGCACGCCTTCCAATGCAGCAGCAGCAGCGTACCGCCATTACCTGCTGTAGCCGCCTGCCGGCTCCCATCTAAATCATGTGCTCGGGAAGCGCCGCCGGGGTTTACACTTTACATGTGTCCTTACTCCGGTGGAGGTTTGCGTTAAGTCGACGGGTTCACGCTTAAGTTGAGAAACAATGCGCCACTTATCGCCGTAACTCAACTTTTTTTTTTTTTTTTTTTTTTTCGCCCGCAAAGAATGCATTTTTTATACTTTTATATTTGCTTGCGTTTCAAAAGCAGTTAGCACTTTTTTTTTTGTAGTTATTTTTAGAATCCTTTCAAAACGAAGCCATTTTAATTAAGAATTCAGAGTCTTTGCCGTGATGAGACGTGAGAGAGATCAGAGCTATCGCATCTTCGCTAACGGGAGGAGGAGGAGGAGGTGAAGTCGGGAACCAGGGATGGCGACTTAAAAGGGAGACCACGAACCCAGAAGGGTAGCAAAGGGAATACGGTCGACATGCTTGGGACGGCTTTATCGGGAAAACTGCCCGTTAACGGGGCCGATAATAATTGGAAATGACATTCAGGTTGCACGTGTGTGTGTGTGTGTGTGTGTGTGTGTGTGTGTGTGTGTGTGTGTGTGTGGCCGCTTAGGATGCAGGATTTGGCTTCTGTTGGTTGACACGTTGTGCAGGGAGGTGAAGGGAGTGTGGATATGACTGCCAAAAGCTGGCATTAGTGTGACAGCTGTTGTTTTGTGTGTGTGTGTGTGTGTGTGTGTGTGTGTGTGTGTGTGTGTACACCCGCAACCGTTGTATGCTTGTGTAGTCCTGAACCCTTCATTAATGCGTGTTTGCTCATGCAGGTGCATCGAGGGGACGATAAAGGGGAAGCAAAGCAGGCTGACAAGGTGTGAAGCCGTCAGCGCTTTTTTAGCTAATCATTATTATTAATACAAAGTTAATTACACTCAAAGGGTTAACGGCCAGACAGGAGAAACTGGGAAGGACTTTCGATATTTACTGTCATTTTGGAGTTTCTGTGCCAAAATGGATGGAGCTTTTATTTGGCGCCCCCTACTGACATGAAACTTACTGTAACACTGCGTATTTCCCAACTGCTGGTTGCTGGTTCCATCATCAATCCAATGTAATTGGTCAACTTATTTCGTTTAGTCGGCATTTTTACTTTCCGACATCTCAAATCCCGACATTTTTATTCTGCGAAACAACCGATGGACAACTTAACAGTTGCTGGTTCTATCCCCTTGAAGACAAAACTCACATTGTTTGATTGGTACTGTCAAGCTACATGAATGATGTTTTGTTCTGCATTTTTACTTTCTTACTTTCCGACATTTTTATTCTGCGAAAGAACCGATGGATAACTTAACGGTTGCTGGTTCGATCCGCATGAAGACAAAACTCAACCCCTGCAACGGTAGGGGTAAGCGGAGCAACAAGGTACGAGTTTGTCCACATGACCGCGTGCACGTGCTGAAGAAGAGACGAGCGGTCGCAACGGAAGGGATGAAACGGCGGCAATATAATAATGGATGTGTGGGCGTGTTGTTGTCAAGCGCATGACTGAAGGTTGCTTGTTGCCTGATGACTCGGATGGGCCGTTGTGTGCCATTTTCATATTGTTGGCTTTGAAAAGCTCAGGCAGCCACAGAGGCTGTCTGTCACGGCAGCACGCCACGTGGGGGTGGGGGGGGGGGTAGATGCATACTCGTCTCACTCCATGTGGAAGTGTAGCAGATAGAATAAGCTGGATGAGAGGAAGTGAGGTGAAAGAGGAAGACGGTTGTTTTTGTTCATCTTTCAACATTTCTATTGTTTTTGTATTTGTATTGCTAAGTACAAGGATGAACCAGTCATAATGTGCTATATATATACATCACTATATTGACACTTACTATGGTACCCATTATGGCATTGGATGCTCATATCACCTCGTACTTCAGTAAGTGAAAAAAAATGAATAAAATAAAGTTAAAACTAATATAAGAAAACTAAAATGTTATTAGGAAAGCAGGAAGACTCAGCTTTAACGTACTCTTCAGGACCAAGGACAGCACTTCTTCAAATCCACATTCTAAGATTACTGTCCTGCAAAAAGTATCTTAGTATTTTAATGGATGGATTTGGATTTTTTTTTGGTTTAATTCAATACTCGTAGCTTTTGACATTTTTAAAGATATTACTATTACTAGTACTATTACTTAGTTAACTTAGTTAACTTACTTAGTTACTATTACTTACTATGGTACACATTATGGCATTGGATGCTTGGATGCTCATATCACCTCGTACTTTGGTACGGGACAAAAAACAAAAAAAATTGTAAAAAAATTTTAAAAACAAAAATTTTTTTTTTAATAAAAATTAAATAAATAAATAAATAAAATAAATTTGCTAAATACAAGGATGAAGAGTCTTGAACCAGTCATAATGTGCTATATATATCACTATATTGACACTTACTATGGTACACATTATGGCATTGGATGCTCATATCACCTCCTACTTCGGTACGGGACAAAAAATTAAAAAAAATTTAAATAAAAAAAAAAACCTTAAACTGTATTATGGAAAGCAGGAAGTGAACAAATGTAACAGTTACCGATTATAAAAGTACCAGATGGAGGGGTAGGATTTAATAAGCTTTGCTTCTTCCTACTCCTTTTGGACATGTGGAACTGGGAACTGATTATGGGATGCATTCAATTGTAATCTGATGCATGTTCAAATGAAATTAAACCATTACCATTACCATTACCATTACCATTACCATTTCTTCCCAGTGAATGGAAGGAGGCCCCAGCGGGAAGGGATGGTACATGTATACAAGGTGGTCTGCACTTAGTACTTAAGCCCTCTTTGGTTTTCTCCCCTCCGTATAAAATACACGGTAATTTATTTTCCGCATAATTCCTGTGAAAACATTAGTTTTATCTGTGGCGGTCCCGCTAGAGCCGTACGCCAGGTGTTGGGGATCAGAGGCTTTTTCCGCGCTTCCACTCGTCACCCAAGCAGCAAAATGCATAACATTTGAAATGTAGATGCGAAGAGCATAGATATGGAGAGGCTCATCCGTGCCGTGGATGGGATGGAACGGGAGCGGCGAGGAGGAAGCCGGATAGGGTGGTCTGTCCGCTGACAGTGACGGAGAGCCTTTTATGGCGCTGGCGGGAAAAAGCTCACACAAAGCGAGCTCTTCACTCCATTTCCCTTTTCCTCTCTCGCGGGATCGTTTGGGTCCACGCTTTGCCTTTTTCCAGGGCCTGCCGACTGTTGGGAGGTTAAACGTGGGCTTTGTGGATGGGATGCATCCTGGTGTCGCTTTCATCCACTGCACTTCCTGATTGTTCCATGAATGTCAGAGTTAGCGTGTGGAGTGCAGAGAATAAATAAAGTGGTGGGTAAATACCTTGGAAGATTGTGGCTTCGGTACGGGACAAAAAATTACAAAATTTTAAAATGTATAAAAAAAAAAAAAACAAACCTTAAACTGTATTATGGAAAGCAGGAAGTGAACAAACAGTTACTGATTGTAAAAGTACCAGATGGAGGGGACTGTCCAATACCAGGACTGTCCAATAATTACCATTTTTAGTCAGATTAATTTATGTGATTGGCAGATTAATTAATTAATCACCGTATTCAAATTAATCAATCATGATTCATTGTAGTAGTATAGCAAATATTTCTCTGTAATTGAAAAAAAATAGTTCTCCTCACATTGCGTGTGGAAGTGGTAACTCTGTGACTTCTTGCTGTGTCCTTCTTCCCCAGTCAGTTGCAAACCCTTTCTTAAGTTTAGAATAAATACTGTAAATTGGAGGCTAACTCCTTAGCTTGCTAGCTTGCTAGCTAGTTACCGACTCACATTGTGTTTGAGGTACAACAACAAGGAACTCGCCCAATGCTAACATGTGAGTTATTATGTCTATGTTGGGTAATACATGTGTAACGGTGACTATAGGGTTGTTATATCATGGCTACAGGGCTCTTATAATGTTAAAAGGTCATGAACTGTTTTTTTTGTGCTACAAAAACTTTTAAAAAAAGTACAAAAATATTGCATTTATTAATATTGAATCCTACTTGATGGAAATTGGACTTATCACGGTCGGTTCTGGAACCAATTAATCACGATAAATATTACATTTAATAATATAAATCATCAATAATGAATTTGTTGTATTTTTACAGTAATAAAAAACAAAAAAAAACAAGTACTTTGTACTTTGCCGGGACACTTAAACGATGGAGGAGGGTCTCTTATCGGAACTCGGACTCGGGTCTTTCACCCTGAATGAACGCCTTGGCTTTTAGGCACACTCCCCGTTCTTGTGGACGTCAGATGTGCACTTCCTGTCCCTGCAAAACCCTCTCTAATCGACAAATGCATACACATGTACCGTTACACAACGAAACAAAGCGGGGGTCCACCTGGAGCGTAATTAGAACCCCCTGCTACTCTTTTTGCGGAAACATGTAAGAAGTTACGAAATGAGACGTAGTGTAAAAAGTAGGCGAGGATGGAGGTTTTTATCTTGGGGGAGCGGAGGACACGTCTCGGCCCCGTCACTTCACTTCGCCGAGCAATACATTTCCTGAAAAAGCCTCTCTCTGTGTGGCGTAACTGTACGACACACACACACACAATACACACACACACACACAACTATTAGCATTCAACAAGAAGCAGGGGACAAACAGAAGGAAAAGCATCAGACTGCAGAGGCCCCTCGGTGGCTCATCTGCTAAACTTAGAGCAGAAATGGGCCATAGAGAAATAACTGTGTGTGTGTGTGTGTGTGTGTGTGTGTGTGTGTGTGTGTGTGTGCACGTGCGGCGCCATACATCCCATTTAGACCCGACATATTTCCTTCTTCACGCCGCAATCTTGTCCCGTTACAATAGAAACCCCGAGCAGGCCATCATTTAAATACCAGCCTGTGAGTCTGAAATGAGGGTTAAAAAAGTGCGTAAAATAGGGTCAGTGTTAATTAGGAGACGGCGTGATAAATGTGGCAGCTAATTAAGGCTGTGTGTGTTTGATTAAAGATAGGGAGGTTTTCTATGATAAGAAGGAGGCGCCGATGAGGTGCAAGGAGCGGGAAAAACGGCGAAGAACGAGGTGATGCGGTACAAAGGCGAGCCCCCTCCCCCTCCGTCCGTCGGTCATCAATACGTAATTTCAGCGCCGCGGCTGAAATGAAAGCGCTTGAGAACACGTACACTTGAAATCCAACGCCGAATCTGTGAGTTCATATGCGAGTACGAGCGCGCCATAGCCCTTGGCAAGTCTCTATCTCCTGCTTACTGTCTTTTAAATTGACTATATTCAAGCCAAGGCCAGATGCCCCCCCCCCCCCTCCCCTACCCGCTTCTCCCACTTTTTTGCCTCCCACTCGGCTCGCTTTTTTTTTTCCAAGCCCTCCAACCAACCTCTCTTCACTCTGTCTTCCTTCTCTCCCACTCGCCTTCCCTGACTGGCTTCTCTTCCTCCATCAGACGGCGTCAATACCGACGCCACGAGCTCGCCACCCCCCCCCCCACTCCAGTTCAAAGGAGCCTTTATGGGTAGCACAGAAATATGCATCGCCAAAAAGCTCCCAGCAACAGACGCCATCATCTCGCCGACTTTGCCTCCACCCTTTTCCAGCTCACGTTCTTCGCTTTCGCTTGCACGCCATCTTTCTGCACTTCCTTTTTTCATCAAGGGAAGAGAAAAGCGACTACGAGAATTTATTCATTTATTTTGTTGTTCGTTGGGATTTTTATAAATTATGTAATTGAGAAATTGTGCACTAAGTAGGATTCCTTATTTATAAACTGAATATTTTGGGAGTTAGAACCTTCTAAATTTGTGTTTTTTAACATTATTAGAACCCTCTAGACGTGATATAACACCCGTGTAGTCACTTTTACAGTAGTTGGGAACACTCTTGGTAGCGTCAACCACTGATGACATCATAAACGGACGATGGCGCTGACTTCCTGTTTCCCGTTTCCATGTATTAGCGTCCTAAACTGTGATTAAAAAATCACCATTGGACTCATATGGTGCATTAATAACGTGATAAATGTATGCTATATTGTATGCTAACGTGAACGCCTGGCTGAGACACACACACAGACACACACAAATATACACACACAAATACACACACAGACCGACTACTGGCCGCCGCCCCCCCAGCGCTCCATCCCTGCATGCTGGATCACAGCCGAGTGCCTGCTTGGCCTCCTCCATTGTCACATTGTCCTCCGCCTCCGTCCCTCCGGGGGGGCGTCACACCTCATCTACCTCGGACCACCCTCCCGGTTTTTGCTACAACTCCATCATCTTTCCTTGGCGCTTGTTTTAATTCCTTTCCTTTTATCTCTTTTATCTCCTCTCGCATCTGTTTCCTCTTTTCTACGCCGGCGTCTCCAGCGGCCATTCATCCCGCCATTGTGGCCGCCATTGTTTCCTTGCGTACGGTAGCCAGCGCCCGACGTCACACGTTGGACGGCGAGCGGCTCGGGAAGCCAATTGGAGGCCTCGCTGGCCCGTTTCCCGAATCCGGCTGAGTGACTTGCTGGCCCCCGCTCCCCCCCTCCGGGAATTTTAATACTCGCTAATCGATCACGTTGTGCCAAGTCGAGGTGCTAATGTGGCCCAGACCCTAATTATTGTTGCCGTAAATGAAGAGCGAGGTGTTTTGCGCCACTTCATTTTCCTCAAGGTTCCTTATCGCCGCAACATTCCGACATCAGCAATTTTTTTTCCTGTTTTTCTTTGCCGCTTTTCTCACCCTCCGACTTTCTTGGGCTGAAGTATCTTTCTTAATTATGTATTTTTCTTAAAGGCTAATGGAAACTTGGCGTTGGACAGTACATTAATACTGCTCTTAAGAATAGTCCGATGGCAAAGGAAGCCAGAAAACGGGAGGAATCCGGAGTGTGTATGTCTGGAAATTCAATTAAAACTGCGGCCTGGCAGCTATTCCGCTGGTATGAATGGGAGAGGCCGGGAAAGCCACGGATTTATAAATGGACGCTAAAGAACGAGGTGGCTAGAAAGTTGAGGAGTTAAATGGATTCCGGTTAGCAGCGACGCTCGAATGCAACGTGTGATTATTATTTCACGATGGCGCCGCTTTGGCGATTGACACGACACAAAGATAATGACGCGTTTTGCTAGCACGTGTGCGGCACACGGCATTGTTTGGCAACCGCGCCGCACTCCAGCGCCTCCCGCCTCGGCCCCGTCGTCCTGATCTCATTAATGCAGAAACAAGGTAGCGGATCAAGCCCAAGAGCGTCCCCGGGGAAAGGGGGGGGGGGGCAGGTTAGCGTTTGATGTTGACTGAAGCGCTAAGACAGTCTTGAGAAGCCGCGGAGATCTCTAAAGCCCGTCTGCCTGCTTGTTACTCGCACCAAAGCGGCGCTTCGGTGCGGTGACCAGATTAGCGCTCCCCCCCCTCCGACATGGACGCTTTTTCTTTCAAATGTTTGATCACATGACTCCAGGTGCACAAAAATTATATTATTTTTAATTTAATCCCTAACCCGAATCAAAATGAGATGTCTTATGCAGTGATGAAAGAAAACGAGAATAAATAAAAATAAATAAGATGTACAAAAAAATAACACAAATCAATTAAAAACAAAAATAGGTCAATGAATAAATTCACAGAATAAAAATAAATATGTATACAAAATCGAAAAAAAAAAATTAAAAAATTATTTATATTTAAAAGTGAATATGTCGATACCTACGGGAGAAATAAAACTGAATTCATAATAGATAGAAATTGAGCGTCATTCCAGGGAGCATAACATGCATATACCGTATTTTCCGGACTATAAGTCGCACTTTTTTTCATAGGTTGGCCGTTCCTGCGACTTATACTCCAGAGCGACTTATAAATGAAATAAACTGTTTATATTACATAAACACTGCACACCTTTTCTGTTTGTTTATTTTTTGTGTACCTGAATAAGCATTGTGTTAGCATATCTTACACCTATTAGCCTGTTTCCTATTCTTTTATTATTGTTACAACTTGCCTTCCAAGAGGACGTAATGTCTGTTTTGGTCAAGAAGTTTGGAAAATAAATTACATTAAAAGTAAAAAATGCGACTTATATTCCAGTGTGACTTATGTATGTTTTTTTTTTTTTTTTTTACCTAATTATGCATTTTTGGCCTTGTGCGACTTTTACTCTGGAGCGACTTATAGTCCAGAAAATACGGTATATATAAGTATATAATATAGATATAGAAGATATGTGCCTTACTTATTAATTTTTTTAGTTTTTTCAAAAACATTTAATTCAACACATTTATTCCTTTTATTTCCCATTTTTATATATATATAATATAGTATTTATAAATAAATATAATAAATAATAATAAATACATAATAAAAAATAATGTAATTTAATAATAATAAAATATTGAAAAATATAATTATATATATAATATATTATTTTAAATATATAATTATATTTTTCAATATTTTATTATTAAATTACATAATTTTTTTCGATTTCCTTACTCTGCATCCCTTCCTTCATTGTACACAGCAAGTGACCAAAATAGAAATGCAAAAATGTTATCAAACATGTCAACATGTAAGCGATATGAATGAATTATTAGACATATACTGCATAGATATATATGTATATATATATATATATACAGGTTACTATATGTCTATATGGTACATTGAATGTAAGACGGTGATGTTCCTTGGTGTACTTTGTACTAAATCCAACCATGTTGTACTAGAATCCTAGAGACCGTACTCTAATGTACTGTACCCCCCCCCCCCCCCCGCCTTCTGTAAACAAACATGTGGTTGTCATTGCCTTGTTGTGCCTGAGACGCGTTACCTTGTCCGGCGTCTGCGTTTATCCTCGCCGATTCTACGGCTACTCTACTCCCTCCAGGAGATGATTCCAAATACAGCGGCGATATCCAAACAGCGTTCCCCCCCACAGAGGTGTCATGGCATAAACTGTTGAGAATGATTGATGGGATCAGGTGCAGCCGATGAAAGCGGTCAGAATAAGGTTCAGACAGGCCGTGTACAAACTCATTAAAGGAGTCATAAAGGCAGCTAATGAAACTCACGAGCGCTATCGCTACAAGCCAGCAGGAGAAGAAAGGCGGCGCTTTTACTGTTGGCGCCGGCAACGCTACAAAAGCGCCGCCGTCCTTTTCAGCGGCCTGATATGTTCCGTGTAAAGTCAAGTCAATTAAAGCCCAGGTCGGGTATCGTACCGTCACCTCTTACAGCGATCCTTTTTGTCATTTGCAGGACGACAACTCCATGTTCTTTCAGTTTGGCCCCTCCATCGAGCAGCAGGCGTCCGTCATGCTCAACATCATGGAGGAATACGACTGGTACATCTTCTCCATCGTCACCACATACTACCCGGGGTACCAGGACTTTGTCACCAAGGTAACGATGCAAAAGAGAGCTGCGTTCGTTTATCCCGCAATCAGCAGCCTGGCTCCGACGAGAATAAGGCGGTATGTTTGGGCGGCTAACCACACGACCGCCGTGCCACCACATTTCCTGTCATTTTATATCGGGAGATGATGCAGGAGGCACATGAGGGTTGCTGGTTCGATCCTCATTTTGAAATGAATCGACGGTTTCGATGGCGCCCCCTATTGAACATTCCATTTAAGGTTCTGCTGAGTTTGTGCACGATGGCATGGCTCGGATTGTAGAGTTGCTTGTTCGATGCTCTCTCCGTGAATTGATTGATTGACAGTTCATTCAACGGTTGGTAGTTGAATCCCGATGCTCCATAACAAGCTTCTTCTTATTTTTCTGTCCCGTCCAGATCCGCAGCACGATCGAGAACAGCTTCGTGGGCTGGGAACTGGAGGAAGTCTTACTTCTGGACATGTCGGTCGACGACGGAGATTCCAAGATTCAGAACCAGCTGAAGAAGCTTCAGAGTCCTGTCATTCTTCTGTACTGCACCAAAGAGGAGGCCAACACCATCTTTGAGGTGGCCCATTCTGTCGGCATTACCGGGTATGGCTACACGTGGATCGTGCCCTCGCTCATCGCCGGAGACACCGACGTCGTACCTGCAGAGTTCCCCACAGGTAGGCGCTATACAGCCTAATTCTACCCCTCCATCTGGTACTTTTACAATCAGTAACTGTTACATTTGTTCACTTCCTGCTTTCCTAATATAATCTAAAATAATTCATTCTAAAACTGTAAATAAATATTTTAAAAAGTTGCAAAAAAGTTAATATCGGAAACCACATATGCAAAAGGGAGGAGTGACAGAGACAATGAAGGTCAGACTCTCATGCCCAGACACCCATGGATTTGAATGGAGGACTCCAAGAAGGGCCTCCAGCTGATAATCAGCTAGTTAGTGCGACTTTGTGTATTTTAGCAGTAGTACGTATGTGTACATTATGTTATCTATTGACCCTCTGGGCTGCTTTGCCCCCCCACCACCCCCCACCCCCCCGACCCCCCTCCGACTCCCATACACAGGTCCTTGCTTGCCTGTTAAGCCTCGTTTCCACCTCACTTTAGACCTTCTGATGTGCCAGATATGGTCACATCCGTACAAGTGAAATTTTGAAAAGCACTCAAACACTCCCGCTAGCTTGACATCCTGCTCCGATTTTGGATCAACATTTGCAATAAAAGTGTAAAGTATTAGGTTAGATTCACCTTCTGAACCCTGCCCCTTCTTTCTTCAATTGCCATAGTTCACTGGCGGCACAATCCACGGCAGGTTTTTTGGTCGTGCTCCCTTCGCCAGACACACTCGGCACAAAAATATGGTGCGTTCAGGACCTCAGAAAAAAGTGTGACACCTCAACGCTTGAGGAAATGACGTGATGAGGGAAGCATGACGTCATCGATATGTCAAAACCCGGGTACATGTATGCTGTATGATCACGACTTGTGGTGAATCTGATGCGTTTTTCTGCGGCAAAAAAACGGCTGGTTTGTTTTCGGGAAAAATAAGGATTGTAGAAATACATAAAATATCAAAATAATAATAATAAAAAAGGACTTTATGACCACAAATCCGCACATTGGCAGAGCATTGAATGCTGAATCCACTCTAGTTGGACGCTAACTTGACCTGCAGTTGACCAGTCCAGGGCTTAGTCCGCCCTAGTTATCTGGGGTAGGCTCCAGCTCCATGTGGATAGATGGACTTTCACTGTGGGACTCCACATTAGACGTTTAGCTGATTGTATGTTGGTGTTTGGATACTAGATGTACGTACATCCATCTTTGGCAGGTATGCTGGAGCCTACCCCAGCTGTCTTTGTGCGAGGGCGGGGTACACCCTGGACCGGTCGCCAGCCAATCGTAGGGCACATATAGACAAACAAGCATTCACACCAATGAAGCTAACCTGTTTTGGACTGGAAGGAAACCGGAATACCCGGAGAGAACCCACACAGGCACGGGAAGACCGCTGTTCTCATGCTATCATAGGTTCCTTTGGACATTGATAGGCGGTGTAGTGTAAATGGGATTTCAGGGCTGGGGGGGTTGCACCTTGTTTTGTGTCTTAATGTGTATTGATGTGGGGAGACAAGTAGCATGACATTTGGTGGAGGGGGGGGGGGGGCTGAAATGGGTCATGCCTTTGCGATTTTTTGAAGTGTACACAGCAAGGCCAAATAATGCGTGTGTGTGTGTGTGTGAGTTTGTCTCCCTATCAGGTTTGATATACGACCCTATCAGTTATGCAAATCACCCCACCAGGTCCTTTTTGATTGATGCCCCCCCCGGGGAAAATCACAGCTCGCTCATGTGCTGATTTTTTTTGTTGTAGTTAACTTTGAAAGATGGTAAGATGAATCATATGGGACGGAATGAACCATTGAGTGCTAAATGTTATTTTCTCATGTAATGTACGATCAATCGGGTATACACTCCGCTTAGAAAACCTGTGTAAGACTTTCTAAATGAGTTTTTTTTTTTCAATTATTAGAGCTCTCTAGACATGAAATAACACCCCTATAGTCACCTTTTATACTCCTATTACCAAATGTAGTTGACATTATAAGAGAAAATAAGCCATTTAAATCCAAATGATTACTACCATTATTATTCTTCTTCTGATTATTACTACTACTACTACTTGTAGTAGTGGTACTAGTAGGCTAGTATTAGCCTGCTTATTGGCTTGCTTATTAGCCTGCTTTTGCCCTATTATATGAAATTTGGCAGATTTTTTTTTTGTTTGTAAAAAAACAAAGTATTATTATTACTATCATTCTTTTTCTGATTATTACTACTACTTGTAGTAGTGGTAGTAGTAGGCTAGTATTAGCCTTCTTATTGCCTTGCTTATTAGCCTGTTTTTGCCCTATTATATGAAATTTGGCAGATTTTTTTTTGTAAAAAAAAAACAAAAATTATTATTATTATGACTATCATTATTCTTCTTCTTCTGATTATTACTGCTACTACTCATAGTAGTAGTAGTAGGCTAGTATTACTCTGCTTATTGGCTTGCTTTTTGCCTCCTTTTGCCCTATTATATGAAATTTGGCAGATTTTTTTTGTTTGTAAAAAAACAAAAGTGTTATTATTATTACTGTTATTATTATTCTTCTTCTGATTATTACTACTACTACTCATAGTAGTAGTAGTAGGCTAGTATTAGCCTGCTTATTGGCTTGCTTATTAGCCTCCTTTTGCCCTATTATATTAAATTTGTTAAAAAAAACTAAAAAAAATTTTTAAGATCACTAAAAATATCAAATTATTTAGGGGTTGCTTAAGAACATTTAAAAAATAGTCCTAATGACGCCACTGGTGGTGATGTGTTTTTTGTTGTAATGTTTGTTCCAGTAGCCAATAAGAGGCCAAAGCAAAGCTAGCACAGTGCTGCTCGTGCTGGGCTTAACGGTAACACTTGACACGCGTGTGTTATGACATATAAACACGCCCCGAGAGATGTATAAATGATACGCACAGATGCAGACACGGAATACACCACACGGAACATGCATCAAACACTCAAACATGCTCACTTTTCATTTCATGAAAAATACACAGGAAGTCGGTTGGAGCCACATACGCCGTGGAGAGCGAGCGGGAGCGGATGTGTCAACGTCCTGGAAGGGGGGCGGGGGGGTGGAGCTGTCAGTGCGGAGGTCCCACGAGGCAGGCGGTGTGCCGGGACGCCTGTCTTATTTCTGACCGCTGACATGCTAGTGAACTGGCTGACATGTTGGTCATACACTGTCACATGGATGCAGACTATCTGATGGAGACGGACACGGATAGCCTGCTAAATTGTTTTGAAGGCGATGTGGTCATGTGACCCTGATCCAAAGGTGACTGGACAGGGACCCCGAGTAAAATGATCACTTAGGTTGCTGTTGGCTCCAAAACGGATATTCTTTGAGAATAATAACACAACGCCAACACAAAATAGGTAGCTCTCGTATGCTTCCGCACGTAAAATTGTGTGCTGCGGTGAAACGCAATCGCTCTTCTCAATGAGCAGGCGAGCAGCTCTGTATTGATTTTCCTGCTTTTCGCTGTCTTGTTACAAACGTGTTATAGCCAGTTATGCAAATTTGAGGATTGCGTCATCACACCGCTGTGACAGACCAATTGGAAGTCTCGCTAAACTTCAAGGTGGAAGGTGGCGTTCAACTTTTACATGCCGATAAATAAAGTTTTCTCATAAAAGAGTTGTCATTCGGACATGATAAATACTGAAGTGAAGCCATTGTGTGTCGTCAATTAATGGCGACTATTTGTCATGAGTTAATCATCACGAGGTCAATAACGGCAGATTTCATCAATGGAGCTCATTATCAAAATGTCAAGTCCGTTCTAATTGATGGGGCTCATTTTCAAAGCTAAATCAACTCGACACTTTGTGTTATTTTCGCTTGTCGCCGATGACTGAACCAACACAAATAAACCACATCAAGCATATTTGGGTGGGAAGTGCTCGTTAATGCTAAAACAGAAATATCAAATTAATATTGAAATCTGTTCACCGCCCAGGGATCGAATCAGGAACCATCCGATTTGGAGACGACACTCATATTTTCCATTGTTACGAACATAACGTATTTGATAAGCTGGGATAGGCTCCAGCACCCCCCACGACCCTCGTGAGGATAAGCGGTAGAAAATGAATGAGTACTCCTCCTATTTTGTGTGGAAGTGGTAACTTTCTGGCTTCTTATTTTGTCTTTCCCCACCCTCGGTCATCTCTGTGTGGAGTTTGCATGTTCTCCCCGTGCATGTGTGGGTTTTCTCCGGGTACTCCGGTTTCCTCCCACATTCCAAAAAAAACATGCTAGGTTAATTAGCGACTCCAAATTGTCCATAGATATGAATGTGAGTGTGAATGGTTGTTTGTCTATATGTGCCCTGTGATTGGCTGGCCACCAGTCCGGGGTGTACCCCGCCTCTCTTTTGCCCGAAGACAGCTGGGATAGGCTCCAGCACCCCCCGCGACCCTCATGAGGATAAGCGGTAGAAAATGAATGAATGAATGAGTACTCCTCCTATTTTGTGTGGAAGTGGTAACTTTTTGGCTTCTTATTTTGTCTTTCCCCACCCTCGGCCATCTCTGTGTGGAGTTTGCATGTTCTCCCCGTGCATGCGTGGGTTTTCTCCGGGTACTCCGGTTTCCTCCCACATTCCAAAAAAAACATGCTAGGTTAATTAGCGACTCCAAATTGTCCATAGGTATGAATGTGAGTGTGAATGGTTGTTTGTCTATATGTGCCCTGTGATTGGCTGGCCACCAGTCCGGGGTGTACCCCGCCTCTCTCTCGCCCGAAGACAGCTGGGATAGGCTCCAGCACCCCCCGCGACCCTCATGAGGATAAGCGGTAGAAAATGAATGAATGAATGAATGAGTACTCCTCCTATTTTGTGTGGAAGTGGTAACTTTTTGGGAATGGTAGTTTGTCTATATGTGGACCCCGCCTCTTGCCCCAATACAGCTGGGATAGGCTCCAGCACCCCGCGACCCTTGTAAGGAAAAAGCAGTAGAAAATGAATGAATGATTGAGGATCGAACCAGCAAACTTCGGGTTGCGGAACTACCTCCTGAATCACGTTGGAACAAGCAGAATATCCCAGTCATGGAAAATGGCGGATTTTCCAACAATAGGGGCCAAATTAACTCGCCATTTAATTTGTCTTTAACGTTGTTTTTGCATAAGAGGTGATGATGCAACTCCACAATAAGTAGCAACATAAAATATAAAATGACAATAAATTTGCGTTCCAATGGAAACACCTTTAATGTATGATTTGTCGGCCATTTTAAGCAAAGGTCTGCAAATGAGTGTTTCCAAAGCAACAGCTTGTGCGGAGAGAACAGCATTCGGGATCAACGGGATAAACAGGCGCACAGACAACACAAACGCTAACAAACGCTTCAGACTGACAGATGGACAAACAGAGCAAGGTGATTGGACGCTCTGCACGCCGTCTCTTGGATGGTGCTCAAATCATGTCCTTTCCGATGATCAACAATCGTCTTCCCGCTCTGACTTCCTCCATCTGCGTCTCTTCCCTCTCCTTCCCTGGATGATCCGTGTCACCTCTCGCTATCATCTGGCTCTGTTTACCTTCCAGATTCCGACTTTTCCCTTAACTTTGTCTTGTTTATACAAATCCTTCTGCCGCCGTCTGGATCTCTCCAGACGTCTCACACGTTGGTGTCCTCTGATTGGTCCGTCCTCCGTCCAGGGCTGCTGTCGGTGTCGTACGACGAGTGGGACTACGGCCTGGAGGCCCGTGTTCGTGATGGTGTGGCTATCATCACCATGGCGACCTCCACCATGATGATGGACAGAGGACCTCACACCTTGCTCAAGTCTGAGTGCCACGGAGCCCCGGACAAGAAGACCCCCGTCTCAGGCAACCCTAATGAAGTACTCAGGTGAGTGATGGTGGGAAAACCAATAGCAATACTATGTGTACTAAGTATGGGTATGTTATCTTATATATCATATAGTACATGTACTATATATGTTATGCTATATGGATAGTGACATGCTATCAAATGCTATATGGATAGTGAGGTGCTATCAAATGCTATATGGATAGTGAGGTGCTATCAAATGCTATATGGATAGTGAGGCGCTATCAAATGCCATATGGACAGTGACGCGCTATCAAATGCTATATGGATAGTGAGGCGCTATCAAATGCTGTATGGATAGTGAGGCGCTATCAAATGCTGTATGGATAGTGAGGCGCTATCAAATGCCGTATGGATAGTGACACGCTATCAAATACTATATGGATAGTGAGGCGCTATCAAATGCTATATGGATAGTGAGGCGCTATCAAATGCTATATGGATAGTGAGGCGCTATCAAATGCCATATGGATAGTGACACGCTATCAAATGCTATATGGACAGTGACGCGCTATCAAATGCTATATGGACAGTGACGCGCTATCAAATGCTATATGGATAGTGAGGCGCGATCAAATGCTGTATGGATAGTGAGGCGCTATCAAATGCTATATGGACAGTGAGGCGCTATCAAATGCTATATGGATAGTGACACGCTATCAAATGCTATATGGATAGTGAGGTGCTATCAAATGCTATATGGACAGTGACACGCTATCAAATGCTATATGGATAGTGACACGCTATCAAATGCTATATGGATAGTGAGGTGCTATCAAATGCTATATGGACAGTGACACGCTATCAAATGCCATATGGATGATGATGCGCTATCAAACGCTGTATGGACGCTATCAAATACCATATGGATGATGATGCGCTATCAAACGCTGTATGGACGCTATCAAATACCATATGGATGGTGACGCGCTATCAAACGCTGTTGGATGGTACCAAGACCGCCAAGAACAAAGTGTTATTCTGCAACAGATGCCGGTGCACACACCTTCGCCCTGCCATGTAATAATGCCCCGCCCACACACAAAAACACGCCTTCATACGCTCCTTGCTGAGAAAATCCGCCCCCACCCTTTCACCCGTCCGTCTCAGCGGCAGGCCTTTTGAACTGGCGGCGAAGCGCAGCACACGGCGCCACTTTACCCTGCACGCATCCTAATTGGTCCCAATGGCGTTTCAGTGGGCAGACGCCAACCCCTGTCATGCTGCGCCGCTCCAGAGCTCGGCACGGAATTATATTCAGCTGGGCAGGATCACCCCCCCACCCCCGATCCCCCACCCAGACCCTCGGTGTGTCTGCTCCAGTCATGTGTGTGTTTTCATACTTGAAGGTCAGATGTGTATTTGTTGACAGTAGCGCTACGCTATGTGCGGCTACATGGGGGCAGATACCACATTACAGTCAATAAACACAACAGATACTTGCTCACGGTGCAACAAAGCGAAAACACGATACCTCCACAGCCAGTTAGGGCTACAATCACTACACATTGAACCCGCAAGGCATGCTGGGTAGTCCAGCAGCTACAGCAATATAAACTATGAACAATTCAACATTGGGTATGAAGAGTCCCCCTTGATGACCTCCTAAATCAAGGACAAACGCGGCAAAATGTTGTATCGCAAGCTACCCAGCATGCCTTGCGGCAGGAATATTTGGGTGTTTTTTGGCATGGGTGTCTATTTGTATGGCGTGTGAGTTGACGTGTTGTGTGGTTTGCAAGGCTTTTGGCATCAGCTACAGATTATATCGGACTATTTTGGTGACTCAGCTGCACGGCGGTCGAGTGGTTAGCACGCAGGCCACACAGCCAGGAGACCCGAGTCCACCCTCGACCATCTCTGTGTGGAGTTTGCATACGGGTACTCCGGTTTCCTCCCACATTCCAAAAACATGCTAGGTTAATTTGCGACTCCAAATTGTCCATAGGTATGAATGTGAGTGTGAATGGTTGTTTGTCTATATGTGCCCTGTGATTGGCTGGCCACCAGTCCAGGGTATACCCCGCCTCTTGACCAAAGACAGCTGGGATAGGCTCCAGCACCCCCACTACCCTTGTGAGGATAAGCAGTAAAAAATGAATGAATGAATGAGTTTCCCCATTGCAAATGAATGGGCAGTTAATTTGGCACCCCCTACTGGTGGTAAATATATACGCACCCAGTCATTATTGAGCCACCAGAAGCAGGCTCGGGTTAATGGGCGCTGTCCATGGTGCTGAAATGACTACTCTTGTTCTTTTGTCTCACTGTTTCTAGCTCATCTATATAATGTGTGAGTGTGAATGGTTGTTTGTCTATATGTGCCCTGTTGTGATTGGCTGGCCACCAGTCCAGGGTGGACCCCGCCTCTCGCCCAAAGACAGCTGGGATAGGCTCCAGCACCCCTGCCACCCTTGTGAGGAGAAGTGGTAGAAAATGAATGAATGGTGCCTTCAAGCCTTCCTTCTACAGTTTCCATGTTAAAGATTTAAAGAAATAATTTGGAGATGCGGTTGCCCACCTTGGTGGACTAAAATCTACGTACATGAAGTGTACATAAAGCCAAAAAACAAAAAGCGAACCTTTCTAACAAGGTGAGCATAAAAAATCACAATAATAAACGTATTGCTCGTAATGAAGTGTCCAGAGAAGAGCTCTTCCCCCGTCTCCTTCTCCATCCTCTCCACGGCTCCGCACCGCCACCCCAGCCACCGTCTACGCTTTTCTAATCAACTTAGCCGTGTTGCTGATTAGATCAGCCGCGAGCACCGCCGAGATCTCTCGCCCCTCGCCGCCTTAACTAAATTTGTGCAGCGATAACCTTTGTCTTGGAGTGTTCAATCAAGACATCATCAATCGGATAGAGTCTATGAAGTCCAAACGGAATGGCCGCTTTTCCTGCGCGGATGCCACGACGCCCCGGATGACGCTTCGGCGTGAAGTGATTGAAAGGGTGACTTGATGGATAAAGGCTGCATGAGACGAGGAACAAGTCGGTGAAAGGCGGCGTCGCCGTCCGCTGAACCTGAATGCCACAGAGAGGAAATAAATGAGTGCAGACGCATAAAAATTGCTTGAGTGCAGCACGGGAGGGTCGCTGAATGGCTTGATGAGCTACAAGAAGATGTGAGTCATATGCTGGCCTTTTCAATCACCCCCTTTCAGCATAATTGAACGCTTCTGCAGGTTCTTGTATCGCTACCGACATCTTTACGCCACCGAATGGAGAGCCGTGGGGATCCGGATGACTGCTGTTTTTAGGTCAGGGCTCCGAAGTATTTTTCACTAAAAAAATGAAAGGATGCAAGGTCCATATTTGGTAAAGCAACGTATGTACTGTAGATATGCTAAGAAGGCTTTTTTCCCACACTACAGTAACTTTCATCTAGTAACTTCTCATAATATTATGACTTTATTCCCATAATAGTGTGAATTTATTCACATAATATTTTGACTTTATGGCTCTAATATTCTAACTTTTTCTTGACTTAATTTTTCCAAAAAATACAACTCTAGTTTTGTTTGTTTGTCATGAAATTGCCCCTTTTTTTAGATAGACTTTTTTCTCAATATTTTGACTTTATTCTCATTAAATTACCGCTGTTTTTTATAAATTTTTTCTGACTTTTTTCCAACTACACTTACTTTTTTTGAGTAAATTTACTTCTCATAATATTATGACTTTATTCACATAATAGTTTGAATTTATTCACATAATATTTTGACTTTATGGCTCTAATATTCTAACTTTTTCTTGACTTAATTTTTCCAAAAAATACAACTCTAGTTTTGTTTGTTTGTCATGAAATTGCCCCTTTTTTTAGATAGACTTCTCAATATTTTGACTTTATTCTCATTAAATTACCGCTGTTTTTTATACATTTCTGCTGACTTTTTTCCAACTACACTTACTTTTTTCTAGTAAATTTACTTCTCATACTATTATGACTTTATTCACATAATAGTTTGAATTTATTCACATAATATTTTGACTTTATCTCTGTAATATTGTCACTTTTTCTTGACCTAATTTTCAAAAAATTACAAATTTAGTTTGTTTCACGTACATTTTTTTCTCTGTAAAATATGACTTTTATTAATATTTCATATTTTATACTCATAAATTACCACCACTTTAAATATTAATCTTGTAATATTATGACTTTATTCCCATAATAGTTTGAATTTATTCCCATAATATTTTGACTTTATTCCTATAATATTATCACTTTTTCTTGACCTAATTTTCCAAAAAAATTACACATTTATTTAGTGAATTTGTTTCTTATCATTTACATTTTCTCTGTAAAATATGACTCTTTCATTAATATTTCATATTTTATTCTCATAAATTACCACCACTGTAAATTTTTGTAATATTATGACTTTATTCCCATAAGTTTGACTTTATGTTCAGAATATTACATAATTTTAAAAAATGACACTTTTATATTGTTTATTTCTCATGCCAACGTTTTGATCAGATTTTTTCCACCTCATATTATTATGTAATTCTTATGAAACATACAACTTTTTTTTTCTTAATATTTTGACTTTTGTCATGTGATTATTCATTTTTTCTTGTTAAATGATATTACAGAATCTGGCAATTAAAAAAAAAAAACACAGCCCTGTGCTGCGAATAGCCCCCGGGCCACCCTTTGGGCTCCCCCGGTTTAGGTCCTCCTCTGTACTTTGTCTGGTCTTTTCCATGCGTATCTCCAGCAGACCACATGTATTAATACATCAGATAGTCATGACTAATTCTTCATTCTCCCAAACTCTGCAAGAAATAAGTCTTGAAAGCGGGCGGGGAGAATTGATTGAGCCCAGCAGCTGAAAGGAAGACTAATCGTCAAACTATGGGAATTGGATTAGAAATTGTTCTGACTCTCAAAAACTAATTAGGAGTAGTTATTAATCTGTACGAATGGAATGAGCCTGATTCAAAAAAAAAAAAAAAAAAAAAAAACGCCCCGTCTTTTTCCTGTTTTCTGTTTATTCCGAGCAGCCTGGTCTCATCCAAATTACCGTCCCCGTGCGATAAAAGCGCCTGTTCCGTCTACAGCTGAGCCAGGAAATGACATCACGTGGCGTTCTCTCATCACAAGGGAGCGTTGTGCAGGTCAACAAAATCTGTTCAATCGAGTTTTCAAGCTGGGACTCGGGTCTTTGAAGCGGCTTCTTTCACAATTGCAATTAAAGCTCTGCTGTTGGGACTCGCTTGTAATCACCGGGAATTCAGATTTGGCTTTTTGGGTCCCGTTTAGCTTCGTTTGGAAGGAAGTACAGTTAAAATCATCAAAAATAGGCGTTAAAGGTTAGCTAAGAAGCGTCAACACATGACTTAAAAATGATGTCATGTTATTTGGGGGCGTTGGATTGTCGGACAGTGTACACCAACTGGTGGGTGGCGACCCAAAAGTGGGTCACAGGTGGGTTCAATTCCACCCCGTTCCATTTGCATGTTCTCCCCGTGCATGCGTGGGTTTTCTCCGGGTACTCCGGTTTCCCCCCACGTTCTAAAAACATGCTAGGTTAATTAGCGACTCCAAATTGTCCATAGGTATGAATGTGAGTGTGAATGGTTGTTTGTCTATATGTGCCCTGTGATTGGCTGGCCACCAGTCCAGGGTGTACCCCGCCTCTCGCCTGAAGACAGCTGGGATAGGCTCCAGCACCCCCGTGACCCTCATGAGGATAAGCGGTGGAAAATGAATGAATGAATGAGTAGGCCTCCTATTTTGTGTGGAAGTGGTAACTTTTTGGCTTCTTCTTCTTATGTATATATATTATATTATATTTTGGTGACTCAAGCCTTCCTTCTACAGTGCCGTAAATAATGAAGGTCACAGTACAGAACACGGGGGCAAACTGGTAAGTGAAGATACCAGAAAGGATGGTAGGGGGGTTTGGGTTTGACTTTAGGGCCTTTGACCTTGCTCGCCGTGGACAGGATCCAAAGGAACTTGACCTTGGGAAGGTGTCAAGTGCTTTTGAAGCTAACTTTTGTGGCCTGGTGGGATTTGCAAACGATTGTTTACCTTTGAAAACTGCCGACGGAGCTGACCAATGAGTGAGCTCGATACTACCTCGGTGGCCGCGTTGACCTGGACTGGATCAGGATGCTCCTGATTTATTTTTTACTCTTTTGATTTGGTTTCTCTATTTTTATTGCAGCTTCCTATTTCCCCCCTTTATCTTTTTCATCCTCTGCCTGGTTTATTCCACTTTCATTTTTTCTGTAGTCTAATTTTAACTCTGCCTTTGTTTGTTTTATGAGTTGTTGTTGCTGTGAGTTGTTATTACACGTGTTCCCAATCCTCATCCACTAACTGTTGTATTTATTTGGGATTCTAATGAGTCTATTTCGATGTTTTTACAAGTACATCCTTAAAAAAAAAAAATAAAAATCCTCACCGGAGATGGTGGCTCTGACAAAATGTTCTTGACTGACAACGGGGAAAGCTGTTCGGCTTGCATACAGCCAGCGTGGGATCAATACCCCCTGATTTGATGCTGCTGCCATATTCAACCCGATCATATTGCTGCCCATAAAGTACCGTTTTTAACCGACTATGAATCGCATCAGTCAAAAAATGGCTCTTAAAGCGTGAAAAAAAAAAAAACATATAGCTCAGCTACAGAGCTGACTGAACTGCAAGGTATGCTGGGTATGCTCCCGATCTCATTCCACATCACCGACTCCATCCTAGAGCGGGAAAATCTGCTGCTGGCTCCGAAATGGACAGTATGAAGTAGATAAAACCTTCATGTGAGGGACAGAGACAATAAAGGGCAGACTCGCATGCCCAGACACCACCGTTTGAGTCAGGTGATGAGCACGTTGCGGAGGTCAAGTCACTGCGGCATCAGCTTCTCAAGCCGCCTGGGAACAACCGATATTTTCATAAAGTCACCCCTTTTCGAAATATATTTAACATTAGAGCCCTGTGGACATGAAATAACACCCCTATAGTCCACTTTACACTCCTGTTGTTTGTTGTTTAAACTGCAATGCAACTCTTACACGACAGTTAGCCTGGAATGTATTGTATTGTACCACTTCCACATCGAGTCACCCCTTTTCGAAATATATTTAACATTAGAGCCCTGTGGACATGAAATAACACCCCTATAGTCCACTTTAGACTCCTGTTGTTCATTGTTTACACCGCAATGCAACTCTTATGCGGCAGGGACTCGAAGCGAACGTCATCTGGCGAGCTAGTGCCCTCACCAGTTAGCCTTGAATGTATTGTATTGTACCACTTCCACACAAAATGGCATAACGTTAGACATGGCTGACTTCGTGTGTTAAGGTAATGTCATGTAAGGTCATGTTTCATCAATGTTTTGTGTCGTTACTAGGGATGGCCGATATTGGCTTTTTGGCCGATATTGTCCAATTTCCGATACCGATATCAGCCGATACCGACAGAATGAACACATATGTGTTGTATACAGAATTTTAAAAATATCGTTTTTTATAATGGGGGGGGGGGAAATCCGATACCAATATCAACCGATTATTGGTACCGATTATCGGACATTACTGCCGCCTACATATTAATGTAATAGTCTAATAGCAATAGTAATAGTCTATTTATTGATTTCTCAAATATGCGATATAGCGAGGGAGCGCGCATGGAACCGCCATACTGGGAGGGACGACGCCATCTTGGGTTAAAGCCTCGAATGTATTGTATTGTACCACTTCCACACAAAAGGGGATAACGTTAGACATGGCTGACTTCATGCGTTAAGGTAATGTCATGTAAGGTCATGTCTCATCAATTTTTTGTGTCGTTACTAGGGATGTCCGATATTTTGGCCGATATTGTACAATTTCCGATACCGATATCGTCCAATTTCCGATACCGATATCAGCCGATACCGACGGAATGAACACATATGTGTTGTATACAGAATTTTAAAAATATCGTTTTTTATAATCGGGGGGAAAAAATCAGATACCGATATCAACCGATTATTGGTACCGATTATCAGACATTACTGCCGCCTACATATTAATGTAATAGTCTAATAGTAATAGTCTATTTATTGATTTCTCAAATATGCGATATAGCGAGGGAGCGCGCATGGAACCGCCATACTGGGAGGGACGACACCATCTTGGGTTAAAGCCTCGAATGTATTGTATTGTACCACTTCCACACAAAAGGGGATAACGTTAGACATGGCTGACTTCATGCGTTAAGGTAATGTCATGCAAGGTCATGTCTCATCAATTTTTTGTGTCGTTACTAGGGATGTCCGATATTTTGGCCGATATTGTACAATTTCCGATACCGATATCGTCCAATTTCCGATACCGATATCAGCCGATACCGACGGAATGAACACATATGTGTATACAGCATTTTTTAAATATCGGTTTTTATAATCGGGGGGGAAAAATCAGATACTGATATCAACCGATAATTGGTATCGATTATCAGACATTAATGCTGTTTAGTGACTAGAATACTACATATTATTTGTATTTTAATATGTTTTAGCTAATAATTGACAATAGTCTACCGCAAAACAGCAGGCATTTATTGATTTCTGAAATATGCGATATAGCGAGGGAGCGCTAATGGAACCGCCATACTGGGAGGGACGACTCCATCTTGGGTTAATGGCTCCACGATGAAAGCTTCAATACGTTACCTATTCTCTCCAAAGAGCGTTTAGTCACGTGCTAACATTTCCAACTAATCCTATTAAAGGCTTGTTTTAATTAGGTCATGTCTAGCTTTTGTGACAAATTCAAGCGAAGCCACGTCGCGTATTTAGGGATGATTTCGATGTCATCTCTCCTCTCCCGGTCTGCCTCGTCGCCGCCGCCAACGCAATATATTCCACCGTTGGCACATTCGGCAGCCGGTGTCCAAATACACGCTCACGTACCACAAATTGACACCTTTCCACAGTCACGCTGCATAGCGTAAGTGTGCCTGCACCAAAGGTACAGTATGTTAGTGTTTTGACATTTGGGCCACATTATGATTTGGCGTATAGATTCCAACTCTGCCAATGGAAGAAGTACTTTGCGCCACAGTAATTGCCAAGGAGTGTAATGCATGACTAATTCATGTCGGGGTTAATTTATTAAAACAGACTTATCAATATTTCACACGCCTCCTCTATTATTCACATGAGAACATGCGCTGAAACGTATCTGTGTCAGGCCATGACGCTAGCGTGTTGAGAGGGTGTTTGTGTGTTTGTGTGTGTGCCAATGTGTTGTTGTTGTTGTTTACCATTGGAAGTACAAATGTGTTGTTTTCCGCCTGTCGTCCACAGGTGACGCTGTTATGTTTGTTGTTATTATTATTATTATTTTAGTATTATTATTATTATTAGTAGTAGTAGTAGTAATATTAGTATTATTATGATTATTATTATTAGTAGTAGTGTTATTATTATTGTTAGTGTTATTAGTATTGCTATTATTTTATTATATTATTAGTAGTATTATTATTGTTAGTATTTGTATTGCTGTTATTATTATTATTATATTATTTTTATAGTTATTATTGTTATTATTATTAGTAGTATTGTTATTATTGTTGTTGTTATTATTGTTAGTATTAATTGTATTGCTATTATTATTTTTATAGTTATTATTATTGTTATTATTAGTAGCCATGTTATTATTGTTGTTGTTATTATTATTGTTAGTATTATTTGTATTGCTATTATTATGATATTTTTATAATTATTATTATTATTATTAGTAGTAGTAGTAATAGTTATTAATATTATGTTCTTTTTAGTTATTATTATTATTATTATTAGTAGTAGTAGTAGTAATAGTTATTATTATTTTTATGTTATTTTTATAGTTATTATGATTGTTATTATTAGCAGTATTATTATTGTTGTTGTTATTATTATTGTTAGTATTATTTGTATTGCTATTGTTTTTATATTATATTATTTTTATAGTTATTATTATTAGTTGTAGTAGTAGTATTGTTATTATTATTATTTTATTTTTATAGTTAGTATTATTGTTTTTATTAGTAGTGTTATTATTGTTGTTATTATTGGCGTTTTATCATGACAGGACGCACCAAAAGGTGTTCCAAAAATGTTCCAAAAATAACAGGATGTCGGACATTTTGGTTTCCGGCAGCAATTTTTAGCGACACAACCAGGGATCGCTCTTCGATCAACACATTTACAGCATCAGTCACTAGCATAAGTCTTATTTATAAGTCTTAAATTACTTATTTGTCTCCTATACTGGGGTAGTACAAGTGTAAAGGTGACTATAGGGGTGCTGTTTCATGCCTAGAGGGCTCTAATAATGATAAAAAACTGGTTTCTATGATATTACTAAGAAAATATTTAGTTTATAAATAAGGAATGCTAATGTGATATGCACTCACCGGCCACAACAATTGGTACAAATACACATTCTCATTGCTTAATGGCGTCAGTCACAAACGAGCATCTGGAAAAGCGGCGAAAGAAGGACGCTGCCGACGTGGCGACGCCATGCAAGAGCAACGACCGACGGAAGAAGACAATTGACTCGTAGCAACCCCCGTCCCCCGTTCCTCCTCTTCTGTCTTTGAATCCCATCACACTCCCTCTGTCTCGTTCCCGCCCACCCTCCGAGAGATTACCGTTGCCATAGTGACGCAGCAGATTGGCTCGGAAGTCACAGTGGTTGTGGCTGCCATGGCAACGCTCGTATACTTATGTCTCACTCCCTTACCGCTGTCAGGGAGGTGTCGGGGTGGCAGGCACGTATAAGAGCGCACAATGGCCCCCGCATCACGCCGTGTGCGTGTGTGTGTATGTGTATGTGCGGCGATGGCCGGATCCGCCAAGATTAAAGGTTGCCACGGCGTCAAGTCATTTTGTAAATGGCTTATGATTTATGCAGCACATTCTGCGCACTTTGCGTCGGTGCCAAAATCGCCGTGGGACAGGGGGGGGGCCGTTTGTGGGACGCGTGGAGCCTGCTCCAGAGGGCCCAGTCGTCGCCGATGTCGCCTGCCCGTCGCAGTCTGCTGAAAATCCCGATATTTAAATACAGGAAATCGAATAAAGACGCTGGCGTTGGCGTGACTGGAGGGAGATATGTTCTCCCTTTTGTACATATGTTTCATCTCCATATCGATACAGTGTATATCTACTGTATATATATATATTTATATGGTAGCCATGGTTATGAAGTAGAATGTTGCCATGGAAACAGTCACAGAGAGGAGGGGATGGCTGGTTGAGAGATGGAGAGTAAAGAGTGAGGAGTGAAAGAATCAAGAAAGAGCTTCTGTGTGTGTGTGGTACATGTTTATAACTCTCTATGGACCACTTAGCGTTTGCGACCCGGCACTTGAGGACATTTTTGGTCATTTCTCATGTAAAGACTTGCCTTCAAATGACGTTTAGGAATTGAACTTTAGTGTAGGTGAGGCCAAGGGAAGGAACCCGATTGGGTCGGACACCAAGGTTGAAGTCACCGAGCGCCCTGGTGAGGATGGAGAGAGAGAGAGTGTGTGTGTGTGTGTGTGTGTGTGAGCAAGCGAGAGTGTGTGTGTGTGTGTGGGGGATGTGAAGTGATTTGAGTTCACCTGACATAAATATTCCCATGCACACACTCTTACACACTCCCACGCATGTTCACTATAATCGGCGTATGAGAGAAGTGTTTAAAGTGTGTGTGTGTGTGTGTGGTGGGGGGGGGGGTGTGGGGGGGCTGAAAAGAGGTGAAATGATTCCACCTGACAGCAACAATGCTGCTTTTTTTTTTTTTGCTTTGTGTTGAGAAGCAGACACGAAGAAGCAATCACTGTAATTCATTCAGCATAAAGACCATATTACTGTATGAAGAATGCCTAAATCAGGGGTCCCAAACACGCGGCCCGCGGGCCATTTGGCAAGTTTGATATGGATGCTGTATGGTATCATGTACCCAGAAAAAATTATTACGTTTGATTAATGTTCATGTTAAATGTTAAATAACTGCTAATAGTTATCCTCCCTATCCGTGTGGAAGTGGTAAGTTTTTGGCCTATTTAAGTTTAAAGGAAATAACTTGAAGGCTACCGTTTAGGTCGCTAGCTCTCTAAGTTTGCGAGTTAGCATGTGCCTCAAGACCCTGCAGTTGCGCAATATGTTGTAAATAAAAAAAAAGTATAAATGTGTATAAATGAGTCGTGTTTTGTCATGTCTACAGGGCTCTAATAATGCTTTGTTCATTTTAATCTGAAAAAAAAATAATTTGTCTACCCACCAACTATATGTGGTTTTTATTATTTGCCGTTTTATTATTATTATTATTATTATATATAGTCACATTTATACTTTTTTATTTACAACATATTGCGCAACTGCAGGGTCTTGAGACACATGCTAACTCACAAACTCGAGAGCTAGCGACCTAAACGGTAGCCTTCAAGTTATTTCCTTTAAACTTAAATAGACAAAAACTTACCACTTCCACACGGATAGGGAGGATAACTATTAACAGTTATTTAACCTTTAACATGAACATTAATCAAACGTAATAATTTTTTATTACTAACATAATGTTATTACTAACATTAAACTTTCATATCAAGGCGGGGGCCTCAAACTAGTGTCCTGCGGGCCACATTTGGCCCGCGGGCCTCGTGTTTGAGACCACTGTTTTCGTCCTATTTTATGCTCTTAGTCTTTAGCTTTTAACTCCAGTGTTTCCTCGGGGGGGGTCCTCCACACTGGGGGCTGTGTCGGGTCTGCTGAGGGGGTGCCATCCTTGGGTCCCTTCGACCCGGCCGGCTGGGGGATCCTCCCTTTGATGTGGGGGTCTGTCGGAGTGGTTGGTGGTTAATTGTGGTTAATTGTTTTTAATTCTGTAAAGCACTTTGTGTTGCATGTCCATGCGGTACAAATAAAGTTTGATTTGATTTGATTCAGGTACCTGATGAATGTGACGTTCGAGGGCCGTAATCTGTCGTTCAGCGAGGACGGCTACCAGATGCACCCCAAGCTGGTCATCATCCTGCTCAACAAAGACCGCCAGTGGGACAGGGTGAGTGTCAAACTTCCCGATTTCACCAAACGCCTCTTCTTAAGTCGCCGTCGCTTGTCGTCTTTGAAGGTTGTCACCGTATTCGGCGAGTTTGTTGATTTGAGCCGCCCGATGGGGACGGCGATATGGTTTTGATATTTTCAGTTTTTAAGCCTTTTAAAGCCAACACTTTACAGACGCAGCTCTGGTGAGATATGATCAGATTGGGGAAGGTGCCTTTGAGCAGCGTGCTGCGGCACGGGCTCTGTAGTCGTGCTTCTGAGGGAACGTTTGCCAAAGCTGCTAATTATCACAAAGCAGCCATCAAAATGTTGGCAAGCTTATCAGGGTTTTTTTTTTAATTATTAAATCAGGACATTTTTTTATTAAACATAAATAAGCATGCTTAAGCAAAAATTGTCATAATGTCTAAATGAAGTCAAATAGAAGAAGATGCATTCAAAGATGACGTGTAGTATTCTCCACTGGTCAGTAGGTGTCACTAATGTGACTGGAATGTTCCATGAGACACACAAGCACCAGATTTGATCACCAAAACAACAGCTTTTTATTGCTTTTTATTAATCTCACACCAAGCATAATCATCTCTAACACAAGCTACTGTTAACGGCCGTATCCCACGCTAACGTTAATTAGCCTTCAGTCCGCCTTCCCAATCGGCTCCTTTAGCACCGGAACTCATTCACAGCGACACATGGGTTTATTTATGTCTTATTTTATTTTACTAAGTCGAAAATATTGGGTAATATGACTGTAAAGGTGACTATAGGGGTGCTATTTCATGTCTAGAGATCTCTAATAACATGAAAACCAGTGTTTTGAAGGTTGTAAGCAGGTTTTAGGTCTATGCTCTAACTATGAAATGGCTGGCCACAATATTAAGCACAATCTGAGTTAGGTGTCACTAATGTTACTGGAATGTTCCATGAGACACACAAGCACCAGATTTGATCACCAAAAACAACAGCTTTTTATTGCAGGTTTGAATAATCTCACAACAAGCATAATCAGCTATAACACGGGCTACTGTTGCGGCCGTATCCCATGCTAACGTTAATTCCCACGCTAACGTTAATCGGCTCCTTTAGCACCGGAACTCATTCACAGCGACACATGGGTTTATTTATGTCTTATTTTCTTTTATTAAGTGGACAATATTGGGTAATATGACTGTAAGTGTGACTATAGGGGTGCTATTTGATGCCTAGAGATCTCTAATAACATGAAAAACATTGTTTTGAAGGTTGTAAGCAGGTTTTAGGTCTATGCTCTAACTATGAAATGGCTGGCCACAATATTAAGCACAATCTGATGGTGGGGGGGGTCGTTGGGGGGGGGGGTCTACATTGCCATGATGGCACGTTTTAGCAAAACCTCCAGTAGGAGAAGTTTCAAGGAGGACGGTGCCCCCTTTTTTTTTTTTTCAAATTGAAGGCCCCCCCCCCCAACGTGGAACTTTTCCATTCCTGGTTTTCCCGAGTCAACACGTCCTGATCAGAGGGAGTCGTACAAACAACCCCACAAAGTCCAGATGTGAGAGGTCGGAGGTTAATAATCCTGAGCCACGTTGTCACGTCCCAAAATGAACGCCAAAAACACGCCGCCACCTGTAAAGCCACCTGCATGCACCCGTGCCCCCCCCCCCACCCCCACCCCCCTTGCTGACTTCCGTGACTGCCTCTTTGCTCTTCTTTGTATTTCTCCTTCTTCTCCCTCTCTAATCTATATTCTGTCCTCTGATCAGAGAACAAGGTGAGCGTCTCCCCTTCTGTCTCTCTGCCCCCCCTCCCCCTTCTCCTTCTCACCCCCCCCCCCCCCCACCCCCCTGCTCCCGCTTTCACACTCATGTTTAATTCTCAGCTTGACTTCCATCTGAACCACTTTCCCTGGATCCTAATGAGGTCCGTCTCTTCCAAGCGTCCTTCCCGGCACCTTTTCAAGGAGTGTGAAGACTCTGGAGTGGAGTCCAGCCGTGTCGGTCTCGCCTTCGAGCCCCTCCCCTCCCCTTCCCTTCCCTCCCCGCCCCCGTGCCCCCATTCCTCCTTTCTCGCCAGCGGTGTCTCTATTACACCAGCTCGTGCGTGCTCAGAGAAGCGGACTGCGTGGTGCCCCCCCAGGGATACACGGCCTGAACTTGTCTACTCCGGGCAGCCTTGCCAAGATCCCTGCAGTGTGTGTGTTTGTGTGTGTGTGTGTGTGTGTGTGTGTGTGTGTGTGTGTACACATGCATATTTAACCACCTTGACTCGACACACTCAAGCCACCGCTCTGTCTCCGATTCCTTCGTGCGTCCTCTCATCTGAGGATCCATCCCCATCCCACCCCCGTAAGTGTCCTGAGTGGGCCGGCCACTTGAAGGAAAGGGCGGTCTCCGCCGGTCTCCAAACGATGTCATGTGACCGGCGACCGGGGAAAATGGACTAATTGATGACTCTCGGTTGGAGGAGAGCCACAAGGGCCGGCGAGTCCTCCAGACGTACGGCCGGACCCTCCTCCGACGAGGAGGAGGAGGAGGAGGCGGCACTCTGCATCTGAATGAGCCCCGCAATCGCCAGCTGGTCATGTGACTCTTCCTCCGCATCCACCGCCCGCTTCTCGTCTCGTCTCAACGGCGTTTATGCAATCCGTCTCTTTCCTCCTTATCGGCATTCTCCTCCTTTCTCTTTGTCAGACTCGTCCTCTAAGTTAACCTTCCTCTCATGTGGCGTTCAGGGTCATTGAGTTTCTACCAACTCTTACTGGTTGTACTTGCATGAGAGACCAAGATGGATTCCGAAAGTACTACCTTGGCGGCCGACAAAGTAATGTCTGATATTTGTTGTTTAGCAACGCTACAAGTACAAATAAATCGGTTGTTGTCGTCCGTGCATTCCAAAAGAACAATGCCCCAACTTGAAGAAACCCACAAAACATTATTCTTATAGCCCCCGATGATTGGGTGGACGATTTTTGGGGGACTCGAACAGATTGTTCGGTGGATTCTTTAGCCGTACAATAACCAAGACATATTTTTGGCAACAATTTCCCGCATCCTACGAAACGAATGCCTCACAGTTCAGTACAGACCTCGACCAAAAATATTAGTTGGTCCATCCGTCCGTGGGCTTTCATGGAGGCCTTCATCCGGATGTTCCCCAAACGCCGCCCCTTTCTACAGATTTCATGGAAAAGCCTGTTTGGATTTGTGTGTCATCCTGCTAACCGGATCTTTCCGGTTAGAAAACCGTTACATGAACAAGACAAAGAGGGTCTTACGTTCTTTTCTGTTGACTCGTACAAAACGGATCCTGTTCGTTCTGGACTGGAAGACTAAATTAAACTAAAATAAAATAAAACTTCAATGCAACTGATTGTTTCGGAACGGGGCTTTAGCTTTTCGGTTTTAACTCCATCTCTCTTCATCGTTCTCCAGGTGGGCAAATGGGAGAACGGGTCCCTCTCCATGAAGTACCACGTGTGGCCTCGGGACGAGCTTTACGGCGGGGCGGCCTCCAGGGAGGACGACCACCTGTCCATCGTGACGCTGGAGGAGGCTCCTTTCGTCATCGTGGAAGACGTGGACCCCCTCAGCGGGACCTGCATGAGGAACACCGTGCCCTGTCGCAAACAGATCAAAACCCTGTGAGACTCAAAGCTTGAGGTTGGCTGCCTAGCTGGGTTCAAGAGACCGTACTCTGAACTTCCTGTGTCCGTATACGCAGGAACCAGACCAAGGAGCCTGGGATCTACATCAAGCGTTGCTGTAAAGGCTTCTGCATCGACATCCTCAAGAAGATCGCCAAGTCGGTCAAGTTCACGTACGACTTGTACCTGGTTACCAATGGCAAACATGGCAAGAAGATCAATGGGACCTGGAATGGCATGGTGGGGGAGGTGAGGACCTTCTTCTTTCTTGGGGTTCCTACAAGCTAAAGCAGGCGTTTTTATGGTTTTATGGTTTTTATGTTAGCCGGTGGCCTGGGGTGCTGGAGCCTATCCCAGCTGACTTCATACCTATGGACAATTTGGAGTCGCCAATTAACCTAGCATGTTTTTTTAATGGGGGAATAGGCGTTAAAGGTTAGCTAAGAAGCGTCAACACTTGACATGTTGTTTTGGGGGCATGAGATTGTTGAACAGTGTGCACCAACTGGTGGGTGGGGACCCAAAAGTGGGTCACGGGTGGAATTTTTGCAGATTAGAGGTAAATACTAGCAAGTTTATTTCAAATGTAAATGTACTTGTAGTGATGCGGCTGCCCTTTAGCCACCCTCTGGGGTGGGGGCATGCTGGAGCCTATCCCAGTTGTCCTCAGGCGAGAGGCAGGGTACACCCTACAGCCTACAGCCCAGTGAAAATCATCAAAAATAGGCATTAAAGGTTAGCTAAGAAGCGTCAACACTTGACTTAAACATGTCATGTTGTTTTGGGGGCATGAGATTGTTACACCAACTGGTGGGTGGGGACCCAAAAGTGGGTCACGGGTGGGATTTTTGGAGAAGAGAGGTAAATACCAGCAAGTTTATTTCAATTTCAATGTAAATGTCCTTATAGTGATGCAGTGATGGAGCCTATCCCAGCTGTCTTCTAGCACGAGGCGGGGCACACCGTGGACTGGTAGCCAGCCAATCACAGGGCACATATAGACAAACAACCATTCACACTCATATTCATATCTATGGACAATTTGGAGTGGCTAATTAACCTAGCATGTTTTTGGAATGTGGGAGGAAACCCACTCATGCATGGGGCGAAACTCCACACAGAGATGGCCGAGGGTGGAATTGAACCCGGGTCTCCTATCTGTGAGCCCTGCGTGCTAACCACTCAACCACCGTGCAGCTGATGTTTTTTTTTTGTATGAGAATTTTTTTTTAAATTTATTATTTTTAATAAATAATGCGATGCTCACTTTGGCTAGCTTAAAGTTTGCCAAATTCATCCGAACCAAATTGTACACGGTTGGTATTTGGACAAATAAATGGCACACTTGGGATCTCGCCTGATTTAAAAATAAATAAATATCTCAATAAAGTTTTGTATTTAAAAAGTTTAGAAAGTGAAATCAGCTTCAGCCTGTTGATTTCGGCTTGGTAGGAGCGCAATGCATTGTGGGTCATCATGTAGTACACTGTAAACGCTTTGCATACTGTCTGAGTGTGGGTAGTATGGTCATGGAAGTATGTAGTAGTTAGTATGCGGTTTCGAACACTGCGGTTTTGAGAAATCAGTCCAAATCAAACTCCAAAATGGCCGCTACTGAGACTAGGTTAATTTAACACGGCTAAACTATACAAGTGACGAACTAAAGGATGCTGGAGTTTGAAAGCCCGTGGTGTGAAGATGCTATATGGGTACCGCCAAGGTGCGGTTGAAGGTGAAAAAATATTTTAGCCCGTCCGTCCGCCCCCCCCTTCCCCGGGCCGTATGAACAGAGCTATATTTAGCCTCAGCGGAGGTGGCCCAAGGGTACATTTCCACGTTGAAATTTGCTTTCATGGCCTCATGATGAGCTTTTGTAGCCTTCCACGGCTCGGCCAGTGGACATTCTCTAATAGACGCAAGCATGTTGTCACTTTTCATACGTCAGCCTGCTTGCTGCCTGCTTGCTGCCTGCCTGCTGCTTTGCTAATGGAGTCAAAGGTAAGCCGATCGATAGCGGCTCAAAGGGCACGGCTTGGAAACACGGCTCCGTCCATCTCTGGGAAGAGTCTGAATAACCTTCACCGGTTCGTCGTGGGCGCCATGACGACATGCCCCCCCCTCCCCTCTTTACTATTGGCTATTCATATTAAACGAAGCAATTTAATCTATTATATAAAGCAGTCGAAGTCACTCTACAGGGCCAGCCGGGGCGCTGGAAGTGTGGTCACCTGTAATAAAGTCCATCACCGCCATTATGAGGACGGATTGGCGTTTTTTTTTTTTTTTTTTTCTCAAACTCGATCTTTTTCCACATACATATATGCATATGAACCGAAGAAAGAATTATTATTAAAGATTTTTTTTTTTTTTTGCACCAAAGTCAATCTCACACACACACACACACACACACACTCAGTTGTGTTATAGCCATCCTCGTGTGATGGAGACGAGCCGTGTCCTTCTCCGCTTGGACAACATCCAAAATGGCAGTATATCTCAAACTCTTAATGGACTCAAATCTGGACTGATGCTGAGACACACACACACACACACACACACACACATACATACACACATATGCACTCACAGTGGGGACGTGCCTCTGCACACTTTGGAACACTTTCCCAGATGACTTAAGGCCGTTTTACACAATTCGAAAGATAGCGGCGACGGTTTGTTAAGTGTTTTCAACGATTCGATTGCCATTCATATTGTAATAATAACATTTACAGTTATGGTGCAGTCCCGCAAAGACACACCGGATGAGATACACACACACACACACACACACACACTCTCAGATCCTTGCCCAGTCATTCTCAATAACACCCACACGGGTCACTTTCATAACACGCAGAGAACATGTCGTAGGAGGGAGATGGATACAGCAAATGGAGAGAGAGAGAGAGAGAGAGGGGAAGTGAGTACACTGCTGCATGGTCTCACCCCCCCCCCCAAAAAAAACCCGTCCCCCAGAGGGTGGGGGGATGTTCACACATTTAGGCACTAACATGCACAGGTGGACATGCGAAACAAATAAGACGAATCCACTCCGGCGTAGTTTCAGGACGCATGAGCGATGCCTGAAAACGTCCAACTTCACGGGTAGAGAACAAAGGTTCCGCAACTTCTTTTTATGACTCACTCGTCCCGACACACACACACACACACACACACACACACACACACACACACACATGATGGAGCGTTGACTCATGCACACTTTATTAACTCAACACTCTTAGCCTACTTTGCCCCAAAATTGGGGGCTAAATATACACCCAGTGCAGGGGTGCTGAGGATTGGAAGCGGAGCAGGTATTCGAACACTTATTCGGAGCAGCCGTGACCCACCGCGGTAACCTATTTTCCTCTCTCCGGTGTCCAGTCAATGAATGTATAATGCCCTAAGAGCCGTGTCTCGGATCTAAACATAAATCATTATTCATCCAACGACAGCGAATGCATCCGTGTGGTACCGTTTGGTACGATCCACAGTGGAGGAGAATTTTCCTTTTTATTTCAAACCGGCCTGTTATTGGTTACAGAGTGTTCCGCTGCTCGCTTTGACCTCTCGGCAATGCGAGCGGTGGCGGAATATCGCCGCAAAGTGATGTCTAGACACTTTATTACGCTGCCATGGCGATGCTCCACGCTGAAGACCAATATTTACACATGATATACACAAAATATTGCAGTACGTTTATTTTTTTTCAGTATGGACTATTCACTACGATGCGGCAGCCTACCGAGTTCCCACAAGGTACACATTAAGTGATGGACAGGAAGTAGAATTGCCTTCCATTAACAAAAACAGTCTACTGTGAGGCTCACCTAGCATTAGCGCCAAGGAGAAACCAGAGCTTGAAAACCCTCTTCCATAATTAAAGGACCTATTATGCTAATTTTGGAGCCTTTGTATTGAGTTGTGGTCTCCTGTAGAGCAGCTACACACAATAACCCGAAAATATAACTTTTAGATTTTCCAGAATCTGCACCTAATCTGCGCATTGTCGGTAAATGTGCAAAGACCTTTAATGATGGAAGAGCGGCCTACCGAGTTCCCACATTAAGTGAGGGACAGGAAGTAGAATTGCCCTTCACTGTGCGTCTGCGTCATTAACAAAAACAGTCTAGCATCCGGCTAGGCTCACCTAGCATTAGCGCCAAGGAGAAGCCAGAGCTTGAAAACCCTCTTCCATCATTAAAGGACCTATTATGCTCATTTTCGAGCCTTTGTATTGAGTTGTGGTCTCCTGTAGAGCCGCTACACACAATAACCCGAAATATAACTTTTAGATTTTCCAGAATCTGCACCTAATCTGCGCATTGTCGGTAAATGTGCAAATGTGCAAAGACCTTTAATGGTGGAAGAGCGGCCTACCGAGTTCCCACATTAAGTACACATTAAGTGAAGGACAGGAAGTAGAATTGCTCTTAGCCGTGCGTCTGCCATTAACAAAAGCAGTCTACTGTGAGGCTCACCTAGCATTAGCGCCAAGGAGAAACCAGAGCTTGAAAACCCTCTTCCATAATTAAAGGACCTATTATGCTAATTTTGGAGCCTTTGTATTGAGTTGTGGTCTCCTGTAGAGCAGCTACACACAATAACCCTGAAAAAATAACTTTTAGATTTTCCAGAATCTGCACCTAATCTGCGCATTGTCGGTAAATGTGCAAAGACCTTTAATGATGGACAGGAAGTAGAATTACCCTTAGCCGTGCATCTGCGTCATTAACAAAAACAGTCTAGCATCCGGCTACTGGAGGCTCACCTAGCACTTAGCACTTAGCGCCAAGGAGAAGCCAGAGCTTGAAAACCCTCTATTATGGACCTATTGTACTCATTTTGGAGCCTTTGTATTGAGTTGCGGTCTCCTGTAGAGCAGCTACACACAATAACCCGCTCATATATACAACAAATATTAACATATTAACAAAAACAGTGTAGCATCCGGCTACTTGGGAGGCTCACCTAGCATTAGCGCCAAGGAGAAACCAGAGCTTGAAAACCCTCTTCCATAATTAAAGGACCTATTATGCTCATTTTGGAGCCTTTGTATTGAGTTGTGGTCTCCTGTAGAGCAGCTACACACAATAACCCGAAAATATAACTTTTAGATTTTCCAGAATCTGCACCTAATCTGCGTATTGTCGGTAAATGTGCAAAGACCTTTAATGGTGGAAGAGCGGCCTACCGAGTTCCCACATTAAGTGAGGGACAGGAAGTAGAATTGCCCTTCACTGTGCGTCTGCGTCATTAACAAAAACAGTCTAGCATCCGGCTAGGCTCACCTAGCATTAGCGCCAAGGAGAAGCCAGAGCTTGAAAACCCTCTTCCATCATTAAAGGACCTATTATGCTTATTTTTGAGCCTTTGTATTGAGTTGTGGTCTCCTGTAGAGCAGCTACACACAATAACCCAAAAATATAACTCTTGGATTTTCCAGAATCTGTACCTAATCTGCGCATTGTCGGTAAATGTGCAAAGACCTTTAATGATGGACAGGAAGTAGAATTACCCTGAGCCGTGCGTCTGCGTCATTAACAAAAACAGTCTAGCATCCGGCTACTGGAGGCTCACCTAGCACTTAGCACTTAGCGCCAAGGAGAAGCCAGAGCTTGAAAACCCTCTATTATGGACCTATTATACTCATTTTGGAGCCTTTGTATTGAGTTGCGGTCTCCTGTAGAGCAGCTACACACAATAACCCGCTCATATATACAACAAATATTAACATATTAACAAAAACAGTCTAGCATCCGGCTACTTGGGAGGCTCAACTAGCATTAGCGCCAAGGAGAAACCAGAGCTTGAAAACCCTCTTCCATAATTAAAGGACCTATTATGCTCATTTTGGAGCCTTTGTATTGAGTTGTGGTCTCCTGTAGAGCAGCTACACACAATAACCTGAAAAAATAACTTTTAGATTTTCCAGAATCTGCACCTAATCTGTGCATTGTCGGTAAATGTGCAAAGACCTTTAATGATGGACAGGAAGTAGAATTACCCTTAGCCGTGCGTCTGCGTCATTAACAAAAACAGTCTAGCATCCGGCTACTGGAGGCTCACCTAGCACTTAGCACTTAGCGCCAAGGAGAAGCCAGAGCTTGAAAACCCTCTATTATGGACCTATTATACTCATTTTGGAGCCTTTGTATTGAGTTGCGGTCTCCTGTAGAGCAGCTACACACAATAACCCGCTCATAATATACAACAAATATTAACATATTAACAAAAACAGTCTAGCATCCGGCTACTTGGGAGGCTCACCTAGCATTAGCGCCAAGGAGAAACCAGAGCTTGAAAACCCTCTTCCATAATTAAAGGACCTATTATGCTCATTTTGGAGCCTTTGTATTGAGTTGTGGTCTCCTGTAGAGCAGCTACACACAATAACCTGAAAAAATAACTTTTAGATTTTCCAGAATCTGCACCTAATCTGCACATTGTCGGTAAAGCAGCCTCGGTCAACGAACCCTCTGGACAAGGACACGCCTACTTCCTGGTTAATAAAATAGATATCGAGCTAATTGTATGCAAGTGGCTAACGTATTAGCGCTTCTCGTCCAGGTGGTGTTAAAAAAAGCCCACATGGCCGTCGGCTCCCTGACTATCAACGAGGAACGGTCAGAGGTCATCGACTTTTCCGTGCCCTTCATCGAGACCGGCATCAGCGTCATGGTGTCCCGCAGCAACGGCACCGTTTCTCCTTCAGCCTTCTTAGGTGAGCGACCCGGAATGATGTCAAAGGTGGGGGGGGCACTTTATACACTTAGATACTAAACGGGGGATGGATGTCCAAAGTGTGGCCCCGGGGACACTTTGTGGCACAAGGATGCTTTTTTTTTTATTGGCCCATGGCACTTTCCAAAATACAATTTAACAAGAAAATAAAAGTAAAATTAAAAAAAAATAGCAAAAATTGAACTTTCTACAAGAATAAAGTCAAAATATAAGGCCAAAAAAATTTGATGAATAAAATTTTATTACGGGTGAAAATTCTGTCTTTTTCTATCATAATACTATGACAAGTTATCATTTTTTGAAAATGGTGTTGCGGAAAAAGTTGCAATAATGAAGTAAAGTCATAATTATGAGAGGAAATTAAACAAAATTTAAAAAAAAAACCACAAATGGTAAAAAAACAGCTGTAATTTTACAAGAATAAAGGCAAAATATTACAAGAAGAAAGTCTGGGTTGAGAAAAAGTTATAATATTATGGAAATAAGGTCATAATATTACAAAAATAATATTTACAATATTATTTAATATTTGTTTGCTCGGATCAATCCAGTGTATGTGAAGCTATCGGAACACAACCTCCACATATTAGCTTTGGGTTATAACCAAAATCAATGTAATATCTAATAATAATCATTATAGTATCGAATAAATCCTAATAAACAGATGAGCTGCAGCCCCAAAATGGCCCCCAAGCCGCACTTTGGACAGACAAAATGAACAGTTTTCATTTGTTCACCACAAGTGAGAAGGAAAGATGATGGATTCCCGACAGAGCACTCCAGTCTTCTCCGTTCTATTCAAGAGTTTATTAATAGTTTGTCTATTTGCCCTTTGCTTCCCACTTAACTCCTTTCCTCTTCCTTTCTTTTTTGCGGCGCTCTCTTTATCACTCTATTCTTCACTTTTTCCCCTCCCTTTGTCGCTCTTCTCGATGTTCCGCTTCCCTGCTCCCAACCCCCCCACCCCCCTCGCTCCTCTCCCTCGTCTCTCTGCTGCCTTGCCCTCCAGAGCCCTTCAGTGCGGATGTGTGGGTGATGATGTTCGTGATGCTGCTGCTGGTGTCAGCAGTTGCCGTGTTCATTTTCGAGTACTTCAGCCCCGTGGGCTACAACCGCTGTCTGGCTGACGGCAAAGGTGAGGGGGGTTGAGGGGGTAGGGGGGGGGCTGAGCGACACACTACACAAATGTACAAACAGGTAACACGGGTGGGGGGCTGACGAGGCAGCTGACAACAGCTTCTTGAGACAATGTGTGAATACTCGGAGGCCATGAAGGGCAGACTCACATGCCCGTCACCCAAGGATACTTGCGACATTAAGGTGTATCTTATGTTAGTGCATAATCATAACTAATAAGAGTGAAATCAAAAGGAAGAATGGACACGGATATTTCCAAAGTGCAATAACAATCCATATTTTCAGTGATAGATGAAGATATAATTGGGATTTAGCAAGATATGAAGTGCTTTATATCAGCGATAGATGAAGATGTAATAGTGATAGAAGATATGAAGTGCTATATTTCAGTGATAGATGAAGATATAATAGCGATAGAAGATATGAAGTGCTATATATCAGTGATAGATGAAGATATAATAGCGATAGAAGTTATGAAGTGGTGTATATCAGTGATAGATGAAGATATAATAGTGACAGAAGCTATAAAGTGCAGTGATAGATGAAGATATAATAGCGATAGAAGATATGAAGTGCTATATATCAGTGATAGATGAAGATCTAATAGTGAAAGAAGATATAATGTGCAGTGATAGATGAATATATAATAGTGATAGAAGATATGAAGTGCCATATATCAGTGATAGATGAAGATATAATAGTGACTGAAGATATAAAGTGCAGTGATAGGTGAAGATATAATAGTGACAGAAGATATGAAGTGCTATATATCAGTGATAGATGAAGATATAATAGTGATAGAAGATATGAAGTGCTATATATATCAGTGATAGATGAAGATATAATCGCGATAGAAGATATGAAGTGCTATACATCAGTGATAGATGAAGATATAATAGTGAAAGAAGATATAAAGTGCAGTGATAGATGAATATATAATAGTGATAGACGATATGAAGTGCCATATATCAGTGATAGATGAAGCTATAACAGTGATAGAAGATATGCAGTGCTATATATCAGTGATAGATGAAGATATAAAGTGCAGTGATAGATGAAGGTATAATAGCGATAGAAGATATGACGTGCCATATATCAGTGATAGATGAAGCTATAACAGTGATAGAAGATATGCAGTGCTATATATCAGTGATAGATGAAGATATAATAGTGACAGAAGATATAAAGTGCAGTGATAGATGAAGGTATAACAGCGATAGAAGATATGAAGTGCTATATATCAGTGATAGATGAAGCTATAACAATGATAGAAGATATGAAGTGCTATATATCAGTGATAGATGAAGATATAATAGCGATAAAAGATATGAAGTGCTATATATATCAGTGATAGATGAAGATATAATAGCGATAAAAGATATGAAGTGCTATATATCAGTGATAGATGAAGCTATAACAGTGATATAAGATACGCAGTGCTATTCACAGCTCTATGCATTCTTATATTCCGTTACTAATGAACACACAGCATGAAAAAATGTCTCCAATGAGGCTAGTGGATTCTATGCTTTGCATGAAGCAGCCCAGCCGAGCGCGCACACTGTGGCCCGCCTCCACATATAGACCAGCCGTCCTGGCCGACTTCCTCCCCCATGCAATCCTTTTTCATGGTTTACAGGTGTACTGCTTTTACTTCCCCTCCAACTTATTAGCATACATTTCCATACTGCCTCAAATCAGGTTGGCTCTGACAGGGAGGGCAGAGTTGTGTTCGATTTCCCGAGCCACAAGTCCATCCCTAATGTGACTACTATATATAGACAATGTGTGACGTTCATGGTTTCCAGCATCAGGGTGTACTCTCCATTAAATGCCCCCGCCCTCTTTATTTTTTATTTTTAGGCTTTATGCTCATGTTGGAGGGTGGGAATTTGGTATCACAAGTGCAGACACGACACGGTACCGTATCAATGGTGCCGCAGAATTCCCTCGCTTCATTCATGGGCTCTTGTGCTAACTTCACAAAGGAGAAAATTTGGCTGGGTAATCACAATGCTAAGCCGCGTAGAGGCCACGGATACTGTCTGTCTCTCTGTCGCCTTCACACACTCACACACACACACACACTCACACACACACACACACACACACACTCACACGGACATCACTGTACAATCCAACTGCTACATCACAGGCACCAGGAAGAGAAGGAGCCGTGACTCAGATGGATGGAGTGGTTCATTAAATTGTTGATTACATAACATAACAGCATGTCATGCTAATCGACGTGTACTTCAGACCAAAGTTAGTCATGCCTCCTCCAAATATTTTGTGTTTTTGTGAGGGTGGATCTTTTAGGTGGAAAAATGACAGGAGAGAAAAAAATGGTTCTCAAAATGAATCATACCATCTTTCCATACAGGGGTTGTTCAAAATAAAGTTGTAAAGTTGATTCCAATAATAATAATCCCTCGTTTATTGTGGTTAATTGGCTCCAGACCGGACCATGATAAGCAATTTCATAATTAGAGCATAGAAAAATCACTAAATGCGATTTTTAACATTATTAGAGCCCTCTAGACATGAAATAGCACCCCTATAATCACCATTACACCCATATTCCCCGATATAGTTGGTATATTCCGAGAAAATAAGCCATTTAAGTCAAATATAAAGTTGATTCCAATAATAATAATAATAATAATAATAATAATAATCCCTTGTTTATGGTGGTTAATTGGCTCCAGACCCGACCACGATAAGCAAATTTCATAATTAGAGCATAGAAAAATCACTATGACTTTCTAAATGCGATTTTTAACATTATTAGAGCCCTCTAGACATAAAATAGCACCCCTATAATCACCATTACACCCATATTCCCCAATATAGTAGACATATTCCAAGAAAATAAGCCATGTAAGACAAATATAAAGTTGATTCTAATAATAATAATAATCCCTTATCGTGGTTAATTGGCTCCAGACCCAACCACGATAAGCGAATTTCATAATCAGAGAATAGAAAAATCATTATGACTTTCTAAATGCGATTTTTTACATTATTAGAGCCCTCTAGACATGAAATAGCACCCCTATAATCACCATTACACACATATTCCCCGATATAGTAGGCATATTCCGAGAAAATAAGCCATTTAAGACAAATATAAAGTTGATTCCAATAATAATAATAATAATAATAATAATAAATCATTGTTTATCGTGGTGAATTGGCTCCAGACCCGACCACATTAAGCGAATTTCATAAAAAGAGCATAGTAAAATCATTGACTTTCTAAATGCGATTTTTAACATTATTAGAGCCCTCAAGACATGAAATAGCACCCCTATAATCACCATTACACCCATATTCCTCGATATAGTTGGTATATTCCGAGAAAATAAGCCATTTAAGACAAATATAAAGTTAATTCGATTTTTTACATTATTAGAGCCCTCTAGACATGAAATAGCACCCCTATAATCACCATTACACCCATATTCCCCGACATAGTTGGTACATTCCAAGAAAATAAGCCATGTAACACAAAAAGTATCGTATTAGTTCATTTTTAATATTTGTATACTTAAAAATGTTGAATTTAGGCCAAGAATCAATCACATAAATGAATGAATGAATGGAAAAAAAATGACAAAATGACCAAAAAAATGTGTTCAGGTCATGTGATCCGTGCATCAGATGCCTCGGGCTAAAAATCTACAGTGGGTGTCTCCGTCAGATAATCCTAAATCTTGGCCGTCTTTCCTCCAGAGCCACATGGTCCATCCTTCACCATCGGCAAGGCCATCTGGTTATTGTGGGGTCTGGTCTTCAACAACTCTGTGCCGGTGCAGAACCCCAAAGGTACCACCAGCAAGATCATGGTGTCCGTGTGGGCCTTCTTTGCCGTCATCTTCCTGGCCTCCTACACCGCCAACTTGGCCGCCTTCATGATCCAGGAGGAGTATGTGGACCAGGTTTCTGGACTCTCTGACAAAAAGGTCAGTTGGACAACGTTTGTCACGCGCTCTCTTCAGGAGACAGCTTAGACCAACAAGACTTCTCGCTTCCTTCCTTAGTTCCAGAGCCCCAACGACTTCTCGCCTCCGTTTCGGTTCGGCACGGTCCCAAACGGGAGCACGGAGAGAAACATCAGGAACAACTATCCAGAGATGCACTCCTACATGACCAAGTTTCATCAGAGGAACGTCAACGAGGCCTTGCAAAGTCTTAAAGCCGGGTGAGGATCATGGCAGCGCTTCATTGCAACTTTTGTTATCCAGGTTTATCAAAATGTGACGTATTGCTGAGGTCTACCTCACAATAATAATAATAATAATAATAATAATAATAATCCCTCGTTTATGGTGGTTAATGGGCTCCAAACCCCGACCACGATAAGCAAATTTCATAATTAGAGCATAGAAAAATCATTATGACTTTCTAAATGCAATTTCTAACATTATTAGAGCCCTCTAGACATGAAATAGCACCCCTACAATCACCATTACACCCATATTCCTCAATATAGTAGCTATATTCCAAGAAAATAAGCCATTTAAGACAAATGTAAAGTTGATTCCAATAATAATAATCATAATAATCCCTCGTTTATGGTGGTTAATTGGCTCCAGACTCGACCACGATAAGTACATTTTCATAATTAGAGCATAAAAAAATCATTATGACTTTCTAAATGCAATTTGTAACATTATTAGAGCCCTCTAGGCATGAAATAGCACCCCTACAATCACCATTACACCCATATTCCCCAATATAGTAGGTATATTCCGAGAAAATAAGCCATTTTAGACAAATGTAAAGTTGATTCCAATAATAATAATAATAATAATCACTCGTTTATTGTGGTTAATTGGCTCCAGACCCGACCACGATAAGCAAATTTCATAATTAGAGCAAAAATTATTGACTTTCTAAATGCGATTTTTAACATTATTAGAGCCCTCTAGACATGAAATAGCACCCCTATAATCCCCATTACACCCATATTCCCCAATATAGTAGCTATATTCAGAGAAAATAAGCCATTTAAGACAAATGTAAAGTTGATTCCAATAATAATAATCATAATAATCACTCGTTTATCGTGGTTAATTGGCTCCAGACCCGACCGCGATAAGCGAATTTCATAATTAGAGCATAGAAAAATCATTATCACTTTCGAAATGCAATTTGTAACATTATTAGAGCCCTCTGGACATGAAATAGCACCCCTATAATCCCCATTACACCCATATTCCTCAATATAGTAGCTATATTCTGAGAAAATAAGCCATTTAAGACAAATGTAAAGTTGATTCCAATAATAATAATATTAATAATAATAATAATCATAATAATCACTCGTTTATCGTGGTTAATTGGCTCCAGATTCGACCACGATAAGCGAATTTCATAATTACAACATAAGAAAATCATTATGACTTTCTAAATGTGATTTCTAACATTATTAGAGCCCTCTAGACATGAAATAGCACCCCTATAATCACCATTTCACCCATATTCTCTAATATAGTCGGTATATTCCGAGAAAATAAGCCATTTAAGACATAAATAAGACATGTGCTGGTGTGTAAATGTTTTCCAGACGAGCGGACAGGAAGTGTCATATACCACGGTGCGCCCATATTAGTCTATTATTTGCCGTCATATGTTTGTACATGTAAACATATTGTTACCCAAGTCCCCCGTCTGTGTTTTTTCACCCCACCGTGTGCCAGCTCCAGCCTTGGCAAAGCGACTGCAAGTCTATTCCGCTTATGGGCGGCTTAGTGCTATTTAGCAGGTTAATTGGAATGTTGTAGCTGTGATGTGTTGCTCCTAAGTGCTAATTAAGTGTAACCTATCTCCCTCCCGCTCCTTCTTTTTCATTAGCAAACTAGACGCTTTCATTTACGACGCGGCCGTGCTCAATTACATGGCTGGCAGGGACGAGGGCTGTAAGCTGGTGACCATCGGCAGCGGCTACATCTTCGCCACCACCGGGTACGGCATCGCCATCCAGAAGGAGTCGCTCTGGAAGAGACACGTGGACTTGGCCATCCTGCAGCTCTTTGGAGACGGTGAGATGGCTTCCTGTTCTTCTTCCTGTTCTTCTTCCCGTTCTTCTTCCCGTTCTTCTTCCCGTTCTTCTTCCCGTTCTTCTTCCCGTTCTTCTTCCTATTCTTCACTTAAGTCAAAATGGATTCATTCCATGAAATAGAAGATGGATAGAGATAAAGAGGTGAGTGATTGATACATATAAAGAGGATAGCGAGATCAATGAAAGTTAGTGGTAAAGAAGATGGAAACCAGTTGTAGATCCAGATTGAGGACAGCGAGGCAAGTGAAGGTTATGGGTAAATAAGATAGAAACCAGTGATCTATAAGGATAAAGAGGACAGCGAGACAAGGAATAATGACGCATAAAAAGAATAGTGAGATGAATGAAAGTGAGAGGTAAAGAAGATAGAAACTAGTGATATATATGGATAAAGAGGACAGTGAGAAGAGGGATAAACACAAATAAAGAGGATAGGGAGACGAATGAAAGTTAGAGGGAAAGAAGCTAGAAACCAGTGATAGATATGGATAAAGAGGACAGCGAGATGAGGGATAAACACAAATAAAGAGGATAGCGAGACGAATGAAAGTTAGAGGGAAAGAAGCTAGAAACCAGTGATTTCTTTTACGGATAAAGAGGACAGCGAGATGATGGATAAACACAAATAAAGAGGATAGCGAGACGAGGGATAAACACAACTGATATATATGGATAAAGAGGACAGCGAGATGAGGGATAAACATAAATAAAAAGGATAGTGAGATGAATGAAAGTTAGAGGGAAAGAAGATGGAAACCAGTGATCGATGGACATTGAGGACAGCGAAGACAAGTGAAGATTATGGGTAAAGAAGATAGAAACCAGTGATATATATAAGGATAAAGAAGACAACGAGACAAGGGATAAACACAAATAAAGAGGATAGCGAGATGAATGAAAGTTAGAGGGAAAGAAGCTAGAAACAAGTGATATATATGGATAAAGAGGACAGCGAGATGAGGGATGAATACGGATAGAAAGGACAGTGAGATGAATGAAAGTTTAGAGCGAAAGAAAATGGAAACCAGTGATCGGTGGACATTGAGGACAGCGAGACAAGTGAAGATTATGGGTAAAGAAGATAGAAACCAGTGATAGATATGGATAAAGAAGACAGCGAGACGAGGGATAAACACAAATAAAAAGGATAGCGAGATGAATGAAAGTTAGTGGTAAAGAAGATGGAAACCAGTGAGAAATTCAGATTAAGGACAGCGAGACAAGTGAAAGTTATGGGTAAAGAAGATAGAAACCAGTGATAGATATGGATAAAGAAGACAGCGAGATGAGGGATAAACACAAATAAAAAGGATAGCAAGATGAAGGAAAGTTAGTGGTAAAGAAGATGGAAACCAGTGAGAAATTCAGATTAAGGACAGCGAGACAAGTGAAAGTTATGGGTAAAGAAGATAGAAACCAGTGATAGATATGGATAAAGAAGACAGCGAGATGAGGGATAAACACAAATAAAAAGGATAGCGAGATGAAGGAAAGTTAGTGGTAAAGAAGATGGAAACCAGTGAGAAATTCAGATTAAGGACAGCGAGACAAGTGAAAGTTATGGGTAAAGAAGATAGAAACCAGTGATAGATATGGATAAAGAAGACAGCGAGACGAGGGATAAACACAAATAAAAAGGATAGCAAGATGAAGGAAAGTTAGTGGTAAAGAAGATGGAAACCAGTTGTAGATCCAGATTGAGGACAGCGAGGCAAGTGAAGGTTATGGGTAAAGAAGATAGAAACAACTGATAAGTGCGGATAAAGAGGACAGCGAGACGAGTGAAAGTTACAGGGAAAGAAGAGATATGTGTTATTATTCTCCTCATGTTTTGGTCTGCATTTAAGCGATTAATGCAGAAATAACGCGTGTGTCGACACAGGTGTATGTTTGCATGGTGCCGCGTGTGCTTTGGCTAATTAATTTGGGCAAAGACCATCGTGTTCATGCTGGATCCCGAACCAACCACCCTCTGGGGTCCGCGATCGTGCGTCCCAGTTAGGGTTGCCAGCCTCGCTCCTGGTGTATTTTCATAGTGTGTGTGTGTGTGTGTGTGGTCTATATGGGTCATCCCTTTGAACATGAGGGGAGTTTTTAGATTCATCACCCCCCCCCAAAAAAGTGACACGATGGGGGGGGGTTAGGGGGTCTTGCAAGAATGTATTCAGATAGACGTGTTAGAAGCGCTATTTTTATCTGATTCACAATCATTATGTCTGACGCCTTGTTTTCAACTGCTTCATGTATTTATGCAACACACCATGCACACTCATACAAATCGCAAATGGAACAAATCATTTTCAACGCATAATTACTCGTATGAATATGGCTCTCGGTCACATAGTTGGCAAAAATTCATCTTTTGGCCTTTTTTGCCGCCTGCATGTGATGAGTAAAATAAATGATTGACATTATTTTATGTTTTTAAACTTTATTTAACAACAGAACACAACAAGTTATTGAATTACAGGTTAATGCATGTGTTATGTACATGAAATATCTCACTATTATATGTATGAACGCAGGATTTAAATTAGGGGATTTGGGGGATTTTCCAGGCTTCTGATTGGCCGAAATGGATGGACAGCCTAATTTTTATTTTTTTATTAAAAAAAAAAAAAAATTCCCAATCTCACATGGCCGTAGTTTATGTACGGGTATATTTTTTTGGGTCACAGGTGAGACAAAGAACTCAGAACTGTCTCACCCCGCCTTCTCGGGACTGCAATGTGACATTGACGCCCCCCCCCCCATCCTATCCCACCCCCCTCCGGTTGGCCTAGAAAGTGGTCAGACTCACGTGGAGTGGTCCTATTTTCATCCTGGCGGGTTAACATCAAAATGACATCATTGTTATGGATCGGGTTTTTGTTCGTGTTAGAATAGAAAAAATGCTAAAAATGTGTTTGTTGAAATAGCTTAGCATTTATTAGCAGTACTGTATAGTAATTCAGTGTTCTTTATTTATATTATTATAAAAGCTATCTATATCGTGTGTCAATCAAAATTAAAGCATTATTATCTTTGTGCTCTTTTGACACCCAACCCCAACCCGACCTAATGTAGTGTACCCGTACTGATATTTGAGATAGGAGCCCATACCCCCCCCCCCCCCCCCCCACCCATACATTGTGATCAGGCCCCGACCCTCATTGACCTGCTTAATGACTGTGACATATAAAACTATTAGCGTAGTGAAGCCGCGGCGCATTAAATGTCACTTTTTACAGCGTTGGTGCTTCCCCGGCAGCCTCGGAGCGTTAAGTCACTGCTCTTATTCTCGCTCTTTAATTGACATCAAAAGAATGTCACCAACCAAAACGCACGGCCGCGAGTGCCTTTTTCTCTCCCAAAACCGACAACCGGAAGCGCTCGTGCCTCTCGGCTCTTGTCGTGTAGACACAAGCGTGCAACAGCGCCGGGAAGTCAAAACGGATTACAAATTGCAGGCACTCAACACAGTCAACCTCCCAGCAGGGGGGAAAAAAAAAAAAAAATGGCCGCTACCTGATTGCGAGGCTTTTGTGCACGGACAATGAAGTGTGCTCGTGTGCAGCAGAGCGTCTCGTTACCGGCGAGTCGCCGTGACATGCGGCGAGGACGGCGGAATGTGTGATTAATTAAACGACACCGCCCCCTGCGGCTGTCAGGTTTGATGGAGAGCAACGCAGGAGGGGAATCGGACGTGGCCAAACAACTCCAAGACGCACAGTTTGAAATCCGTATTCCGAGACTGTCTCTACACCGTATGGGCAGCACTGAAAATTACATTTTTTTATCTCATATTTCTGTTTTCCTTTTTCCAAAATATGTTTATATTTATTTATATATTATTATATAAATATTCATCCAAAGAGACATTTGTGGACTTTGTGGAAGGGGCAGTAGTAATAAAAGTCCCTTCCCCTAACTGGGAAAATAAATAAAATAAATAAATAATAAATAAAAATAAAGAAATAAATTACAAAAAAAAAAAAATTCATAATAAATAATGAAAAATATGTTTTATGCATTCAGGTCAGTTTTTTAAATTCATCCAAAGAGACATTTGTGGACTTGTGGAAGGGAAAAAAAAAAATAAAAATAAAGAAAGAAATTACAAAAAAAATTAATAATAAATAATATTTCATTATAGTTAATTGTTTTCAAATACTGCTAAGTGTCTATAAAGTCTTTTATATTATATTTTATATTATTAATGTTTATAATATTGTCAATGCTACACTTAAGTCCAAAAAATGTTAAAATAAGTATTAATATGTATTAATACTGGTCAAATGTACTACCATTTTTACATATTTATGTCTTTATGCTTCACCGCTTATGCTTTTTCACCTAGCATTAAGATTTCCCACTTTCTCTGGCGGTCTTTGAACACACCGTAGTTGCTGTGAGACCCAAAAGTGAAACTTATATATAAAAATCCGGCTTGGAAACTTGATGAACTCAAGTATATGAGTAGAAATATGAATATATGAGTGTAAGTCGTTAATGCAGGACATGTAGTACACGTAGTACACGTAGTACACGTAGTACACGTAGTACTACATGTCGTTTTGGGCTTCACCGTACACGTTTGGCAGCGTTAAGATGAAGTGATTAGTGAGAGTTTGTACAAACAGACAATATTTCTGCCGTCTTCCTTCCTCTCTTCTTCTGTTGCATCATTCTTTCCATCGCTGATGTTCTCCAACACGCATCACGTTATTGCATCATATCCTTTTCTGCTTGCCGCTTGTTTTTTTTTTTTACCTTTTTTAATATACTTCCTTATGAATTATAAAAGACTTCACTTGTCATCACTGTGGCCCAAAATGGTTGTTTGGTCTTTTCCTCATCGGCCTCTCGTTCCTCCTCTGGTTTCTACATTTCCGTGAACATTTCTGTGTCATTCCTTCTCCAACATCCAGGTGAGATGGAGGAGCTGGAGTCGCTGTGGCTGACTGGAATCTGCCACCACGAGAAGAACGAGGTGATGTCCAGCCAGCTGGATGTGGACAACATGGCGGGGGTGTTCTACATGCTGGGAGCCGCCATGGCCTTGTCGCTCATCACGTTTATTTGCGAGCACTGGTTCTACTGGCAGCTCCGCTTCTGCTTCATGGGCGTCTGCTCGGGGCGCCCTGGCTTCGTTTTCAGCATCAGCAGGGTAAGACCCAAAAATCAAGGTTTTTGCTTTTCATTTCAAGTATTCAAGGATTGTAACCCACTGTGGAAAACCACATACTTTTAAGTCAAACATGTCCCTTCGCTGTTTTGTGGACAAAACACACATTTATGTCGGTGCCCCTCGGACTGGCTGACTGATAAAGACGAGTGAACGTTATGGGGACCGAAGGTGGAAGCGACCGAAAAATATAGATAAAGAGGACAGCGAGACAATTCAAAATTCCGGAAAGACAGGATAGAACTGAGTAACAGATATGGATAAAGAGGACAGCGAGACAAGTGAACGTTATGGGGAACAAAGCTAAAAACGAGTGAAAGATATGGATAATGAGGACAGCGAGACAATTCAAAATTCCGGAAAGACAGGATAGAACTCAGTAACAGATATGGATAAAGAGGACAGTGAGACAAGTGAACGTTATGGGGAACAAAGCTAAAAATGAGTGAAAGATATGGATAAAGAGGACAGTGAGACAAGTGAACGTTATGGGGAACAAAGCTAAAAACGAGTGAAAGATATGGATAATGAGGACAGCGAGACAATTCAAAATTCCGGAAAGACAGGATAGAACTGAGTAACAGATATGGATAAAGAGGACAGCGAGACAATTCAAAATTCCGGAAAGACAGGATAGAACTGAGTAACAGATATGGATGAAGAGGACAGCGAGACAAGTGAACGTTATGGGGAACAAAGCTAAAAATGAGTGAAAGATATGGATAAAGAGGACAGCGAGACAAGTGAACGTTATGGGGAACAAAGCTAAAAACAAGTGAAAGATATGGATAAAGAGGACAGCGAGACAATTCAAAATTCCGGAAAGACAGGATAGAACTGAGTAACAGATATGGATAAAGAGGACAGCGAGACAATTCAAAATTCCGGAAAGACAGGATAGAACTGAGTAACAGATATGGATAAAGAGGACAGCGAGACAAGTGAACGTTATGGGGAACAAAGCTAAAAATGAGTGAAAGATATGGATAAAGAGGACAGCGAGACAAGTGAACGTTATGGGGAACAAAGCTAAAAACGAGTGAAAGATATGGATAAAGAGGACAGCGAGACAATTCAAAATTCCGGAAAGACAGGATAGAACTGAGTAACAGATATGGATAAAGAGGACAGCGAGACAATTCAAAATTCCGCAAAGACAGGATAGAACTGAGTAACAGATATGGATAAAGAGGACAGCGAGACAAGTGAGCGTTATGGGGAACAAAGCTAAAAACGAGTGAAAGACATGGATAAAGAGGACAGCGAGACAAGTAAACGTTAGATGGAAACGAGAAGATGGAAATCTTTTTTTAGTATAAAATGGATGGATGGATTATTTGTTGCTTACTGTGGTGCCCACAATGTCATTTATTTTCCGATTACATTTATCTTTTAGGAGAAGGAACATAAAATATCATCTGCTAGCATGTTAGGCGACATCCCATTTCCAGAGTTCAATTATTATTATTATTTTTTTATTATTGCCTGGCTATCATTTCAGCGGGTGCAGACACGATCCGAGTGCCGTTATGTTTTCTATAACGTCCACCGATTGCTCTCGCTTGACACAAATGGCCGCCATGTCTGCAGCAACGAGGCAACATAAAGGATCATTGCTTGTCCACAAAACACAGCCGGATCATTTAAGCGTGTTAAAATATGCAAATATAAATTCACCTCATTTGCATATGTAGCGTACAATCCGAGTAGGAATGCGAGCTGGTTTTTCCGCGAGTCTCCTTTCCGTTGCGTTCGCTGTCCGTTTTCTCTCCTTCTGCTTTTTTTAATTTCACAGCATAATCCGATAAATTTTATTGTTATTGCCGCAATTAACATTTGAGCTCGGGAGCGTAAAAATGACTCATCTGTCACGGTTCGTTAGCGTTCCCTCTTTCGCTCGGGACTCAATAGCTTCTCACGACCGACCCGCTCCTGCGGCTCCCACCTGCGGCACGGCTGCAAATTAATTACAAATATCGATTTAAAGGTCCCTAATGAACAATAAATATATTAGGGGTATAATTGCTCTTTTTTTTTGCTCCCCATTGTGGTCGCCTTCATTTGCATATGTGGTATTACACAAGTCCGACCAAGTTATGATCTGTACTGCCACTTGTACACCGGGAGCAGCTACTTATTTGTTGATTTCCTGCCTCGCTGTAGCGCCGGAATCGCTTATGGATTTTAGAAGGAAACCTCCGAGGACGCAGTTATTGGGACTCCCGAATAAGCGGCTACTGTAACTCGACCCGCTGCTGCTTATCACGCCTGGGAATTGTACCGTTTGATTTCCACAGTATGAACTTTACAGTCGGCAGCCATGTTTAACGTGGCCAAGTGTGGTGTGTTATGGGGGCTTCAACAGGTTATTTCGTTTTTAGCTAGGCGGTGGTTATCATGGCGACCTGTAATCAATAACCGGTGAGGGGCGGAGGGGGGGGGGGGGTGATGGCACTAATCATGTGACGCCCAGGCCCACATTTTAGATAGATAGACTTTCTTTATTGTCGTTGCACAATAACACAGCAGTAAAATTGCCAACCAAATGTCGTTACCTGGCTCCCGTATAATAATAAATTATTATTATTTAAATAAATTACATAATTTATTTTAATAATTAATAATTTGAATAATTTATTTTAATTATTAATTTAAATAAATGAAATAAATTATTGTTTATAATAATAAATAATTCATAAATAATAGAATAAAAGAATAAATAGGTGACGTCAAATATGAACAACAATGTACAGCGTGAACAGAAAATTCCACAAATAATTTAAATAATTTTGCATAAATAATAATACTGCGGTGGTGCCAGGGGAAAGTACCGTGCTTTACACTTTATCACCTTGTACTTCGGTACGAGGTACATTATTTAAAAAAAACAAAAAAAAAAACTTAAACTGTATTATGGAAAGCAGGAAGTGAACAAATGCAACAGTTACTGATTGTTAAAAGTACCAGATGGAAGGGGTAGGTTTTAATAAGCTTTGCTTCTTCCTACTCCTTTTGGACATGTGGAACTGGGAACTGATTTGACAAAAATTAAAAAATAATAATTAAAAAACCCTTAAATTATATTAGGAAAGCAGGAAGTGAACAAATGTAACAGTTACTGATTGTAAAAGTACCAGATGGAAGGGGTAGGATTTAATAAGCTTTGCTTCTTCCTACTCCTTTTGGACATGTGGAACTGGGAACTGATTTGACAAAAATTAAAAAATAATAATTAAAAAACCCTTAAATTATATTAGGAAAGCAGGAAGTGAACAAATGTAACAGTTACTGGTTGTAAAAGTACCAGATGGAGGGATAGGATTTAATAAGCTTTGCTTCTTCCTACTCCTTTTGGACATGTGGAACTGGGAACTGATTTGACAAAAATTAAAAAATAATAATTAAAAAACCCTTAAATTATATTAGGAAAGCAGGAAGTGAACAAATGTAACAGTTACTGGTTGTAAAAGTACCAGATGGAGGGATAGGATTTAATAAGCTTTGCTTCTTCCTACTCCTTTTGGACATGTGGAACTGGGAACTGATTTGACAAAAATTAAAAAATAATAATTAAAAAACCCTTAAATTATATTAGGAAAGCAGGAAGTGAACAAATGTAACTGATTGTAAAAGTACCAGATGGAGGGGTAGGATTTAATAAGCTTTGCTTCTTCCTACTCCTTTTGGACATGTGGAACTGGGAACTGATTTGACAAAAATTAAAAAATAATAATTAAAAAACCCTTAAACTATATTAGGAAAGCAGGAAGTGAACAAATGTAACAGTTACTGGTTGTAAAAGTACCAGATGGAGGGATAGGATTTAATAAGCTTTGCTTCTTCCTACTCCTTTCGGACATGTGGAACTGGGAACTGATTATGGGATGCACTCAATTGTAATCTGTCAATGATAATATTTGCATATTATTTATATATTCCAGCCAAACTGCCATAAAAAGTGTGACTGTACTTTTCACACTGACGCCGGGAATTGCCGGGAATTGCCGGGAATTGCCGGGAATTGTCATCACACCACAGGACAACCCACATGTTTCATAATAATACCATAATATCATATCATAATGAGAGCGTGAAAGCTGCAGTAATTCAGCAAAGCAGAAGTGATGGAACCAGCAAACGATGGTAGCGACATACTGGTTTGCTGAGGACAGCAAATTGGGAGAATCTTTAAAACGGGAACGAGGATAGAAGTCCTTTTTTTTGCTGCATTGCAGCCCCTGTCCACATTGCTAATTAACCAATAGCTAGCGAAAGGAGCGCAATGAGGAGAGTCAATGAGTCATAGAAGTGGATGGAACGGGGGGGGTGGGGGGGGGGGGGTCGGTCTAGCGTAACAGCAGCAGAGGAGATGGAGCATACGACAACCCAGCTGACCTTTAACCTCTCGGTTGAGTTGCGACGGAAGGTCAGCCGATCTTTAATCTTTCCCAGAAGACGGAGCATCCCGTTATCCGTGGTTTTATTTACGGCCGTCCAAGAAAACTAAGTAAAATCATTGTCGCCCGATTGATCCGCGCTTTCACCGTCCCATCTGTCATGGCTGCTTTGCTCCGCTATACATTCACTTTTATCGGAATACTGTATCGTACATCACCCGATGCAAATGGAGCACTTTGTCTTTTTGTCACGGTAACGCTACACTAGCCGCGTTTACATGAGGAGGTTTTTTTCTCTTTCCGAATGGAATCTTTACAAATGACCTTTCCCAAAACAATGGTATACATGGGAAGGAATATTCCAATCTCTGGTCGACATCACAAATCACAAATACTTCAACTTGCTGATATAGTTAATCTTCAAACGGCTAAAATAATGCTAATAAGGCTAAAAATAACCAATTAGCTAAAAAGGGAAGAAGTACATTTGAAACACTTCTATGCTAGGACTACGTTAAAAAGCCATAGCATTTCAGTATGTGGAATCAAACTATGGGATGGATTGAGTAAGGACCTCAAACAATGTACCAGTCATGATATATATATATAAATATATATATAAATACCAGTCATGGTGTGATATATATATCACTATATTGACAGTTACCATGGTACCCATTATGGCATTGTATGGTTATATCACCTCGTACTTCGGTATGTGACAAAAATAAAAATTAATAAAAATTAATAAAATTAAGTTAAAAAAATTAATTAAATAAAAATAAAATAAATTAAAATTATATTAGGAAAGCAGGAAGTGAACAAATGTAACAGTTACAGATTGTAAAAGTACCAGATGGAGGGGTAGGATTTAATAAGCTTTGCTTCTTCCTACTCCTTTTCGACATGTGGAACTGGGAACTGATTTGACAAAAATAATAAAAAAAAGCACCTTAAACTATATTGGGAAAGCAGGAAGTGAACAAATGTAACAGTTACTGGTTGTAAAAGTACCAGATGGAGGGGTAGGATTTAATAAGTTTTGCTTCTTCCTACTACTTTTGGACATGTGGAACTGGGAACTGATTTGACAAAAATAATAAAAAAAAACACCTTAAACTATATTAGGAAAGCAGGAAGTGAACAAATGTAACAGTTACTGGTTGTAAAAGTACCAGATGGAGGGGTAGGATTTAATAAGTTTTGCTTCTTCTTACTACTTTTGGACATGTGGAACTGGGAACTCATTTGACAAAAAAAAATATTTAAAAACTCTTAAACTGTATTATGGAAAGCAGGAGGTGAACAAATGTAACAGTTACTGATTGTAAAAGTACCAGATGGAGGGGTAGGATTTAATAAGCTTTGCTTCTTCCTACTCCTTTTGGACATGTGGAACTGGGAACTGATTTGACAAAAATAAAAAAAAAATAAAAAAACCCTTGAACTATATTAGGAAAGCAGGAAGTGAACAAATGTAACAGTTACTGATTAGAAGAAGAAGAACGTCGGTAGAACGAAAAACGGGTGGAATATTCCACCCCCGTGAATCCGATTATATATTCATTCGGATTGGCACTTTTCTTTCGGAATGAGGCGTATACTAAGGTTCGATTCTTTCCGTTTGAGCAAATAAACCGAATGCAATTGGAATATTTGGGTCCATGTATACGTGGTTACCGTCTCCTTGGCTTGGCATTTCTCCGTTTGGAGCCCGCTGAAGTATTTAATAATTGGCGGATGGATCGGTGACCGAGTTTTCCGACGCGTCGTTTGAACGATTAACTGAAACGCCGCTTCTCTTGTCTCCGCACAGGGCATCTACAGCTGCATCCACGGCGTCCAGATTGAGGAGAAAAGCAGTTCGGCGTTGAACTCGCCGTCGGGTACCATGAACAACACTCATTCCAACATCTTGCGCCTGTTGCGCACCGCCAAGAACATGGCCTCGCTGTCCGGCGTGAACGGCTCCCCCCACAGCGCCCTGGACTTCATCCGACGCGAATCTTCGGTTTACGACATCTCGGAACACCGACGCAGCCTGGCGGGCCACTCGGACTGCAAGCCCCCGTACTTAGCGGAAGATAACATGTTCAGCGACTACATCAGCGAGGTGGAGAGGACGTTTGGCAACATGCACATGAAGGACAGTAACCTGTACCAGGACCACTACCTGCACCATCACGGTTCCACACTTGGGCTCAGTGGACCGCCCGCCAACAGGCCCCATAGTTTGGGCAGCGCCAGTTCTCTGGAGGGCGGCATGTTTGACTGCGACAGCCTCGGAGGCGGCGTGGCCCCCATTTTCACCACCCAGCCGTGCTCGGCGTTGACCCACAGGAACATGAGCAAGTTCGACCTGCTGTCCGGACAGACTCCGCCCTCGGGGCAGGGCTTTAAAGGCGGCCTGCCCGACTTGTACGGGAAGTTTTCTTTCAAGGGAGGTGCGTCCAGTTCCAACTACATCCCCGGTCACGGTTACTGCGGCGGGAGAGGGGACGACGATGGGAATATACGATCGGATGTCTCGGATATCTCCACACACACGGTCACCTACGGGAACCTGGAAGGGAACGCCAAGAAACGCAAACAGTATCGCGATAGCCTAAAAAAGAGGCCGGCCTCTGCCAAGTCCAGACGGGAGCTGGATGAAATCGAGCTGGGCTACCGAAGGAAACCGTACCACATCAGCCACCACCACTACCACAACCATCGCTCTGCCTCGCCGCCGCTTTTGCCCTCCGACCGTAAGCGAGGGGGCGGCGGGGGAAACAATGACCCAAACTATCTCTTCAGAGAAAAGGAGAGCGTGAGGGACTTTTATTTGGACCAGTTCCGCCCCAAAGAGGGTGTCCCTCAGTGGGAACATGTGGATCTGACTGAGGGCCCCGGGAGTCGAGACGGAGGGGTCCCGACCTGCACCTCGCTGGTTCCAGTGGAAGACTTTCTGAAGAGCAAACCCAAGAAGTCGGATTCAAAGAGCGGCGGAGGATCCGGGTTGGCAGGGGGAGAATGGGAGTGCAGGAACTGTCGGTCGGGTGCCGGCGTGAAGCAGATGTCCGTGCACGGAGGAAGTGGAGGCGGCTACGGCGGCATGAGCTGTGGGTCCTCGGTGGGCGGCGTGAGCAGCCGTCCCAGCTCTGCGAGCTGTTTGCGCTGCGAGAGCTGTAAAAAGACGGGGAACCTCTACGACATCAGCGAGGACAACAACCACCTTTTGGAACAGATTGGGGGAGGTAAAGGCGGGGGCGGCGGCGGAGGAGGAGGAGCCGTCCCCCAGTCGCAGTCTCAGGCCCAGCAGCGCAGGAAAGGGGGCGGATTTGGCAAGCCACTCAGGCGGCAGCATTCGTACGACGCGTTCGTGGACCTCCAGAAAGAGGAATCGGGCGGCATGGGGAGCTTGATGGGAGGGATGGGCGGCGTTGGAGGGATGAGCGGTGCGGGTATGGGCGGGATGCTGCCGCCCCCCAGAAGTGTTAGCTTGAAGGAGAAGGAGCGCTACATGGAGGGCACTAGCCCCTTTGCGCACATATTTGAGCGCCACGGGGGTTCCGAGAGGGAACGGGAACGAGACAGGGACCCTTCGTTTTATGGAGGCGAAGGCCGCTTTGGGGGCCTGTTCCGAGGGGGCGACGGCCTCCATCGGCGCTCCATCGGAGAGAGAGACATAAGAGACAGGGATCGCTCTTTAATGGAAGGCGGCGGCGGGGCGGCGTTCTCTTTATCCAAATCCCTTTACCCAGACCGGGTAAACCAGAACCCCTTTATACCCACGTTCGATGACGACCAGTGTCTGATGCACGGCGCCAAACAATATTACCTGAAAAAACAGCAGCAGCAGCAGGTTGCCAAAAACAGTCGAGGCGACTTCAGGAGTCAGATGAGCACCACGTCGTATCTACCGACGTCCGCCACGTCCAACGTGTCCCCGCGGTTCCCGAAAGAGCTCAGCTTGGGCGGTCTGAACCACCACGGCTCCATGCTCGGTGTCGGCCCCCCACGGCCCTTCAACGGAAGCAACGGCCATGTCTACGAGAAACTATCCAGTATCGAGTCGGACGTGTGAGCTGGAAGACCGACTCCGGAGTTGGATAGCGTTTAGCGTTAGGAGATCAGGGATGTTTTTAAAGACTCCAATCCAGTCCAATCACTGCAACCATGACTGAGGCCAAGAACCGGAGACGGCGTCGCAAGTTAGAATCCTGATCCTTTATTTTCCGAGCAAATCTTGGTTAAGCTAAAAAAAACAAAATCAGGACACCTTGCTGAGGTGGGGAAGTGACCCCCCTGTCTCTCACGGAACGGCCAAAGCTACTCTACTTTTATGTCCAGTCAGAGTGAATTAACGCCCCCCCTATCCACCGAGTCGAGGAAAGACTTGAACGATCGGAGTTAGCGGATCCATCTGGGTCGCCTTAGAACGAAGACATTGTCGCATTGACGCGGGACTTGTTTCTTCTGTTCCTACCCGAAAAACCCGCCCCCCCCCTTCCCGACTCACCGCCGGGCTGGATTTCATCTCACCACATCCTGAACTGTTCACCCCCCCCCCCCCCGTTTCCTTCCGCCAAAATATGTGATCTTGTTTGCTATGAGAAATACAATCATGATTGACATATAAGGTATTCTTCTAGAAAAAAAAACAGGGTATAAAAACAATAATATTTACCAATAATAACGTTGTGAATAACAAAGTACTGATTGTGATAAAACTGCTTAGGTTTTTATTATTGCTCTGTGTTCCAAGGTGTGATATTCCATATCGCCGGTTTTTTTCCTACGTTTTTTTTCTGCCCTCGTCGGCAACAGGAAAGGTTGTTCAACCTACAAAGCCAGAAAGACTGAACTCTTCTTCTTCTTCTGTAGAATATTTTGACGTCATACTCGTTTCTTTTCCTCTCCGTCTTTCGAAAAAAAATGGGCTACGGTCGACTGAATGCACGCTTTTTTTTTTTTTTTTTTTTTTGCGACATTTCAAGTCGCCGGCTGAGAGAAAAGGACGTGCCTTAAAAGGGTCTCCGGTGGAAGTGTCGCTCGGTGCGTTTGTGCGCCCCAAAGCGCAGTAAAAGAAATTTCTTGGGGGAGTTTTATAACTTGGTAAAAATTAAAAAAAAAAAAAAAAAAAAAAAAAAAACGATTTTATGAACAGTACGGCAGTTGTGGGCGTGGCCTACTTCGCAGCACGGCGGCCTTCTACTTAGCTTCTTTTCAAATTCAGGTGACACGATTTAAAGTCTCTCACTGGTTTTGCATATGACAACACGGTTTGGGTTCGGGGGGAGGGGGGGTGACGCCGACATTGTTGCCCCGCCCACAATGACGATAACAATGGCGGAGGATGTCTATTTGAGGACTCAGCTTTGACTTTGATGTAGATATTTTATTTTTTTGGTTTATTTTTAAAAAGCTGGCAACGCCTCATTTTATTTGCACAGGACCTTTACCTGGTGTAGGTTCAGGCGCTCAGTAGACATGCCTTATCATGCCATCACCATCACCCCCCCCACTTCTTCTTTCTTGCTAACGACTCATTATGTAAGTGTACATAATTTTATTTTATTTTTTTTAAAAGCGACGTAAAGGTTTGATCTCCAATTAGCGGGCGCTGTGAGACGTTCAAGGGCTGTAGGAGCAATTGGAGATGCCGGGGAAGCGCGCTGCGCCGACGTTTATCTTATACCCTCGTTATCGGTATGTGTGTGTGTGTGTGTGTGTGGATGCAAGTCACGATTTTAACGATTTAACTCGCCGATTTACGCTTCGTAAACGACAACGTGAGCTTGATAGAGTTAGCCTTAAACCGAAAACACCTCCCATCCAAACATGACTCCGGAAGCTCTGGAATTTTTTTTTTTTTATACGTGCATATTTTCCGATGCGGCGCTTAAACTCCGCCCCCCACGAACACCCCCTTCACCGCGGGGAGGAGCCCGCAAAAGAAAGACTTTGGTATTGGTTGGTGTTGTTGACTTGTAAATAGTACACCTAAAACCTCTTGTCATTTTGTACAGCGGACAGACAGACAGGATGTAACTTTACACACCTTTTACAGCGATTTAAGACATAAATAAAACCCATAAAAATGTGCAGAATATCATATTATAAGACTGAAATATTACTCATCTGAAGTGATGTGATTGATACTTTTCTTTGATAGATTACCGATCGGTATATGATTCCGTTAAGGATATTTTTTTTTTTTTGTGTTTTGGCGGAGTTGCTGCCTTGCCCGTAGGCGTTTAGATGTGTGCTCATATGAATTTAACAAAGCGAGCGTTTAGTTTTAGGGTTGTGTTAGATTCTCTCTTCATGCTTTTTTCCAGCTCGATTCAAGTATCTACACGTTTATGTCATACCGTATTTACATGTATGATAATTCGCATATCGTGAGCTTTGGTTTTTAGGCGGCAGAACGTGTACCGGATTGTTGTGTTTTTTGGGGTTTTTGGGTTCTTTTTGGTTTTTTTGGGTTTTTTCTCGCCCGCTTTTCTCGTTTTGGCTGGGCTTTAATGGTGATTGCACACAGAATAAAGAGCCATTCCCGCGCCCGGCCGATCCTGTTCCCGCTTTGTAGAATAGGATTGGGATAGACATCACTGTGGTAAAGAGAGACACGTGTGTGTGTGTGTGTGTGTGTGTGTGTGTGTGTGTGGGTGGATATGCACATAATCCGACGCTATACACACACGCTGTTAATCATAGCTGAGCGTTTCAGCACAATAATAATAATAATAATAATAATGTGGGAAATATCTTTTTAAGAGGTAAAGCTCAAATGCATATTGGTGCAACCCCTGACAAAGCATTTATTCCTTTTTTATTTTATTTTATTTTATTTTATTTTTTTTCATTTTATTTTTTTTATTTTATTTAATTTTTATTTAATTTTTATTAATTTTATTTATTTTTTTTAGCTCAGGTTAGCATACGAACGCCGCTACTCACGGGCGTTTATTTCATTTCATGCATATCTGCATTGTTTGTTTCCTCTGTGAAAATGACGACTACAGTATAAGTTGGTACTATTTCCTGGAAGCCTCCATGTTTAAATATGCTTGGGGGGGGGGTTAAATATGATAATGAGGTTTTTGAATGATGAATTAAATATTTGGATATGAGGCGAAGTTCTTACTAGGTCATGTACTGCATCTTCTGTATCACCTGAGAAGGTCGTTTTTTGTCCAAATAAGCACTTTTGACCTTGGTTAGTGTGCTCGGTCGGACATTTTTGACCCCCCCCCCCCCCCCAAACTTTGTCTTACAGTTTAAAATGTGATGGGTGTCAGTCAACAGGGTCTTCTAAAACACTTGACGTCAATGCAGACAGGCAGCAGGGCTTTTTCTTCACTTTCGACTGGAATGGAACTACGGTCCCCCTTCTCCTCGTCCCCCAAGGTCGTGATATTCATGTAAGGTCATGTTGTCAACTTTGAACACTGACGGTTCCTCATTCCCAGCCCTTTTTGTCCGTTTTAGTCCCGAGGCTGGATTCAAACACGAACACACCATTATATTACCTTGTTGTACTTACAGTACTGTGCAGAAGAAGTACTACTTTTAGCAATACTAAAAAATGTTTCTATTTCGTCACGGCAAAGTCGCAAAGTGATTTTAGGAATCGGGGATATTTTTCCAGTTTTCCGGGTTATTTAAATTATTTTAAAAATTGTATGTATTAAACATAGAGTCAAATCAACTTTGCATATTTTTTTTAAAAATATTTTACAGTTAATTTTGTTGCATTTTATTTCCTAGGGTCACAAATGGCACCGATTCAGCCATATGAAAAATGTGAACGTATGATTTTTTTTCTGCAAAAAATTTTGCTTGAACTGAACATTTTTCCGTATTTCAGGTGCTCAACTTTGGAGGTTTGACTCCGGAAGCCCGTTTCTGCCACCATTCTGTCAAAAATGAAAAATGCCCCTTAATGGTAAGTCATAATTATCAGATAAAAAGTCCAAAATATGAAATAAAAAGTGGAAGTTATGAGATATAAAAGTCAAAAATATGACAAACGAAGCATGTACCGTGTGAAGAAGGCGACACGTCTCATCATTTCAACTTTTAGTTTCATTATTTTGACTTTTTATCTTAAAATTGACTTTCTTATCTCCTAATTTTGGCTTTTTAGCACCGAAAGAAAAAAATTATCCTAATGCTAAGTCATAATTATGAGGTAAAAAGTCCAAAATATGAAATAAAAAGTGGAAGTTATGAGATATAAAAGTCGAAAAAAAGACAAACTACGCATGTACCGTGTGTATCTCATCATTTCAACTTTTAGTTTCATTATTTTGATTTTTTATATTAAATGTGATTTTCTTATTTTCTAATTTTAGCTTTTTAGCACCGAAAGAAAAAATATATCCTAATGCTAAGTCATAATTATGAGATAAAAAGTCCTAAATATTCAATAAAAGTTAAAAATCATGAGATTAAAAATTGAAAAACTAAATGTTAAACTAAAAAACTATTATTAAAACTATATATTCAAATAAAAACTAAGTGAAAAGTGACTTTTTCTTATATAATTACAACTTTTAATGTCATACTTTCATCACATCATTTAGACTTTTTACCTCATAATTAACTTTTATGTGCCCTAATTATTCCTTAGCATCACAGTAGCACAAACGGGCTTCCATATTTGACTGATGCGTTTAAGGACTGCTGTAAAACCCGTGATTCCAACCACCAATGAAGCGCTGGCCTTTTGCACAGTACTGTATATTCTATTTGCAGGATGTTCCAACCCATCAGTCCCCCACGTTGTTTACCTTAGACGGGAAGATCGGGAAAGATCACAGTTATTGTTTTGGGAAGTCAAGGTGCATGAAGACCACACACACACATAAATACACACATAAATACACACACGTACACACACGTACACACACACGGTATCATTGAGCTCTGCATCCAGTGAGTAAGCAGCCTCGTCACAAGTCTTTGTTCCCCTGCAGGCCAAATTGGTCCAGGCTTGGCTTCTCTGCACACTAGCATGCCACAACGCATTTGTTTAGACAAAAACACTGTGTCACCTTTTTTTTTTTTTTTTTTTTAACAACACAAGGTTGAAGTTAGGTTGGTGTTACTGGAACATCCTGGACCCGGAGGATGTAAATATCACCCCAGCTGACATGCGGGACCAAAATTGCTGGTTTTTTTTTGTTTTTTTTACAGTTTTTTTTTTTTTTTTACAGTTTTTTTTTGTTATTTAACAACACAAGGTTGAAGTTAGGTTGGTGTTACTGGAACATCCGGGACCCGGAGGATGTAAATATCACCCCAGCTGACATGCGGGACCAAAATTGCTGTTTTTTTTTTGTTTTTTTTACAGTTTTTTTTTTTTTTTTTACAGTTTTTTTTTGTTATTTAACAACACAAGGTTGAAGTTAGGTTGGTGTTACTGGAACATCCGGGACCCGGAGGATGTAAATATCACCCCAGCTGACATGTGGGACCAAGATTGCTGGGTTTTTTTTGTTTTTGTTTTTTTTTTTACATTTTTTTTGTTTTTTTTTTTTTTATTTAACAACACAAGGTTGAAGTTAGGTTAGTGTTACTGGAACATCCTGGACCCGGAGGATGTAAATATCACCCCAGCTGACATGCGGGACCAAGATTGCTGTTTTTTTGGGGGGGGGTTTTGTTTTGTTTTTTTTACATTTTTTTTGTTTGTTTTTTATTTAACAACACAAGGTTGAAGTTAGGTTGGTGTTACTGGAACATCCTGGACCCGGAGGATGTAAATATCACCCCAGCTGACATGCGGGACCAAGATTGCTGGTTTTTTTTTGTTTGTTTGTTTTTTTGTTTTTTTGGTTTTTTTTACAGTTTTTTTTTTAATTTTTTATTTAACAACACAAGGTTGAAGTTAGGTTGGTGTTACTGGAACATCCGGGACCCGGAGGATGTAAATATCACCCCAGCTGACATGCGGGACCAAGATTGCTGGTTTTTTTTTTGTTTGTTTGTTTTTTTGTTTTTTTGTTTTTTTTTACAGTTTTTTTTAAATTTTTTATTTAACAACACAAGGTTGAAGTTAGGTTGGTGTTACTGGAACATCCTGGACCCGGAGGATGTAAATATCACCCCAGCTGACATGCGGGACCAAGATTGCTGGTTTTTTTTTGTTGTTTTTTGGTTTTTTTTACAGTTTTTTTTTTCTCACACTTTTTTTAAATTTAACAACACAAGGTTGAAGTTAGGTTGGTGTTACTGGAACATCCTGGACCCGGAGGATGTAAATATCACCCCAGCTGACATGCAGGACCAAATAACATCATGACAAGGTGATTGATTGCGGTATTTTTTTTTAAATTTTGTTTTATTTACTTATTTTTTTTTTGTTTTTTTTGTTTTTTTTTACCAGTGAGTTTCATCACATGCAGCCAGGAAGACTTAAACTGTGATACACGACCGTCCTAATAACGTCATCGCCGGTATGACCTACAGTATGTACAGCGGTGTTTCTACCTATAATTTAGTACCACGACTCGGGTGGGGGGGCGGGGGGGCGGGGGGGGTTGCTTACTAAATGTATTTCACATGCGGAGTGTCGGGTTTACAAAGGCGCTACTTTCCACCTAAAACACGACCTGATTCAATTTACTGTGGCTCAACCAATTGTAAGATAGGAGTACTATCGCTTTGCTCTCGGACGCTCTTTTTCCTCTTTTGCGGCCATTTTTTTTTTTTTTTTCAAACTATACCAAAATGTTTACATCATCAAATGACGAAAAAGACATTTCTTGTACAGGTTGTGTAAATACCGGCCGTGAGGGAAGACATTGACTTTTTTTTTTTTTTTTCTATGGAGTCCATCCAAGCCATCTCAGTAACCGAATGAACCGTCATCGTCATGGCAACGTTTGCAGAATCACTAAGGTACTTCTATAAGGATAAATAGCGACCATTATAAGTGCTTCATGGAATAAGACTATTCTTTCTCTTTGTACATGATGAACAAAATCAAGTGTTGAGTATTAATAATAAAATGCTATAAGTTTCATGCAACCGGTGCCGAGTCTTTCAGCTTTTTTGTCAGCCTTTTTCCACTACAGGGGTGTCCAAAGTGTGGCCCGGGGCCGTCGGTTTAGTCTAGAAATGCTAGGAAATGATATTGCGGAAATTAAAATGGAAAAATAAGCAGTGATTTTACAAGAAAAAAAGTCAAAATAAAAAACAAAAGTTGTAATCTACCAGGAAAAAAGCAGAATTGTTAGCAAAAAAATTTAGATATTAAATAAAAAATATTTTCAAGTCCGATATTGGCTTTTTTTTTTTTTTGCCAAAAAACAAGATCAGCCGATACCAATATCTGTAACATGACATATCTATGCAGCATTTTTTAATATCGTTTTTCATAATCTGGAAAAAAATCTGATGAAATTAAATTACATTATTATTAAAAATGTCCAATAATTATTGGTTATTCTAAAAAAACAAAATGTATTTTTTTATCAGAAATTAGGTTGTTAAAAATGTATACAATGGGAATAATGTGAAAATATGGGAATAAAATAATATTAGAAGATAATTTAGCGACATTAAGCTGAAATATTTGGAAAATAAAAAACAGCAGAAATTGTAAAAAAAAAAAAAATCACAAAATAAGAGGAAAAAAAGGCACATTTTTGCAAGAACAAATTATATAATTTGAGTTATATAGAGTTGAAATATTATGGGAATAAAATTAATAATTATGAAAAAATAAATTTGTACTTAAGTATGGGAATAAAGTCTAAATATTATGAGGAAAATATACTAATATTATAAAAAAGAAAGGGTTTTTTACATGTTTTTATATATTTGAAAAAATACAATAAATAATATTTTTCACCAGTATCACCAACCTGAGATGCAGTTTTTTTTATATATATATATATATGAACATACAGTATATATAAAATATAATATACTGTCATTTTATATTTGCTGTGTAAATTTGAACAGGAAATGTATTTATTTATACGTATACTTTTATATTTACCGTTATTGTAACAATGCTTCTTCTGCAGGGTGACATGGCTCAGGGAGGGAGAGTGGTTGCTGGTTCAATCCTCGACTTCATCATCAATCATTCTCCATTTTTCTATTCCTGTTTAGGACTTTGCTTTAAAAAAATAATAATAATAATTTAGGATTTCCTGTTGGTGAATATCCATGTAACTTTTCCCTTCCATGGAACGTTTGGCTTCTTCTGTGCACGGTGGCGTGCCCTTGCTCGTAGCGCCTCCCGACCTGACGCCTGCTGGTTCGATCCTCAGTAGGTGAATAGATTTTTAGCACATTTCTATCCAATTTCTACATTTATTCCACATTTCAGGTCAGGAAATTGCTTCATGGTTTTGTTGTATTGCTCCACCAGCAGGAGAGCGGAGGAGAAACAAGGACCATATGGTGACTATGGTGGGCCGGGTGGGCCGGGTGGGTCGGGTCTATCCCTTCTTCCATCCACACTGCTGCCGGCGCTCTACAAAGCTTTGTGTGATGCTATCCAAGGCCCCTCAGGGGTGCCGCCATGCTGCTGCTCCATGAAAACTCCACTAGAGAAGGTCTGCCGCCATCTTTGGACGGACGACGTCTCGCTAGATGAATCCATGCATGGTCCTAATCTCAGGTCGGCGACAGGTTGGGAAACCAGGAATGATGGCGGTCAATAAGATGTCTCCTGAAGCTGACCTTGAGGAGCGTGCGGAGGCCCCTGAAGGCTCCTCACAGGCGTCTTCGTGTCTTCAACTTGCGGCGAGCGGGTCGGTTGTTCAAACCTCCCAGAGGAAATCAAAGCTGAAGTCCTCCATCGGCGCTCCAACCTGGCTGCGTTTCACGCCGTCTCGTTTGTACTCGTACAAACGCCAGATGTTCATTAGTCACGTCGGAGGCTTGGCGAAGAACGAGAACGTGTGAGTAATTAGCCGTTTTCGTGACGCCGGCTTTGACCTCTCGCCATTTGAAATGCACCTCCGGTCAAAAGCCCGAATCACGGAGCAGATCAGGCTGCGCATTTTTAACGTGTCGGCCGTTCGCCGCTTTGACGGAGAGCCGCGCTGCACGCTGTGCGTGCTGGAATAATTGCCCTTCATCCTGCTGGCATGCTACGCTCGCTACTTCCTGTCCCAGATTTGGAAATATGACCACCCTTAAAGTTCACTTTGGGAGGTCAAGGTGAATTTGATGATACTTTTCCATAAAGTTTGTCATATTTGTACATCTGGATGGGATGCACCACGTTGTCGGGTGTGTTTTGTCGCTCAGGTGTGTCGTTATCGAATCAATAATTAGTACCTAATATTTCATATTGGGTGGGGGAAGGTTTTGCCTTGAAACATGACAACCAGAGACATGTCGAAAAGTGGAAAACCTACTATATTGGGTAATACAAGTGTAAAGGTGTGATATAGGGGTGTTATGTCATTTCTAGAGGGCTCTAATCATTCATTCATTCTACCGCTTTTTCCTCACAAGGAAGTCGTGGGGGTGCTGGAGCCTATCCCAGCTGTCTTCTTGGGGTGAGAGGCGGGGTACACCCTGAACTCACAGGGCACATATAGACAAACAACCATTCACACTCACATTCATACCTATGGACAATTTGGAGTCGCTAATTAACCTAGCATGTTTTTGGAATGTGGGAGGAGGAAACCGGAGTACCCAGAGAAAACCCACGCATGCACGGGGAGAACATGCAATCTCCACACAGAGATGGCCGAGAGTGGAATTGAACCCTGGTCTTCTAGCTGTGAGGTCTGCGCGCTAACCACTCGACCGCCGTGCCGCCCGGCTCTAATAATGTTAAACTGTATTTAGGACCCACCCTCGTTTGCATGTTGTGAATGAATTAATGAGTTCTCCTCCTATTTTGTGTGGAAGTGGTAACTTTTTGGCTTCTTATTTTGTCTTTCCCCACCCTCGGCCATCTCTGTGTGGAGTTTGCATGTTCTCCCCGTGCATGCGTGGGTTTTCTCCGGGTACTCCGGTTTCCTCCCACATTCCAAAAAAAAAAACATGCTAGGTTAATTAGCGACTCCAAATGAATGTGAGTGTGAATGGTTGTTTGTCTATATGTGATCTGTGATTGGCTGGCCACCAGTCCAGGGTGTACCCCGCCTCTCGCCCGAAGAAGACAGCTGGGATAGGCTCCAGCACCCCCCCCCCCTGCGACCTTTGTGAGGAAAAGCAGTAGAAATGTATTTAGGACAGGAATAGAAATAGGTTTTCATAAATTGTGCTTTCTGGAAAATTCACTTATCACTATAGGGTGTGGAGCCAATCAACAGTGATAAACGAGGGATTATGATACTGTATTTTTTTTTTTCTTCCTGCCTCTAAACTTTGCATCTTTGAGTCAAGTTTCCACATTTAGTCTCGTTTCCTACAGTTTTTCCAGGTTTTAATCTCACTCTTATCTGGAGGGCTCATCCAAACTTGGTCCCTCGATGAGAGCTGAGCCCCCGAACCCCCCGAGCAGTTGTTGGGCCACAAGGTACCTGGTGAGCTCCCGGATCCTGGAGCTGGAGGCGAACCCTCAGCAGGTTTTTTGCTTCTGTTGGAAATTACACAACTTTCTTGAAAATGTGTTGGAAGTTGGAGTCCAGCACAAAATAGCATTTTAGCCATCAATTCTCTTAAAGGGGGGGTGGGGAGGGGGGGTCATATATACTGTAGTTAATGGCATTGCATGGACGCTGGCTCAGAAATAGAAAGAAATTCACGTGTGCCTGCTATCATTTATTGATTTCTTCAGGTCGCAATTAAAGCCCCGCGGTGCTAATTGGACACAGTCTGGCATGGCCGCGGGTCGGCGTCCTCCAAACGTCCTCCACACGCATCCGAACGCATCCTTCACCTGAAACGATCGGAAGAACTCCACTGCAGGCGACGGACGCCCAATTTCAGGTGACATTTAAAAGCAGCCAGCAGCTTGTTGGCGTAGCTTAGCGCTATAAGACTGCTAACAGTACTTTGAATAAAATACTCGTTTTATTGGCTTTTATGGCCCGGTTATGAGATTCTATTGGACCGAGCCAAGAAATAGTCTTACATAAAATGTCCTGTAAAAGAGGTTTCATATTTTAATTGGGGAGCTGCGTGGTATCAAAGTTAGGCAGTTTTTCCGTTTGATTCTAACAGTTTAACTTTGTGGTCCATCTGTTTGAATATGTTTATGAATATATACGGTATAAAGTATAAATAAACTTGTCTGATTGAGCGGCGGACACCTCGTGACGATGGCCCAAAGGTGCTCGACTGGTATTCTTCCAACAGGACTATTTTTTCATTTTTTTTTTGCATGGGATCCCAATATTGATTTATATTTATATTGAATTTATTATTATTTATTATTATTATTATTATATTATTTATATAATGTAGAATTTTGCCCATCATTCCCAATCCTTGTGTGAAACATGAACACATTTCTTTCCCTTTTCTGTGCATTTTAAGACAAGAAAACAAGTTAATATAAGCTAGCTAACAATGCACATCATTGGGATATGCCTATTTTGACAATGAAGACCTCTAAAAAACTTGTCTGATTGAGTGGCGGACACCTCGTGACGATAGCCCAAAGGTGCTCGAATGGTATTCTTCCAACAGGACTATTTTATTTTCATTTTTTTTTTGCATGGAATATTTTTTTATATTTATATATTTATATTGAATTTATATAATATCAAATTTTGCCCATCATTCCCAATCCTTGTGTGAAACATGAACACATTTCTTTCCCTTTTCTGTGCATTTTAAGACAAGAAAACAAGTTAATATAAGCTAGCTAACAATGCACATCATTGGGATATGCCTATTTTGACAATGAAGACCTCTAAAAAACTTGTCTGATTGAGCGGCGGACACCTCGTGATGATGGCCCAAAGGTGCTCGACTGGTATTCTTCCAACAGGACTATTTTATTTTCATTTTTTTTGCATGGAATCCCAATATTTTTTTATATTTATATATTTATATTTATATTGAATTTATATAATATCAAATTTTGCCCATCATTCCCAATCCTTGTGTGAAACATGAACACATTTCTTTCCCTTTTCTGTGCATTTTAAGACAAGAAAACCAGTTAATATAAGCTAGCTAACAATGCACATCATTGGGATACGCCTATTTTGACAATGAAGACCTCTAAAAAACTTGTCTGATTGAGCGGCGGACACCTCGTGATGATGGCCCAAAGGTGCTCGACTGGTATTCTTCCAACAGGACTATTTTATTTTCATTTTTTTTTGCATGGAATCCCAATATTTTTTTATATTTATATATTTATATTTATATTGAATTTATATAATATCAAATTTTGCCCATCATTCCCAATCCTTGTGTGAAACATGAACACATTTCTTTCCCTTTTCTGTGCATTTTAAGACAAGAAAACCAGTTAATATAAGCTAGCTAACAATGCACATCATTGGGATACGCCTATTTTGACAATGAAGACCTCTAAAAAACTTGTCTGATTGAGCGGCGGACACCTCGTGACGATAGCCCAAAGGTGCTCGACTGGTATTCTTCCAACAGGACTATTTTATTTTCATTTTTTTTTGCATGGAATCCCAATATTTTTTTATATTTATATATTTATATTGAATTTATATAATATCAAATTTTGCCCATCATTCCCAATCCTTGTGTGAAACATGAACACATTTCTTTCCCTTTTCTGTGCATTTTAAGACAAGAAAACCAGTTAATATAAGCTAGCTAACAATGCACATCATTGGGATACACTTAATTCGACAATGAAGACCTCTAAAAAACTTGTCTGATTGAGTGGCAGACACCTCGTGACAATGGCCCAAAGGTGCTCGAATGGTATTCTTCCAACAGGACTATTTTATTTTCATTTTTTTTTGTATGGAATATTTTTTTATATTTATATATTTATATTGAATTTATATAATATCAAATTTTGCCCATCATTCCCAATCCTTGTGTGAAACATGAACACATTTCTTTCCCTTTTCTGTGCATTTTAAGACAAGAAAACCAGTTAATATAAGCTAGCTAACAATGCACATCATTGGGATACGGCCTCTAAAAAAAATTATTTTCAAAGCACACTGATACGTATTTATGCTAGCTCTGTCAATAACAACAGTATAAATCCTGTCCTTTGGATGGCTGTATCTTCCAGCACGTGCGCTTCTTCGGTTAAAAAATGCTGACGGCAGCAAGCCAGCATCTTGTTGAGTCTTTGTGGCGAGCTAGGTAGCCACTCTTGCGTCTGTGAATGACGCATCGTGTTAGTCCGCCATGTTGGCTGCTACAATAAGAATATTGTGTGAATAATCAGTTTGACATTCAACTGATAAAATTGCTAATTTTATTTGGAAAAAAATCACTTCATCCTTGCAATTTTTTACGTTTTCTTTTATTTTTATTTTTATTTTTATTTTTATTTTTATTTTTATTTTTATTTTTATTTTTATTTTTATTTTTATTTTTATTTTTATTTTTATTTTTATTTTTATTTTTATTTTTATTTTTTTTATTAATATTTATTTTCCATTTTCCCCGTATGGTTCCAGTACTTAATGATACCACTGGAAGTCAAACAGTCCAAAAAAAAGTCATTTTGATTTTCAAAACTTTATTTCCTCTCAAGTTAACATTTGACTCTTTCTTTTGCATTTTTACAGCTGAATCTCTGTGTAACAGGTGTCTTGCTGCGCCCCATGCGCCCCATGCGCCCCATGCGCCCCATGCGCCCGCCACCAGCCCACAAACTTCCACCCGAGTCCGTTATGTAGCTTTTGTGTAATCCTGCCACCAAGCAAACGGGAGATCAAAACAATACCTCCCGCCCTCGCACTTTCACGCTTGGCGGAGGTGAAAAACGACCTCAAACGTTTTGTCAGCGCTGTTTCTTTACCATCACTTATTTCCTGTCACGCTCGCCCCGCCATTGCGCCGCCGCATCCTCAACAACAACAACAACAACACCTCCACCGAAAAAAAAAAACAAACAATGACTTCCTGATACTTAACACCGTCCGACACAACTTGTCGCTGTTCTCTCAACAGGAATGAGTCAGCGTTAACTGGCCGCACGTGTGCAGACAAAATGGCAGGTGCGAGGACGGACATGAGGGAGGAATAATGGATCGTTAAGATCACAACAGAGGGATGCACGGCCCGGGAAGAGACGGGGGGGGGGGGCAGATGGAGTGAGAGGACATCAGCAAAGTGTGAGATGTGAGATGCTGGTGGAGAACAGAAAGTGAAAGGGATGTGTTGAGGAGAGAAGGGTTAAGGAAGAGACGGGAGAGAGAAATGGTTGCCCCGACAACAGCAGCAAGCCTTTTTCTTATCTGTCCATCTTGTACACTTCACATAAAGATTTGTGCTCATTAATCATCAAATTAGTGGTGAGCAGGGTTTTGCGAAGGTTTGTCACACTTCAAGGTTTCAGATCATCAAAATGCGACGACGCAACTCGACGTAAAATTCAATTTTTACATAACATGGCCGACATTGATATAGTGACTGCCCCCTAATAAATGATCAGACTCCCTTTGCAGTAACAACTGCAATCAAGCGTCTCTTAAAGCGCAAATTTCGGTCTTTTCCAGCTTTTTCAAGGTCACGCCACGGCGTCTCGACGGCGCTCGGGTCGGGACTTCCTGCTGTGTTTTGGATGATTGCTTTCAGCTTGAGGTCACCAAGTGATGGACACATCAGAATTCATGTTTTCATTTATCGCAGCAGGTCTTCCGGGTCCTGAATCAGCAAAACAGCCGCGGACCGTCACACTACCTCCACTGTATTTTACTTGTGGTATGATGTTCTTTTTCTGGAATGCAACATTTTACAGCAGATTTAATGGGACACACACAACTCATGAGTATTGGGGACATATTGAGATGTTTTCGAACCTTAATGTTGTTTTTGTTCAAAATGGAGGGGGGGGGGCTGAACTCTGATCTCAACTGAGGCAAGTGAGGCCTGCAGTTCTTTGGGCGGTGTCGTGGGGTCTTTTGCGACCTCTTAAATGAGTCGTCACTTATGCATAATGGCTCTCGCTGTGTTTCACTAGAGTCCTAAAGGTTTATAAATTACATTATAAGCTTTCTCAGACTGATCGATCTCAATTACTTCCATTTAACAACTGCGTTTTGCGTTGTCATTGACTAATATTTCAATTAGTTTGATTTATTTCAAACATTTAAGTGTGACAAACGTGCAAAAAAAAAACAAGAACCCCTGAAGGGGGCGAAGCACTGTATACTATATTCTATTTACGTGTGTGTCGTGAGTGGCCGTCAGCTGTCAGTCGTTTTGTGCATCCACCTGACGGTGATGGCCGCTCAGTGTTCCTGACTAAATCCTGTCACGCGTGTTTCACTGTTACTTATCCCCACATGACACCCACCACGGGGGGAGAGGGAGGAGATCCAGTATGTAAGGTCAGTGCTGCATCACGTGAGGGCCGTGTGCTGTATCCGAGTGTGTGTGTGTGTGTGTGTGAATGAATGCAGACCTGACTGGAGCTACATTTAATTGAAATAAGACAAACTGGTTTTAACGAGGTTAGCGTGTTTTTTCCACAGCACAGCCCTAAGAATCTGCCTGCTTGAAATTCTGATTTAATATGTCCCTTACAGCCTTGGCTTCATAAATGATGCCTCCCACCTCATCCAGCGCTTTCATGGCTACCTGGTACTCATCTTTTCAGGTTTGCTGCATTGGATGCTGGTACCTCACCAGCCTCTCCTCCTCCTCCTCCTCCTCTTTCACACTCTCCCACCCTCCCTCCTTCCCTCCTTCCCTCCCGGTATCCGTAGTGATTGGAGGCAGGGTTCTGTGGTTGCTAGGATACGACGAGTGTGGCAGCCAGCCCTCGGTGAGACGAGAAAGCCGAGAGACATGAGGAGACAGCTCCCCCTGCTGGTCAGTGACGATGACGAACGGTTTCTACACAGCATTGGGGAGATGTTCACGTGCAGTGGGAAAAATGAGGACAGCGCGCCCTCTGCTGGTCAGATATCATATTGGGTGGAATGTGAAGATGGACACATTGGTAAGGCTCCGATACAATTTAGGTTGAAGTAGTGACGTCACTTTAGTCCCCCTAAATAAGCCCCCATAAATAATTTGATATTTTTTATAGATTTTTTTTGACAAAAAATATTTTTTTGACAAAAAATCTCTGACAAATTATATATAATTATAATTATTATAAATTATAAATATGTAACATATATTATAAATATAGAATTATATATATTAAATTCTAATTATATATATTTTTAATTATTATAAATATGTAATATATATTATAAATATATAATTATATATAATAGGGCAAGAATAGGACTAAAAATAAATATTCACATTACCTGACTTTAATTTATATTATAGTAGTAGTAATAATGATTTTTTATAGATTTTTTTGACAAAAAATCTCTGACAAATTATATATAATTATAATTATTATAAATTATAAATATATAATATATATTATAAATATATAATTATATATAATAGGGCAAGAATAGGACTAAAAATAAATATTCACATTACCTGACTCTAATTTATACTATAGTAGTAGTAATAATCAGAAGAATAATGATGATAGTAATAACAATAGGCTAATTAATAATATAATAATTATATATATATATATAACCTGGTTCTTGTTTGTTATTTGGATTTCCTAATGTTTACTACATTCATTCATATCTTCATATCCTGTGCATCTCCAGGGGACTAAGCCCCCACCCCCCAAGATGCTTTTTATACTAGCTTGGCTATAATGTAATGTAATGTTATTTCAATGAATAATTGATTTAATGAATAAGCTAATATAATATCTTGTATTCTCAATGCTATGACATGATACACAACTTTAAGTGTCGGTATATCGGAGTATGGCTGACACCATGACGCCTGAATTGTACTCCGTATCGGACCGGAAACGAAATGGAGTGGTATCGCACATCACTATCAGTTGGATGACCGAGACTCCATGTTGTTGTCAAGGAAACTGCATATCACATCTGTTGGATGCAAGCGATGTCGTTCCTCTCATAAGAATATGAGCAGCACTCTGGAAGCTTTTGCTAAACTGTCACCACTAAAACAAAAGGAAAGGAATGCAAATTATTGTCATTCTAATTACTGTAATCTCAACTCTTCCACCATTGTGGCAGGATGGCAGGAAGAAAATGTGGACTACGCTAAATATAGAAAGTACTTTGTAAATATGTGATGATACAGGTACTGTCTAATGTACCTCACCTTGTAATCACCTTTTTACATTTGGATGTCTTTATATAAGGCTGCACGGTGGACGAGTGGTTAGCCGCAGGCCTCACAGCTCGGACACCAGGGTTCAATTCCACCCTCGGCTATCTCTGTGTGGAGTCTCCCCCCCCCCCCCCCCCCCCGTGTGACCCTCGTGAGGATAAGCGGTAGAAAATGAATGAATGAATGAGTTCTCCTCCTATCTTGTGTGGAAGTGGTCACTTTTTGGCTTCTTATTTTGTCTTTCCCCACCCTCGGTCATCTCTGTGTGGAGTTTGCATGTTCTCCCCGTGCATGCGTGGGTTTTCTCCGGGTACTCCGGTTTTCCTCCCACATTCCAAAAAAACATGCTAGGTTAATTAGCGACTCCAAATTATCCATAGGTATGAATGTGAGTGTGAATGGTTGTTTGTCTATATGTGCCCTGTGATTGGCTGGCCACCAGTCCAGGGTGTACCCTGCCTCTTGGTGGAAGACAGCTGGGATAGGCTCCAGCACCCCCCCCCGTGACCCTTGTGAGTATAAGCAGTAGAAAATGAATGTCGTTATACGATTTTCCTCAAGTGTTGACATTTCGTGCTTTGTCCGGCTGTCCTTGAACACACCATAGTTGTTTCTGTCCCATATGGAATCCCTTACAACAGGGGTCGCCAACCTTTTTTTTTGCACCACAGACCGGAATGTGTGGCAAAAAAATACAGCAAATATAAAATAACAGCTGGGATAGGCTCCAGCACCCCCCCCCCCCTCCGTGACCCTTCATTCATGGTTGTGCTAAAAAAAAAAAGAAATGTAAAAGCAAATTGCCAAAAAAAACAGGCTTATACAACTGGAGGAGAAGTGCTGTAAAAAGTGTCTGCATTGTATGAACATCCCAAACTAGTTGCCTTCTCCTCCGTGTGCTTTGAAGCTGCTCCTACATTCTCTTTTGGTGACCTTGTCTGTGATGGAACGACTGTGTGGATCCCAGCAGGCATTCCTGTTGATTGGATAGGCCTGGCTGGCTGGCTGGCTGGCTGACTTAGCGGCTGGGCGTATCGACGATGATGCGCGTTTGCATCTCGACTCCCGGCTCTTTCTCTTTTCTCTTCGCAACATCGAGACGCATCACATGTTGCATTCAATCTACGGTGGAAGGATTCTTACCTGTAGCCGCGTGCATGCGCTTTAAATTGCACTTGTGCAACGCTGACGCGGGGAGCACTGAAACGAACCACAGTTAAAGTGCTGTGATGCAGTTGCTATGGCAACCGTGACGTGTGTCTGCAAGGGAATGAAATGCATTGAAGTGTTGTTAAGAAGAGACCATTCATTCTTGAGTGACAGGTTAAGTGACTGACTGAAGGTTAATTGTTTTAATGTGTTTGTGTATTCCGTGTTTAATTGGCGTGGGTGGGTGGGTGGGTGGGTGTGTGCATGCAGATTGGGTCTGTCATGGCGTAGTGTGTTGCCCGAAGATGAGGGAGACATGGAGGGGTGGGGGGGTCCAGTGATTGTGGGTCTGAAGGCCCACTGGTCCTGTGAGATATGCTTGGATAGCGATGACTTATTAGTTTAAATGTTGTTTGTGTCATTGGCATTGCTGCTGTGGTCAGAAATGGGATGACGATTTTATTTATTTCCATCAATACGATCATTTTGAATATTATATGGTTATTATATGATTATTATTATTATATTGTTAAAGCGATGCAACTGACTAATGCCTGAGACTGAATCAACAGCAGTGATGGGAAACTCAATTCCCTTTATTGACTTGAGATATTGAGCCATTCGCTCAAGTGAATCGGGTACCTGATTCGTTTGCCTTACTCAACATGCATGTACGAAAACTCACGAGTCTTTATCAAGCACCTGAAACTCCAGTCTTCGTCAACACTTGAGTCAGCGAAATTCGAATCTTCCCTGAAACTCGAAGCAGCAGTGAAACTTGAGTCTTCATGGAGTACGTGTGAGTCAGTGACACTTGAGTCTTCATGGAGTACGTGTGAGTCAGTGACACTTGAGTCTTCATCGAGTACGTGTGAGTCAGTGACACTTGAGTCTTCATCGAGTACATGCGAGTCAGTGACACTTGAGTCTTCATCGAGTACGTGCGAGTCAGTGACACTTGAGTCTCCATCGAGTACGTGCGAGTCAGTGACACTTGAGTCTTCGAGTACGTGCGAGTCAGTGACACTTGAGTCTCCATCGAGTACGTGCGAGTCAGTGACACTTGAGTCTTCGAGTACGTGCGAGTCAGTGACACTTGAGTCTCCATCGAGTACGTGCGAGTCAGTGACACTTGAGTCTTCATCGAGTACGTGCGAGTCAATGACACTTGAGTCTTCATCGAGTATGTGCGAGTCAATGACACTTGAATCTTCATCGAGTACGTGCGAGTCAGTGACACTTGAGTCTTCATCGAGTACGTGCGAGTCAGTGACACTTGAGTCTTCATGGCGTGTGAATCAGTGACACTTGAGTCTTCATCGAGTACGTGTGAGTCAGTGACACTTGAGTCTTCATCGAGTACGTGCGAGTCAGTGACACTTGAGTCTTCGAGTACGTGCGAGTCAGTGACACTTGAGTCTCCATCGAGTACGTGCGAGTCAGTGACACTTGAGTCTTCATCGAGTACGTGCGAGTCAATGACACTTGAGTCTTCATCGAGTATGTGCGAGTCAATGACACTTGAATCTTCATCGAGTACGTGCGAGTCAGTGACACTTGAGTCTTCATCGAGTACGTGCGAGTCAGTGACACTTGAGTCTTCATGGCGTGTGAATCAGTGACACTTGAGTCTTCATCGAGTACGTGTGAGTCAGTGACACTTGAGTCTTCATCGAGTACGTGCGAGTCAGTGACACTTGAGTCTTCGAGTACGTGCGAGTCAGTGACACTTGAGTCTCCATCGAGTACGCGCGAGTCAGTGACACTTGAGTCTCCATCGAGTACGTGCGAGTCAGTGACACTTGAGTCTTCATCGAGTACGTGCGAGTCAGTGACACTTGAGTCTTCATCGAGTACGTGTGAGTCAGTGACACTTGAGTCTTCATGGAGTACGTGTGAGTCAGTGACACTTGAGTCTTCACTGAGTACGTGTGAGTCAGTGACACTTGAGTCTCCATCGAGTACGTGCGAGTCAGTGACACTTGAGTCTTCATCGAGTACATGCGAGTCAGTGACACTTGAGTCTCCATCGAGTACGTGCGAGTCAGTGACACTTGAGTCTCCATCGAGTACGTGCGAGTCAGTGACACTTGAGTCTTCATCGAGTACATGCGAGTCAGTGACACTTGAGTCTCCATCGAGTACGTGCGAGTCAGTGACACTTGAGTCTTCGAGTACGTGTGAGTCAGTGACACTTGAGTCTTCATCGAGTACGTGTGAGTCAGTGACACTTGAGTCTTCATCGAGTACGTGCGAGTCAATGACACTTGAGTCTTCATCGAGTACGTGCGAGTCAGTGACACTTGAGTCTTCATCGAGTACGTGCGAGTCAGTGACACTTGAGTCTTCATCGAGTACGTGTGAGTCAGAGACACTTGAGTCTTCGTCGAGTACGTGTGAGTCAGTGACACTTGAGTCTTCATCGAGTACGTGTGAGTCAGTGACACTTTAGTCTTCATCGAGTATGTGTGAGTCAGTGACACTTGAGTCTTCATGGAGCACCCGTGAATCAGTGAAACTCAATTCTTCATCAAATATCCGTGAATCAGTGCAACTTCAGTCTTCATCCAGCACCCAAGAGTCAGTCAAACTCGAGTCTTTGTCAAACTGGGAATCAGTGAAACAAGAATCTTCGTCACACACCCGTGAGTCGGTGAAACTTGAGTCCTCTTTGGGCACACATGAGTCAATAACACTGGAGTCTTTGAGTATCCATGAGTGGGTGACAGTCAAGTCTTCTTGAAGCATCTGTGAGTCAGTAAAACTCAATTCAAGTACCCGTGAGTCAGTGAAACTTGAGTCTTCTTTGAGCACATTAGAGTCGGTGACACTGGAGTCTTCTTGAGGTACTTTTGTCTCTTTGACTCTTTGTCAGCCTGTGTAAAATCGGCGGGTTGAGTGAGTGAATCGTTTGTTCAGGAAAACACTTCCCCCTGGTGTTTTGGCAGAGAATTGCACATTACGTGCTCACCCCGCTCCGAAAAGCATAACAGGATGAAGACTGTAGCATAATGACGCCTTAAGCAAAGGAGGTAACAGAGGCGAGTACCTCGTTCATTACTCGCACATCTCCAATCAACAGTGCCTCTAAAACTGTCAGTCACGACTCTCTGGCGTTTACGTAAATGTCGTAGAACGTACAAATACACAAAAGCCGCCGCAGAGAGGACACCAGCTGTTAAAATAGGCTAAACTTTGCCAAATCACTATCATTCGCTACTGTGCATTCATGTAATACTTTACATTCTCAAAGCAGGAAGCGGGAGGGACAAAACAAAGGCAGCACATTCAAATGTTGGCGCCATCTATGGAGTGGGGGGAACTATCGCATATGCTAACCTTTAACCAGTGTTCATGTCGTATTAAAAAGCGGTCCGTTTCAGTGAAGACTGCAATGCAATTGGGGGCTGCAACGGATCATTAATAAAACACCAAAACATGAATAATTTGCTGATTTGGTCTGCAGGCTTGCATATTCCACTCAGCCTTGTCTGGTGCTGCTGTAGCATCAGGCTAATTCACTTTCACTTAGGAACAAAGGAAGCTTGGAAGGCTGATGAGCCTTCAGAGCTTAAAATGCATTTGGAAAATAAGCCTCGCCGTAGATTGTTGTTAATGGTTAAAAAAATGATGAAAATCATATCATAAAAGCGTCAGAGAGATGGAGAGATGGTGGAAAATGAGGGAGGGGGTGTAGGAATATATATATGTGTGTGTGTGTGTTTTGTGTGAAGAAAAAAATAGTAGTCTTGGAGGAAAAGGAGCATGTGATGAAGACATGGAAATGCATTCCAAGGACGGAAAGTGACGTTAGGGCGCTTGATGAGGCTTCTGTGGCGGCTATGTGTTTGATTTGAGTGGAAGATAGGTGCAATCACCTCAGCGGTGTGTGTGAAAGCGAGGCACCGAGAAGAGGGGGCGGGGGTGTGCGTGTATGTGTGTATGTGTGTGGACCTCACCGCTGACGGGACCCACAGTCACCCTGATTGTGAACCGCTCTCATCATTTTTGGAGGTGAGGACAAAAGGAAAAAAAAAAGAGGGGCGGAAATCGAAAGACAGGCCCCGGGATCCGACTGTCGTGACGGCACCCCCGGAATTCGCCGCCGATGGTCGGGGTTGCATGGACCCCGAAAGGGCGAGGGAAAAAGCGGCGTAGCGTTCGACTCTAGACTGGGGGGTTTTCCTACCACAACAGCGGGATTGTCAAAAGGAGCCTTTTACTCCAAGCGGGGCCTTGTATTGCTACGTTTTCAGGTATGTCTTAAGCTTAGCTAGCATCTCCCACAACGACGTTAGCTCTTGACAGTGATGCTAATTATGTCACATTAAGGCTCTTACTGGTTCTATACACACCAGTGGCTAACATATTTGCGAGGGGAAAAACATCTGCACTTAATCACCCAGTTTTTTTTTTTAACCCAAAAACAACCTTTATCCTTCCGTAGCTATGCTTGTGTTATGTGTACTGTACGAAATAACGTAAAACATCTTAACAAACCCAAAAACAGCTAACTTGCTTCGATGCTAACCGGACCTGGTAACGTAGCTAGCTTGACGAATTGCAGCGTGAGCTAATGCTAGCCTTCCAAAGCTAAAAGAGGGCAGCATTACTAAGCTAATTGTAATGCGTAAAGCCTGCTGTTGGCTAACGTTTCTGCTAACGTTAGGCTATAATAAAAAAAAGACGTGTCATTTTGGCGATAGAATTGCGTTTGCTCTTATTAATATGTTAATTGGCCGTCTTGCTGACAGACTGCACAGAGACAGTTGTGTATTAATGCTGCACTGTTGTATGTTGGTCATGCTCAGTGAGTTGCTGTGATTAATTAGTAATCACGCTGGTGGAGATCAATATAGAACCCTTCCAAGTGTACATATTTTTCCCTCCATTAGCCTCCACCGCAAAGACTCTAAAATAAATCTGCTTGATACATGTTTGTTTTTGTGCACCCCCTTTTATTCACCGGCTTGGACTGTGGTCACTAATGTATGCCGTTAAAGATGAGTGACACACAAATTACCCCAGTCACAATAACACTTTAATTATCACTTTGTGGAGAAGTTTGGAAAACACAATCACCTAAATGTGTTGCAGGGCAATTAAGCCTTCTTTAGGGTAAAAAGGAGACAATGCTAGCATGTGTCATACAGCAATTATGGGCTCTGACCCCATAAAAGAGGCGCACTCCTTCATAGTCAACCGTAATAATTAAAGTCAATTAAAAGATGTAAACAGACAGTAAAGTTAATGACACTTGGTGTCACTATAGTGAGTCTTTGTTTATGTTGGGGATAGCATCAACCAACATGTGTGACTTGGAGTTGACATGGTTATTAGTCAAGAGGGAGGGCTTAGGCATGGCCCGCCACAGACACATTTTGACCACCACTGATAGATCTGTTGCTACCTTTTAAACATATATATTTATTAGTTGTGTAGAGTATTATAATATAGTTTTTTTCAATTTGTTGTGTTATAAGGCACACACACACACACACACACATGCATGTATCGCTGCATGAAATGAAACCCAACACGGTAAGTGGTTCCTGCATGTCCTCTTCTTAATAAGGATTAAAAACATGAGATAATGTTGCATAATTGCATGGTCTTGCAGCATGGCCAGTTATGGAAATTAGACAATGACGTCCACCCCCCCTCCCCCGCCAGCTCCACCACTATAGATGGATTGCAGTCCTGTGGAAAAAACACTAGAATAAATATTTAATTCATTTAAATAATTCTAGAAGTACAAGTTTGTGTATATGCCAGCAGTTTATGTAAAGCTAGGTTAAAAACATTTAGTCAGTGGGACCTCACTAATAATCTTAATTAGACCCAAATAACAATTAATCCAATTACTTGATGGCTATCTTGGTATTCTGTTGATTTGTTTTTAAAATGTAAATATTTTCAGTTTTAGCCTCAAGTGTGATTTTTGTTTTTTAATTCATTTCCTTAGTCATCCATGAAAGCAGACCTATATTCTGTGTTTTAGGCAAAACATGATATTTACACACATCTGCTTTGACCTTGGTTCACATTGATTTGGTCTGTCTAGGGATTAACTTGATTAATCAACCAGGAAAATTGTGTTTAGTTGCAGCATTCATTTTTTTAAAAATTGTAATAGTTACCCAACTTTTGCATCATGTCTGGTAAATGTGATGACCTTTTACATGCTCACTATTTTTTATTTGTCTGTTTCTAAGGTTTCCGGCCAGCAACCGCTGAAAATCAAATGTATCTGCATGGAATTACTGAAGAAGAACAAAGACCTGGAGTTTGAATAGACTGAGCTTGAAGTGGAACACATGGATTTACCCTCCTTTTTGGCAAATAGCTGCCATGGAACTAGGAAGAATGAAATGATGGTTGACAGACAATAGCCCAGGTAAGATGGCGTTGATGCTGAAGTTACAGGAGAGCAGCAAGAGGAATCCATGCACAGAATCAAGGAACTAAGAGCTTTAAAAAAAAAAAAAAATCAACAGACTAATAAGAAATGCACTTCAGAGCCGATGAGAGTCGATGGCGTTTGGGGATGTGTTTTTAGACCTTTCGATTCAAGTCATCTCGCATAAGTGTGTGTTCGATCCTGGCGAGATTACACTTATTAACGGACACGAAAATTGCTGTGGCAGAATTCCGTCTCAATGGATTGTTCATTTTGTTGCATCGTTGTAATTGGATGATGCCGACATAATCGTTATCCTATAAAAAGGTATGCTTATGGGGGCTATCGTGCTACAACATTTACATGTCACACATTTGAAGTTGCCTTATATTGTGGCTTGTCCGTATTCTTCATGCCAAACCGCTTCAGCCGCAGAGGAATCACCACAAGTTTTGAACAAACTGTCAAGTGAACCTTTTTATTAAGCGGAAAGATCCATATGTCCTTGTCGCACTGAAGAAAGAACATTTTTACTTTTTTGATACAACCATCCGATGTTTGGTAATTATAGCATTTCAGAGATATATTCCCCTTCTTCGACGCCCTTGTGGATTTCATGAAGCATTTCCTTTTAAAAATGAATTTTTGCTCTCTTTTGCATCCATGGTGACTGCCATCAGCCGTTCATTTGTATATCAGCGCTGTCCCCCGTTATTGATAGTACTCACTGTTGTCTTTTTCTAAGTCAAAAAGAAAAACATGCAGAATTTTTCTAATAGCCCTGCCCCCCATTCTCTCCCCCCCGGCTTTAGCGGGAGGGGCGGAGGAGGACCTCCGTATTCGACTCAACCAGCAGAGCCCCAGGTCTCCCCAAGGATGACTGATGATTATGCAGGGATGCAACAGCAGAGCCTGCACAGAGGCCTTCCACACGCCAGTCAAGTCAGCCCCATGCTTGCTTACAATGCTCGAAACAGAGGGACTGTAGAGCCGCCGCCGCCGCCAACACAGGGTAACCTTCATAGTGGCAACAGCAACAACCTTTACAGGAAGGACACAATGGATTATTATTTTTCAATGGGTGGGAAGGACAGGAACCGAAGAGGAGGCCTGGTCTACGGGTCAGGATTCGGATATCCGAATATCGACGGACACGTGCCACCGCAGTACAGACATTCTGCTTCTGGATCTGTGTTGTCATCCGGAATCATGTCACAATATTCAGTAGACTACGGGCCCGGTACTGGTTCAGGTGGAGGATCAGGAGCATTCTCTCCTCGTCAGTACAGTATGAGTCAGAACCCTGCATTGCAGGCCATGACGGCTTCTCAGAGTCGCCAGCCCGGGCAGACTTTTTCTCCAGCCCACCACGGGCAGCAGCATAGGAGTTATCCAACCTCTGGGCACAGAATGACCCCGCAGTACCCGCAGTACTCTCCGCAGGCTGGAGCATCCACGGGGTCATCAGGAATGTACAGCCCCCCTCCACAGAGATATCTCGATGGGACCGCTAACGCCGGTTTTGATCCCAAAGTCAACAGTTCTCACGGTGTCAACTCAAGTGCAAACTCTGCCTCTGGTTCAGTTGCTGGTAACAATATGGGGCCAGTGGAGAATGTTCAACAGCGTTACCATGCCTCAAATTATGCTGGATATTCCCCACAGGCACATCCGCTTCACAAGCAAGGCGCTCTACAGCACCACAACTCGCAGCACAGTTTAGGCGTGGTTTATGACAACCCCCTTAAAATGCAGCACCAGGGCCCATCTCCAGGCTCTGTATACGGTAAACATCACCAAGCGTCCAACCCTAATATGCCCGTTGCAGCATCCGAAGAACTCGCCAAATCCCCCATGAATGCCAATTCCCAACAAAGCCTGATACACCAAAACCTCAGCCCGATATCCAACCCTTCCCCAGCTGCTTCTGCAGTACATTCCCCGAGTTGTAGCTCCACGCCATCCCCTTTGATGGGTGTCTCAGAGACATACGTGAACCCCTCTGGACCTTCCCATCCTCCCACATCTAATGTCCACAGCAGCCACGGTCATAGATTAATGCAGGTTGTCTCGCAGTTAAGTCCCACCCCCAACTCAAATAGTAGCATCAGTAGTTGTGGTAGCAGTGGCAGCCACAAAGGTCATAACCTCACCACTGTCGGACTAAACAGCATCCCGCCAACAAGCTGCAACAAAATAGGCGTAGGATCGGGACTCGGGAGCTCTCCGGGGGCGAAAATGCAAGATACGGGACTGAGTAGTCTCAATGCTTTGACCTCCCAAGTAGCCAATTTACCAAACACAGTTCAACACGTGACACTAACCGACAATAGGCTCTCACAGAAGAAGGGGAAAGATGGACAGATGCAACCAGCAACGCATGGCGTTCCGCCATTGCAACCGAGGAGTAGAAATGCGAGTGCGGCCTCAAGCACGGACACGGCTAGAGATGCCGTGGGAGTTGCTGACGGTGGAGGTTTAGACCCTGTTGCTGCTGAAGACTCTTCCTACATGTCAGTCGGGACCTCATCAGAGACCAAGACCGAGCAAGAGGATCATTTAATAGAGGTGGAACACACAAGACGGAGGCAAACGAGCGGTGCAAGCAGTGGATCCGAACCATATTTTTATCACACTCCGAGTCAAACCCAGGCACAGACATCGGTAAATGCAAAAACGTTCGCTTGCAAGTCACCACCGAAAGAAATAGTTTCAAAAGCAAATGAAGTTGTCGTTGCTTCCTCTTCGGAGTGTCAGTCAACAGACACTGACCCAAAATCGCATTCAAAACCGACAGTCTCCTCCAGGTCTTGCAGTATTCCTCCAGCCCAGCTAAACTGTGTTTCACACCCTAGTTTAGTAAATAATACCCCAAAAGTTGTCCATAAAAAGAGTACCGAAGTAACAAATGAACGCATTAAAACCGAACACGAAGATTGTGTTGAGAAGACGGAAAAGGGAACTAGCCAAATGTTATGCGGTGGGGAAATCAACACAAAATATGGCCAGGACAAAGAAAATCGGTTGCACAGCAAGAGTGAACAAAAACCAACATCTGAAGAACAGCAAAGCGTTGGAGTGATTGTTTCAGCACGTTCCGAGGGAAGTCATTTCGAAAAAAGCAAACAACCGCAAGATCTCTGTCTGAAAGAGAAACAGGCGCAGCCTTACTTAAAAGAGTCAACTAGTCATAACGGAGAGGAAGGCATTGATCTGAGTCGGTATTCATCTCGTTACCCAAAATCAAACATTGAACAGGCCCCAAATTTTGCCCACTTAGGATCACACAAGTATAGTTCTCCACAGTCAATGTATGCGTCTGATTTGTCTGTGATGAACAGGGGAAGGACGGCCCCACCGGGTGAATCGGGTTCCAGGGACTATCAGCAATCTCACACCGGCTATGGCCCTGAACATTCAAAAGACATGCGCTCTGGAACAGATGCGTTTGGGAAGAAAGGGCAAACTGCAGGAACTAAAGGTCAAGAGGACAATTCGCAAATGCAGCAGTTTCCTAGCCTTTTACAAGAGGTTCTTCAAGGTTATAATTTAGACAGACGTTACGGAAGGCCAGAGCAGCCGTTTCCTGCACATATCCAAGTCCAACAGCAATTTCAAACAAGATACCCGTACGGTCTGGTAGAAAATATGAGGATGGCGGATGGTGGAGCCAATGATACTTTGACCCAGATTGGAAAGCCGCAACATTCTAATCACAGACTGGAAAATAAACCCAGTTTTGCAATGCATCCTCAGTCCTCTATGAAGTCGGAGGCTGCCATCACTAAGATATTGCAAAACGCTGCAAAAAGTGAAGGGAGTTTCTCAGAAGATAATTTACCACCAGCTTCAGACACGCAGCCAATCCAACCAAAGCATATCAACTTGGCGGACTATTCTCTACCACAGAGAAAAATGGCTAATGCATCCACTATGTCATCTGCTGTCCAGGAGCTCCTTTTGCAAGACCCCGAGCCGCTAAAAGGATGTGCCGGTCAAACAGAATCCCAAAAATCAGGACGGCGCTCGGTCATCTGCGATGTGTCACCAAATCGACGTAGCACACCAGAAAGGGACCGGGAAAGTAACAGAGAGCGAGGCAAAGCGCAAAGCGCCGCGTCTGTGATTCAGCAGCCATTTTCTTCCACAGCATCGGTCAATGATCTGAATAAAAATGACACTTTGGAGAAAAAAGTGGTTAAAATTGAAACGCCATGCAAAGAAACTGGTCCAAATGCTGATTTTCACGGTGGAACTAATGAAACTGATGTGGACTATCCTTCAAAATCCATTGTGCCGAATTCTGACCCCTACAGACACATGCCCCATCCTCTGAGCGCCAATCCTTTATCGTCGCCATCGAGACGTCAGTCGTATCTTCAAGGCGTTGATTTAACAACGAGTGATGCCAACAGTTTTCCCGGTTATCGGTTTCCCGATACAAGAGAAAGCAATATCGTGCCACACGGCAACCCTCATTTTCCTCCCCATCATCCCTACCACAGTTTAGCACTCCAGACCCAAGCAAATAAGCTTCAAATTTATCCTCACCCTCGCGGGGCCCTTCAGCATTCGCATGAAATAAACGATTGGGTGAAAGCAATGAACAGGTCTGCGAAGGATGCGATGATGATGCCGATTTCTTCGCCGGGAAGACATAAAGTGGTTCACTCGGAGCACAGACAAAGGATAATCCCTCAAACGGACATGCACGGCGAACAACACGGAACCAAAACTTTGCTCCATCAGCAAAGCGGATACTATGACATGAAAATGTGGGAGTCGACACAGCCTGGGAGAGACGGTAGCAGAGCGATTGAGGGCGACTCCTGCTACAGGACGCAACCGCCACCTCCACCGTCACCTGTCCATGGAGGTTCCGAGGGCGTTTTTCCTTATCCAAAGGCGCATGGTCCAAATACAGCTGAGCACGAGGAAACCAAACGCCCTCCGTGCAACTCTACGAAACCTCCAACGGACTTAACCTCTGCTCGGCCACAGGTGCAGCGTCAAACAAAGTCTGGCGGACCCGGAGAGACAAATCCTCTTATATTGAGGCGGCGAGTTCGTTCTTTTATCTCCCCCATCCCTGCCAAACGGCTGCTCCAGGATGCGTCTCAGCAGAGGGCCGCCACAAATTCACATCACTCCCCCGGGGCACTCACCGACTCAAACCATCACAATGAAGACGAGTCATCCTGTTCCGATATGCCACGGCTCTCTTCCCCTTTGCTTGGTGATAATACCTTTCCGAAATCTCTAGACCCATCCAGTTGTAATGCTAAGTCCTTTCCTCCAAAGAAAGCACGTGGTTTGAAACTAGAGGCTATAGTTCAGAAAATATCACCGAGTGTTACAAAGCCTGCAAGCAACGCTGAGGATGGAAGCAATCATTACCCGGGCTTTACTCCCACACCTATCCCAACGTTTAGTGATCCACAGGACCATGACGTAACCCATTATCCTAGGGTTTCAGGAGGGGATGATACTTTCATTGAAGACAGTCGCTCAATAAACGATATGATGCCCTTCAGAGGAGTTGATGAGACCGCCTACCCATGTGAACCTCACCAGACAACCCAAGCTCTCAAACAAAAAGACTTTGACTTTGGATTAGGAGCTTCCGTGATGTCAGCGTCTGGTGAGAAGGAGGACTTTGCTTTGCTGGGTCCTTTACCACCTCCACCGCCACTTCCTCGTCCGGTCCAGGGTTCCCCGCCCCCGTCTTCATCTGCCCTGTCAGACATTCAACATTTCACCAACACTTACCAGCAGCTTGAGACGAGAAGAGGAGAACAGTCCGCTGCGAACCTTCTTCGACAGAAACTTCAAGAATCAGGAATGGGATTTGACGATTATACTGGCAGCGACTATTACAGAACTACCTCACCCCACCACGGCCAATCTCAAGGACACGCTTTGAGCAGACATCAAATGTCCTCCGCTCGGTCCGGTTTGTCTGCACAAGATCCTAAGTCGCTGGACAGTGCTGTGCCTAAAGGCTATTTCCCATCTGGCAAGAAGAAGGGCAGGCCAGTCGGGAGCGTGAATAAACAAAAGCGTGCTCAGAACCAAGGCCAAGCACCGGGTCTGATCCAGTCACAAGCCCAAGCCCAGAACACACATCTGAATTCTTCTCAACCTCCACTAACTCCCATTACAGCTGCCCCCGTAATCTCAGAGGCGGTGCCAACTCCAAGCAGCACAGCCGCCACTGCAACACCTTCTGTCCCCGAAAGCAAAAGCACCCCCCCTCTGACTCCACCCATTTTAACCCCCGTCGAAAAAGTGGATGTTGAGAGTGAAGCGGTTCAGCCAGAGATCGAAGTCAAACCTGTGAGACGGCGGCGCAGGGGTTTGAAAGATGAAGATGGTTCACCAGAAAGGAGAGGGCGTCAAAGGGTAAGAAGAGGAGGACCCGCAGCCGCAAGAGATGAGACGGACGCACATTTAGGGGCAAAAGGGGGTAACGCCGCAAATAAAGCATTCCTAGATCCGAATCTGAAAGGCCTCTTTATTCCACACATACACGTGGAGAACAAAATCCCAGAGATCGGAGCAGTGTGCACTATTGTAAACGCCGAGGATGATAAGCTGAAAGGAGAGCGGAGTGCAGTCGGAGGGAAAACCAACGCCAGTGGAATCGATTCTCTCCCCGTCACAACTCTTTCCTCCATTTTATCCAAGAGAGAATCGGAGAGGAGGGAGATGGATGAAGTAGAAACGACACTTCAGTCAGGAAAAGCGCTCCCTTCATCCGGCTATGTCGTTTCCGGACCCGCTCTTACAGAAACCAAACACTCTGGCCGCCAGCTTTGCTGTCTCTGTCAAAAATGGGCCAATTATAAACACCTCGGAGACCTTTATGGGCCTTACTATCCTGCCGAGTATGCCGCAAAGCTCCCCAAGAACCAGCCGCAGGTTCGACAATGTCAAACGACCACAGGCACAATCAAAACCGGACCAAACACCGACATTGGCTCAAATATTTTGAGTACTTTCCAGCACCCGCAAACACAACAAGCTCAGATGACCAGACCCACGGTGATGAGTAACTGCACCGTTAGCTTAGATTCAAACCTTAAATCGCTCTCCGCTGCGGTAAGAGCTGCTAGCTCCTTAGCTAACAACGAGGATACGACCGGTCAACCCGGTAGCACTGCTTTCTCTTACACCTCCAGCTACAGTAAAAACACATCTCTAACCTGGGACATGAACCTTGACGTCAGACCCATCCCAATGCTAAAGATAGAGCCAGACTTCGAGACGGAGCAGCAACAGTTTCCAACGCAGCAGCAACAGCATCCAGCGGATGAACCCCAACAACAACGGCCGCAACACCGGAAGCTCACCTCACATCCTCGCTTTAAACGGAGGCACAAATCCAGCGAGGACTCTCCTAGAATGGTACCTTCCAACAGTAAGGCTTCGTTGCCCTTCCAGCCGCCGCCGCCAGCTTTGGACTCGCTGGGACCGTTGGCACAACTCGCCCAGTTGCCTCAGATGCCCATGGACCCAGAGGAGCTGTGGGTTCATGAAGGATGCATCGTGTGGACCAGCGGAGTCTACCTTGTCAACGGGAGATTGTACGGTCTGCAGGAGGCTCTAGATGGTGCCAGAGAAACGGTAAGAGTTGTCAATCTCTAAAATTTTAATTTGAGGCCATGTTATGATGATAAAGTGCCTTTATTTCTCAGAGCTGCTCATACTGTGAGATGGTCGGCTCTACGCTTGGCTGCTACAGTAAAGGCTGTACACTCCGATACCACTATCTGTGTGCCATTGAATCAGGTAAGCCAATGTTCATTGCAAAGTTCTTCATGGTCTGAACATCCACTGATATTTTCTCTTTCCTTTCCAGATTGTTCTCTTAATGAAGATAACTTCTCACTCCGATGTCCGAAGCACAAGGTAAAAAGGAGAGGCCGCAAACCTGGAGAGGAAATGTAACGCTTTTGTTCCGTGTTCCAGGTTATTACTGATCAACTTGTTTGGTCAACTCTACCTCAAGCAGGTTACCCAGGGCGTCCGGCCGGCCAAATCGCTCTACTTGGAGCAGTCGGAGAGGGGGTGAGACAATAATAACCGGAGTCTGGTGGAAGCGGTAAGTTTTAGATTTTTCCACTCCAGATTGTCAGGCGGCTTTGGCTTCTGTGTTGAAATAGCCTTTTTGTATTCCAAACGTTTTCCTTCGCAGGAAAACATTTTCTTTTCAGCTGTGACCTCTTCGGATGTTGCAAGGTTGTTTATTTACTTTGCTATGCCGTTCGCTTCAAAAGCGATTGTGCCGTGCTTGGAAAAGGCTTAAATATTGCACCAAACCAAACAATCATTGCAATGCTTGTTGCAGCCGGTACCAGTTTTTGTATCCATCTCATTCCTGCCCACATATAATAGCCGTAGTACTGCGACTGTTTTTATATGATCAAAATGGTACAGAACAGTATTTTCAGCATCGATCTGCAGGGGGTTGGAGTGTGTCCATCTACATTTACTTTGTGTGTTGTCATTTAGGAAACATGTTTTCATTTTTTAGTTGACCATATTCATTTTTTTGTCCCTCCATGCTGCTAATACATTTTCCATTGATGCTTTTGATTTGATTTGATGAATACGACAATACAAGCATTCTGTTCCTCATCTTGCATTTTTGGGGGATTGCTCACAAATGTCATTGTTGTGCTCTGTAGATTTTATTGTTTTTTTTTAACTTATATATTTTTTAAACATTAATATTTTATCTTGGTGTGAGTTACAGACGCAACAGTAGTAGTAGTTGGGGATTATTGTGCCTGTTGTGAGATAGTTCAAACCTGCCAACATGCCCGGTGCTTTATACTGACACCTAGTGACCAGTGTGGAACACTACATATAACGTTTTTGAATGCGTCTTCTGAATGTCTTATATTAGTATTTTGGCCAATTTCATGCTTAAACTGATTGGCTGGCGACCAGTCCAGGGTGACTGGAAAGACAGCTGGGATAGGCTCCAGCACCCCCCGCGACAAAAATGAATGAATGAATGAATGAATGAATCATGCTTAAACGCTCACCTCACGCCCCACTATTGGAGAACCACTGCAATAGACAATGTAATATTTGTATGTATGTTTGCGGGTAGGTTTGGACAAGGGCCGGCCTACGAGACGACACTTGAAGAACATGAAGAAGAGTCGCACAGGACCAAGAGAGAAAGAGAGAGAGAGAGCAACAAAAGGGAATGTAAAATTTCAACAGGAATCAACATCATTTACATTCAAGACATTACTGCTTTTCTTGGAGAACTATTATTGCTCTTTACTTCAAAGCGGAAAAAGACAAAAAAACATGCAGCATAAAGGAACAAAGCTGAAGGAAAAAAAGACTTTTCAGAAGAAAACACTAACTGAGATGGAAGCGGAATGAAAAGAGATGCCAAACCAGATGGAGGAACAAAGGAACTTGTCCGTTAAGACCAAAAGGAGCCATTTTCCTCTCTGGGCTTACTTTGATTTCCTTGAAAAGTGTTAAACTTTTGTTTATCACCTATTTTGTCATTTATCTTGTTTTTTTTTTTTTTTAAAGGAGACCTGTTGGGAGCAACCAGGGTGTCAAAGTGAGAAAAGTAGTATTTTTAACTCATGATATCAGATTCATATTTTAGCCCTTATTATTTTTGTATCCTCATCAGTATTTATCTGAAATGATGAAACGGACGTATCTCACTTTATATTCAGTCCGAACGTTAATTGGCTGCTTTTTCTTTCCTTTTTATTTCATTCCCGGAGAGGAGGGAGCCAGATTGATGTCTGGATTGTCAGGGTTGAGTTTGCCACAAAGACATTTATTGCCTTGGAGAATGGACATCTGTTGCCTTTCAATAGTGTGTGTGTGTGTGTGTGTGTGTGTGTGTGTGCGTTTGAACGAGAGGAAGTGCTATACCATTCTGGTCCTTTTTGAAAAGTGTTCTTATTTTTCATCAGTGAGCTTTTTACGGTACAGCAAGTATCCCCGAAAAATCAGACGGGCACAGTCTTATTTTTCAAGTAGAAATGTTCCCAATGTGCACAGAGAAAGGGACCGTGACGTTACGAGGAGATAAAACCACGGACTAAAAAAAAGTGTCTGCCCGCCTTTCACCCCACAAACACGACACTGACAACTGTGTTGAAGCGCTTGTGTTCTTACATAGGAAACGTTACTGGTCACCTGGCATCACGAGGAAGGAGGAATGTGATTGACAGGTGCGACGGGCCGATCGGGACCAAGCTTTCACCGCGTACGTTGTCATCAGTAGCACAGCAGCAGTTGGATCGGGAGGAATTCCGTTCAAAAAGAGGCATTGCCATCTAATTTTATTGTGAGTCGTACATGGTGTTGTCTTGACCATTTTTTATCGTTATTCTTGTAAAAAAAACAACAAAAAAAACAAGCTAATAGACGGCAGTTACGCTATCCGAACCATGCTGTATCACAAAACCTGTCAATATGTATATGAATTATGAATACACTTAAAAGGCTTCAACTATGCTCCTCCTTTTCTTCTTCATTTTTTTAATTTCTGGAACTATTGGCAAATTGTGTTTTGTTTTTTTAAGTATCACTTGTAATGGAATGAGTGTTTCTTGCTATTCTATGATTTTCACAACGTTTCACAACTGCGAAATGAGTCAAGGAGTCTCAAGGACAGTTTACAATTTCATTCAAACAGAGTAGATACAAGCAATTCCAATGCCAGCTCTGGAGAGAGCGATGAGCGATTCCAACAAGCAAGATAATACTGGTAAGCAAGTTCACCAAGCTCCCGATCTCACTTCAGCCCTCTTGTGGCTGTTGACTGTAATGTTCAGTCTTTGGTTTATGTCAGTATGTTAACATTTAAAAACATGTTCAAAACTTTTTAATATCTGAAATGAGTATGCCGCCTTCTGTGATTCACCTCAATTATTTATTAATTTGATAAATGTACAGCATTGGTGAAACGCTCACAATTTTTATGTTCATCTATATGCTTTACTACTAATGATTTTATTTTCAAGTTTTAGGTTTTGCACTTTTGTGGTCCTTCGATCATCATCATCATTCCTTAGTGGTGAGTACCTCTACATTTTATACTTTATTGTAAATGTTGGTGAAAATAATTTTAAATTAAATTTTAAATTTTCACAAATTTACTGTATTTCTAATAGTATTAGGAATCTATCAATATTTTTTATTATAAGATAATCTTTCATGCACCAAAAATTATTGAAAATTTGTACCACAACTGTGCTGGAAATGTATTAATAATTATAATAATACATTTTGGCATTGACTCCAGACGTAGAGCAGATGGAAGGTTGTCGGTCCAATCCCCGCTCCCTCCAAGACACCCCCCCCCCACCTTGCCGGTGCTGCCCACACTAGTGTCTGAATGCCCAATTGGCATCCATGTTTCCATCAGGCTACAGCTGTGTCCACAGGTGTAGTTTACCACTGCCACTGTATGACTGAGGAGTCATTGAATAACGACTTGGCTATAAAAGTCCAATCCATTATTATTTAATGATTGTAGCAATGATTCACTGGCTGACATTGCCAAGCTAACCCCAGACTACATCAGTGGACTAGACACCATTAGATGGTTTCTGATGTGCACGCTCAAAGCGTTATTTCTTTTTTTTTTTTAGATGAAAAAAAATCAACTATGTGGACAGAATGTAAGCTTTCACCCTTGAAAAGATTGTAAAAAATAATAAAGTTCCCACTGATGAGGAACAGAATATGATTTTTGCTGTAAAAACAAACTTTGGAGCACAGCGGTTTAAAGAAGTTGTCCTTGGAGTTCTCTGTCGGTGTGTCAGCACCTCTCAGACCGGAGCGTTGATGGGAGTGGCAATCGGCGAATGTTCTCGTAATGTTGACCACATATTCATCACGTCAAGGTCATGTTGACGTTCAGATGAAAAGAGGATGTGGGGACGGCGGGCGGGGGGTTAGCAGGCCGACATGTTGATGAGATGAATGGAATCGCTGGGAATGAGTTGCCAAAATGAAAACAGATGGAACAGAGTTGTCTGTTGTGGATTAATATGGATTAAAGAAGTGTGTGTGTGACTTCCTCTGCTGTGTTCCTCATTATGTGATGAAGAGGAGAAAGGAGAGCAGACCTGTAGTGCGGCAGGAAGGACAAAGTTAGACGGAAAGGCGGCTGCAAGGAGGTGAGAATTCTTCTTTTCTTCATCCTCATCCAGTAATTGCCATCGGATAATTGAAACCTTTTGGAGACAAGATGCCACTTTTCCTCTACTTTGCGTCTACTTAACCCCTAATTACTTGTTTTTCTGTCACGCTTTTCATTAGCGGTGCACCTTCTCCTTCAGAAAACCTCATTAATCATCTGAAGTAAACCGGCAAAGAAGCTCGGACGCTGGTTATGTTTTTAACGACGTGGTGGAATTGACGTCCGAAATGATCGTACTTGCTGTTAAAAATCAACCTTCATCTATGCCGTTTGTCCTCATTAGGGTCACGGATGAACCGGAAGCTATCCCAGCTTCTTCCCCCACCCGGAAAATGATGGCGTTCCTCCGACAAATCCGTTCCCCTCCGCTCTCCTTCATCCAGACCGTCGTGTCCCTCTGCCTGGCTGCCATGGCGCTCGCGTCCTCCCACTGGTGCGTGGGCAAACAGAAGGTCCCCAAGCCACTGTGTTCGCCCACTAAGCACAGCAAATGCATCCCGGTTCCCGGCGTGTCCAATTCGTCCAGCATCCAGTTCTCCTGGGAGACGGGAGACGACCGCTTCGTTTTCCCGGCCTTTCACACGGGCCTCTTTGTCACCTGCGAGGAGAACATCTACACGGACACATGGGGTGAGAGAACACAATATTAGGCACATGATGTGTAAATTGTGTACCTAATAAACTGTCCGGTCAGTAGAGGTCAAAGTTTCTCAGAGGACATCCATAAATGAGATATCCTTGGACTTAAAGGGAGAGGCCGTATTAATACAGAAAGCTGTTACCGTCGTAATTGTGGGATTTGAGAGGCTGGTCGTCGGTGTTAATGTGTTGTCTAGCGGCGCGTTATTCCCAAGGTGAGACGAGGATGCGCACAAACAGGAAGTGAAATCAACAAATTAGGTCACAGAGGCAGTGGAAATCCAAGGTGATAATATGAACTGAGGCTCCAGTCTGTGTGCGCTGGAATTTGTGTGGGTCAGTGTGTGTGTGTGTGTGTGTGTGTGTGTGTGTGTGTGTGTGTCTGCTCAGCCCTAAGGGGATTAACTTAAGTGTGTGTTCCGCTTGCGGAGATTTAGCCTTCAGCAGTATGGCTCAATCAGGGAACAGGAGTCCTGAGAGCAAAAGGTCAATACGATTCCCAAACAGCGGCCGGGTTTTCACAACTGATTTTGGATGACGAGTCCACCAAGTGGTCAAAGTCTGTGAATCAATGTACCCTGGTAATATTAATTAATTAATTAATTAATTCATATTAATTAATTCAGGAGTCCTGAGGGCAAAAGGTCAATAGGATTCCCAAACAGCGGCCGGGTTTTCACAACTGATTTTGGATGACGAGTCCAAGTGGTCAAAGTCTGTGAATCAATGTACCCTGGTGATATTAATTAATTAATTCATTCATATGAATTAATTCAGGAGTCCTGAGGGCAAAAGGTCAATAGGATTCCCAAACAGCGGCCAGGTTTTCACAACTGATTTTGGATGACGAGTCCACCAAGTGGTCAAAGTCTATGAATCGATGATCTGGTGATCTTGGATCCCTGGTCCTCCAACTTGACGGTGAAACGTATTCATTCAGAAGAGCATAAAAATATCTTGAAGGCATTTGATTTTGACTGTCAAAAAATGTCTTTTCCTCTCTATGGAAGGACTGCAGTCCTTCGAGACGATGATGAGTCCACCAAGTGGTCAAAGTCTATGAATCAATGTACCCTGGTAATATTAATTAATTAATTCAGGAGTCCTGAGGGCAAAAGGTCAATACGATTCCCAAACAGCGGCCGGGTTTTCACAACTGATTTTGGATGACGAGTCCACCAAGTGGTCAAAGTCTATGAATCGATGATCTGGTGATCTTGGATCCCTGGTCCTCCATCTTGACGGTGAAACGTATTCATTCAGAAGAGCATAAAAATATAGTATCTAAGGTATTTGACTTTGACTTTGTCAAAAAATGCTGTCTTTTCCTCTCTATGGAAGGACTGCAGTTTTCAATTTTTTGACAAGTCTGCCAAGTGGTCAAAGTCTATGAATCAATGTACCCTGGTAATATTAATTAATTAATATGAATTAATTCAGGAGTCCTGAGAGCAAAAGGTCAATAGGATTCCCAAACAGCGGCCGGGTTTTCACAACTGATTTTGGATGACGAGTCCACCAAGTGGTCAAAGTCTATGAATCGATGATATGGTGATCTTGGATCCCTAGTCCTCCATCTTGACGGTGAAACGTATTTATTCAGAAGAGCATAAAAATATAGTATCTAAGGTATTTGACTTTGACATTGTCAAAAAATGCTGTCTTTTCCTCTCTATGGAAGGACTGCAGTGACAAGTACCCTGGTAATATTCTTCTGTTCAAGGTCTATCCTGTTTGTGTGTTTGATTGGCTTTACATCGAGATCTTTTAGTCTGATCACACTATTGTGTTGAAATGCCCGCTTGAGTTTGCGCTGTTTGATCCAACTCTACCTTCTCTGAGTTTAAGTAAGTTGGGTTGAGGTCATCGGACCCTCCCATCGAGGGGGGCCGTACTTCCAGACCAGAGTCGGCTTTAGATGCTCAGCGAGCCTTAGATTTAGCAAAAGAGTTTGATGCCACTTTAGAATATTGGTGTTCTTATAGAAGGTCCTTTGTTTCTTTTCCAGAGGAGAAGTGTCGAGGGTTCTACACGTTGACTCCAGGATCTGAAAAAGGTGAATGGCATCGCTTTCTTCAAACCGCTGATCAAATTCTTCATATTGTTTTGTCGTTCCGTCTCTGCCCCCCCCCCCCCCCCCCCCCCCCCCCCAGCAATGATGTGGTTGTCGCTGTCCTTGGAGCTCATGTACGTGGCTCTGCTGTTCATCAGCTGCACCCTGCTCTCCGTGCAGTTGTGCATCAGGGCCTGGTTCCCGTCCACGCGGCGCTGGGGTCAGCTGCTCAACGCTTTCGCCGCCGTTTTCACAGTCCTGGGAGGTGCAGTGTGTTTTGTTTTTATTATTGGATTTTTGGTTTTTATTCGATTGGGTTGGTCTCTACTTGGATCTCACCAGGTCTGCTCGGGATGGTGGGTCACATGATGTTCATGCAAGTGTTCCAGACTACAGTGTCCATGGGCCCGGAGGACTTCAAGCCTCACAGTTATGGCTACTCCTGGGCGTTCTAGTGAGTTCATCACACACACACACGCGTCTTCCTTCCAGGCTTTTGGACTGCGGTTGTCCAGGTACAATACGGTACTTCTGTTGGGAAGACATTATTCTCTCCATAAACGGACTCCAAAAACCATCATTCTCCAGCGTCTAAACAGCGGCACTGGGCAGTTTTTGGCTCACTGGCTAGCTCTGCTCCATCTAACTCTAAATCGGTGGGGGTGTGGAGGCGGGATCGAGCCCGGGCAGATCGCAGTCGTTAGAATATTATCTAAGGTTGGCTCCTGGGGGCAACAGATTAATACGAGAATCCCAGACTTCCCAGCTACTTTTCCCAGCTCCTCTTAGCAGATGCTAATGGGTTCCCAGATCACTTGAGGGACATGGTGTCTCCAACGTGTCCTGGGTCTCCGACGAGCCGGGCGTGCCCTGAACACCTCCCCAAGGGGGAGTTGCCAGGGAGGCATCCTAACCAGATGCACCTCATCTGGCTTCCCAATACGGAGAAGCAGCGGCTCTACTCCAAGTTTCTCCGGGATGACTGTGATGATCTCGGACCTTTCCCCGATTATTATTATTATTATTATTATTCCCCGATGCCATCCTGCTTCCATATTCCGAGAGATTATCTTAGTTCACTATTCCAAATGTTATTCCCACGCAGAACCGTGAGAGCGGGAAATGCGACTTCTGATGAACCACGAATGCCCTAAAATGTACTTTCAGATGAAGTGAATTGTTCCATAATACTTTGTTTGTCTTGGGCGGTGGCCGAGTGGTTCGCTCGTTTGCCTCACAGTCAGGAGATCGAGGGTTTGAGTATCCGAGCAGCTCCGTGTGGAGTTTGAATGTATTTTTTGGGGGGGTTTCCAGGTACTTCCGTCGACGTTCCAAAAACTGCAAGCTGGCATAGACTCTGTAGTACACTTTAACAGAAGATGTTTACTATGGAAATGTAGTATACTTTGTTTGCTCCATCAGTGTTTGTTTAAGCTAAGCTATTTTTATGACACCCAAAGATAGCCTAAAGCACTCTTATTTTGAAGGGCAGAGGTGTGTTGTGTGACTGTTGCAAACGAATAAACCTTCCACATCCTTCCACTTCCACATCAGCTAGCTTCCTGAAACCTTGGCTTACGTTAGCATGAGACGGATAGCATTGATTGGCGGACGTCTCTGGTCGCTAAGAGGAAGTCCAACTTAGTGTCATTTCCATACCATGAGAACTCATGGTCTTCTCCGCTGATGCTCACCAGCTTCTTCTTCCTTGGTGCTAGCGGCTATTTCTTCCGGTCAGCATCAAAACTAGGAATCATTTGAGGGATCCCGGAGAAGAATCGGAATGTCGGTCCCACGTGAGACTCGACGGCCAAGCCTGTTCCTCTCTATCTCTTGTGTGTCTCCATCAGTGTGGCCTGGTTTGCCTTCACTGTCTGCATGTCGGCCGGCGTCTCCACCCTGAACAACTACACCAAGAAGGTCCTGATGGTGGGACCCAGACTGAACTCCAGCCTCAACCCCTTCAACTTCAACTTCATGGGTTTACTTCCGCCAGCTCCTTACTACGCCGCTCCGTACTCCGGCATCAGCCGCACTCATCCCCGGTCTCGCTACCAGATCTCCCACTTGTCCCCCTATTACGCGCCCCCGTCGACTAAGGTACCATCGCCCGCTAAGACCCCGCGCTCCATCCCCGTACCCCACTCGGTCTCCTTCCCTGCGTCCGCTTCCTCTTTACATCCTTCGTCCTTCCGAGCGCCGTCTCACTCAAATAGCTCGCCTTTTGTCGTCCACGGACCCCGAACGGCCCCCGGTTACGCACCAGAGCAGGACTGCAGCCCTCTTTAACCTTTTTGGGGTGCTTTTTACATGAGCCCCCTTCGGGCCACTCTGACTTGAAGTCCAACTCTTCTTCTTGGCTATTTTTCTGCTATTCCGTACAATTGTCCAGATGATTATTAAAAATGTGTTTAAAAAAACGGGACATTTTGATTTATTTTCTTTGTACTAGCGCTAGCTCGTATACATTTTAGATCTTCGTTGTGGGGGGGGTGGTGGTGTTTTTCTACGAATATGCGGTCACGTTGTACAACTTCATTGTTTTTACTGGCCAATGAAAGTCGGACCCTGGAGGTCAGGTTAGGGCTGTCCTATCTAGTATTCAAACGTGAACTGATGATACCTTCTTGGATGAGAGATGACGAAGGGGGGGGGGCGTTTCCCAGTGCTTATTTGTACCGTCTGGTTAGGATGGCCAATGCCAGACGATGAGTCCACATCTCTGTAAACAATGTAAACAAGGAAGTGATGATGTAGGCACGAATCTGATTGGTTGGCTTCTGAGTGCCACAAGACGCAGGCAAGTTGTGGCGATTGCAGTGTGTTGTTCGTATGACTAGATGATATGGATAAGTGTGTCTGGGGTGGGGGGGCGCTGAAGCCACTGTCGGAATCACACGGACGTAAAAAACCACAATAATTGGTTGAAACTCTAGTTTTATTATAGTAAAAATCCTCGTCATCCACGATGACGAAACAGCATAAGATATACAAAGCATAACAGGGAGCATATTTACACACGGTATGGAACGGCAGTTTGGGCGTGTCACTTTCGGGGAATCGGACAATGACTTTTTCAAGGCAGTGAAGGCGGTCCATTTGTAAGAGGTTGGATTTATCTGTCGGGTTAGTACTGTTACACAATATTAACGTCTTAGGCTGCCATGATTGGACATTTGGTGGTGCTGTCACTCGGTGACTGGCGTGTACCGCAAGCCGTGATGGACAGGTGTCATGCGGCCATTGAATTAGTGACAGTATATGCGTTTAAGTTGATAAAATAATGATTTAAAAAAAAAACATGAAAAATAATAGGCTCACCCCTTTTTATCCACTTCTATTCATATTTAAATGTACGTACAAAGAAAACCTGTGAGGTTGCTAGAAATTAAAAATCATTCTTTATTTAAGCTTTTTTTTTTTTTTTTTTTAAATTAGGCCAAACCGACTAGAAATAATATTATTCCATTGTGGAGCAACGGAAATAAATTGTGCCTGTCTTTTTACCGCCATTTTGGAATGTTACAGTCTATCGCTCCGTAATTACAAATCAAAGATTTTTCTATGGCTAAAAGAGATCCAGTCAAACGGAGTTAACTCCAGCATCGTTCTCATGCCGTCTTCTTGCGTAGCACAAAGTAAGTGATGGCGGAGACGAACGTGAGAACAAAGGAGATCCACGCCAGGATGTAGCAGTGGCCGTACGAGCCGAAATTCTCGTTGAGATGGAATCGGTCCGTGTAGATGGATGCCGCGATCATGATGCAGAGACCTGGAAAAAGGGTCGAAGGTTAATGGACGTTAATAAGCGGCGTTATCGGAAGGGTGCCGTGGGTGCACGGAAGCAAACTCACAAGCGAGGGCTTGGAAGACCCCCGAGATGGTGAACCTCTGTCCTTTGTTCAAGGTGAAGAGCTGAACTACAAACACAAAGATGCCCAGGATGGAGAATATACAGGCAAGCACGGAGCTGGCCTGCACCGCCTGGAGGTAGTCTGCAGGGGGAGGCAGAGAAAGCAATACGTGAGAAGGCCCGGCAGGACTGGACTACTGTTAGATGGCGTAGACGGCGTTCTGGCATTGGCATAGCAACTAACGAACGATACCCCTAGTCTACCTGCAAACGGGACACTGCTTGGCAAATGTTTGACTCGGGTCTCGATTAGACGCGCTCACAGGAATGCAAAGTCAACACTCGCTGCATACTTACTTTTAATTAATGCAGCTCGGGTCACATGACCACGTCGATTAGAATTGGAAAGACGCGTGTGTGCACAAAGACAGGTTCTCCCTCAACCTTGTCTTTGCAGGATCGCGCGTGTGTGTGTGTGTGTGTGTGTGTGTGTCTCGTACCCTCTGGGTAGTGTGATCCCGTGGGGAGGTCGGTGTAGTTCCACACGCCATTGCTGTATATCCACCTGGCCCACACGTCAGTGGAAATGGTTTCAGTCACCCACCAAGCCTGAGGAAGCAGTCGACACAATTAGTAAAAAAAATATATATAGAAATGTGTAATTAGAAAAAAAAATTCTTGTTTTTCAATGAATATTCATATGTTTATATTATAATAATTATATTATTATACAGAATATATTTACTGTTTATTAAATAACTGAAATTTTAACATAGAATTTTACATGTTTTTGGAATATTTAGTATAACTCTCAATAAAAAAAAAAATTTGAATTCATAATTACTCAATAAATAATACAGTAAATATTTACAGTTGCAATTAAATAACTTAAACAAATAATACATTTAATAAAAACATTTATGTATAATATAAATATAAATTTTTCTAAATATTTATTTTTTATTAAGTAATTAATTCCATAATGTTTTTTATTCTATTACTTTTTCACAATTATAAATTAGTTACATAATTTAGTAAATACAAAATGAGCAATGCATGCAAGAAATTGTTACAATGAATTTATACAAAAATAAAACATTTAATAAATATTTTTATATGTAATATCAATAATAATAATTAATATTATTATAATATTATTATATAACTTATTAAATAACTTATATTTTAACATAGAATTGTACATGTTTTTGGAATATTTAGTATAACTCAATAAAAAAAATTATTGAATTCATAATTACTCAATAAATAATACAGTAAATATTTACACTTGCAATTAAATAACTTAAACAAATAATACATTTAATAAATACAACATTTATTATATATTATATTTATTACATTAATATAAATATTGTGTTTCTAAATATTTATTTTTTATTTATTAAGTAATTAATTCCATAATGTTTTTATATTACTTTTTTATAATAATTATTATAAATTAGTTAGAGTTTAAGTAAACACAAAATAAGCAATGCATTAAATATTTATTTAAGAAATTGTTACAATTAATTTATAAAAAATAAAACAATATTTTTTATATTTTATATCAATAAAAATAGTGGAGAACCTTTTGTAGTAAATAATTATTAATGACTTAATGTGTTTTATAATTAACTTTTTAATGATTAATTAAATATTTAATTAAGCATATTTCTTTAATTAATAATAATAATAATAATAATTTGTGTGTGTGTGTATTACATGTCTGGACTTTAGGGACTCTAACATGTTGACATCCGTCCATGAGGCGGTAGTAAACAACGCTGGCGAGCATGCGATGTTTACGCCTCGTGTTCAGGCACGCTCGGCACGGCCGACCAGAGGGGAGGAATGCATTCCACGTCTGGCTGTGGAATGCGGCGCTCACCGCAACACGGCCAACAACGCCACATAGTTGTGCGTGAATGCCGAGTATGCGCAGGCGACGGCGACGCCGCCTGCCATTGACAAGCAATGACGGCGGCTGACGGGCCACGTGCTCCATCCGTCTGTCATCGCTGAGTGACAGCGGAAATGAAAACTCGGGAGTGATGAAAGAGCCGACCAATCCCTCTTCTGCGTGTTTTGTTTTTTTTACCGTCATAGCCGAGCTGAGTCCGACCTTTCAACTTTTTGGTCTACCAGGAAGCGGCGCAACGCCAACACTTACGTTGTCAATGGTAGCCACCAGAAGGAGGATGATGCCGATGATGTGGAGGGCGAAGATGGCGGCGAGGAGAATCAGCATGATGGCGGTTGCTGTGTGACAAAAACGCACGGAGAAAAGCGGTGAAAAGCGGTGGCGGTGCTTTTATTTTGTAGTACAACTTTGTTTAGTACAGTCACAGTAATGCAAGCGTACCAGCGCACACTAGCGCGGCACAACTTCCTTTTGGTTTTGCGGCTTCTAATTAACTCCCAGTCATTCCCAAGGCTTGCTATTCCCACAGGGTCGCTGTGGATTTGCGAGGACCGTGACAAGCTACAAAATAAATCTTGTCTTTGCTAGCGGAAACTGATCGTTTGAGAGGGAAGCTCACGGCGGGAAGATGAGTTTGGACTTGTCTGGCGCTCGCAAGAACCCCCGCCACTCCTTAAAATAACTGTAGCGGATGTAGTACTTTCCATCCTCCGGTTAAAAAAAAAACAAAAAACGACAGGAATATTTAGAATGATTTCTATAGAGCAGGGGTCTCAAACTTGCGGCCCCCCACCTTGATATGGATGCTGCACGGTATCATGTACCAGGAAATGACAGCATAAAGGTGTGTGCACACAGGACACAATTGACGCGATTTTGCAAGTTACGACGCTGCTCCCAGATGTAACGATGCTAATTTGCTAATTCAAATTGTTCAAAGTTTAATAACTCTTAATACTGTTCATTTGAATCTGAAAAAAAAATTCTTTACCCACCAACTATATGTGGTTTCTTATGTTTTTCTTATTTGCCGTTTTATTATTTTATTTATTTATTACTTATTGATTGATTTATTTTATTTAGTTTTATTATTTTTTTAATCTTATTTTATTGAAGAGTTTTTTTTCAGTTTTGAATAAATAAATGAATTAAAAAATATTAATTTATAATATAAATAAAAATATAAATTTGTGGTTTATGTTTTTCTTATTTACCGTTTTATTATTTTATGTATTTACTTATTGATTTTATTTATTCTTTATTTTGATTTATTTTTTTATTTTATTTTAGTGAAGACAGTTTTTTATTTTTTCAGTTTTGAATAAATGAATTAAAAAATATGAATTTATAATATATATATATATATATATATGCTAATTGGGTAAAATAATTAAGTTTCATTAATGTTCATGTTGAAAGTTAAATAATTCTTAATACTGTTAATTTGAATCTGAAAAAAAAAAATTCTTTACCCACCAACTATATGTGGTTTCTTATGTTTTATTATTATTTTATTTATTTATTTATTTATTACTTATGGATTTATTTATTTATTTTCTTTATTTTGATTTATTATTTTATTAACTTATTTTATTAAAGACAGTTTTTATTTTTATTTTTTCAGTTTTTAATAAATTAATGAATCAAAAAATATACATTTATAATATAAATAAAAATATATATTTATATATATTTGCTAATTGGGTAAAATGGTTAAGTTTCATTAATCTTCATGTTCAAAGTTAAATAACTCTTAATACTGTTAATTTGAATCTAAAAAAAAAATTCTTTACCCACCAACTATATGTGGTTTCTTATGTTTTTCTTATTTGCTGTTTTATTATTTTATGACTTATTGATTTATTTATTTATTTTCTTTATTTAGATTTATTTTTTTATTTTATTTTTTTCAGTTTTGAATAAATAAATGAATTAAAAAATATAAATTTATAATATAAATATATATATATTTTTTTTTAAACCTGATGCGGCCCAGCCTCACCCAGACCCCTAGCTCCAGTGGCCCCCAGATAAATTGAGTTTGAGACCCCTGTTATAGAGTCTTGCCGTTTTTTTGTTGTTTTTTTTTTTAATCAAAAGCGGTGCAACTAGCGTCCTCTTGTGTAGCGTCGTATTCGGGACTGGGTGTGAAACGTGGAAGAGGCACATCTGGAATGCGCCGCTTCTCTCTCGCCAGTAAAAAGGAGTGGTCAAGGGCTGGGCCCCCGAGTCCTTCCGTCTCACGCTCTCGCTCTCGTACTCCGATACACATGTGTCGTTCTGTAACTCCACACCCCTTCACCCGACATCTTTTTATCTGCCCTAAACCGCCACATTGAAGTGAAAGATTGCATTTGCAAATATTTGTGTTGGATAATCTCCGCCTTGGGGGGGGGGCCCGAAGGAGCCTGAATACAGACGTGCTCTTCAGCTACTTTTCTGCCCGAGGGCAACATTCTAATAAAGTACTGGGTGGGAGAGCGTATAAAGACTGGCAATGCAAATAGCTTTGAATACACACTAACTGCTTTGGCTTTGGGTAGAAACCCATCTAAAAGTGTCAGGAGACGATAGAACACAAAAAACGGTGAAGTATTCTCGCTAGGAAATATTAGTGATGAAGAAGATTTGGGTGGGACATTCAGACTCGTGCAAGAACTGGTTCTTAGGGCATGAAAAGTTGCGGTACAAAGTGGTATGGATAACGTAGTAAAAGGTAGTAGACGCCTAGTAAACACCCAGCATGAGGTAGAAGAGTACTACTAAGAGTTCTACTTACTGTTTGATAGCCGTCTGTGTCTTCAGGTCCAATTCCTCCTCGTCTGGAGAACACAAACTTCAGACTCAGCCTGGCAATGTACAAACACCAGAGACTACCCCGTCCGCCTGCTTTGGCCCCGCCTTCTTTTTCAAGTCCACACCCCCCCTCTTTTTGCCTCCTTTAACGCTCTCTCCTACTGTCTCGGACCTATCCCTACTCGTCCCGCCCCCGCCCCCCTCCACTTCTCCACTTCCATGACATTCTTTCCCCATTTGGTGTCTCCTAAGTTTGAAACTCAGCTGATGGTGATTTTGTAGTGGGAGGGCAGCTCATGAGTCACTGACGTTTGGTGGGGGGAACTCCCAAAACCGTGCACGGTGGTGAATTTACGGCAGTTGCCATGGTGACAGACGGCCTTCATCATAATCACACACTGTATGGACGTGACATCGTTACAACCTACTAGAGAGCTGCATAAATTATGACACTTGGCACTTTTCCTGGGAGGACTTTCCACAAGATGTTTTTGTCCGAAAAAAGAACATTTAAGAGGTGAGAGGTCACCCAAAACAGACTGAGCATACGTTGTGCAACACGTCTTGGTAAAATGGAGAATTGAAATAAGGGGCCGATCTCGGTAAGAACTGGTAAAAAAAAAACCCACAAGAACTATCTGAAGAAGAACTACTTGATAAGAATCTAAAGAACCAGTCAGAACCGTAAGAACTATCTCAAGAAGAACTACTTGATAAGAATCTAAAGAACCAGTCAGAACCAGAAGAAATATCTGAAGAAGAACTACTTGATAAGAATCTAAAGAACCAGTCAGAACCGTAAGAACTATCTCAAGAACTACTTGATAAGAATCTAAAGAACCAGTAAGAACCGTAAGAACTATCTCAAGAAGAACTACTTGATAAGAATCTAAAGAACCAGTCAGAACCGTAAGAACTATCTCAAGAAGAACTACTTGATAAGAATCTAAAGAACCAGTCAGAACCGTAAGAACTATCTCAAGAAGAACTACTTGATAAGAATCTAAAGAACCAGTAAGAACCGTAAGAACTATCTCAAGAAGAACTACTTGATACGAATCTAAAGAATCAGTCAGAACTGTAAGAACTATCTGAAGAAGAACTACTTGATAAGAATCTAAAGAACCAGTCAGAACCATAAGAACTATCTGAAGAACTGGTAAGCACCATAAGAACTATAGCTCTGTAACAACCGAAAAGAACTGGTAATAACAAAATAACCATAAGACCATTTTATTAAGAACTGGTAAAATCTTATAACGATCAAAATAAGAACTGGTAAGAACCAATAAGAACTATGGAAATAAGAACTTGCAAGAACCAGAAGAACTATATCAATACTAAGTTGTAAAACCTTAAGAATGCTCAAAATAAGAACTGGTAAGAACCAATAAGAACTGGTAAAACCTTGATAACTTTGGAAATAAGAACCTGCAAGAACCAGAATGCTTATCTCAGTAGGAACCCGTAAGAACTGGTAAAAACTTAACTATGGAAATAAGAACTTGCAAGAACCATAATGCTTATCTCAGTAAGAACTGGTAGAACCTTAACTGTGGAAATAAAAACTTGCAAGAACCAGAAGAACCATATCAATACTAAGTTGTAAAACCTTAAGAATGATCAAAATAAGAACTGGTAAGAACCAATAAGAACTGGTAAAACCCTAAGAACTATGGAAATAAGAACTTGCAAGAACCAGAAGAACTATATCAATACTAAGTTGTAAAACCTTAAGAATGATCAAAATAAGAACTGGTAAGAACCAATAAGAACTGGTAAAACCCTAAGAACTATGGAAATAAGAACTTGCAAGAACCAGAAGAACCATATCAATACTAAGTTGTAAAACCTTAAGAATGATCAAAATAAGAACTGGTCAAACCTTAACAACTATGGAAATAAGAACTTCCAAGAACCATAATCCTTATCTCAGTAAGAACCAATAAGAACTGGTAAAACCTTAACTATGGAAATAAGAACTTCCAAGAACCATAATCCTTATCTCAGTAAGAACCAATAAGAACTGGTAAAACCTTAACTATGGAAATAAGAACTTCCAAGAACCATAATCCTTATCTCAGTAAGAACCAATAAGAACTGGTAAAACCCTAACTATGGAAATAAGAACTTGCAAGAACCAGAAGAACCATATCAATACTAAGTTGTAAAACCTTAAGAATGATCTCAATAAGACCATAACATAAATGGTAAGAACCACATTGGTAAAACCCTAAGAACTAAAAAACACGTAGTCGTGGGTTCAAACCCAGCTTTTGCCATCCGGGTCACGATTGTTGTGTCCTTTGGCCACACCCACTTTACCCCCAGTGCGGCCTACACTGGTGTATGAATGTGATTGACAGTTGGGTCGTAGTTGGGATGAATGGGTGTAGCCATGTTTCCTTGAGTCTACCATTGGGTTGCTGTGCCTGGAGATGTAGCTTAACAACGGTAGCATGTGACTACTATGTCTCTGGGGAAAGATACTACATAAAACCAACAAATGATTACTAGAATTACAATTGGAGTCCAAATGGTGAAGTTGTTCATGTGATACCGTGTGTGATTACCGTATAGATACCATAAACATTAGCACACACACACAAACATCAACTCCAGTAGCATTTCTTCCCGATCAACACCCTTCTTTTCCTGCTTTTGTTTCAAAGGAAGGAGTTTCAGGAAGAAGGAATGTTGTTGGTTGCAATTGAGAAAGAGGTGGGGGCAAACGGGTGCAAGTCGTAGCATGAGTGCAGAAGAAGAAGGAGGGGGGGGGGTGAAGAGACGGCTGGAATGAAGATGCAGAGGCAAAGGTAATGAGATGAGATGGAGGCGGCTATTCCATGCCGCTAATTAATTACTCTTCCACATAGCTCATTTTTATGGCTTGTGGCATAGACTCGGAATGTTTCCAGTTGCGGTAAAGTCATCTGCCCGTCGACCACGTGAAGCAGAACACATTCCTACGGTTGAAGCCAGGGTCTCGAACACGAGTACCAGTACACCATCACAGATATTTCTTTGTCCCAGTGCTCCCTCACTGGTCTTTTGCTATCAATGAAATATTGTTGAGTTTGTACCAAGCTATGTTATGGAAGAGTAATACTATCTTCGGTATCTGTCTACTTCCTGGATGGCTTTGACAACAAGTACTTTGGCTTTCACCGGTTCTCCATTTTGCAGTTGCCGTTCCCGGTTTCTCGGATTTTCCCCCACTTTCTTAAGTCGAGTGCGTTTTGTCATGTTCTCCCCGTGCATGCGTGGGTTTTCTCCGGGTACTCCGGTTTCCTCCCACATTCCAAAAACATGCTAGGTTAATTAGCGACTCCAAATTGTCCATAGGTATGAATGTGAGTGTGAATGGTTGTTTGTCTTTATGTGCCCTGTGATTGGCTGGCCACCAGTCCAGGGTGGACCCCGGCCTCTCGCCCTAAGACAGCTGGGATAGGCTCCAGCACCCCCCGCGACCCTCGTGAGGAAAAGCGGTAGAAAATTAAAGAATGAATAAGTTCTCCTCCTATTTTTGTGGAAGTGGTAACTTTTTGGCTTCTTATTTTGTCTTTCCCCACCCTCGGTCATCTCTGTGTGGAGTTTGCATGTTCTCCCCGTGCATGCGTGGGTTTTCTCTGGGTACTCTGGTTTCCTCCCACATTCCAAAAAAAACATGCTAGGTTAATCGGCGACTCCAAATTGTCCATAGGTATGAATGTGAGTGTGAATGGTTGTTTGTCTATATGTGCCCTGTGATTGGCTGGCCACCAGTCCAGGGTGTATCTCGCCCTGAAGACAGCTGGGATAGGGTCCAGCACCCCCGCGACCCTCGTGAGGATAAGCGGTAGAAAATGAATGAATGAATGAGTTCTCCTCCTATTTTGTGTGGAAGTGGTAACTCTTTGGCTTCTTATTTTGTCTTTCCCCACCCTTGGCCATCTCTGTGTGGAGTTTGCATGTTCTCCCCGTGCATGCGTGGGTTTTCTCCGGGTACTCCGGTTTCCTCCCACATTCCAAAAACATGCTAGGTTAATTAGCGACTCCAAATTGTCCATAGGTATGAATGTGAGTGTGAATGGTTGTTTGTCTATATGTGCCCTGTGATTGGCTGGCTACCAGTCCAGGGTGTACCCCGCCTCTTGCCCTGAAGACAGCTGGGATAGGCTCCAGCACCCCGCCCCGTGACCCTCGTGAGGAAAAGCAGTAGAAAATGAACGACTGAATAAACTTCTAAGACTTCTCAAGTCAAATCTGATGGGATTAGAGTAAAAACAGGAATCCCTTGATTCCTGATAGCATATCAACATCCAATAGCTCCAGTTTCCCCAACACAAAGAGCTCCATGGGGGGGGGGGGTGCAAACGTGAGATTAAATAAACAACTTGGTGATAAATCTGCGAATAGAAGTCCATATCATGTGGAGTGTGAAGGAGTGTGAAGAACGTGACGGAGAAAGACACGATAGCGTGAGGAGAATGCGGTCGAACCCGATTGCGTCCTGGGCGTGTCAACCTCACCTTTTTAGGCGAGGTACGCCAAGGTCTGCATAGTACCACACGTACTGTACAGCGACATCGAACACTCCCTGGTGCTTTTTTTTTTTTTTTTTTTTTGCACTCAGCAGAATCTAAAACTATGACCTCTTACTCCTTTTTGGAGTACTCGGATGATGCAAGAAGTGTTCCGCTACCGCCGCCTGCTTGTCAAAGGGAAGGGGCGGGGCCAAGACTTGGCCGACAAGAAACTGTTTTGAAGTAATCACATGCCTGTGTAACTTCTCAGGAGACCAATGGAGTGGTTTGTTCAACAAACAAACCCTTTGTCTGACTGCCTTCGCTGGGGACTACTGGAAAAACCAGAACCAGGAAGCGTTATCCAAACGGGCGACTCCGCCACAAGATGAAGCTCTCCCAATCTTGGAGTTGACCGTAGCGCACATTGTCTGCCATGCACCTCTTTGACATTTTCGTTACTTACGTGTCCTGTCACGACAGGAATTCCACTAGCTTAGCACAATGAAACGCTCCTTTATCAAAGATCCAATGCCGTCCAGACTCCGGCATTGGAATGACTGAATAGGACACATTCATCTCTCTCCATGGCCGCGTCAGATATCACTTTGTTGGCTTCCAAGGACTGTAACATGTGACAAATATTCCTTGATTAAGATGTTTGTGAAGGGAGGGAGCATTTCCACACGACTATGGGAAGTAAAGTAGCGTGCACATGCCAGAGGGGTGAGCCTGACCACAGCATTACACAATCCCAAAACTCCGTCCGCTCATTCCTTTTGTCTCCTTGCACCGTCACACCCTGACGAGGCATGGATGTATGAATTCATTCATTCATTCATTTTCTATTGCTTTTCCTCACGAGGGTCGCGGGGGTGCTGGAGCCTATCCCAGCTGTCTTCTTCGGGCGAGAGGCCGGGGTACACCCTGGACTGGTGGCCAGCCAATCACAGGGCACATATAGACAAACAACCATTCACACTCACATTCATACCTATGGACAATTTGGAGTCGCTAATTAACCTAGCATGTTTTTTTTGCAATGTGGGAGGAAACCGGAGTACCCGGAGAAAACCCACGCATGCACCGGGGAGAACATGCAAACTCCACACAGAGATGGCCGAGGGTGGAATTGAACCCTGGTCTCCTAGCTGTGAGGTCTGCACGCTAACCACCTGACAGCTGTGCCGCCTCTCCCATTATTATTTATTATATTATTTATTATATATATATCAATAACAGTCAAGGTTAGAAGCCAGATCACTCTTACAGTGGACCCTCGGTTAGCGTACGCCCCAGTTTGTGAATAAAATTTGCCCTGGTTTCCTGGTTAGCGTACGTGTATTGTCACGTTATTAACGCGGTTAACTAATTCAATACCGAAGACGTACTGTATTTATACGTTTTTATAATTTATTGGATGCCAAAGATGTGATGCTGCAACTGTACACTTATGGATGTCACTTTTAGAGCAATTTGAAGCCATAAAAACAACCACAAGATGGCGGCGTGTGACATACACAGCAGCTAGGAGGAAGTGGAAGAACTTTGAGGCGCGTTGTTACGTATTGTCGGGAATATTATTGCATTCACACGCAGGTGCGCACACTGTTCATTATGGGAAAAAAAAATATTTAAATTGCAGCACTATTATTATTTATTTGGTTAGAGTACGTTTTGGTTAGAGTTGGAAATTTTGGACGTGATTAATGACGCTAACCAAGGTTTCACAGTATTAGCTGGCAACAAACATCCAATGCACATGTGTGTGTTACGCGTGGCGTGGCTTGCAATGTTAGCACAGGAAAAAGGGCGTGTTTACAACCCCATGCGGTCCCTAACCAAGGCAGACAGACCCTTTAACATCTCGCCCTAATACGTGATGATTGAAAAGTGATATCTACCCATTCTAAATAAAGTCATAAAGTCATAAAGTCATACAAATAGTACGTCAACACATCAAAAACATTTGGTGTCACTCCCTTGGTGAATGAGTAATAAGTGTTTATCCTGGTTTGTCTCGGGAGCCGATGTGTCACCTTCGGACGCGGGCCAGAAGCGTACCGGTTTAAGCGGGAGCGTGTGTGAGTCAGGAGCATGCCCGTGCAGTATCCTATCATGGGCAAAACCAGTTCCCATGAACCGGAAGCAAGGACTGGGACACATCTGGACTTGAAAACGAAACCAAGTAACAACGCAGGAACCCTCGACTTTCCCACTCCAAATCCTGAATGTGCAGTTTTTCCAAATGGAGCTTTCGTGTTTTTGACGTACAAATTCATACATCGGGCGGCACGGTGGTAGAGTGGTTAGCGTGCAGACCTCACAGCTAGAAGACTAGAAGACAATTCCATCCTCGGCCATCTCTGTGTGGAGTTTGCATCTTCTTTTCTACCGGGTACTCCGGTTTCCTCCCACATTCCAAAAACATGCTAGGTTAATTAGCGACTCCAAATTGTCCATAGGTATGAATGTGAGTGTGAATGGTTGTTTGTCTATATGTGCCCTGTGATTGGCTGGCCACCACTCCAGGGTGTACCCCGCCTCTCGCCCGAAGAAGACAGCTGGGATAGGCTCCAGCACCCCACGTGACCCTCATGAGGATAAGCGGTAGAAAATGAATGAATGAATGAGGTCTCCTATTTTGTGTGGAAGTGGTAACTTTTTGTCTTCTTATTTTGTCTTTCCCCACCCTCGGTCATCTTGTGTGGAGTTTGCATGTTCTCCCCGTGCATGCGTGGGTTTTCTCCGGGTACTCCGGTTTCCTCCCACATTCCAAAAACATGCTAGGTTAATTAGCCACTCCAAATTGTCCATAGGTATGAATGTGAGTGTGAATGGTTGTTTGTCTATATGTGCCCTGTTGTGATTGGCTGGCCACCAGTCCAGGGTGTACTCCATCTCTTGCCTGAAGACAGCTGGGATAGGCTCCAGCACACCCTGCGACCTTCATGAGGAAAAGCGGTAGAAAATGAATGAATATAATAAATAATAATGGGAGAGTGACGATTAAGAAGGGCCAAATACGGGACACGGGAGGCCTGGCATTTCTCCAGCAACTAGTCCCAGCCCTAATCTACCTTTTTGCATCTTAAGTACGTCAAGATGTTTTTAAAAATTACAATTTAAGTGGCGAGGGAGTGAAATATTCCACTGAGTCCAGTGAAGAAAAATGAAAAAAAGGAGCGAGGAAAACCTCGACTGAAAACAAAATGAAAAGATCAAACATGACAAAAGATGAAGCTAAGAGAATTAGGGATCGGTCTAATCATTAGCGTGTCTCCTGTTGGCCGCCTGCCTTCGGACTGACGGAGGAGGAACTTGAGGACTCCATTAAAAAGCAGACTCGGTGGCTGTTATGAAGGCACGTGACGCCACATGCAAGCCGCTGTTTGCGTTCACTTCTACAAAACGTCACGTTTGGCTGCGCTGACCCGTTGCCATGGTTACTGGCCAGCGTATTTTGTTTTTTTTTTTTCATTTTTTTATTCACTTCCTCACCCCCGCTGCTGTGTTTTCCACTCGTCGACATAACTACGTTTAATTCCAGTTTCTTCTCACGTGATTTTTTATTTTTTTTTTAGTCCTTTTTGGGAACATTTCTGCTCCTCCTGTTTCCGGTTGAATGCCACCCCTATGTTTAGGCCGTCCCCGCAAAGCCTCTCTCTCTCTCTCTCTCTCTCTCTCTCTTTCTCTCTCAATGAAATGCAGACATGCACACTGTATTCTTGCTTTGACTCCAAAGAAAACAACTCCAGGCTGTAGCTAGGCAACTCTAAAATGTGAGTCATCCAACTGCCGCACCCATCGTCTACTGATCAACCCCCCTCCTGCAACACACACACACACACACACAACTTCAAACAAACTACGGGTTTTGTTCTCATTTTCCAGCACATTAGTCTTGAGCACATGACAACATTATGACAGCTTGGCTGAGTACAATTGCCAACAATGCTAACACATTCATATTTTGGAATTACATTGGCAATGTGGATTAAAAACTATATTTTTTTCAGAAGCCAAACAAATAAATGCTAAAGAAAAGATGCATGGAATATATAGCTAGATACAGTAGATAGCTAGGGTAGGCCTTCCCCCAGATACTGTACAGTATGGCGGCCTCTAGTGGACATAAACGGTCTACACAACTGTAGCTTGTGAATAGGTGTGATTGCTACAGACGTGTAAATAACTAAATATAGTTATTTATATCATATAGTTATATATAAATAAACTGGGAGTTTAAATAAATTATTTTTTCAAAAAATATTAAATGAAAGAACATTATGTGCATAATCTGTGGAAATTGTGTGACAATACATAGCCAGGAGGTAAACAAAATCAACTTAATAAAAACTATACAAATAAAAACATATATATTCGGTATTAGATTAGCAGTTTTGCATTTCAAACGTTCATTTTAGTAATTCAAAGTCTGATTTTCAACTACAAAAACAAGCTACGATGACATTCACTTCCGGTCAGTGATCACGTGTTTAAATAGGGACCGCTCACTCGAGGTGGGCGATACAGTAAAATCTAGTATCGATGCAATGCCGAGTGCTATATACGCAGTACGGGCATTACCGATACCGCCTATAATCGCTATTCGGATCGGTCCTCCCGCCCTATAGCAATTACCAAGCAGGTGTGTTTCTAAGAAGTCTTCAAAACTTTTGTCGTAGCGCATTGTTTTCCTTCAACTTTTTTTTGAAGTAAAAGAAACAAACTTGGCGATGAATATGAAAGCCAAACGACATTATTTCGTCGCTTTCTTCCTACTTTCCAACACAGCGAGCTGGTGTCAGCCCCCTCAGACTCATTCAAGTCTCTCTTTTCAAGACGAGTTTAGCGGCCAGACGACGACAGGTCCCAAATATCAGCACATGAGTGGAAAAGATGCCGAAGGACGACGTTTCCAATCAATAATCTTGCTAGAAGTATTAGCAACAGCCGTGAACAGCTTGAAGAGCAAGGAGGACCAAACATGGAGTCCGACGGTTCCCGCGATGTCCAAACACAAGATGGCGTCGTCTTCTGAAAGGGAAAAACGCTCTATGAACCCGAATGACAAAGCATCGCATCAGTGGATGGAGGAAAGAGGTTTTAATGTGAACGCCCCGAATCTAGACTGCAATTCGGGTCAAATCAAGCATGTTGTTTTGGGCAAATTCAAAATCAGTGGTCAACTGGAAGCTAACTTTCCACATCTGGGCCATCAGGCTGCTGCTACGAACACAGGTGAGGATGGAAAATACCCGGATGTTTTGGATGCTTAATGGCTGCGGTTGTGTGATTATTTTTTTTTTAAATCTACTACCAACCTTTATTGAGCCAAAGAGACACATTTTACATTCGAAAAACCGAAATGTTGTATGAATGGCAGGTCGGATGTACAATAGTGATGTGCGAGTCATGAACGAGTCGTTCAAAAATGTGGAGTATGGTACTGAATCAGTACTCATTAAGTATTTCAATGACTCACCTTTGCTACAGCTAGCCAAAAATATGACAAAATACTCATTTTAAAAAGGAGCCAGTTCTATCACTAATTGTCCATTCATGTCATGTAATGGCTTTGCCGTCAATCAGTCCATAGGCAGGGAAGCAAGGTGAGGATGAGAGGTCTGCGGCGCGGTGGAGAAGAGGAGCTCCGGCTGAGGCTGCGACCTGAGGTTGAATGTGGAGACAACGCCATGACCCTCACTGTTAAGAGGAGACGAGCTGTACAGCTTCTTCTACACCCAGGTGATGCCACACAAAACAATTGTTTTAATTTTCATTTTCATTTCTACCATTAGTTAAATGTAGAATTTGTCTCGGTGTTTTCTCTCTCTCTCAGAGAATGAGTCGTCCGTTTCCTTGTCCCAGCTGCCCCCTCAGTGCGGGTACACTGTGAAGACCACCCGGAGGATGCTCACCCTGACAGCTCGGTACAATGCCTGTCACGTCACACACCAGGTAGTGCGTATGTGGGATGTCAGTGTGGATGTCAGCTCATTTGTTTGTGCATGCATTTTACCAGGAAGGAAAAATATTGATATCAGAGTACTTGTATTTTTTTTAGGGTGCCAGTTATGTTTTGCCCCTGCTGTGGAGAGGCACTCCAGTCAAGATGTCATGCCCGGTCTCACCCATCAAGCCGACAGCTATTAGCCCGTCTTCACTCTGTTGCTCACCGTATGGATTGAACGTCAGACTGCCTGCTGGACAAGAGCTTCGGGTTAAAGGTAAGTTAAGTTAAGGTAAAGTAAGGTAAGGTAAGAACCTGCAATGTTCATAAATAACAACCAAAAAAATGGTTGTTCTGCAGTTGAAGGAGAATGGACCCCCATGTTGTTGGCCCAGCGGTGTGGCTACACTTTAGACAGACAAAAAGCAGACATACTGCTTGCTGCCCCGTTCATCACATGTGGCATCGCAATAAAGGTGAACCTGCATGTCTTCTTCTGCTTTTGTGTTAGTGGTTCGTGGTCATGTGGCATAATGTAATGTAACCTCTACATAGTTTAAAAAAAAAGGGGTATAGGTGCTAATATAAAACGTTTGACAGTTGGCAGTCAAACCTCTAGGTACACAAGCAGAATAATATACAGTATATATACAGTATATAAATAATATACAGCAATCACCTGTTCATTACAGTTAATTGGTTCCAGACCGTGATAAGTGAATTTCAGCTATAGTTGGAGCATTAAAAAATGCATTTACGACCTGAATACAGTTTAACATCATTAGAGCCCTCTAGACATGAAATAACACCCCTATAGTCACCTTTACACTCGTATTACCCAAGTGAAGTGGACAGTAGAGAAAATAAGCAGTTTAAGACACAAGTAATGCAGTGGGTGTTGGTCCTAGAAGAGCTGGGGGGGGGGCAGACAAGTGTTGTTGCGTGTCCAGGCTTGAGTTTTAGCTTGGTGTGTGAGTATGGCAGCAACAGTAGCTCGTGCTAGGGATTATTTTTGCCTCGTGTGAGATCATTCAAACCTGCAATAAAAGCCTGTTGTTGTGGCGATCAAGCCTGACTGACGCTTGAATGTCTCACCGAACATTACTGACACTTGGAGACTCGTGTGGAATACTACATATCATCACGTCTTTGAATGCCTCATTTGTATTTGCCGTATATGCTTAAATTAGGCAAGAACTACATAAATAGGCTTGAATATGAGTATATTGTTCAGCTAATAATAGGCTGTATTCAGCCATCAAATTGCATGATTTATTCATATATTTTTGAAAAACTGTTAGAGTGAACCAACAAAATTCAAACCATGAAGTGGCAAGGAATATTTTTGGAATTTCCTACTTTAGTGTTCTTATTAAAAAATGAGCCTTATTGCTCGAAGAGTAAATAATTTATTCCAATAATTAAACATAAGGTGTGTTTTGTTTTGTTTTTTGTGCAACCTCACAAAGAAAACTTTTTTTTTTTTTTCCAGGATGGACTACACACAATTCACCTTCAAATCGGAGAAAATACCTTTACTTTGGCCTGTCCTGTTTTTGACCCCAAAGCGCCCCTTCTAACACACCACCCACTAGTGAGGAACCCTCCGACAGAGACCGTAACGCAGACCGTGGATTCATTTCCTTGGGATCCGCCTTTCTACCTGGCACCCCCCTTCTACCCCCACCCCACCTATCAACCGGAGAATCCTGCAGATTCAACTCCTGAACCCACAATGGCTGCACAGCCTCCCCCTCTCGATGCCCCCCAGCTAGACGGTCACTCCCATCCCGATTCTGACATTTTGGACTCAGGTGGGGTTTATTCAGAGCAGCACAGTGACACCGCTTCACCGGTTCGGGTTCAAGCTCCCTCTTTCCGAGCCCCCAATGATGCCTTCAAGCCGTACTACCACTACTACCATCACCCTAAAATCCCTCATTCTAGTCCATCTCAACATTCTCATCCAGGCCTTGAGGTGGGTCCCGAGGGGCGGCTCTCTGAGGCGGAGCCAACACTTTCTCATTTACCATCCGACTATTATGTCCCACGTACGACTCGGGGTGACTCGGAAACATTGCCAGATGGTTCTGACAAGAGGACGATGAGCACACATGTTTCTGCCCCCCCTTGGACTTCAGTCCATCCAGACCAAGTCTTTCATCCCTTTTCTGGGGAACTGGTTAAAAATGAAAAGTATAACTCTGGTGTGATTCAAAATCCTCTCCTTGCTGGTTATGAAAAGGTAGAAAAGGATGATATGAAGAGCCGATCCATGCCTGTGGCTCCTGAAGTTCCCCCCTCTCCTCCTGACGTTCCTCCAACAGCTCTTTATCTTCAGCCATCTTCATTTCCCTTTCTCCTGCCTCTGTCTGACCATCCTTCGTCCCATGACGATCACCACGACCCTTATCGCTCCCATCGGACACCTCCAGCCAAACACGGAGACGAGATGTATGACCTTCAAAATCCTTACCTTCACCCTTATCACTTCTACTACCCTGTCGATGACTACGTGGACTCTGAAGAGGAACCTGCCTTATCAGAACCTTGGCCTTTTCCTGACATGTCATTGGCTCAGCTCGCTCATCACCTCTACCCCCCCGTTGCCGGTCAGCAGCATCCACATCAACTTCTTCAGCATCCTGGTGGAGACGGAGAAGTTGACCTTGAGGAAGGGATGGGTAAGTCACGTTCTCCGCTTCGGCCACTGATTGTAAAATAATAATTAGTACAGTTCAAGTGGCTGTTTAGGGCCGCTACAGCTTATCACCACTAGATGGCAGAAGTACTGCAAATGTTGGTATGGAGGGCAATTCCAAGATTATACATTAAATAATTTGGTGGGTTTTGCCTTTTTAATTTGTGGATCAAGATTTTAATTAGAATAAAAATTAGGATTCATAACATAAATGCAACAGTATAAGACCGTAACAATATCAACAAAATTAACAGTAATCCCTCGTTTATCACGGTTAATTGGTTCCAGACCAATCCAGTAGAATTCCTAATGAAATACTTGTGTATTTGGGGAACACAACCGGTGTACGACCTTCTAAATATGGTTAATATTTATTTATATGAAATAATATCCCTTTTGTCATCTTTAAGCTTGTATTACGCAATGTAACGGGAGATAAATTAAGACCTCTAGTGGCCAGTGTAGAATACTACACATCATAATATGTCTGTGTGTCTTCTGAGTGCAGAAGACACACAGAAGACACACAGGATCTTGATCTCTCACTTCCTGTCCCCACGCTTCAATAGTTCTCATCTGGACGACCCAGAGGTACGTCTCCCACTCAACACGGACAGATCAATTTCTAATCAACCATTTTTTTTCCCAAATTCCAAAGAAGCAATGATAACAATGTTCATGACCACAATTTGAACTTCTCTACCGAAACCACTGAAGTCCCTTCTTCTCCTGTCCCTAGGTTTACTTCCTGTGTGTGACAGAAGTGTGCTCCACCGCAGAGGGGGACTGCGTTGTCGGCTGCATCAACAGTGAGTTGCAAAGAACCAACACTAAATAGTTCATACGCTGGATACATGATTCCTAATCCAAGACACACATGCAAGAACATGATAGCTGTCATCACGGTTTCTTTTCATCCTCGCAGGTCCAGGTAGTCATGTTTGAACCTGGAAATAAAGACACTGATACGCACCTGCAGCCTTTTTTAATCATGCTTTACATGAGTAATTAAGGGCAATAATAAGCTGGCTCAGAAGTGCAAACACATTCATAAAAATCAAAACAAAACACAATCAACCCCCCCCCAGAGAGGGCAAATCCCTGACTTATGGGAAGTGATAAGGCTTGGACCAATCAGCTCAGGTGATGCTGATTAATGTGGGGGGGTCCATCCATTGACCGTGGATGGTTAAATAGTATGTACCAACTTTTCTACTATATATTTAAATACAGATTGCATACATTTTCTGTGTGTATATGCTGTATATACATACATTACATATCATATTATTTACACATTACATCCAAATTGCATTTTATCAAGGAAATGATCAAATGTAATTGAATGCATACAAAGAGATGAGTTAATTTTATATCAAAAAGATCACTAAATCATATGATACTTAAAGTAAAGTATATGTGGAAAATACACATATATTGACTAATACTTAATGTAAACTATACGCTATAAGCTTTTGCTTCAGCCTACTCCTTTTGGGCTTGTGATCAGATAGTTGAATACAAATGTAAATAATGGAAAGTTATATTTTGATTGATGTAAGAAATGCACTGTAATATTTCATTTATTTGCCCCCCCCCCCAAAAAAAACAAAAAACTAAAGTGTTGCTCAAATTGACGTCAAAATAAGTCCGTGTTTGACTGTCTGTGAGCCACTTTTGGGTCCCGACCCACCAGTTGAGAACCCCTATTCTGTTTTAGAAATATGTCATGGTGTGGAATGAATGTGTGAAATAGTCACTCATGGCTTCTGGAATCCAGAGTGGAATATTTTATTGAAGTCAGCTGTTGGCGTACAACACAAGAACTAAAACTAAATCCAAGGCATTTAGCAGCAACAAGATCTTTAGCAGGAATGCGTGTTAAGAAAAAGTGTACACGTACATTATGTAACATTGGACCCTTTACCAGGACACTCTCACATTGTCCTGTACAATAAAGTCACAAAAATAAAATATGAAAAGGCCAGAACTACAAATGGCCGACTGATGTGTGTAATCTGAAATGGGGTCATAGGTAACTTCTGCTAGCATTTTTCAATATTAAAACGTTCAATGATCTGAAATCTGATCATTAGTTAAAACCAAATACCCCCCCCCCCCCGATGTTTGAAGAATCCTCCTAGTACACAGTCGAATATTGGGCGGCGTAGGATGTCAGGTCTTTCTTGAGTTGTTTCAAGAGGATAATGGTGGCCACCAGGGTCGTAATCTGTCACGCAGACACAGGAAGTAGAAGGGGAAATAAAGCAGGGATGAATAGGAGCAGTGATTGGTGTTCCCTGTTGTGATTGAGAAGATGAAAGCTGCCACCTCAAGCCTTAGTTTGTCCTTCCGTGCTGTAGTGTTGAGTATTGTGTGTTGCCAAGCGGGTATATGTATGTATGTATATATATATATATATATATGCGTGTTTGTGTCCTTTTAGATGGCTTTGCCCTCTCTTCACTTGGACCCTGCAGAGCTTCGGTGTTAAACGTGTTGGACTATCTCAGGTCGTTCCTGATCAACGTGTCACCATAGAGCTTTAACGGCCGGAAATGGCCACTGAATCCCATCAATTGTATCGTGAGGGCAACAACCTCGAGCATGACTTCCTGTTTGAGATGTATGGCGGACGACCACGACCAAATCTGGGCTTGTAGTAAGTCGCTCATTTTGAAAGATCATAGAAAAAATAGTATTCTCTTTTTTTTTTTTTCTTGTGAAAATTATTTTGCCCAATGTCCGTTGGGGGGGGGGTTCCTGACAGCCCCCATTTTCAGTAGTCCGCTTAACAAAACTTGGGCAACATTTACAGTAGATGATGAATTTTAAAATGAAAAAAGGGTCAAATATTCTAATTATGCAATATAAAAATATACTATATAGTGTAACGTACTGGGAGTGCTTGTGACTTCCCAGCATACTTTGCTGCACTTTTGTTAAACTTGCTAAATTACAATTTAACCTGTAGTAGTAGTAGTACTAGTAGTCCTGTTTGTGTGTTTAAACCAGGGGTGGGCAAACTGCGGCCCAGGGGCCGCATGCGGCCCACCAAGCGTTTGAATCCGGCCCGCCAGTTTCTTTCTAAGTATTTCAACTTTTAACATACAAACTGGCACATGACTTGCAAGTCGGATGTCGTATTTAGTAAAAAACTTAAATTAAATGACAGTTTGATGTTTAAAGTGCTCCTGAAAAAAGGGACATGAGGACATACAGCTGATAGTATAACACTTTGACAGATAAAATTAGATTATAATTATACAAATAAGTATTATAAGCATAAAATAGTGTGTGGTGTGTGTTAAATATGTTCTGGCACCCTAGAATATTTTAACTCAATGTGGCCCACAAGTCAAAATATTTGCCCACCCCTGGTTTAAACCTTTGGCCGGTAAAGCAGCCGGAAAACATTTTTTGCAGCGGAAGAAAGCAAAATTTCCCTTCTTTTCAAATGCAAACGTTGGCATAGATTTGGGGTTTTAACGCTTGGTTATCCTACTGTCTGGTGTGTTACGATGCCATGACCGCTTTAAATTTGTAACGACGGGGTCGGGGTCGTGGACCAGGTCTGGACCGTAGGGATGTTTGCTGCAGTGAGAGGAGTGAAGATGACCGGTTCCTGGTCAGGGTCGGAGCCGGCGACTAAGTCATGCTGGGGCGGGTTGTTAGCCAGAGACGGAGAGCAGTTGGTCAAGATGATGTACTGAGGAGAGGGGCTGGACTCCAGCTTTCGTTTGAGTATAGCGCTGCACAGCAGAGTAATCAGCTTTGGGAGGAATGCAGAGGGCCAATGTAATTGGCCAAAACCAGGCGAGAAAGGGCGATTCAAGTTAGGGAAAGACAGAAAGGAGACAAAGTCAAGTCATTAGATCTTTTGACCACACCAGAACAACATGAACTAAAATGCAAATGCGAGGCATTCAAAGACCGTATATAGTATTCTACACTAGTCGCAAGGTGTCGGTAATGTTCGGTGAGACACACAAGCACCAGACTTGATCGCCGGCACAGGCTTTTATTGCCGGTTTGACCTACCACTGAAACATACGAGTGTTATTATGTCGAATATGGATAGTTTTTCCATAATATGTCGAATATGGATATTTTTTCCATATGACATCTACTGTATTGGCTAATTTGAGTGTCAGGGTGACTGTGGGGTGTTATTTCTTGTCTAGGGCGTATTTAGCAGGTAGTAAACAGGTTGAAAATATAAAATTTATGAATATGGAACCAATTAACCGGGATAAACGAGGGATTATTATACATTCATGTCCTGCCGTTTACCTTTTGTTCAGGTGACAATGGGTATATTTCGGAGAGTTTAAAAATGGAGATCATAATTGATTTATGATGAATAAATGTGATTTAAAAATGTAAACCTTTTTTTCGAAATGAAAAACAAATATAAAAATGGCCCCCTTTCGTCCTTTGGTTATCTCGGTGGACACTCCGGGCCTACAACTTCCTTTTGGTTTTGAGCTTCTGAAGACGTTGCTTACCAAAAGAGCTCCAAGCCCGACGAAGAAGCCCATCACCATTGTTGCGTTATAGTTGAAGAAATCTCGGATGACTCCGGGACAGGTCTGAAAAGCACGTAGCAGAAACAGAACGCACTCTAGATATGAAGCAGACGTGATACACAAACTCAGGTGGGAGGTCGGCCATCTTACATGCATGGCGATCATCTCGGCGAACCCGCTTGGTGCGGGGCAGGTCTCTTGAACTAACTCCACGAGTGGGATCCCGGTCACGCCACAGCAGTGGAGCTAGAGCGGGGGTAGACGATCACTTCAAGTGAAGATTGTCTATTTGAGAAGAGTCATTTATTTACCATGTTATGAATGAACACCAGCGTGACGCCCAGGCCCACATCCCGAGTGGACACAAAAAGAGTATACAGGCTGTTGTAGAACTCCGCAACCCTCTCCCCGACCTGTTAAAAAAAAACAAAAAACGTTTTGTTGAAAAGCGGCCTGTGTAAAGGTGACTGGTTTGTTCAAAGCCTCACCTCGCCCCTCCTGGCGTAAGCAAGCACTCCCACGACGACTTCAGCCACCGCCAGCATGAACAAGAGAACGGAGAACTGAAAAAGCGGACATAGTTCATTTCCACACCCTTCACGTCTTAATACAGGGGTGTCCAAAGTGTGGCCCGGGGCCCTTTTTTATAAAATACAATTCATCCAAATAAAGAAAGACGACCAATACAGTGCTTATGCTGTTACTGTCCCTTTCACAGAGACTGGTTACATAATATTATGCTAATTTTTTTTGTTTCGGAATGTTTGTGCAGTTGGAGCAGCACTGACGTGTACAAACACAAAGCAAACTTACCACTTCAAGGGCACATTTTTTCCCACTGCAGGCCCCGTAGTCTCCGAACATGACCACCATCAGCATCACGACACCGAGCACGATCAGTACAGTCACGCCTTCATAGGAAAAAAAAAAAGCAAACATTAGGAATGTTATGAATTATTAATGAATGAATGTATTGAGCCAAAAGGCGGAAACGCACCAATGACAAAGGTGCTGGAGTTGAGAATGCTCGTTTCAAAGATGACTCGGGTGTTGTAGCCAAATCTCAGCCACAGGCCCAGACCCAAAAAGGCGATGCCCAGCGCCTACCGTGGAGTCAAATATTTGTCAACTTTCAGCTGTCCGACAAAATTACGGCCCAGATTAGATAATCATTCATTTGCAACACAAATAAACTAACACTATTACATTCAAGGGGACAGGGGTGGGGGGCATTTGCAGCCTTCAGTCTCAGTGGAGGGAAAACTAAAGTGGAACATAGGCTGGTTTACAGAGAAACGAAACTAACATCATGCAACAGACGACCAATCCCCCCTCCCCACACACACACATCGTTATTACCTCTGATGCCAAAAAAGAAATAATTCTTACGGCAAAGATCAAGTTGAAGAAGCAGATGATGTATTTGCAGAGGAGACCACAGGAGTCCATGTTGATCCGTACGGTGTCGTGTTAAGTCCGCAAAGCGCTTTAATTCCTATTTAAAGTCCTACTTCACACACTTGCGGGTCGTCCCTTTTCGTCTTATCTTGTATAAAGAGGCTATCGTTATTAGCACTACATACGAACACCACCGATAATGCTAGCTAAATATCGCCTCCCCTTTAATCCGGACACTATATCGACTGCCAAACTGAACTCACCAAAGGACGCTTAACTTTTTATTCCCACATGCGTAAAAGTAATACCAACCTTTTTGGGGCGGGTCCAATGATGTGATTGGCGGAGGTGGCCGTGACTGACACGAGACTAAACCAATGAATATGAGATGGTGTGTAACATGCGGAAAGGGCAAACAGGAGAAACGTAACTGAAAGTAACCACAGAACTTCGATGTCTGTTTTTAATGTTTCACAAAACAAAAGCATTTTAAAAAAATCCTATTAACTCATTAAATCCCACACATTTTTGATGATTTTGACTGATTTTTCCAAGGCTGACTGAATATTGTGTGCTTGGGCTGTATAGACATATTGTATGTAACCAAAAGACTCATCTTTCATCAGGGAAAATATTTGTTTCTCCCCTTTTCAGTTCTCTATTAATCAGCAGTAGGTCATTTTCTCTCTGTCTCTCTCTGTGTGTGTGTGTGTGTGTGTGTGTGTACACATGTTAGCATCTCCCTTCAATGCGTAACCTCCTTTGCACAACAAGGCTCCAAGCCTTTTCCCTGCCTGAGATGCATGCAGAGATCTTATAAAATGCGCCACTTTGTGGACTTTTATTGGCTTCAAACCGCACCTAACATGCTCTCTTCTATTGTGGAGCTGCATCATCACCGCAAAAAAATGTAAAAGACGGTTACCTGTAAATACGTCTTTGGTAGCGCATGAATTACTACAACTTAACTAAGAGGTTTTAGGAAATAAAGACTAATAATAATACTATATAATACTCGTATGTTTAGACAGGGCACATATAGACAAACCACTTCCACACAAAATAGGAGGCGAACTCATTCATTAATTCATTTTCTACCGCGTATCCTCACGAGGGTCACGGGGGGTGCTGGAGCCTATCCCAGTTGTCTTCGGGCAAGAGGCGGGGTACACCCTGGACTGGTCGCCAGCCAATCACAGGGCACATATAGACAAACAACCATTCACACTCACATTCATACCTATGGACAATTTGGAATCGCCAATTAACCTAGCATGTTTTTGGAATGTGGGAGGAAACCGGAGTACCTGGAGAAAACCCACGCATGCACGGGGAGAACATGCAAACTCCACACAGAGATGGCCGAGGGTGGAATTGAACCCTGGTTTCTTAGCTGTGAGGTCTGCGCGCTAACTATATATATATATATATATATATATATATATATATATATATATATATATATACTCATGTAATGAAACAATGCACACTTGTTTACTTGACAAGCGTAATATATGTGAACGTTTCACTGATTAACCTGACAGGAAAAAATCCTCTCAAGCAAATTGTGGTGGTTTAGCATGGGAAGGTCAAGGGTAACGCGTGTCATTGAGCATCCGGCTCATTTGCAGTATGAGCCGAGTGTAAGGCAGGGAGAAGCCGGCTGTAGGTGTGACCTCCCGCCATCCATCATGGCAGCTTGAGTGGGAGGCAGAGGAGAAAGGGAGCTTGATGGAGTGACTCACACAATGTGAAAGAGACAACGCACACATTTACACTTTTGGCAGCTGGCCTGCAGGGATGCTGAGGTGAGGGATGGCATCCGTGTTTTATCTAAAAAAAAAACTGTGTGTGACAGAAAAGACACATTGCTCTTCTTGTGTGTGTGCACTCTCTGATGTCTATCAATATTTTTTGCATATTTCACACAAGAAATATACTCTACTTAATACAATGGCAATGGCAATGGCAATACAATGGCAATACAATGTCGCTTAATATCCACCAGAGGGCGCCCAAACACTGAAAAAGTAACGGTACAGCATTTACCACTTATTGACCCGAATGCCACCCCCCCATTTTCATTGTTATTATCGTCCTGTTCATATTATTATCATCATGATTGATTAATTAACTAACTCAAATAATATACCTAGCCCGGAACATATTTTGATAAAGGTATTTGCTGCATGCCAAGATAAATAGTATATGAATATTTAGGATATTTGTGGTATCAATACATAATTTTAATGTTAAGTATCTGTACATAATTCTAAATGACTACAATAAAACAAGGAACTGTAAATATGTAAATTGATGTTAATATAATACTAACTTATATAATCATCAAGCCTGTGTTAAAGGGAAATATGAGAAGAAGAAGAGAAAAAAAACGAAAATAATCAAATGATTTTCCCTTTTTTCTTCTTCTTTGGAGGAGCGAAATTGTGAGCAGGAAAGGAGTGGCAATACCGATCCCAGACCAGTCCACCTCACCTCCTTGCGTGGATTCAATACGTCCAATACGAGTCTCCCAATCTGACCGTGGACCAGCCCACTTAGACTCCCTCCACTCCGGGGAGTACAGACGGGAGGAAACCGTGTCGGGGGCCACATCCACAGCAACCCAACGGTGTGACAAGGACGGACTGAAGTGAAGACTGGTAGGAACAAAAACAAAACCTTTATTGACAAACCAACCATTTGGCGGCCGACTGGGAAGAAAAGACGGCTTGGCGGCGAATTTCCAACATTTTTTCCCCTCTCTCTCGGTAGCGAGTGTGCTCTCTCCGAGCCACATTTGTCCGGAGAGCTAGCGGAATGTCTTGCTAGCGAGCTAGCTAAGGTTAGCTAGCTAATTAGCTTGTCAGACAGACAAGAGTCGGACGTGTGGTTTTCACTAAATTAGGTCACTATTTGGCGTCGTTTGACTTGATGGAAAAAGCCGTACTTAATACGCGTTATCCATTATACCGACACGGTCATTATGTTCTGCTTTGAATAGCTTGAGCCAGCAAGACACGATATAATTGCCTGAATTGATGCATTACTAGAGCCAGTTCAGTATTATTCATCCGGATCCTTCGTCAGTTCCAAGTTGAGGACGACGCCAAGAGGAGAAGGCAAAAAAAACAAAAAAAAAACAACCACCACCCGTTTTTGATTTGGGGACTATCTGCCGTCCAATGTTAATGTCGACCGACGTTGCTTCTATAATGCTACCCGTTAGTCGGGGGATAATGGACCGAGAAAGGGACATTGATACAGCAGCCGTGCCGCATACAAGCGCCGCCGGAGGTCCGGCAGCGGTCCGGGGGATGAAGCGAGGGGACCCGGAGCCCGACGCTCACACAGCGGCTGCTCTGACTGACCTAACCGGTGCTGAGTGCAAGAGACCGAGGATAGACGGGACCGGAGGTGTTGTTGGCGACATTGGGCAGGTAAACACTCATTTCTTTTTTCAGTTCTTTTGTTGTAGCCTGTATTGCACCAGTGTATCATCTGTGCTTCACTAAGAAAATTGATGTTGCTGTTTTGACAAGCCACTTTTTTCATCAGCACCCAAGAAACACAAAGAAATGCCCTCTGCAAATAGCATACACATGGACTGTAACTACAATGTGCCTTGCTTTTAAAGCCGGAATATGATCCAGGCAGACAAAGGTAACATGATCCCGGCTCCATTGCTGTGACAGACAGCAGTGATCAGAACCATTCCCGCTGGTGTCTCCCGGACAGCATATGGCCAGGCACTCTTGGAATATTTTATTCACATAGCAGCAATTACGCAGGCTGTTGGCAATTTCTAGCGAGTCACCACATTGAGAACTGATGTACTCTCTGCATGTGTTGTTAATCTCGCCGCGGCTTCTCCTGATTGTAGCTAGGTGTTAAAAGGGAGGCAGACAGGGGATTGGGGGAGGGGTCACCGCTGCGAAAGACAAAGAACAGAGCCTTTTGGTTTTGGCTAAAGGAGAAGGAGGCTCAGGGGGGTCCTCCTTATGTCGGTCCGCCACTGTTTTCATAACCCAGCTGCTGAGATTGCACAGCAAGTCCCGGCTTAAATGAAATGAATGTGCGGGTTTTACAACGCGTCTCACTCATTCGCCCCCACCTTCATTGTCCATCATCTCCACGACAGAAGCTCAAATTTTAGCTGATGTATTCCTGCGCCAAAAAGGAATGAACGGCGGCCGCAGGATAGGTGGGACGGTATTTCGGGTCATCTGCAGGTAATTGAATCCTGCAGCAACGGTAAATTACTTGCAGTGGCCGTGCAGCAGATCAATTGCAACGACAAACGCGGCCCCGTGTAATGCAGTTATGCCAGGCAGGCGTCACGGCGGATGGAGGCTGATGATGAGGAAAGGTTACGAGCCGCCAGCAAAGATGATGTGGGAACGAGCCAGCATGGCAAGGGGAGGACTTCCCCTGCCCATCAGTTGTATTGATTTTCAACCGAGAGGGTGTGGGTGAGGAGGGGGGTCAGAGGAGAGGAAGTGGAGGACAAAGTGAGATGATATTTAGTTGGACTGCAGGGGAGAGGCGGACCAAAAGATACTGTCAGGATGGATTTATGGAGGAAAGAAGGCGCAGAGTGAAGAAAGGCGATTGTATCCGTTATTTGTTTGCCTCCACCGCTGATCATGACGACGAAAGAGAAGGATGTGATGGCTTCCAGCGGAAGCCATGATGGATTAGGATTGCCAATAAGCAGTGTGTCAGATTCGGAATGAAAAAGTGGACGCATACATGTACTACTTTAGGTAGTATAATGAAAGTTTCCAAGTTTTGAAAAATGCGGAACCTCGTCAGTCCGTTCCAGAAGGTCATACTCTAACCAAAACGTACTCTAACTGAATCACTTTTCTTCTGAAATATAATGCAAATCCAATGAACCTGGTCCAGACCCCTCCGCCGCCAAAATTGTCGTAATAGTTTAACAATTAGCTTTTCAACTATTTGAAGTCCTTATGTTGTTAAAATAAGCTAATCCACTCAATGATAGCAAACACTAGTCGCTAAACTTTGCCAAATCGCTATCATTAGCTGACAACAAACGTAAATAACGCGCATATTTGTAAGTTATTTGGGGGCATGGCTTACGTGCACAGAGCAGGAAGAGGACATGATGTAACGCTTGCTGCGTGTTCAGGCGAACGCGTAACGGTTGCTAACAGTCCCTTTTAATGCTAACACTCGATTCGATTAAACTAGTCAGTTTGGTCAACGATAGCAATTTATCCTCAGTCTGCGTAGAGCTGCAACAATTAATCAAAGATGAATTAATTATCTAATTAATCCTGAACTGATTTGGTATCCAACCATTTTTTTACATCTACAAATGTGCCTCAAATGGTTGATTTAAAAAATGTCCTTATCATCCATGAAAGCAGGCCATTATCTTTGTGTTTTAGGCAAATATGCATGTTGTTTTGACTAATCAAGTAATCAAGTCGGTTTGTACTAAATGGTATTTAGTATTAACCAATTGGACACTAACATAGTTGTCCATTAACTGGATAATCAATTAATCATCAATGAATTGTTGCAGCTCTAATTCACATGGAGCGAAATGAAACCGAGCATGCTGCTGCAGCGTTGTTTTTTTTTTTTTTTGTCATGTTTGTGTCACACAGTAAGCATCGGAGCAGAGAGTTTGTAGTGACGCCCTGAGCACCGTCCCTGCTGTGCACACACTCGCACGTCGGGCTCCGTAAATGCCTCCTCCCCTCGGTGGCTTAGTGCCGGATCTCACTGCATTTTCCACACAACGGCGTAGCGCAGTCGAAGCTGTGGAAAGGTCGCCGCTGAAGCCGAGTGTGTGCTCAGGATGAGTTGAGTGGATGCTCCTCCGTGTACTCGGTCATTACCGTAGCGTTCCCCCGCTGGGGGCAAGAGGTAGAAGGAATAGTGACCTTCCTGTTTGCCAATCAACACTGCAATAATAAATGAGAGTGTCGCGCACCGCCTCCTCTGCCCTTTGTTGATCCCCCCCCACCCCCGCCGCCCCGCCCCCGTACCATCTCATACACACGCCTCCATATAACCCCCTTGCATCTCCTGCTCTGCTCTAGCTGTCCTCTGATAACCCACCCCCCCTCACTCTCCCCCAGGCGTATTTCCAGATTGCTAATTGACTCCTGGTTCGCAGGCAAACCAGCACCCATCCCCCCCACCCCCCTCCACACACACTCTCTGTCCCGTTACGCTCTGTGATTATTCTTACTTTGGCTCTATCTGCATCGCCATTGAAATATGACGTATTGGCCTCAAGGCGAGGCTGCCAGAACGACCAGCAATACCGTCTGCGTCTCTGTCTCTGTTTTCGGAGAGCCGATTTGTCCTATCGTTTGCAGTAAAGAGGCTTTGTGTCATGCTAACCAGATCAAAGCTCATTGAGGGGAGGGCATTAAGCAGACTGATCGCTTTAACGGGCCCCAGAAAATGCAGCGTGGGCGCTCCATATGCGCGGATAGATCACCGCGATATGTTATTGACTTTCAAAAACGATAGCAAATTGTGTTACGTTGGCTTTTAAACTTGTTTAACGGAGGTCTTAAATGGATCTTATCATACGGTGATATTGATTTTTTTTGAGCAGATTGATTTTCAAACTCATTGGACAAATACATGAAGTTGCTAAGACTAGAATTGAGACTTCCGATCCTACCTCAGACGCCGCCAATTATTATCATTTTGTGGTCATTATGACATTTTCTGAATTGTTTCTAACACTTTTCCCAATCAGATGCAGTGCATGCAAAAGCGCATCCACCTGTTTTTGTCAGCATTTGGAATCACTGATTGGTAGCCCTTATTTTGAACACAAAAAAAGTGTGTGTGTTTAATCCCAGTACAGGCGTGTGAATCCTGCCCCCATGTGTTATAATGGGGGTTGTTAAAATCCCAGCTCATCTCTCCTGCTGTTTTAAAGATTGCTGTTAAACTTTGAACCGCAACTCAGGCTGCGTCACGCGTGACTTTTGAACCGGTAGTGATAAGCTTAGAAACACCTTAGACAAAGTTGCTCAAACTCATATTTACTGTTGATCGTGTAAGTTCATTCATGAATTATAATTTCTACTAAAGTTGTGCACAGCACTCCAAACAAAAAAGTCACATTTCTTTAAAAAAAAAAAAAGAGAGCATAGCTACGTTTCCCAACACCGGCACTCACATGCTAACTCTCCCTTTATGGTAATGTCCACACCGCATAACCCCCCCCCCCCTTCCCCCTCTACACACTCATGCGCCCCCTCCCCAAGGCTGCCCCCAAACTGTCATATGGGATCCCATCTCCACCCACACAGCAAAATGTCAATTCAGTGTTTCCCCTCATAAGAGGTCATCTGTAATGGACTGTCATGATGTCATAAATAGGACTTACAAGCTATTTTCTCGTTACAATTCTGTGTTGGGAAAGTTGTAGGTATGACGGAGGGGGAAAGTAACTATAGGGTGTAACACAAGTCATTGGATCGGATAGTTTAAAAGCATGAAAGTCACGGAAAAGTAAAGCACGTCACTGTTAGAGTCCGGTTTCCGCGACACGGAATAAAATAATTCCCATGACAACGGTGTTTTGGAGCTTCAGAACTTTAAACACTCTAAACACTGAACTTTGGAATTTAAGAAAACATGAACATTTATTTGCACTTGACTAACTCAGACGGCCGCAGCTTTGCCTGAAATGTGTGCATAATCGGGACTGTTCAGGTTGTCGGAAGACGTTTCACCTCTCATCCAAGCAGGCTTCATCAGTTCATGATCAAGGACCGGAAAGGAAAGGGGATGTTGCGAGATCCGTGTTTTTATTCGCAACCGAGACTGGTTTTGCTCATTTGCAATGCAAAACGACCGTGGCGCGACTGCTAACGACAGTCATTTAGGTGGAATGACCATGAACAAAAAAACCCCAGTATAGATATATACAGTTTACATTACAGTCAGAATTGACAGAACAAATTTTAGATTTTTTTTATTTCCAGATTTTCGCGGACTACAAAAAAAACAATGTGGCAGTCCGAAACTGGCCCTCGGGCCTTGAGTTTGACACCTGTGTCCTTGACGGATCAATTGATATGAACCAAACACCAGTGGAGAAAAGAGGCAAAAAGCTAATGTGTGAATGATGACTAAGGACATTTTTTAAATAGTCACATTTGAGGGGCTGGAATCTGAAGATATTTACATTTTGAAATTAAAAAAACGATTAATCGAAAGTCAAATAAGTTGTCACCTGATGGATTTTTTAGAAGTCACATTTTGGTGTCCTTTATTACCAAGATGTCCGTACCTACTCACATTAGGTCTTGTGTATATGGGCTTTTTTTTTTCGACAAAAGTTGCAATGGTTTCTCATACGGGCCTGTGAGAACAGGTAACTTATTAAAAAGCATCAACAAAAAAAGTTTAGGCGTAGACGACTACGGCTTTGCTTCCCTCCTCCGTCCGCTCCACCCCCTTCACCATCTGTTGACCTCATGTCATTCTACCTTCCACCACCACTGCTGCTTTTTTTTTCTCTTTCCCCTCCACTAGTTTGCTCCAGTAACTCCTCAATTTCTTTCCTTCTCCTAAAATAGCGTGTTAGTGAGAGAGAAAATAAACAAGAGAAGCCGCCCTTTGGAGTGTGCTTGCGTGTGTGTATGTGTTTATATGACTGGTTTTCTGCGCTCTCGTTGATCCGTGTTAGCACAGCCCGAAGCTCTGAACGCCAGCCTTCCAAGCCCCCCTCCTCGAGTACAAAATACATTTTGATGGAAACCAGAGATCTGTCAAGCTTTCATTAAAAAAAAAGAATGTAAATTGTTTAGAAGAACCCGACATATATGTATGTTCAGGAAAGCAGCACCATATGGCAAAAAGCCAGCCTGCGTGTGTTTTGAGAAGCAGGTATCAAATTTAGCCGCCGCCGCTACCACTAACCCATCCCCCCCACCCTTTAAGAAAATATAAATCACATGGCATTCTACTCTCATGACTCATTGTCTCCATTTCACCAAAGTCTCACGTCTTTATAGTTCTCCTCTTTTTCTTCACTTTGGCTTTGTACCCTCACATTCCTTCTCCTCAGTTTGTCTTTCTGTCGTCTTATTTTCATCTCCTTTTTTCTTTTCTTTAGTTTCTTCTCCCCCCCCACACCCACCCATCCACCCGTCCCACTCCCTCCTCTCTGGACAGATTGATTCCAGATGTTGCTTTCTGGCTCCTCCCAGCCTTGTGCGGTAACTCCCCTTTCCACGCCGCTCCATCCACCTCCAGACGAACCGCCAACGACTCTGTAATTTGACGGTCGGGTATAATTTGGGTTTAAATTTCATAGGCATTGCACTTTTTGTCACCAGTGCGGCGGCCACACCCGCTGCACTCAAAGTTTTTGCATTATTTCAATCATTTGCCTACTTAGTTTGGATTTAGCGCCTCTATTTCTTCTGTTCTAGACTATTATGGTATGTTTCAGTGCAACTGAACTAGAGCCAGTATTGTTAGTCGCTTGCAAAGCGCTTGTCTTCAACCAGCAGCTGTTTTTACAAAGTCACCGTGTTGTCCGATGTGAGCCAGCCCATTCCCCTCTAAATGTGGCGCACCAAGGAGAGTGTTCCCCCTGGGGAGGAGGCTTGAGGGAGGGAGGGAGGGAGGGAGGGGGGATTGGTTCCAGATGAAACAGGAAGTAGAGACCAAGGGAAAACAAAGAAAAGGCTGTTTCATGCAAAAGAGATGACGGTTCCTGAGTGTAAATGTTTGAACGCATGCAGAAAAAATGATTTTTACTTTCACTATGTTTATTTAATCAAGGAGGGGGTTGGCCAGAACTACTTTGTACCCCCCTGTTTGTACCCCCCCACAGTTTGGGGAAGACCATTTTCTGCACACACTACACACCCGTCCATAAAGGCATGGTTGGGCGAGTAGCGTGGCTTTGGGATGAGCCGGAACAGAGATTACTCTTCCAGGTCCGACATCAGTGACCTCTGACCTCCCAAATGTTCTGGATGAATGGAGACACATTCCCAGACGGAGCTGTTTCCTAAATTGGGAGACCAAGTAGTAACCAGGTGTCCTAATAATTTCAACGTAAGTTTGGACCGTTAACGGAATGGCGGAATCGGACAAAGAAAACTGAATCTGCAGTTGAGCGCGGAATCCCACGGTCAATAAAATCATGTTAACACAAGGACAAGGAACGCTGGTGTGGGGAAATATTTCCCCTGGCGGAATCTCCTCACAAATAGTAGGCCGCCCCCAAGTCTTACGGACGTCAATGCTAGCTAGCGGAGGTAGCTTAGTTTAGGACGAGAGACAGCCATTGACATGCAATTTAGAAAGGTGCGCCAAGCTACATCCGATTCTGAAATTGGCCAATGATGTATTGCATCAATAAATGTAATCAATTCTGGCAAAATAAGCGTCAATAATTGTAAACGGTTTCGGCAAAGTTTTTGTGTGTAAACCTTTTCTCCTAATATTTTTTTTTATTCATTTAAAATCTCTAATAATGGCAGAAGACCGCATTCATCTTATGCACTCAGCTTTGTGTGTTTGAAGAGGTAAAGTGTTTCAAAAACAGGTGCCCCCGCCGGGTCGCCTCGGGCGGGGCCGCACAGCTATTGTGCGTGATGCACTCCAATATATCGTCTATCCCATACTCCATACTCCCATACTTTACATCCGCTTTCAGGTCGACTGTCCCTCATTTGAAATATGAACAGTGCAGGAAATGGGACATTACGTTGTAGGGTGGGGGGGGGGGGGGGGGTCTGTCGGCTAGTCTGGCCAGGTGCATATAGTACAAAATGTATTGCAAAAAAAATCCTTAATATGTATGAGGGGAGTAGCTAATGTTGTTTTTGTAAATAACTTGGCTAACCCCTGGCTCAATCTGTGATTCATCTGTGCGTCATAGCATCTGTTTTTGGTCTTTGCGTGCACACGCTTAAAAGCCACACTTGCCTTGCATTAACTTTGCTGCCTCAATCAGCATTTGGAGCTGTTATTAGCCCTTCTAGTCAAATGGGCTGTCATCGTGTCACCTCCCGTCTCAGACACTTGCCCTTCATTGTGGGAGTGAATGCAGCCCGGAAGTGAGGAAGCTGGAGGTCAGTGCCACGGGGGTTAAGTCTATTGACTCTCCTTAGAAGGCACGTTCGGCCAACTTTAGCGTTTTCTGACACATTTTGTGCGCACAGCTTTGAAAGCCATATATTGTCCTTTTATAAATTTAGATATACAAATCCTCCCTTCTCCCCGTTCTCCCTCCCTGGCTTCTCCTTGTCCTCGTTGCCGTCTCGAGCCTCAGTAGGAGGTCATGTTTTCTCTGCAAGGCCCGCCAGCGGGCAGGACTGCACTCGTGTCATCTCTCTCACTGCTGTCAAAATATCAGCGTTTAGTTAACTTTCCCCCATTGTTCCACTCTTGCTCTGCCACCCCCTCCACATCACCTCGCTCCGCAGCAAACAATAGTTTCTCTCGTCGGGGGCAAAGTAACACAAGGATGAATGTAATGGAGAGAACGGAGGGGGGCAAGGGACAGAAATAATCTAATTAAAATTAATTGCAGAACAATTAACCACAACACTGGCTAGGGTTGATGAGTGGGCGCCTCTCCCCTTTTTGTGTGTAGATTCCACACAGACATTTCAGCATTAATTTGACATGTAAAGTGGGCTCCAAAACTAAAAAAAAAAAAAAGCATGATACGCACAAGTTGTGGACTGTCCTAACCTAATACATGCACTTAAACACCACCTGCACTCTCTCCCCTCTTCTCTTGCAGAACAATGAGCCCTTAAATCCCGGTTTCCATGGATACCCACCTCATAGTCAGGTAAGAGAATAGTGACTTCTCGCAAAGCTTTGAGAGTTTTTTTTTTTTCCTCAAATGATCCATAAAAACGTATTAATCCAAATCAAGGTACTGCTTGTCGTCGGTAGTAACGCGTTCTTGGGTGATCACCCATTTCCTGTATAGTCTTAAAGCAGAATTTGCTATGAACTCACTCAGGAGTCCTTTCATTCCTCGCCTGTGCAGCCATTGGTAGCTCATGAATGATGCCCGTCGGAGGGAAGGATGAAAGAACCTGCTTGCGATTGAGCTTCTCTTTCAAAGGCCTGACCCTCAGAAAGCAGAGCGCAATACTGCTATCATCTCAGTACGCGCTACACATTGTGCATTGCAGTCCTGTTTCATATTGTCCCTATCCTATTCCCTCCAAGTCAGTGGAAGCGTTCCCCCCATGGATATTGCGCTCAGTAATGAGGGCCTTATGTGTGCAGCGTCGTGGAAGACTGGCACACAATTTTCTTATCTACTTCTGTGCAGCGGTTCACGTTTAGCACTCGAGCGAGAATGAAATCCGCATTTGCAACTTCTATTTTTGGTGCGTTAATGAAAAAGGCCTCGTGTGTGTGCTCGCCATTCGCTTTGTTTATATACGCTTGTTTGGGACATGCACCTTTCTGGCGGTGCCACAGGAGGGAAGTGTTGGTCTGTGAGTGGCTTCTCCCCCCACAGCCCCGACATGAGAAATGTCCTCCTCCCTCGTATGCTTTATTTCTCCTCCCCCTCTACACTTAGCATCTCCTTTCTTGGGAATACAGCTCTCAGATTCTGTGGCAGGAGCTTAAAGAGGCCACAACCTGAAGAGTTTTACTGTTTAAATACTGTCAGGGCAGCAAAAGTCAACTCTTAGAGAAAGGTGAGAAGGTAAAACAGAAATGTAAATTATTTAAGATGGCTTCCCTGCTGGGAGAGAAAAAAAACACAATGATGGGCTGCTCAGTTGGAGTGCACATACATCTTTTTTGCTTGCTCATCTCAGTCTCATTTTAGTCTATGCAGCTGTCTGCACTGGCTTGGTGCCGTCTCAATTGTTTTGCTATACTATAACTATATTTTTATGTAGTAAAATAGTTTTTTTTTTTTACATTGCCTGTTTTAATTTCACAATATCTATGAATGACATTTTTTGTCTGCAAAAGCTATAAAGTAGGGAGGGGCCATTGGGGAGAGGTGTGCTACTTCCAGGCTGACGTCATGCACCTCTTCAGACTAAATAATCAGCACCTCTGCTGGGTGCTGCGGTGCACTTCATTGTTGCTCCGACCAATGATTAAAAACATACATTTGTAAATAACTACATCAAATATTATGTAAATACATATCCATATGTATCCATATAAATATGAGTCATTATTTTGCTTGTTTATGTTGTTTTGTTTGTTTATGCAAGTGGTTACCTCTGCCTCATATATTGGTCCCAAATGCTCTCACTGAGAGACTAAGTCACCAATGCGTGGATGTTTCTTGTATTTAAAAAAATACAGTTTTTGCTTATTTATGTTGTTTTGTTTGTTTATGCAAGTGGTTCCCACTTTGTTTGACGGTCCTTGAACGCCTCATATATGGTCCCAAATGCTCTCACTGAGAGACTAAGTCACCAATGCGTGGATGTTTCTAGATTGTTCGGTGCACTGTTTGACTGTGCGATAACATAGGCGATGTATGAAAAGTATTACATATTTCTAGCAAAGATTTTCATAGAAAAGCGAGGTTCCACCGTATTGTTGTTGCTTTTTTTTCATGTTTTTTTTTTTTCATGCTGTATTCAATTGTAGTGATTCAATTGCCCACTGCTTGGTTGTTGTTGTTTAAGGTTTTACAAGTTATTTGCGCAAATTAGTCTTCATTTATGGCTCTCGTTTCATAAGACTCCTGTATACAAACCGGTGGTTAGTAAACCAAGTCCCGCCTTGCTGGATTAGCGAGTTAAATGCTGCAGCTGCACATTCGCTTAGGTCGTTTCCCTGTCTCTACATCTACGCCAACATATAGAGTAGCCCGAGTTATTTTCCGACCGTATAGAAATGATAAAATAAGATTTTGCCATCATGACCATCTTCAATATTTGCTTAGGCTTCTTTCGAAAATGGAAGCACAGCCTATTGATTGTCTGAGGATGTTGTGTTTGTGGAAGGAAGCCTCTGTGCGAGTCAACTGATGGGTCTTTCTTGATGCCGCCTGCCAGCCAAGGTTCAGTCGGCATATGATTACAGCACATCTGTGTGTACATAACGTGCATGTGTTTATCACAGAGTTCAGTCCGTGTGCTTAATCCTCAGATCATCCCCCATTCATCCTCTCATCCTCCTCACTTACAGCCCTAATCCTGTCATCCCTCACTCTTTTTTCCACCCAGCTCTTTATCCATTTATCTCTTTATCCCGTTATCTGTCCATCACATCCACCGCCCCATTGTCCCCGCTCCTGCGGACCCACTCCCTCCCAGTACTCCGTTTCCCCTCCCGCCCTCCCTCCATCTCTTTGGACCCAATTCCAGCCACACTCAGCAGATGTCTGAAAGCTTGGCATCAGTGCTTCTTTCCGCAGAGCTCCATCCATCCCTTATGAAGCCGCCGTGCGCAGAACTGCACTCTCATCTCTGCAACAAAACAGCCGCTCGGACGTGTGGGGGCCTCAGCCATAATAAATTGGCGCATTGCAGTGTGATAAAGATTCCTGTCCGGGTTTTAGAGCGGAACCACGGCCGGTATTCCCTGGTTTTTGTGAGGCTCTCATGTGTATTTTGAAGGCAGCTGCAGCTGCAGCATGGAGAGCTTGTAGCTCACCCACGCAGCTCGCCGTCTTTAGACCGGCCTAGTAGCTATGGCTGCTTTTTGGAGCTGACGAGCTGTCACGCAATAAATAAATCATCTAAAAAAGCTGCAATGCAGTGGGGGTCGCCTTCTGTACTCTCACGCTGCCAGAGTGAATAGAAGACAGCCCTTTCTTGCCTCCCGCTTTCTCCTCGCCAGGGGTTGGTTTGAGACGACTGCGGCGAATCCTTGCTGATTCCAGCCCAATGAAGGTTTTTCGCCGGCTACACGGATGCTTGGATAGATTGCAGGAACCGAGGCTCAGAGGGAGGTGAAGTTTAAAAGAGGCGTGAACAAGAGGAAGCAGGGGCAGCAGTGTAACGTGAGACACTGAATGATAGACAGACACGGCAAAGAGGAGGGAGAGATAGGAGAGACCGGCTGTCAGGAGTGGAGAGACGCTAAGGCCTGCAGGGGAATTAGAGCAGCAGAGGCGGCCGGTGAGACGAAGGAGGGGGAGAAAAAAAAAAAAAGGCAGAGTGACAGGCAGACGAGGCTTGCGTGTTGAAGAAGCGACACCGGCTAGGGGAAGGACGAGTGGACGAGGGAGAATTTGAATGGGCGAGACGGACGTGGACTGAAGCCGTTGTCAGCTCATGGTCCTGGAGCACAGGCCGAGGAGAGGAGCAGGGGGGGAGGCAGAGATGCACCAGGAGGGGGACGTGAAAGTGGACAACTGGTCAAGAGTTGTTCTACCAGGTCAGACCATGATGGGACTCTACTACCCAACCGCATTGCTGGTGAGTTCTTAAAGGGCTAGTTTAGTTTTAGAAGTCTGGAGAGATCAATACATGTTGTCGTTAGCTTCAGTCAGTGAAGTCTGAAGGCCTTTTCAGGATCCTTCTACCTAAGGTACTGCCAATCATAGCTTATGGCTCATCAACAGGTTGTAGTAGATGCTTTGTCTTTGCAGAATAATGCATTTTACTCTGTCGCACCACTGTTTGCGTACATTGTTTATACAGTTTATATGTTGCATGCTCGACCGCTCTAAACATATGGTGGGTGTGTCTTCATGGCTTGATAGACAGCCTGTTTATGGCTCTGTTCTAGCATGTCCTCTTCTCTGGTCTGGGGCTCCTTCGGGGGGGCCGTGGGTAGAGTCAAACGAGGTAGCACCGTGTTTTGGTATGCATGCACCGTGTATGACTATGTAGTGTATATGACATCATATATAAATATGTATTGTATACGTGTGGTGTATGATTGAAACAATGCAACATTTTCATTTTCATGAGTTGTCAATGCGGTGACACACAACCCCAATCGCCATACATGGAAATTTGCAGAATGTTGTGATAACACATCATCTCAGTCAAATTTCCGCTATTAATTATCACAACCATCGGATGTCATTTTACACTCAATACCCCCGTCATACAGTATATCAGTGGGAAAAAGTTTTCCTTCAAAAACTTTCTGCTTTTCTTCATTTCTCATTGTGCCTCTCTGTTGTTCCCTCTCTCGCTCCCTTGCTCTATTTTTCCGTCCCCATAGGCTATTGCAGCTGAAGGCTAAACACTTTTTCGCCCTTCAAATGTTCCATCAGGGAGTGATCTTCACATATCACAAAAAAACACACCTCATCCTGTGCTGCCTCCAAGTGATTGTACCGCTGCCTATTTCGGGTGACACCTACGTATTGCTTTTACTTCTGGTGTGAGTTGCTGTAGAGTCCTTAGCATTACAATGTGAGTACTAGTGTTATGGTTTAGGTAACGGATAAGCTATGCCACATTTAATGGGACGGACATATTGTACTTTATCTCCAAGTCGACTCATCCGTATGAGTACGGGGTGCTTAACCACTGAGCAAACAGTCTGCAGGTACCAGTCGTAACACACCCAGCAGGTGAAACTGGGAGCAGCTTGCTTGGAATTGATGCTAAACTGGCATGTTTGTGTTGTACTCCCCATCAGTTAGTGATGGAAAGACGGCCCGTCTAAGCCCCTAATGATTACACAAGGCTTGCTAGTCACATATGAACAGGAATGGAATTTTTGTACGGGAGCCCCGCCCAGGTGTGCTACCCTCAGGGGTCTGCACGGAAGAAAAGACTACCACCATCCAGCTCACTAAAACACACAGCCAAAGCTCTTAACCAAACTGCACTATAGATCCCGGATAGGATGCGAGTTGACTTTTCCACCTCGGCATCAACCGTCCACATACGGTAGCCTGAAGCCTCGTGAAGTAGGTGCAGACATCTATTAAAAAAATGAAAATACAAAATATACAGATTACAGTATAAATATATGTACAGTCTGTTTTTTGTTTGTTATTCCGGAAGTACAGTCTGATTGTTTTTCCTAAGAGTCCAATTATGTAGGTTGAACTCTTGGTTTAGTAGAAAATGAAAATGCTTAAGTCTCATTAGTGGTACCTCTGTTCTGTTGAAAAATGAATCTTACAAAGTACATTTTTACATTAGTAATAATCATCATGTAAATCCAAATAATCAATTCCAGATTGTAGTATTGGTATTTTGCAAAGACTTCTTTCTTGAATTCAAGAAAGAAGGGGTGTTTCGCACCTGTGTTACAGAGCAGCCATTTGCCACATGTAAGCCTGAAGCACTGACTGAAGCTCGGAGAGCTTTAACGACCATATAAGGAGATGGGTAGTGGTCAGTTTTTGATGGACATTACAGTTCAGAAGTTTGAGGTGTACTTTCTTGGCAGTGCTTAAAAAATAAAGGCAGAAAAGATGAGGCTTGGGAATGGGGTGTGCTTTAGCAACCATTGGAAAAAGGAATTAGCGTCGCTGGAAACCAAGTGGCTAAAACATTGTTTCCGTCCCTCCGCCCGGCAACTTAGCACACGTTCGTGTGATGAGGCGGTATGAGTGGCATTACCACCATAGTGGTTGTCTTTGTGGCTGCCGTGTTCTTCTACTGTGGCTCAGCAGACAAGTCAGCAGACAGTCATTACACTCACGCTTGGAAGGTTTCCTGTGAAAAGCCCCCCCACCCCATCTGTTCCGTGTGTGGAAAAACATATGGTGTCGCAGGTAAAACATGGGTGTGCGTGAGGCGGGAAGGAAAAGCTAATCATGAATAGCTGCAAGTCCAGATTGTTTTGTAATGTCCTTTTTTTTCTTTCTTTTAGAATATACCACAGATTCATCCGTTGCTCCATTAGAGCATGTCAATATTTCCCATAATCCCTTTCCTTTTGATCCCACGCCCCTTTCCTTTTTTCATTATTTCTTTTTTTCCACCCCCGCTATATGATTTCCATTTTAGGCTGTGCAGACGGTGATGCACTCCCAATATGTTGTTTTTTTTCAGTGCATCCATAATTCTACATATTTAATCGTACTTAATTTATGTGTTTGGCTAAGTCATGACAATTCCATATGAATAATGTAGCACCTTGTTATTTTAGAAGCATGTTTTCTGCAGGAGAGCGCTACACCATAGTGTGACTTGCTAACTAAAATAAATCACCCTTACTGTCCTCTCCTTCAGATTTGCAGTGTGTTGGGTTTTTTTTGTCTGTGTCTTAAGTGCAGAATGGGGCCCGCCCTATCGTAGCTGAACACAGGCTAGTGCATGTTTATAGGCTCGCGTGCCCTAACAAGTACATTTAGGGTTTGATGTCTACTGGTCATGAGAGACTGAGGACTTAACACAGTTTGAGTTTGAATGTCTTCTTAGCTCTCTGACGACTCTTTTATTAAAAAGCGACACAATTAATAGTCACGCAAATTGCTGTATTTCAATGATTCTCTTAGAGATTTCACTTTTTTTTTTGGATGCGGAAAAACTGCAACTGCCTGTGGTGCAGACGGGGTCTAATCCTCGGCTGGCTGTCAACAGCCAGTGCGGCTGTCACTGCGGCAAATGCAGCGAGGACTCTGTGTATGGGATTAGAGAAGACGAGAGGAGGGAAAGAGCTCATTTGCTTTACGGCAAAGCATCTTAGTTACTCTAATTAAAAAGCCTGTCGGGTGTTTCTAGGCGTCACCCAAGCCCACAGCGGAGGGGAGTCCAGTGGCTAATGCTGTTTGATACTGTCCTCACCTCATATCCACTTTTGTCCTGCACTTTCAATCTGTCTACTCATTTTATAGCTTCCTACCTCGTCCCCCTTTTTTTTCCTCCTTGCCATAAAGAGTTTATGTATTTAAAAATGATACGAGCAAGCAATATTGCTGTCACACATCGGAGATATAGTTGTTGTGGCCCGCACAGCGGCGCCGCTATTAAAATGTGTAGGTGGGTACTGCCGGTAGGGCTGCTGTAGCGGTGCCAGAATTAAAGAGGGAGGCAACCAAATGCAACACAGGCCGAGATGATACCCATTTATTATGCACTATAGGCAACTGTAAAAGAAACACAGAGACGAGTATTAATACTTTCCACACCGGCAGCTTTAAATTTGCCACAATGAACTTGTCACCTGACATAAGTATTTATCGCATGTGCCTGTGCCATTACCATATTTCTATCTCTTACTGTGTATTGAATTTTCAAACTCTTAATAATGCATGTCTGTCGTAAATATTTCATGCTTGGCTGACTGAAAACACTCCTTTTAAGAGAAGGAGGGGCAATGCACAGCAGAGAGAGCTTGTGAAGGTAGTCTATTAGTAGAATAAATTTGGCAGGCAGCTACCACACCCCTACAAAAACCAACACGTGTGCTTTTTTTTTGTCCTGCAGGGGTCTCAGGATTCAACAGGAGCACAGGATGGCTTGGTGGCCCCGGCCTTCACAGCGTTCCCACCTCCACCCCCTCCCCAGAACGGGATCACTGGGACAGAGTTTGGCCCCGGGGCCATGTTTGGTGCCGGCGGTCAAGACACAGCTGAGGTAGGCGCTGACGCTAACGGAGACACCACCAGTTCCGCCATCAGCGACAATGTAAGCACCGTGTGGTGTCAAAGGCTTTGCTGCCAGTTACGGTCACAAGAAGTCCAAACCATAAACCTGCATACACCACATTTAATACACTAATACTGACTTTCTGATTGTAAATATGCGGGTTGCAATGACTATGCATGGATGCATGAATAAAGCAGATGTTTTATTGTGAAAACAAGTGCCAGCATGTAACGCTCATCCCTTGTCGAAGTACAGTTGCAGAGCTCCGCAGGAATACAAATACAATATTAACCGGCCTTCATTTAAAATGCAATTTCTTTTATCGCATTCTTCAACCGTCTACCCGTTCCATCTACCGCCACAGGGTAAGACTGAGGAGGCATCCCAGGGGGAGGCGGGCATACAGTGCAGCACCGGGGGAGCATCAGCAGGAGGCTCTGGAGGCGACTCCCCCGAGGCCAAAGGGACCCCCAAACGCCTCCATGTTTCAAACATTCCCTTCCGCTTCCGTGACCCTGATTTGAGGCAGATGTTTGGGGTAAGGATCCGGGGACCGTGTTTTATAGGACATTGGCTATCGGTGTTATTAATTGAGCATGCCGGTTGTGTGTATTTTGTACAATACTGACCCCTAGTGTGAAGAAGTTGTATAATACATAACAATTTGTATTTGCGTGCTTGCTTACTTTACTTCATCTGCTATTTTCACAGCAATTTGGGAAGATTCTGGATGTAGAAATCATTTTCAATGAGAGGGGATCAAAGGTATAGTAATGTAATACAGTGTAATGTATTACAAAACTTGAAGCTTCTGTGATGATTTACTTCTGCACATGCTCTCATGACGTGTACTTCACTGACCGGCGCTGTGTGCCACAGGGTTTTGGCTTTGTGACATTTGAGAACAGCGCAGACGCAGAGAAAGCCAGAGAAAAGCTCCATGGCACGTTGGTGGAAGGTCGTAAGATTGAGGTAATTTCCCCCATCCGTGTCCGCTGCACTCTTCTGTCCTCTCTTCACTGCCATTTTAACTCTGTAGGACCACTGATTGCTAGATAGCTAGCACCCTCCCTTTTTATGTAATGCTCTCATGCAGCCCATTAGTAATCCCACTGCCTGGTTCTCTGTATTATCTTTGAAATTTTTTTCTTTTCTTTTTTCATTGTTTTTTTTTTAATTTGTGGTGAGAATGATTGGGGGTGCAAGAACACATTACGTAAGGCATGCTGGGGTACTTTTCCTCTGCAGCATTTTTTTTCCCTCTGGAAGCTGTTCCCTCTTCTGCTTCTTTGTGTAGCCACACTGATAGAACTTTTCACCAGAAATTGGAATGATGTCTTTGTGGTTGGCACCCGAGGGCACGAGGGGAATGCAGTGAAAGTGTAATGCATGGGTAGATTGCTGTCGGATGCTCTTAATTCCCTCCCAAGTGTACGATGAATTCTGTGTTCCCCCTTCTCCTGATGTTGCAGCTAAGTGGTTTTGACAAGCCAGTGGCTCCTGGTGCAACAGCAGCATGCCGGGAATCACAGCATTTACCAACGCATGTTCACTTTATGAGCCTTCATTCTTACCCGAGCGCTATACCTTGACATTTTATGTTATGATGTGATTTTATTGGATTGTCTTTTTTATTTGTAACTGAAGCATGTGCTGATATAAAGCAGCCTTCCCTCTGTGAGTTATCTGTTTTGGATCTCTTGACTCAGGTCACTCTAGGACAAGAGCTCTGCATGGGCTTACTGTGTTGGTTTCCGTGTGTGTGTGTGTGTGTGTGTGTGTGTGTGAATGAGTGAGTATGTGCAGTTCCTGCATGGTGGATGATGCTGGCTGGATGTGTTTTTTTTCTATTAGTCCCGTACTCCTGTTTTTCTGTTATTTTTGTGAATCAAAGATAGCTGCCTGCATCCAAACGGTACGGCATCCTCCGCCAGCTCCACCTTCAGTCAATCAGCAAGCTGAATGGATACTGATGGAGTCATTTTTCTCGTCCCTTGCATTGCTTTTTTTCAGCTGGTGTTTCTACCCAAATTAATGCATGAGGGTTGAGTCTAAATCTGAGAGTAGTTTGTTGCATGCTCTTAAGTGTAGTAGTTGTGTTGGGCTGTCGTGAGTCACGAAGGGAGAGGTCTGTCCGGTGTGTGCATGGGCTTGAAGAAACAAAAGGCTGGCACAGGGGCAAATCTTGGGTTTGTGTTTACACATTCTTCTTTGGACAAAAGGCTGGACACTTCTATTCGAGGCAGTGCTGTCTGGAAGTTCTCCTCTTTTTACAGGTGTTGCTGTTGTAAACATTTCCTTTAATTGGGCATCTTATTCCAGAGTTTGCTGAAGAACGTTTTCAGGCCAAAGGATGCCAGGATATAGGCCTCGCTGTTCACAAGCTCTGGAATATCGGTGCTGTTTACAACGGTTTTATGTAAATATGGGGTATTTGTTGTGTGTGAATGAGGCTTATACCATCCACTGGCATGAGTAAGTCGATGTAGCCTAACCGTGCATGATTAGTTTCCTATTGAGCTACTGTGTATAGCCTACGTGAGGCCCGGATCAGAGTGTTGGCATTCTCTCCTTGCATGTTTATTCTAGAACTGTTTTGTTGTTAGTTTTGGTGATGGTGATGGGGTTTTCGGTCAGCATGGAATGTTGCACCTGGGAAGGTCACGGTCATTGTCTGTTCATTGCGGTAAGGCTGACTATAGCTGCATTCTTAGTTGCAATGTTGAGCTATATATAAAGATAGTCAACATCACTGCTGACTTGTTACCACTTAGCGTGAATCTAACCACCATGCATGAATGTATAGCCTACTTGTAATAGATGGAGAATTGTTGCCCTTAAAGTGCTATTGTACTTCTTCTATGTCCGGAATAAAACTCTGCACTCTGAAGAAGTCACTTTCCCGTACACTTCCAATGTGTTCATGTAAGTGTCCCGATTACACCTAACTTTACCCTCTCTTGCCTCTCTGCTCTGATCTCATCACCATCACCCTGCATTGTCTGTCTACGGTACATATCGCCGTGTGCGAGTGCATCTCAGCCCATCACTGCCCGTCCGTCTCTGTGATTGTTTATGCTCCCACGTTACTTTTTTTTATGATCCTATTATGTCTGTAATCGGATGAACATCCAACAAAGTCAACAAAAAGTCACCTAAATCACTTTGGTTGCATGTGGTGTCGCGTTTCTTGCTTCCAAATATTCTACCTGCATGCTTTGAAATGCTTCAATTTTAAGACAACACACTCTTTGCCCATTTTTTTTTTACATTTAAATTTTTTTTTAAAGAGAACAGAAGATCCTACGTTCTTTTACATCTCTGAATTGGGCAGCTGTTGTTGTCTCCTATTGCTGTTTCCTGGTTGAATACGGAATATTGAGATAAGATAAGATATGCCTTTATTCGTCCCTCAGTGGGGAAATTTGCATTGCACAGCAGCAAGAGGATAGAATCAGTTAAGCAGTACAAAATACACAATATAGAAAAACAAGCCAAGTATTAACAAAAATCAACCAGAGTTATACACAATACAGTATGTAGATAATATGAAACGAGATGAGATATATGACCAGTCTATACACTGAGATCTTGCTAGTGAGTTAATATGAGGCATTATGGAAATACTTCACATAGAACTTAGTATATTGCATTTAGAGCCCTTAATATTGCACATGGAGGTTGGTCAGATATTGCACAGTCTGGAGGTGGGGTCTGGAGTAACTATACTGACTATAAAAGCAAGTATTACACATATTCCTATTGTTTGTTAAAAATTGCATATTTATAATATAATTGTATGTGTTCTTGGCCTGAATTAAGCATTTTCAAACATAAAAATGGCTAAATGAAGTCATGAATTGAAATACTAATAAAAGGCCAAAGAAATATTCTCCTTGTGAATGTGGTATTCTACATTGACCGCAAGGTAATGCCAGAATGTCAAAAACACACCCCAGAACTAAGCTAACAATAGAGTCCGATTACTAATTACTTCCTGGTCCACTTTTCTCTCATTAATTTCAGCTAATTGAACATTCATATAAAAGCTATTACACCATGACCACTCGTTTACAGACCCAAAGCCTTTAAATACTCCCATTTCCCGTTGTTGGGCTTTAACTTGTGTCATGCCGCTCCTACTGTGAGATATCGTCATAGCAGGAAGTGACAGCTCCTCCACAGTGCAGAGTTTTAAATCGGGCATTTGAACACAAGCGCTAGCGTGTCACAAATGGTGTAGCTCTGCATGCGTAATTTCATCCCATCGGGGGCTCGGAAGAGAGCGTAATCATCATTGCATGGGTATGTGTGGAGAACACCCCCGACCCCGCCCCCCCCACATCGACACATACTGTCGGGCACATTCGGCCTTCGGCTTTTGGTTGGCCTCATATACGTATACCCCTACCCCGAATCATTACTAACCCCTTTGTGGCTTTTTGTCGCAAATGTAATCATGAAACTGGATACATGTACAGTATGACATACAGTATGAGTATCCCTGTGTGTTTTACCAGGAAGAAAATGAGTAAAAAGGAAAGCCCTTTCCAACCTTGTCTTCCTTTATCTGTGTGGTGTACTGTCTTTTTTTTTTTTTTTTGCTTTCCATTCCGCTGACTGCCTCTACTTTGCTACTATATTTATTATAGTTGTCTTTTTTTATTTGTTGACTACATATTCTTTATTGCATAACCCTTCAAGTATTGCATAACTAACTATTATTCGTACGCTCACCTTTTATAATCTTACTTCTGTTGGCTATATTTGACCCAATCATTTAATTAACCTCCAGTGTTTGGGTTCATGCAAAGTTGGCCCAGCCCTCCATATTCCATGAACAAATTGCAGAATTATTTTCCCCCATTCATCAGTCTGATTGTTGAAATTACAGTAGATCCCCGCTCTTTGTGGGGGTTACCCTCTGGGACCACCAGCAAATGTCGAAAACCCGCCATTAACTTGACGTTAACGATTTTCTTTCGTTCACAATAGTGACTATTGTTATTATTATTATTATTAGATTCCACAACACGCCCCTTCTCTCTTCAATTGCCATTGTTCACTCGCGACACAATCCAGGTATAAAACGTATAGGGCACCACTAATGTAAGCTGATTTATGAACAGATCGGACTCGCGGTGTGGCCTTTAGCCTGGTTCATCAGACATTTAAAGCCGCGTCTAGATGATCTACACCGCTTGCCTGTGATATTAACTTCCTGGAAGTATTGAGGCCGGATTGACTTTCAAAGCTAGCCTTAAAGGACCACCGAGGTCATAAAAACTGTCGGCTTCCGATGGGCCCCTATTATTATCACATATTTGGTTCCTACCTATTGAATGAGATGCGTTTTCTCCCAAAACGTCCGCAAATTCGCCGGGTAACAAATCGCGACGGATGCGGGGATCCACTGTAATGCCCCGAGCTCCCATTCTCTTTCCTTCCTCTTTCTACTTCTTCTTCTTCTCATTGTTTCTGAGCTCTAACACTGCTGCTGTCAGGTTTTTGTTTGACATGGATGGTGGAGGCTATGACGTCTAGCTTTCTTTTGTTGCCTCGATTATTTGTTCCTTCATTTATTATATTTTTTTCTGTTTCCCTGACGACTTCTGTGTGTTGTTGTCAGTCTCCACGGTAACCACTCGCTGTTTCTGCGGCAATGGTAAGTTGAGTACAAACATTTATCACTGAACTGATCGCCTTTTCCACCTCACCCCTAAACCGGGCCTTTTTCTATCAACACGTACAGTCAAATTGCAGAGCTAGCATAGCACTCTTGTTGTTCTGTTATGATTTGGGGGGGGAGCATCAGCACACCTTCCATGCTAGACAGCTGTTGTGCGTATCATTTTACAGTCACAACACGGCACCGCAGGCGCACACACACACACACAAAGACACCGCATTCAGTCGTCTGGATTGTGTAACAGCAATACTTTCTCCACATGCCCGACCCCCCACCATGCCGTTAACACCTCACTGGGAATGATCGAATGTAATCACCCTCCTCTGTCCAAAGACACGGCTCTCCACAGTCCTTCCCGCTAAGTGATCCATCAGTGTATGAAGTACCCATTCTCTTTATGAATAGAAATCACTGCTGCGTACGATTTTCTTTCAGCGAATGCCGACCCCCAATTTCTTCCTTTTACTGGCCTGCCTGCATTTTTTTACACGCTCGTAAGTTTGACACATGTTAAAACGCTGACTTTCACAAGACATTTCTAACCTCCATATGCATAAGGAAGGCTTTGTTTGTTGACCCGATGCCAACATGACATTGGGATGCTCTGAAAACAACTTCAACATTTCCTTGTCCCAATTTCATGGAGCATGCTGCATACAGTAAATTAGGAATAATATCTTTTTCTTTTTGCATTACTGTATTATTCTAGTAATACCTTTTGCAATATACGGTAATCCCTCATTTATTGCGGTTAATTGGCAGACTATAAGTGAATTTTTTTCTTGAGTCTTTATTGATACATGGAATATGTTTACAGTTAGAGCATAGAACACCTTCTAAAATACATTTCTTAACATGATTTGAGCCCTCTAGATATGAAATAATAATAATAATGATAGTTACCTTTACACTGCCAATTTAGTAGACATCAAGACCCGTACTCTTGTGTGTCGCTGTAAATGTGTTCCGATGCCAGAGGAAATAAGTAAGGGACGGACAGGAAGTGGCATCGAGGGTTCAGAGTTGAGTTTTAGCCTGGCACAACAGTAGATGTGTTATGGGGTACTGGATCTGTTGTGAGGTCATTCAAACCTGCAATAAAAGCCTTGTTGTTGCGGAGATGAAGTCTGGTGCTTGTGTGTCTCACCAAGCATCACCAGAATATTGCATATCATTGTCTTCTGAATTATTTATATTAGTACATTAGTTTTAGTTAGCAATTTTTATGCTTGGAAATGCTTACTTTAGGCTAAAAATATGTCAAATCTGATTATATACGCAATTTTTTTAATAACAGGTCATATTCGAACCATGAAACAGCATGATTTATTTATTATTTTTAAAACCCAGAGAGTGAAATCGCAACGAGGGATTACTGTATATTACATCAAAATTCTGCCATGATTGCATTTCTCCCAAAAAACGTCTCGACTAACGATGATCTAACGACGAAGAATCCTCTTAAATGAAATCTGAAGTCGTCTCGTGCTCCCTAATCAAATCACCACCCGCATCCCTCGTTGCTGTTTTTTGGGGTTTCTCTGGCGCTGACATTTTGTGTTCTTTTTTTGGTTTGTTTTTTTTGTAGTGAATTGTCTGTGTATTAGTAGTTGTAGTGGTAGTCGTAGTGTACTGGTCTTAGTTTGTGACACACAGTTCTCTTGCCTGGCACAGTGTCCCATGTCATTTGATTTCTCTCCTTTTTGGGAATGAGGATTGCTCTCTCTCTGGTTCTCGGTCTCATCTCTCGCTCTCTCTATACCATCCATCCTTTTGGTGCTCTGTTTCTCAACCCACCATGAGATTTTGAGGAGAATGGTCACCAAATCTAATGGCTTATTTGAATGATGCACCTTCATGTATATATTTGAATTGAAACATGTTTTTTTTTGTGTTATTTATGTCAATATTATCTTTTTTCCTCCCCTCATTTTGTTCCGATTTTTGTGTATGGACTGGCTCCGTCTCTACTTCTCACCTGCATCCTTTCCACTTAACTCACCCGTTTCCATTTTTGTCTCATGTATTTGTTGTGGGAGTGCTGCGATTGTTTTGATTGGTCTCTATGCTGCATCCGACGCTTGCTGATTGGCTGATTTATTTCTTTATTTTGTAATCTATATATCTATATATATAATTTTTTGGTTTATTACTCACTCTTGGTCATGTGATGCGCCCATATTTGGCTGCGTGTAATTTCTGTGTCATATGATTATTGATTTTGTAAAACAAATGTTTTTGCACCCCCTTTTACTCTCCCTTGTTATCGTTTGTTTTTTTGATTTGAGGTGTGTAAACCCCACAAATTTGGTTTTATATGGAATTGTGATTTTTTTTTTTATTTTGTCCGGGTGTGTTGATCAGGCTGGACTTGGAAGGGCGTAAAGGAGGACGGGAAAGTTTGAATGTTTAATTAACCTTTAACATTTTCAGATTTCCCTTCCATTTTTGGTCTCTGTTGATTTGCATGTCTTCCTGTCACTTTAGCCAATTTCATGGATTTCACATGAAACAAACACAGCTACATTCTACGCAGACGTAGATGATGTACAGTAATCCCTCGTTTATTGCGGTTAATTGGTAGGGATATTTATTTCGTGATTTATGAATTAAATATTTTTGTACTTGGAGCTTAGCAAATTTGTTTATGACCTTCTAAATGTAGGATTTGACATTATTAGAGCCCTGTAGACATGAAATAACACCCCTAAAGTCACCTCTGGGCCGTATTCAAACAAGACACTATTTATTAATATGGTGGTTTTTGTATTTGAAGCATAGAAAATGTTTATAACCTTCTAACTGCAGGTTTTAATATTAGAGACCTCCAGACATGACATAACACCCCTATAGTCACCGTCACACACTTGTATTATGCAATATAGTATACATAAAAACAGAAAATAAGCCATTTAAGACATAAATAAGATTTAAATATGTTTCGCTGACTGGTTGGTCGGACAGGAAGGGATGTTGGGGGTTCACGATTGAGCTTTAGCTCGCTGTGGGTTATGGCAGTTGTTAGGGATTATTGCACCTAAATGAATGTTACAGTAACATTACTGACACCTAGTGTCCAGTTTAGAATACAACATATCATCTTCTGAAAGATTTGTATTGTTATACTTGAAAATGCTAAAAATGCTAATCGCAGGCCGTATTCAACCACAAAGCCGTGATATTCAAAGCGAGGGATTGCTGTACTATGATATCCGATAACTGTCCGTCGCCATCATAAAACATCTCAACTTGTATGGAAGTTTGCATTGATTTGAAAATGTTCCGCATTAATGCGTTTACGCCACTCAAAACGCCTACAGCACTCGCATTAGCCAAGCTAGCCAAGCTAAGCTAATTGAATCATTTGCCACTGACCTTGTCCTTTGCAATGAGGGAAATACGAGGCAAAGCTCATTTCCATGTGAATGAAGCCAGGCAGATAAAGAACATGACTCAGTTAGGGAGGCAATATGGATGGCGGTCCAGCCCATTAATGGTCTCTAAATGGGAGCACGCAAGATCTCCCGTTCCTCAATCTCTGTCAGGCGCACACACTCTTACCCCTCCGTCTTGCTTAAAGGTCATAAATCCCAAGATTGCGGCACGGCCGGATTTAGGAGCTGGATTCTCCCCTCTTAAAGCCCATCAAAGGCAGATGAGGATAAATTAGGGTAGGCTTTGAAGCTCGGAGAAGCGGCGAGATAATCAGCCATCTTGGATTGTGGAGCCTCCTTATTAGGCTGAAATATCTAGCAGCGTGCATTAATGCGTGCGGAAAATGTCCCCCCCCCCCGCTCTTAATTGCATGACGACTCCCCCCGTCACCGCCGCTGTCCCCATCTTCACACACACAGAAATACACAACACAGAAATGTGCATTTGATCCCAACTTGAGTGTCCGATTCCGAATCATTTGTGTCCAGCTTTGACCGTGTGTCCTTCCATTGCCAGGTGAATAACGCCACCGCCAGGGTGATGACTAACAAGAAAATGGTCAGCCCCTACCCTAACGGAGAGGCGCTGAGCACGCTGCCTTACGGTAACAACCGCTTTGACTCACTAATGATGGAGGCGCTTGCCTTTGCCCGTCTCGTAATCCAAACAAACTAGTTTGTTGTCTGCGTCACCGGCTCAGCTACAAATCCGCAACGCTTGTAGTCTTTTGGTGTCTTACTACGCTCTTCATGAACTCCTCCTCCTCATCTACTGCCTCACTGTCTGCCCTCCTCCCCACTGTCATTTTCAGCAGGGTGGAAATTGAGCCCAATGGTTGGGGCTGTGTACGGACCCGAGCTCTATGCAGGTAAGGCGCCATCGCCCCCCCCCCCCCCTCCCCACCCCCCGAGGCACACGGAGAACCTCAGTACTAATTCTCTATTCTCCCCCCCCCCCCCCCCCCCCCCCCCCCGCCATACACACCTTCCGGTCTTGACTTGATATTAATGCACTGCTTGCTTAGCACTTGTCCCCCGCTGACACTTATTCAAATGAAACCCTAACGGCAATAGTAGAACTCTTCCCTTCTCTGTTTCACCCCAGGCTAGGGTGCCATGTCTATATATATATATATACCCCCCCTCTCTCCCCCGTCCCCCTCCCTGCATCGCTATACATCATCTTTTCCTATCTCTCCAGTCCCAGGGTTTCCCTACCCTTCGGCGGCGGCGGCGGCAACGACGGCGGCGGCCGCGGCCGCGTTCCGCGGCGCCCACCTCCGGGGTCGAGGGCGGCCCGTCTACAGCGCCGTGCGAGCGGCTGTCCCTCAGCCCGCAATCCCCGCGTACCCCGGGTGAGAATTACACGCAAACCTACATGCAAAAAAAGTTGTCGACCTCGCAGGTTTTTTTTTTTTTTTTTTTATTTAGCCGCCCACTCGAGCCGCACAATCGTTTCCCCAAATTAAGTTTGCTCAGGTGTTTGTTCAACACCGCTGTGCTCATGCAGATGCACAAACACCCCCCCCCCCACCCCCCACTAGGAAATCAGTGTCAGTTGGCCCAGCAGCTAGTCAGAGATTTGGCTTGAATAGAATAAACACGGATACTGCCATCAGTGCATTTGCATGAACACACACACGGGACACATGCAGCCAATCACGCACAAGCGTTTGCTACTAATTCACCTTTACCGCCCCCCCCCCTCCCCACATGACGCGCACCCCGCATGTTCCTGTGCTGCGATGGCTGCCTAAAGGAGGGTGCGTGTCCACTCACATATAGCAATCAAAGCTCAACTGGCTGCTTAAGATAACATTTTTGTTGAGTTAAACAAGATGGAAATATCCTCCATAGTCACTTCCAAACATCATTTTCTCTTCAAATGCTCTTCAAGGTGGCCTTCAATTTGTTCCAGCGAGGCGACAATTGAACCGCAATTTTGTTTCCATTTTCCACGCGTGTAAACTACCAGTCCCATGAGTTGTTTTGCATTATTATGTCTCCAATGTCTTGGTTGGAGCTTATAAGGGCGATTTGTAAACACCTGAACAAGCTCAATCTCATAACTTTGTTCCACCTTGTTCTGGAGCTGCTGACATAGATGTCAATAGATGTTCATCACCAGGAAGTGGCGTTTGATTCACTGCTGCTCACAGGGTAGCTTTCGAACAGGGGTGTCCAAAGTGCAGCCCGGGGCCATTTGCATTACATTATTTTAAGAAAAAAATGCAAAGCGCTACATTAATTACAATAATTTTACAAGAATACATTGAAAATATTAAAAGCAAATATAATATATATATATTATAAGTCCTAGAGTTACAAGAATAAAATTGTGATAATATGAGAGAAAATAACATCATTTTAGTAGCATGTTGAAATAGTTGAAATATATTATATATATATATATATAATAAAAATTTAAAAATGTAAAAAATAATAAAAATTCAAAAAAAAGTCATAACATGACATACAACAAATCAGTTGTAATTTTTTTATTTGTTGCAGAAAAATTTAGGTTATGTAAAAATATTATGGCAATATTACTAGGAAACAAAAAAATAAAAAATTGGAAAATTAGGTTGGGGAAAATGTATAATATATTATGGGAATAAGGTCAAAATATTCTGGCATTAAAGCCATTTTCTTGGAAAAAGAAAATGTACAAAGATTATATTTGGGAAAAATTTAAATTAAAGATAAATATGCATTTTTCTTCCATTGAAAATGTTTGGACACCCCTGCTTTAGACTAATCCACCTGGTCTTTGTAGTACTATGCTGCCCCCTATTGGCCTGGAGTATGACAACAGCTTGTTCAGGTCTACAAATTGTGTTTTGTAAATGAAAGTTTAAGTCCTTCTGCATGCTGCATGGGTGTGAAATAACTCTCTCTCTCTCTCTCTCTCTCTCTCTCTCTCTCTCTCATCCACCATGGTTTTTTGGGATTGTGCACCACTCTCGTTTTTGCACCCCTCCATCTCTCTCCACACGCCTCCTCTGTCTCCCCGTGTTCTGCCTCTCTCTCAGTGTGGTGTATCAGGATGGGTTTTACGGCGCTGCAGACTTATATGTAAGTAACCTCACCTCCCACCAGCACACGCTCTGCCCCCCCCTCCCTCACAGCTTCCTCCTGCTCTTTCCCTCCTGGGTGTGATTCAGCATGTTGGTCCTGTCATTCGCAACACAGAGCTGCCTGCGTTACTCGGTGAACACGATCCCGCTCCTAACTCATTTCAAACATCTTTTTTTGGGGGGGGTTAAATCCGTGGGGAATCCTGAAATTGCCCCCCCTGAGATGGGGTCAAACCAGGTTAAAGTGATTAGAGAATAAAATGAACGAATGGGAGTCCGGGAACACCGCTACTAGTGCTGCTCTGTGGGCGGATGAAGCGGTGTGTGTGTGTGTGTGTGTGTGTGTGTGTGTGCTCACCTGGCGGCGGGCGTGTGAACAAAAAAAAAAAAAAGTGTGCGCGTGTGATTCCGGCTTGACAAGAGCTGTTTCTGTTCTCTCTATAGACTAGTGTTTCAGGACTCAGTCATTAGTCCCAGGTTGCCTCAGGTAGGGACAACTGAACACCAAACCCACGAGTGTGCATTTGCTTTCCTCTGCTCCCTCCTACGACCTTGCAGTCACCTTCTGATCTGGTCTGGAACGTGTCTCTTTGTAGATGTTCCACTGCTTACAATTGTGCTTTTTTTTTTTTACTAACTCACTGAAATATGCACTTTTTTCGATTTGTGGGGAGGGGCTTTGTTTCTTTACTAAACTACTAAATAGCCTTGATTTGTTAAAAAGAGAGCCTGATCTCTTTTTGTCAAAATTTTAAAAAAATAATAATATTTTCAATGCAAACATTTTCTGTCCTTCCTATGAAATAGGAGGTGACGTTCACGGCAGGGTGTGGCCCACCCCCGCTCACCAGGGCCTCAAGTTAAAATGGAGAACACGGGTCTCTTTCTGATGGTTGCTGAAGCATGTGAAAGCTAGCTGCATGTTGGACAAGCTAACAGTTCCTCCCTGTCCTCCCGCTCCTCCCTGTCCTCCCGCTCCTTTCCACTCACCCACGAGGCCTTGCTGTCCCGTCAATAACCCAAATCTTCGTCACCACCGAGGGTGCTGTGGTGCGCCGTGCCTTTCTGGTCCCGGTAGCTTCAACCAACGAATAGCTTTGGGTCTTGATTTGGGTCACGCATGCAGAGTCAGTTTTCAGTGTCGGCATAGGACTGTGTGTGTGTGTGTGTGTGTGTGTGTGTGTGTGTGTGTGTGTGTTTGTGATCCTTTTTCCAAGTCTGCCCCCCCCCCCCCCCCCTGTTTTCTTTGCTCTGTCCACTGAATCCACACAATAACAAATGTTCTTTATCAAAGATGTATAGTATCCACTAGGGCTGTCAAAAATAACACCAAAATAAAAACGGTAATTAAATTATCTAATTTTGTTAACATTTTTCGAGTGACTTGACCATGTGGCAGGAAGGGGGCAGCCATAAGTCGACAGTACCTACGTCGGCCATGGCATTGCCACTGTCAATGAGAATTGAAAGGCTTTTTGTGGAGTTCTTTCCACGTTTGATCAAAGTTACTTACGATTTGTCAGATCAAAACAACAGTCGCTGCATGACTGCACAGTCCAGTTTGGACAGACTGTCTGCTTCCGCACTCAAAGCATCATGGGAACTGTAGTGTACTGTAGCATGGCTCAGGTGGTCATCTTTCAACCTCAAGGTTGCAGGTTTGATCCTCCGTCCTCCCGTGATCATGTGCTATCAGTGTCAAAAAGCGTTCAGTGCCTTGGAGGGAGAAAAGCAAAAGTCTTATTTATGTCTTACATGGCTTATATGTCTTGTATATTGGAATATAAAGGAGATATAGGGATGTTATTTTATGTCTAGAGGGCTCTAATGTTAAAATCGGCATTTTGGAAGGTTGTAAATGAAATGCTGTAACTTAACTTATCACAGTCCGAACTAGAACCAATTACCGTATTTTCTGGACTATAGGGCGCTACGGAGTATAAGTCGCACAAGGCTAAAAATGCTAATTAGGTAGAAAAAAATACATGAGTCACACTGGAGTATAAGTCGCACTTTTGTGTGTAATTTATTTTACACACTATTTGACCAAAACAGACATTACGTCCTCTTGGAAGCGAAGTTCTATCAATAAAATAATATAGAACATGCTAATAAGTGTAAGATATGCTAACACAATGCTTATTTAGCTACACCAAAAATAAACATAAACAGAAAAGGTGTCCAGTGTTTATGTAACAAACAATTTTTTCATGTATAAGTCGCTCTGGAGTATAAGTCGCAGGAACAGCCAACCTATGAAAAAAAAGTGCGACTTATAGTCCGGAAAATACAGTATATACGATAAACGAGTGATTACTGTATATAATAGTTGATATAATTCATAAAGTACGGTAAAAATTAGCACATTTTTTGACACAAATCACAGTGATGAATCCCGATTAAATGGAAAGCGGTAATTAATCCGATTAAAAATGGTAATGGTTTGACAGCCGTAGTATTAATATGAACCTTTTCACTTTATTTAGCATATTAGCAACGGAATTGATTAGGGTTCCATTCCATTCAGTGCGTCAAAGCCACTAAATACCACCGCATAATTGCATGGGTTTTTTTGTGTGTATTTTCTGGTCATATCCTAACTTAGAGACTAATACGCTACATATAGGCTATATATATATATATATATATATAAGCATCTGGAAAGCAATATAGGATATAACATAATACCGTCTTACATACTATGTCACACAGTAGTAGTCCCCCCCCCCCCCCCCGGAGACCTTAGTCATGCTCTCTACGTATGTACGTGTGTGTGTCTCCCTAGGGGGGCTATCCCGCTGCCGCCGCAGCCGCCGCCGCTTATCGCTACGCTCAGCCTGCGGCCGTAACCGGAGCAACCGCCGCAGCTGCCGCATACAGTGACAGGTGAGGACGCCATTGGGCTATCACTCCTGAAAGAAATATCGTGTGTGGGTCGTTGACGCACGCTGAATCCCAAATCCCTTCCAGCTACGGGCGGGTTTACACGGCCGATCCTTACCACGCTTTAGCCCCAGCGGCTGCTGCCTACGGAGTGGGAGCCATGGTGAGAAAAGCCGTACATGAGCATCATCCTGAATATCTACGTTCGATCCCTTTATGCTTTTCGCCGTGCCTTAGCCATTTCCTGTTTAGGAACGGTCCAAGTCGGAACGCTGTTACATGGCCTTGTCGTGTGTCTTGTGTGTCTTCCAGGCCAGTTTATACCGGGCGGGATACAGTAGGTTCACTCCATACTAAAGCCACAAACCACATCCCAAGATCCAAGGAATTTCACATCTCTCCGGAAGCCCCTTTTTTTTTTTTTTTTTTTAAGCTCATTGTTTGGCAGACGCACCCTTTCCATCTCTCTGCTGTCGGACTGCAGTGACACCCCCCCCCCCCCCCCCCCCCAACCAACACCCCACTTTTTCTTCTTATTGCCACATCAGCAACTCTTTGTGTCTGTGACGTGGCACGTTTTGTCAACGCTAACTTTTTAGGAACACTATTGGATCCGCTAGGAAAGAGAGACCCGTTCCTGCTTGATCTTCCTACACTACAAAGTCCAAATCCTTAGTAAATCCACTCCACTCCCACGGTGTCCCCCAGACAGTGGCGGCGTTTGGCACTGTGGTGCATTCATGAACCTCACTTTCATCTCCTCTGTATAAAAAAAAAAAAATGTAGGAATTTTTTTTTTTTAAGATGGCACGGAAACATGGGAGCTTCTGACTGACAGGAACCACTAATTGTCCCAGTCACACCAAAAACAATGAATGGCATGAAACCCTCAAGTTATGCTGGGATTCCCACGGGTGCAAGGAACGTTACGTTTAAAAAAAAAAAATGGGAAAAATTTTTTTCTTCTACATTACCTCAGTTTTATGTCGATCTTGTTTTTGTTGCCATAACTTGATGTCCGCTTCAGTTCGCCTTTGCCACAGCAACACTAAAAAAAACAACGGACGTGCGCCCGAGTTGCCGGCCCCGCTCAGCATCCACTTGGACACAACACGGTGGCGTCCCTTGTGAGGCTGACGGAGACCACATAGGAAGGTCAGGAACTGCATTCTGGATCCCAACTCCGCTGGATTGCAGGCACGTCCATTTGATCCAATATTTTGGAATTTTCTTTATTTGTCAGTATTTTCTGGACACAGTAGTCATTTTTGTAGTACTTTTTTTTCTGGCAAGTCTTATGTATTCCACCTGAGTATACTCCCCATGTTATTATTATTATTATTATTATTGCTCTTTGCCTTTTGGTTCCAAAGATTGTTTTTCCCAAGGAAGCACACTTTTAGACTCCATGAACTTTTTGTCTGTGCTCAACTGCTTGTTTTTATTTGTAAAAAAAAAAAAAAAAAAAAGAATAATAATCTCTGCGTTGAAGCCGTATTTTTCTAGATGCTGGTGTCAGACACATTTCCACGGTGGTCGGCCCCTTTTTGGAAACCTGCCAACAAAACCCGGGACGCATGATTTTTTTTGTTCGCGGCACCCGCAAGGTATGCCGGAATGCGCACGTGGGTTGTTTGTTGGTTCGTTGGCAACGGTTTTGCTGCAGTCGGGAGTCATGAGGGACGTTCCGATTGGGATGGAGGAAGAAGGCATGAATATTGGGATGGGGTGGGGGGGGCTCATGGACGACGGAGCGTGTGAGGATGTTTTGTATGATTGTGACGCGTGTGCAGTAAGTCTTTGGAGTATTTTGGTGCACTCTTTTTTTTTTTTTCTTTACTTCATCCAAGTATTACCACAAGTGTTGCTATGCATGCTTATGTGAGAGAAGGGGCGGACGTCGGAGAGCTTTTCCTTTGTGCATGACTTTAAATCTTTTGTGCTGGAGGATGGGGAAGGGAGCAACCATTCCCTGATAGGAGGTGACAGGAATGGCGAGGGAGTGAAGTTCTTTTAAAAAACAAAGTAGAAGTATCCGGGGTTTATCTCTGTTGTGTGCCTCTGAGGTCGTCATGGTAATCAGCAGTCATATCAGATATGTTGGAAGTTTAATTTGGGATTTCCACCTCCCACGCACCCCCCCTCACCCCCCTTGTGGGTTTCCTTTTGTAATAAAAATGATAACAGCGATGAGTCCGGCCCACTGTGGGACACTTCAACTTTTTGCCTGTCGGCGAAAACATAACGATTCCGTTTCCGACTCCTACGCTTCTTCTTTGACGTTTAAGACGACAGACGCCAAAGTAGCCCACAGCCGGGTCGCTACTCGTTCTCTGTGAACTCTGACCCCCCCCCCCCAACCCCAGCCCCAGCGCGGCCTGGATGAAGTGTGAATTGCATGTCTGTCGGAGCTGCTTTTCCTTTTGGCTATGTAACGGATTCTTTTGCCATCCTTGTATCTGCCTTCTGTTTATTCTCCATCATTATTATTGAATGTATATAATAAACTGTTTGGTTTTTATACCCTTCTGTGGAGATGACTGATTCCTGCTCGGCGATGGGAACGCCCGCGCTCGTTTTTCATGCCGTTGCCGCGCCAGAGGATAAAGGATGCAGCAATCTTTAGATTACGAGCATAAATCACGTTTGTCGACGTTTCCCCACGTGACTTAAGGATGATCTATGGCGCCCGCGGTCTCGCACGATTAATACGGCTGGTCTCCCTCCACTTGGGGGGGGGGTAATTTAATCACGTGTGGTGCTAATGGCTGCAAATGTGTCGGAAGTGGCGGGAAGCCTTGCATGGCGGCTAATTGCGCTAATGCATGAGAGCACAATTGACAATTAGATAGCAATGATCTCTGACTGACTGGAAGGGAGAAACTGAATTGATGGGGGGGGGGGCAATGGGACCTAATGAATTGACCTATTTGCAATGGCGGTGTGACAAAAGCAGGGAAAGCAAGCAAACAATCACCAGCAACTTATTTGGGCGATGAGATGACTACCAGCTAAAGAGGTCTGATGCTTTTCTAGCTCTTCATGGAAACGTGAAAGGCGAACTGATGCGGCCTACTATTGGTGTGGCAACAGTGCCCCCTGGTGGTTGCTTGGCTTCACTACACTTCTATACACACGTCATTGGGACAAACAAGAAAATAACCGTACAATAATAAATGTAAAAATATAAAGATAAATAGATATAAAGATAAGACGTTATTTCTGAAGTCATGATACAAATTAAATCAAACTTAATTTTTTTGTTTTAATTAAAAATAAATGCTGTCTGAAATATTAAGCAAAGAAGCTGTTCACAAGAAAAAAAACCTTTAGTAGTATAATGTTAAAATATTTTTAAAAAAGCAAAGAAACAATTTACATTTTGGAAAATATAATTGGGACAAAGTTACATTACAGGAAGAAAGTACAAATATTATGGAGGGTCCATTAAAAGAAGCAAAACTACAAGACGTTGAAATATTTTGTTGAATTATAAGACAATGATTAATTTTTTTTTACAAAGAAATTCAAAATATTACGCAAACAAACTGGTACCATAACTTATTGGACTCCAAAATACGTTTCCACACACATTGTAGCATAACGAAATAATCTAGAGGAATGTTATTTTTTGAAGTCTTAATAACAAAATGAGTTGAATTAGCTTGTAATAAAGTTATTTATAACGAGAATAAAATGTACAATAAAGTAGAAATATTTGCAAAACAACCTTTTTTGGGGTGACTGAACGATCTTTTCTTTATCTGTGACGTCACAGCAAGCCGGGCTTCCTTATATGGGCGTTACACGCTACATTTGAGACACCCTTGTTTTACATAAAGCAGCCCGCCAACAGAGGCCGTGGACCAGTACCGGAAGTTAATGGTAAAGACGTTATCCGTGATGACGTGAGACTTACATATTCCATCTTCCTTGTCTGCCCCTCCAGCTTTTGCTCTGCCGTCCGTTCTCGTCTCAGCTAAGCAGTTTTGTCACCTTCTGATTGACGGTTTCACACCTCCTCCATCACCTCGGGCTTCTTTTATGTCCTAAAATAGCTGACATGGGTTAGCCGTGTAGTTTATTTCTGATTGTACTCGAATACCCACCAATCCACGCCCCCACGTAGGTCACCATGGGGGGGGGGGGGGGGGGGGGGGGGGGGGGCTAACTTTTAAAAGCAGTGCTCCCCAAACAGTGAGTCCAAAAATCCAACAATCTTTGGAGAGATGCTAGCGTTACTCTGGCGGACTTGCTAACAGTGTCACCCAGTGGCCGGAAATGGAAGTGCAGGACAGAAGGCGCTACAATGAATACAGTACTAACCCTAAATATGAATATACTGTATAAACTTCAATTTCATTTAATACCCTTACCGCACATATTCTAAAAAAAATTGCTTGTAATTCAAGGAATACGTAAAATCATAATTTTACAAAAATAAACTGGTTAGGAAAAATGGCATTTTAGTAGCATAAAGGGGGAATATTAGTCATGATATGAGTAATTTTTTAATTTAAAAAAATAGCCCTTATTTCTAAATTGAAATGTATTTACAGATAATTTAATCCAGTTATTTATGAAAGTGTCTTATTTTCTAATTGTTATTTTGTCATTGCGCGTTAATATTTTTGACGGCCTGGTGGTTGGTAGTTGGGGACATCCCCGGAAAATACAAGTACTTACAAGATTCTTTTACCTGAGTGACTTAAAAACAAAACGAGCACTATTACACACACTTTATATACAGTGGATCCCCAATTATTAGTAGATATTACATATTTTTTTGTGGGGAATCTCGCTTGACAGACACTTGGGATGTCCTACAATTATCGTCCCGATATTAGCATAAAAATTTGATATTGTTTGATATCGGTATTTGATTTTTTTCCCGATCACGAAGACCGAAAAAATGCTGTATTCAACACGTGTTGATTCCACCGCGGGCGCTATGTCATGCTACACGTATCGCTAACGAACGATATCGGAAATCGAGAATGGACAATATCGGCATATCACTTCACAAACCAACATACCTCACTCACGGTGCATCATCACACGTAACACAGAATGTAAGTGTACCACACCGTGACATGATGCTACCCAGCATGCCTTGCGGGTTCTAAATGCTTCTCATTTTGCATGTTTCCGAAACCCTCGTAATACGTGTGATGCAGTTACATTGTGTGTTCCACATGTATTTTTGTTGCACCGTGAGTGAGTGAGTGGGTGGTCTCAGACCGTAACTAATCTTCCATGTCTTTGAGTTGCTTGGTTGACTGGAAGACGACTTCTTCCATCCATTTTGAGCGGCGTTTGTCCTAAATGAGAGTTTTATAGCAACATTTTTGTCCCTACGTAAGATTTCGAACTGCCTTCCGTTGCCAAATGCCACATTATTTACATCAACTGTATATCGAGTTTAAGTTTCTGGTGCTCGTGTTTCAAAAGGGTCCATAATAATCATCATATGGTTCTCCGAAGTTGGTGGTCTGAGGGCGAGGAATGCTGTAATCTTTACTGGGGTCAATTTCCTGCAACACACACACACACCCACACACACACACACACATACAGTATATAAAACCCCAGTGCAATTCCCGGGTGATAAATGATGGTGTCATAAACAAAGGTCACAGCGTTGAGGTAGATGAGAGACCCTTCATCCTAAAGCTTTATTACTCACCGTCATGGAGAATTCGGATTCATACGGCGATTGTAGCGATGGCTCAGCCCGCCTGCCTGGAGGGAGAAACACGCGACTTGACTCGAGAGTGACTCGGCAGGCAAGTTCCTTGATGCTTGGGTATCGATAAGGTTAACATTTAATTATGGTATTATGGTTTATATGTTATGTCTTATGGTTTCTTTATTTTCTCAAGCTGCAATCAGGGGCACCAACGTTGCTGCCGCCATGGAGGACATTAGAGTTGGGGCTACCCTGGAACTACGAAACCATGTCAGTGGAGGACGGCCTCTTCGTTCACGATGATGACATATTGAAAAGTGGCCATTTTATTTTTTATTTACATGTCACTAATTAAAATGTACAAATAAATAAAACAAAATATTTTAATAGTTTGTTTTATTATATTAGAAAGTAAATATATTTAGCAAGATTGTCATTTTGATTATTTTATTAAAGATCAATATTAAAAAGTAAATACAAACAAAAATATTTGTATTTATTTTTAAATGATTAATTATATTTAAAGAAAAAATAAATACATTTAGTAAGAAAGATTATTTTGTTTTTATAATTGTATTAAATATTCAAAAGTTAATATGTTCACTATTTTTAAATTATTTTGTCTCTTTCGTTCTACTTTTTTTCTGATTACGGAGTCTCCACAGTAGATATTAATATTATATAATAAATTATTTTTATTACTATTATTTATTATTTTCTAAATTATATACACACAATTTAATATTATTCTTTAATAGATTATTATGATTGTTATATTTTTGGTTACTTATTTTTAAATTACTTTTTAATATATATATATATTTTAAAACAATATATTTTTGACATGCAGTATATAATAAATTATTATTATTTTATTACTATTATTATTTATTATTTTTAAATTATATACACACACACAATTTAATATTATTCTTTAATAGATTATTATGATTGTTATATTTTTGGTTACTGACCTTTAAATTATTTTTTAATATATATACACATATATTTTTTTAAATAATATATTTTTGACATGCATTAATTCCAAGAATTCCTTTAAAGTCAGCAGTTGCCTTAAAAATTGGAAAAAAAATAAACAAAAATTATATATATATATTTCAAAGATCTTGTATGTGTTTTTGCAAGTGAACTCTTCATGTTCATGTTTGGTGGCTCAAACTTGCATCTCACCTCTTCTGCTCTCCGCCTCGTTCTCGAAGCTCCCGTTCTCTTTTCCCTCCTTGGGGCTGTTCGGGTCCGGGATGTCCACACCGGGGCTGGTCCAGCCGGCGAAGCTCAGAGGTATCTCCTTAGACTTGGCCTCCCCCCTGCAGAGGAAGGCCATCTGCGACAAGCCGTGTCCCATCAGCAACACCCAGCCGTTGGCGACCAAGGCCAGGGCGAGCACCGGGTCGTCCCATTGCGGCCGGCGTTCCAACTGAGCGTTCCCCCTGATGAGCATCGTGATCCACGCCACCCAGATGCCGGCGGAGAGTGACAGCGTGAGGAAGAGGAGCACTGCCTGTTGCCGGCTCTGCTGGTGGGTGGCGCCGGCGTAGTTGTAGCTGTACGTGAAGCAGGAGCGGCACAGGAAGTGCGCCGAGAGGATCAAGCTGATAGCCAGGAGGCACAAGACGTAGATCTGCAGCATGACAAACTCCTCTTGTCTGTACATACAGGGCATCTCATCCCTCACCAGGACCAGGATCAGCCACTCCGAGGCGATGATCACCTGAACGATGAAGAGCCCCACCGCCATGCCGGCCTCTCCCCATCCTCGAGCGGCGGCGAAGCCCAGCAGAGCGAGGCATCGAGCCAGCAGGCAGGAGAAGGCCAGCGAGAAGAAGACCCCGAATAGGAAGATCCTGGTGGGGCAAGTCTCATGGCTCAGGCTGATGATGAAGGAGAAGGTGGTAGCGAAGATGCCGGCTGTGGCTAACAGGAACATGGACATGCAGGCCACCGTGCTTCCGATGTGGCTACGCTGGTGCCGGACGGAGATGTAGTTCCACAGAGACCAGATAAGGAGGCCCAGCAGGAGGAGGAGACTGAAGAGGAAGCCAGAGGCGGCCAGGGCCTCCAGCACGATGCCCCATGCCGCTTTGCGGTCACACAGGTACCTGTAGAGAACATTGAGGCCTGCTCCGCAGCCTGTAGCAACCTTGGCGGTGTAGTTAGTGGTATTCTTTTCTGGTGTTGAGTGACATAAACCTGGGAGGGGGGCGTAGAAGAGGAGGACAGGAAACGCCAACTTGGGCTCCTTTGGGAAAACGGATAGACTCATTCTGCTCCCAAGATTTTGTACTTTTTCAACCTGGAATGAAAAACATTCATTTCCCTTAATGACAGGATAAACAGGATACTTTCAAAATATAGTCATTAATTAATCATGCTGTTGTGTAGTTCCATACGGCCTAATGTTTTTTTAATGCATTTTAATAAGCAAAAGTTTTGCCTAAATTAAGCATTTTCAAGCATAAAATACCTTATTGAAGTAAAATACAAATAAATATAAGGCATTCAAACCTCATTCAAAGAATGTAGTACTCTACACTGGCCACTAGGTATCAGTAATGTTACATTGACGACACAATAGCCGCCATATTGTACAAGCCACTACAAAAAAACACTGATTTCCATTTGGCTGGTATTCAGGCTGATATCTGCTATCTGTTATAACGACACTTAGTACAAGTACATTTAATATATGTGGTAAATTTTACAAAGCCGTGTATTTCAATTAGCATGAAGAAGGCACTGTATAGCCAAGCTAATATAAAATCGAACGAGAGGACAAACAACGCATAAATATGTGAAAATTGTCTTTCACGTAACAAAAGTCAAATAATAAAACAATTGAAATATATTATCATAACTGTAACAATGACGACAAACTCACATTTCACGAATTATATGACTCCGTTTACCATCCGCCATTGTTTCCGCCATTGTTTCAATCAACACACTTGACTAATCAGTGTCTCACGCGCAGGCTGAAGAAAAAGTAGTTCCCACCAACCTCATAATATTTACATGAAGATCGGGAAAAAAATTAAAGATACGACTGTGTTGCTGTTGATATTCATAACCTAAAGTATCAAAGTATAGACAGTGTATTTTGAGAATCGATTTTAGTGCATAAAGGTCTGGTAAAGGGGGGTATCGATATTTCAGGATCAATCCGCGCGTCACTAGAAACCGGAAGTACAAATACAAACAAGGAACTATCCGGCTGTTAACGTCGGATACATATTTATGCTGCATATTTACTTTAATTATGTGTACTGTATTTGGTAAAAGTGTAAAAGTGACTATATTGGTGGTATGTGTAAAAACACGTATTTAGAAGGTTTTAAACACGTTTTCTATGTTCTACGTAAATATTCCGTTTCTAAATAAAGGAGACCAGTCCAGGGTGTAACCTTCCTCTCGCACAAAGTCAGCTAAGAAAGGTTCCGGGATAAATAACAGTACCAGTAAATTATAATGGTTACATACCAGCTTCTGTTACAATCATTTCAATCTTGTCTTCCTTTGTGCACCGAATGTACAACAAATTTTATACATACCATGTCACAAAGGTATCAAAGGTATCAAACATTCATGTTAGGTTAGCATCAGGGCGGTGACATCACTTCCATCATCATTTATCATTATTATTATCAGTTGTTGTTGCACATTTTTATGAGCGGGGACTGTTTTGACAGTGCTGGAAGTTAAAAATCTGTTCTGTGTTTGTAGACGGTGACTAATGAAAGCACGTGTGGAGGTATAGGACACGGGCATGCCACAACCAGAACAAAAATGGTGGACATCGGCGTATGCTATTGCTTCCACTGTGCTTGTGTTACGCTGTGTTAGTCCAAAAAAAAACACACACATGTAACCCACAAGTATTAGCCTTGCATGCATTTGTTTTGAAGGCTTTAGAGAACGGTATCAGCCGTTGCCGGCCTTGTAAATGTATCTTCATTAATCCGCTGACGTCATGTCTCGGTTCTTTTGTTCATGTCGTGTAACACAGTCCTGACATTGTTGAGGAAGGGTTTGACAGTTACCAGAAAGGCAGCAGACGAGGGGGGAGGACATAAACATGTCACAACAAGCGAGAACGGAAAAGAAACTGCACTGTAAAGCGAGTATCCAGACAAGATGGATGAATTCACACACAGACACAGGAGAGATGTTCAGATGTTCGGCCCTGATTGGAGAACCATCGCTTCCTCTCAGCTCACAACACGGCCTTTGTTCCGAGTGTCACATTTTAATGTGACACTTATTTGCATCGTCGCTGCAGCGATATTACTGACGGACTGTCAAATGTTACACGTTAGAGAAGGGACGTGAAGTTTCAGGGAACTGCTTTAATTCGGTGGTTCTCAACCAGCGTGGCTGCGGCAACCGCCATCACCCATCGGTGAACTGCTGTAAGTCAGTGGATCTCAACCAGCTTGACTGCGGCAACCGCCATCACCCATCGGTGAACTGCTTTAAGTCGGTGGATCTCAACCAGCTTGGCTGCGGCAACCGCCATCACCCATCGGTGAACTGCCTTAAGTCGGTGGTTCTCAACCAGCTTGGCTCCGGCAACCGCCATCACCCATCTGTGAACTGCTTTAAGTCGGTGGTTCTCAACCAGCTTGGCTGCGGCAACCGCCATCACCCATCGGTGAACTGCTTTAAGTCGGTGGATCTCAACCAGCTTGGCTGCGGCAACCGCCATCACCCATCGGTGAACTGCCTTAAGTCGGTGGTTCTCAACCAGCTTGGCTGCGGCAACCGCCATCACCCATCGGTGAACTGCTTTAAGTCGGTGGATCTCAACCAGCTTGGCTGCGGCAACCGCCATCACCCATCGGTGAACTGCCTTAAGTCGGTGGTTCTCAACCAGCTTGGCTGCGGCAACCGCCATCACCCATCTGTGAACTGCTTTAAGTCGGTGGTTCTCAACCAGCTTGGCTGCGGCAACCGCCATCACATATCGGTGACACGCGGACACCCAAATTGTGGGAAGAAAAAAACCTTCTCAAACGTTATTGATTGATTATTATTGTGAGCTGGAACGGTGAGAACGGCAAGATTGTCATTTTGATTATTTTATTAAAGATTAATATTAAAAAGTATGCAAGTAAATGCAAAAAAATATGTGTACTTATTTTTTAATTATTATTAATTATATTTAAAGAAAAAATACATTTAGTAAGAAAGATGATTGTTTTTTATAATTTTATTAAATATTCAAAAGTTAATATGTACACTATTGTTAAATATTTTATTTAATTTTTTTTCTGCTTTTTTCTGATTACAGAGTCTCCACAGTGTATATTAATATTATTAATATTATATAATAAATTATTATTACTATTATTTTACTATTTTTTTTTTTAAACCAGCTGTGTGTCGGGCAAATGGTGTGTTAAGCACCTGCGCGATGAACACAGTGGAGTGGCAAGTGAATAGCACAGACATTTTGCCAGTTGAGAATCACTGCTTTAAATTGAATGATGACAAGTAAATACATGATCACCATTATTATATATCATATTATATTATTATTATATTGAATGTACTTTAACATGAAAAGGGCAAAATATTCAAAATACTTCCTGCACTAATAATGCATAATGCTACTTTAATATCTCTTTTGTCCATGTCAGTCAAAACAAAGCATCGTTATCGTTTGCATGCAACTTTTCTACGATGCAGAAATAGCAAAGTTGTGACACTTACGTTGTTTTAAAGTCGACTTTCGCAGGAAACACGTTGTTGATGCATGAATTGCCCGCCTGGCGTGTTCTCTTACACGGAACATGTGTCCTTAGCAGGATGCAAGGACGCAACGTGCGGGAGCTGCTGGGAGCGGAGACTTCTCACCTGGAATCTCTACTGGTTGGGCAATAGAAGAGAAACCTGCATCCTGACTCTCTCGGCTATAGGTGGGGCTCGAACGCTCACATGGAGGTGGGTGGGGCTGTGGCGGTACACTCTCATTCTTTTCCCACAGGAATTTTAATTTCTGATAACTGGAATTCCAAGGGCAAGATTTTGCCGTTGCAAAGGGGGGTCCGCAACAGTTCCTGTTTAATCATAGAAACAATGGCGATGTGATGAAATGAGCCTCGGGGGCCTTTTCGTGCGGAGAAAGGAGAGCGCTGACGTCTTGTACACGCCCGTACGTAAGGCCTCAGCTCAGGTCCGGACAAGTAGGAATATTATGGGGTGTGTTTGCTTCCATCCCAGCACTCTCTCTCCTGCATAAATGGTGTAGATAAACTGTCATGTTCGCGTAGTTATTTATAAATCTCTCAAAGCTCAGGAAATGATTTACAGCGTTTATTTTTAATGCGCTATTTTGTGTCTTTTTATTTTAGTCTTTATTTCAGACTTCCTGCCAGATGCCGGAGCTTTATTTTGAAAAGGAATGTAACCATAGTAACAGAATGTGTGGGGGGACATCATTTTGATGTTGTTTTTGTGATTAATTACACTTAATTACGGAGACGGTGAAAAGACATGACGCAGACAAGGCTTCTATTTATACGTAACAGTATACAATGTGCAACTCGTCATCCTTATGCTTTTTTTTTCTCGGCTTAGACTGCCCGTCTCATTGTTTACCTGTCAGATATATCTTTGTTCATGGGGCAAAGACCCTTGTGCTCCAGGAAGTCTGCCTAGCAACAAAAGGAAAATAATCCAATGGGATTTATTGAGCTGAAGAAGACATTCCAAGTAATAAAATCACGATTCGCTCTCTGGCGGTTTGTCAAAAATACATAAATTAATATACCATCTCTGTTTTGTGGTTGCCTATAATTAGTATCTGACCTAAATTAAGGATTTTCAAGCATAAAAATGACTAAATTAACTAATATAAGTTGTTTGGAAGAGGCATTGAAAAACATGTTGTGATGGTATGTAGTATTCTACATTGGTCACTAGGTGTCAGTAATTACATTGATGAGATTGCGCAATAGGAATGTAAAGGCTCTGTTTAAAAGGTGGGCTGCACGGTGGACGAGTGGTTAGCGCGCAGACCTCACAACTAGGAGACCAGGGTTCAATTCCACCCTCGGCCATCTCTGTGTGGAGTTTGCATGTTCTCCCCGTGCATGCGTGGGTTTTTTTCCGGGTACTCCGGTTTCCTCCCACATTCCAAAAAACATGCTAGGTTAATTGGCGACTCCAAATTGTCCATAGGTATGAATGTGAGTGTGAATGGTTGTTTGTCTATATGTGCCCTGTGATTGGCTGGCAACACGTCTCACGCCCGAAGACAGCTGGGATAGGCTCCAGCACCCCCCCACTGCAACCCTCGTGAGGATAAGCGGTAGAAAATGAATGAATGAATGAGTTCTCCTCTCATTTTGTGTGGAAGTGGTAATTTTTTGGGCTTCTTATTTTGTCTTTCCACACCCTCGATCATTTCTGTGCGGAGTTTGCATGTTCTCCCCGTGCATGCGTGGGTTTTCTCCGGGTACTCCGGTTTCCTCCCACATTCCAAAAACATGCTAGGTTAATTAGCGACTCCAAATTGTCCATAGGTATGGCCACCAGTCCAGGGTGTACCCGGGCCTCTCGCCCTAAGAAGACAGCTGGGATAGGCTCCAGCACCACCCCCCACCGCAACCCTCGTGAGGATAAGCGGTAGAAAATGAATGAATGAATGAGTTCTCCTCCTATTTTGTGTGGAAGTGGTAACTTTTTGGCTTCTTATTTGGTCTTTCCCCACCCTCGATCATTTCTGTGCGGAGTTTGCATGTTCTCCCCGTGCATGCGTGGGTTTTCTCCGGGTACTCCGGTTTCCTCCCACATTCCAAAAAACATGCTAGGTTAATTAGCGACTCCAAATTGTCCATAGGTATGGCCACCAGTCCAGGGTGTACCCGGGCCTCTCGCCCTAAGAAGACAGCTGGGATAGGCTCCAGCAACCCCCTTGACCCTTGTGAGGAAAAATCGGTAGAAAATGAATGAATGTTTAAAATCATCTTCGGGTAGTCCGGTTTCTCCAACATTCCTAAAACATGCTAGGTTGATTGGTTAATCTATATGTGCCCAGCGAGGATAAGCGGCATAGAAAATGGGTGCATGGATAATTGATTGAGTTTATTTAATATTGTAAGCATCGCTATATAAAAGTGATGATATGATAGATGAGGAGAAGCAAAGACGTTTCATGCAAATCAGGAAGTAATGATGCCGACTTTGCTGTGGCGGCCATTTATTATTGTTAATTAATACTAATATTGTTGTCCGTTTATGCATTTTGCATGGTGCCGTGTAACTAATCAATGTCGTCTCTGTATGCTAATCACACAGAGACGGTCAATGCATGCTGTGAAAGCCTCACACGGGATTATGCGGCCTCCCACTTGGACCGGCTACATCTCAGCCATGACCGTAAAATAACGACAAGGATTCACGTGAATACTTGAGATGGTTTCCAACAAGAAATGCACAAGTTAAATTCTAAAAATAAACCCTTTTATTGCAGCTATCGCAGACAGATCACAGTCACATTGTCTTTGGTTTGTGCTTGCAGCTCGCACACGTGCAGGATTGGTCGTCTCTAACGAGGGAGGAGGGTGCAGGGCGGGTGGAGAGCTTTACATAGGGGGCGTGGTTCCTCCACTGTATCGCGGAGTCAAAGTGCATTGTCGTATATATATATATATTCGCCGGTACAACTTCCCGCGTACTCTCCGTGATGTTTACAGCAACCTTGTACAACGCAGAATAAAAAGAAGGGAAGTAAAAAAGGATAAAAGAGGATATACGAGGTACAAAGTATTTACATTTAAATAGACAGCTAGAAGCAAATCAAACTAGTTTTGACCAGTTCTGCTCGCGTCCGTTGCCTTGGGTGGGGTTGGGGATGGAGAGCCGTCTATAATAGATGAATGATTTCGGGAAAAGGAAGTTGGGTGATGTTTTCTCGTCATTATTTCAAGTATAATATATACTGTAAACAGTATGATATGAATAATAATATGAAAACATAAGAATGGTTATGCCGTGGCTCCACTTAGTGGAGCGAGGCGGGAGGTAGATGACGAGAGGGGCATTAGTGGGGGTGTCGGCGGCCTTATCCTGACCAGCCGGACCGGGGGAAGGAGCGAGGAGACGAGGCGCAGGCGGCAGCAGCGGCTTTAAATGATGCCGTATTTGGCCAAGTCGCTGAGCTCCATGTCGCCGAAGGCTTCCCATGGGCACACCACCGTGATGTCTGTGCCGAGACCCTCCATGCCGGGAATGTCGTCACCAAAGCTGGGAAAAAAAGGAGCCAGTCATGTTAGATGGGATGCTTCCATTTCGGGATTATTCCTTTTTTTTTTTTTTTTTTTTTTTACCCCTTCTGGCCTGGTTTAGGGGCCTTGCTCTTGAATGTGCGGGTCTGCCTCTGCTTGAATTTAGGTGGGCCTTTCTTGGGTGTGGTGGGGCCGGTGACTCCACCAGGGGTCAGGGCGCTTGCTGCAGGGGGGCCGGCGTTCATTTTTCTCTAAAAAAAAAAAAAAAAAAAAAAAGATCATGACAACCTCTCTCTCTCTCTTTTAATCCTGTTAGCATCACTGTCTCTCTGCACTAATCCGCACAGATTATGCCGATAAGGTTAAAGAGCAAGATTAGCAGTAATCCCTTCTTGATCCACTGTGGACTAATTGTCCTTGCTCAGAAACAAGGGTGCCCGTCGGCCACAAGATTAGGTACACCTTCCTGTATAAACCGATGGGATTAAACCCGTACTGTTTGTTATTGCGGTGTAGAGCTGCACTGATAATCGCTACTTGCAAGCTACAACCAGAATATAAACGTGTATTAAATTAAATTAAATTAAATTAAATTAAATTAAATTAAATTAAATTAAATTAAATTAAATTAAATTAAATTAAATTAAATTAAATTAAATTAAATTAAATTAAATTAAATTAAATTAAATTAAATTAAATTAAATTAAATTTGGGGGGTCAAAATTTAAAGCTGCACTGATAATCACTACTTGCAAACTACAACCAGAATATAAACGTGTATTAAATTAAATTAAATTAAATTAAATTAAATTAAATTAAATTAAATTAAATTAAATTAAATTAAATTAAATTAAATTAAATTAAATTAAATTAAATTAAATTAAATTAAATTAAATTAAATTAAATTAAATTAAATTAAATTTGGGGGGTCAAAAAACAGCAAAAATTGAAAAACGTGCAAAAATCAGAATATAGACAGTAAAGTCTTTGCAAGAGAAAAAAATTGCATAAAGTGGAAAAATTAATGAGTCAAATTTACAAAATTTTGGAAAAAAGTTGCAATATTATGATAATAAAGTCAAAATATTCAGACAATAAAGCTAAGCTGCAGGCTGTTTTTTCCCTTTAAATATAAAAAAACATTTATACTGTCTCCTGCTTCCTTTCCTTTGTCGGTCCTCGGTCCTCACGGGAAAAAGTTCGGAGCAATGAGACCCTGCTGAGACCACCTGAATCAGATGCGAATGCTGTCTAGATAAGATGTTTGGAGATTAAATGATTTCTAAGCCATCTGTTGCCGCCATTGCTCACGCTCCGGTCAATCCTCTTTACAGGAAGCATCAGAAGACCATCGATATCCTGTCCCATTCCGGTTTTCCATAGCTTGATTCAAAATTCCGCATTCTCAACATCACTCTTGATCGACAAGAAGCACAAGTAGAATATAGTAGAAGTTCTCACCTGTCAGAGGTATCCCAAGAGGCCACCACTGATCTCCTCCTACGTCTTCTTCTTCCCACTGTGGTGTTTGGTTTGTGTCTTCAGCCTTTATATCCCCATCTCTAATCCCCCCCCCCACCGCGACTTTTCTTTCCAGTCACGTGGTCCCGGGAAAAGGTCAATCTAAAATCCCCAACCCTCCGCCTCCACCCGGCCGACTCTCCCTTCCTCGTGTGACCTGCTGTCGAGGAGACCAAGTCAGAGATCAATCTGGAAGGATTTCACCAGGTTTAGCTCTCTAAAACCTCGGCACGCCTTACCAGGAGATTTGCAACGAGGAGCGCAACCTTCTGCTCGTGTTTCGGGAACATGTGAGTCGCCGGGCCCCCGTGTGCACACATGTGAGCGCGTACATTTTTTTTGTACGACATCACCTACATCTGCATAAACTAACAAACGCCCCTCAAAAGTATTGGAGCTGTAGACTAGGATACATCTAGATTTGATGCTTTTGTTTGAACATCTACATGCAGTTCCAAATTGATTTAGAGGTAAAAGCAACATAAAAGACGTAAAAGAAACCGGAGTACCCGGAAAAAAACCTACGCATGCACGGGGAGAACATGCAAACTCCACACAGAAATGATCGAGGGTGGGGAAAGACAAAATAAGAAGCCAAAAAATTACCACTTCCACACAAAATAGGAGGAGAACTCATTCATTCATTCATTTTCTACCGCTTATCCTCACAAGGGTTGCGCGGGGGGTGCTGGAGCCTATCCCAGCTGTCTTCTCAGGGCGAGAGGCGGGGTACACCCCGGACTGGTGGCCAGCCAATCACAGGGCACATATAGACAAACAACCATTCACACTCACATTCATATCTATGGACAATTTGGAGTCGCTAATTAACCTAGCATGTTTTTGGAATGTGGGAAGAAACCGGAGTACCCGGAGATCATCACTGGGTGATCTGCCCGGCATAGTGTTGACGCCCTTATTGTAGGTCAATGTGTCAATCTTCAAGCGCAGCGGCATAAACATGCTAATACTCAGACATTTAACGAGATTAGCGCATGGCCTGGGAACAGGAAACAGCTCTGTGACGTGAAGAGTGGCGTATTTGTGGGTCTATTTTTGCTTTTCTGCAAAGGTCCAAGTCTAACAAGGACAGAAAAACGATGCGCACCTGTGCAAGAAGACATATCTCAGAGTGTTTTTATCCCCCAAAAAAAACAAAATTTCATGCATTTCACAACCAATTTTTTTCCATTTCAGAAACAAGAAAAATGAATCAGATAATTTTCAAAGAAGGAAGTACATTTTTGCATAGAGGCCTACTATCATAAACTGTCAGTCATTTGCATCAATCTCCTAGTATGGCTGCTAATCCAAGTTCATCATTTTATAAAGCTAATAGATTATTAAAAAACCCATCTAAAAATCTAAAACTAAAATCTCTTACCATGCTGTTAACTACTGCCTTCAGAGAGCAGCACAAACTGGGTCTAACAAGGACAAAAAAACGCTGCACAATGTTTATGTTATATATATAGTATATATATATATTTTATTTATTTATTTATTTATATATTTATATATAATGTTGCTTTTATATATAATTTATATATTATTTTTTATATATTATTTATATATTAATTTATATATTATAATTTTTATATTATAATATAATATTATATATATATATTATAATATAAAAATTATAAAATATATATATATAAATTATATATAAAATGTTGCTTTTATATATAATTTATATATATTATAATTTTTATAATATATTATATATATATAATATCATATTATAATATAAAAAATATAAATATATATATAAATTATATATAAAAATTATAAAACATTATTATATATAATAATTTTTATATAATAATGTTTATTTATTATTTTTATTTATTTATTTATTATTTATTTATGTTTAATTATTATAATTTTATTTTATTATAGGTATCGTACCCTGACGTGAACAGACAAAGACAAGCAGGTAAGAGAATAACAGTGAGCTATATTATTATTATTATTATTATTATTATTTACTCTTATTCTACAATATATTACCATAACAGTGGTTTATAAGGGCTCAAAAAAATGCTGATATTGATATCTTTGAGTGTTAATTTGTTGGGTGCAAATACAGCCTTAAATCGATGAAAATGATGTCATATTTCATGTATTATTGCTTCTCGGCATTGACACACTATGTTTTTTTTTTCTACTTCCCAGCTACGGAGAATTGATTCCAGGATGTGGAGCAACAACATCAGAGCACAAACCGTCCAAAAAAAAAAAAAAAAAAGCCTTTCCATCCACGCGTTCAATCAACATGGATGAGGTAAGAGTTTGATCATCTGGCAACCGTCGCTCCACTCGCTCACAGTGGAGCAGCTTTGCAGCCGACACTTTTACACCCTCCTCTATTCACTTCCTGATCTCATTTCAACCCTGGTGGAGGCCACCTTTGGCTTTCTAATGGTAGTCCTTTAGCTAATATGAATCATCTGAAGTGGAGTATGACACTAAACAATGTTTGTGTAAAAAAACAGGACATTAATTCTTAGAGAATTTTAATTATGTGGCCTCAATTCTTAAGTTATCTCAAGGTACTTTACACATGGAGCAGATTGTAGAACCATTTCCAACCAATCATTTTTCACTTTCACATCAACCTTTCATGATGGAGTGTTTGTTCTGTTCCGCAGTGTCCTGCCTTCTTCCCAAATGTCATCAATTATTCATAAAGAGACGTGCTTTTGCATATAAAACACATATTAAAAGTCACCCCGTCACCACCTTCGGGATTTTACATAAACCACTTTTAACACACGTTCATCTCCTTTTTTACGCCTTTAAATCCAATCACGTTCAATTATTTAAACGCTAACTAATGACTTTTCTTGCAGCCTTTGCTATCTGACGCGCTCTTTTAATGCTCGGAAGTTCACAATCCCTGCAAGCTTGAACTTTTCATCCCGGCGTCACCTTTGGATGCCTTTTCTGTTTGCGGCGGCCATATTTGAAGTTAAGTTGCAGGAAAAAAAAAAAGACGTGATATGAAATGTTTTGTGACGGGTGTGTGCTGCAGTGGCACAAACGGCCGCGTTGTTGCTGCTCCGACATGTTTATGGACTTCCCGGGATGTTGCCATCTTTGTTTTGTGTGTCAGTGTTATGTAAGAGATTAAGAAGCCTGTGACTGATAAACTAATTGAATTCTGGGATTGCCCTGAATCTCCTTGCCGAGGATTAGACGTGTTTTCATCATGCGTCATTCTACAAACATTTTCCGCAACTCTTAAGCTTTTGTGTTTCAACCTCTGTTGACCTCAGTTTAATTCTCTTTTAATGCCTCGCTGAATTAGCATTATAATAATGGAAAAATTATCTTTTATTTTTACACTTTTGGCTTTTCCCTGTCAGGGTTTTTTTTTACGCCGGATGCCCTCCCTGATGCAACCCTGGTCGAAAGTTTACATTTTATTTTCATTCATTCATTTTCTACCGCTTTTCCTCACAAGGGTCGCGGGGGGGCGGGTTTGGAATGTGGGAGGAAACCGGAGTACCCGGAGAAAACCCACGCATGCACGGGGAGAACATGCAAACTCCACACAGAGATGATCCAGGGTGGAGAAAGACAAAATACGAAGCCAAAAAGTTACCACTTCCACACAAAATAGGAGGAGAACTCATTCATTCATTCATTTTCTACCGCTTATCCTCACAAGAGTTGCGGGGTGGGGGTGCTGGAGCCTATCCCAGCTGTCTTCTTCAGGCGAGAGGCGGGTATACCCTGGACTCGTGGCTGAGCCAATCACAGGGCACATATAGACAAACAACCATTCACACTCACATTCATACCTATGGACAATTTGGAGTCGCTAATTAACCTAGCATGTTTTTTGGAATGTGGGAGGAAACCGGAGTACCCGGAGAAAACCCACGCATGCACGGGGAGAACATGCAAACTCCACACAGAGATGATCCAGGGTGGAGAAAGACAAAATAAGAAGCCAAAAAGTTACCACTTCCACACAAAATAGGAGAACTCATTCATTCATTCAACGAGGGTTGCGGGGCTGTCTTCTTCAGGCGAGAGGCGGGGTACACCCTGGACTGGTGGCCAGCCAATCACAGGGCACATATAGACAAACAACCATTCACACTCACATTCATACCTATGGACAATTTGGAGTCGCTAATTAACCTAGCATGTTTTTTGGAATGTGGGAGGAAACCGGAGTACCCGGAGAAAACCCACGCATGCACGGGGAGAACATGCAAACTCCACACAGAGATGATCCAGGGTGGAGAAAGACAAAATACGAAGCCAAAAAGTTACCACTTCCACACAAAATAGGAGGCACAGGGAGCAAACACCGGTTGTTAAAAAGGGAAAATTGAGCAGAGAGTGTGAGGGACCTGTAATCCGGGTTTTGGCTCCCATTGGTGCTAAGGAAGGACACTTACTAGTTCGGAGAGGTGAGTCTTCTCTTCTCAGAGGACGAGACTAATTGGATATTGGTTCCTAAATCAGGGAGCGTGACATTATCACGGCGTAGAGAGGTGCTAAACGGACACGAAGCAATGGTCAGAGTTATTAGTGGAGCTGCTGACGAAATCCCACCCACGTAGAACTGTATGCTCCCAAATGCACTTACTGTATAAAGTGCATGCAGGGTTCCCCACAGGACTGCAACGTATCTGTGGTGCTATGTTGGGCATCTGCAGGTAATAATATGTCACTATATTGATGATCAGATGTGTTATATTGTGTGATCAAGTTTCCGGGCTTCTGATTGGCCAAAATGTTGATGACAGACGGTGAATTTGTTTATGTGTGGCACTCATGAGGTGTGTTAATAAGCATCTACTGTTTGGAGTAGATTTTAATTATTTTAATTATTTTTATTTTTATTTTATTTTTTAAATGTTCTTAAGTCCCCTAAATAATTTATTTATTTATTTATTTTTTTTTACAAAAAAATTATCTGAGAAATTTCTATTGTATTTCTAATAGGGCAAAAGCAGGCTAATAAGCAGGCTAATACTAGCCTACTACTAGTTGTAGTAGTAGTAGTAATAATCAGAAGAAGAATAATGATGATAGTAATAAGTCATTTATTCATTCAACTAAAAAAAAACTTTAATTTAAATTAAAGGTTTTAAAAAACCTTTATTTTATTATTATTTTTTTACAAAAAAAATATCTGACAAATTTCATATAGTAGAGCAAAAACAGGCTAATAAGCAGGCTAACACTTTTTAGGCTAATAGTTTTTGTTTTTTTTACTGAATAAGACATCATGTTAAAAGTTCAAATACTCCGAAAGTAACTGGCGGGCCGGATTCAAACGCTTGGTGGGCCGCATGTGGCCCCCGGGCCATACTTTTCCCACCCCTGGTCTCGGGTGTAGTCTGCCTTTTGACCCTTTTCAGCTGGGATAGGCTCCAGCTCCTGGTGACCCTGAACAGTATATATATATATATATATAAAACTTAAAAACTACATCAAAAATCCTGAAATATAAACAGTAACTCACCTTTGTCACCAGCAGGGGGCAGATGAGGGCCACACTGTGGGGCCGCTGGGGCCTCCAGACAGCCTGTGGCGGATGGGGCGAACGAGGACAAATGACCCGACTTCCTCGCTGCCGTACACTTGATGACACTTGACCACCGTGCAACACTGTGGGCATTCCAGTGGCAGCTATGAATACAATATGCGGTTTGGGGCTGCTTTTGTGGACTTGCATGATTTTATACCAGCGTTAAATTCCCTTGGATGAGCTTGTTTTAGCGTAATACTCTAATTATACATCTTGGGTTGAATCCCACTGTGCAAACCTTTGAATGATTAAGAAATGTAATATTCCTCATGTGTGTGGAAAGGTAGTATTTTATTAATATTACTAGAACTGCAAGAGTAAGACTTTTGAAAAGCATCAAATAAGAATGAAGGACAGCAAAAACACAACCTAAACCTAAACCTAGCATCAAGCGATGTCTGAAAATAAGTCATTCAAATATTTATTGGTGGCTAAATCTATCTGAAAATATCCATCGGACATCGGGACACAATAAAAGGCCCCTGTAATATACGTAAATCATTTTATTTTAGTTAGAAGCCTCACTTTAGTTTTGGGTTTGGACAAAAAAAAAAAAAAAGCCACCAAACCGCTTATTTTATTCCTAGCTGTCCGTGGTATGCATGGGTGCCGGCTTTCGCTAGGGTTTTTGCAAGCAGCGGTTTGGGTTGAGCCTTCAGGAGATGAATGGGACGTCAATATATGGTTCTTTTAAAGCAGTGGTCTCAAACACGCGGCCCGCGGGCCAAATGTGGCCCGCAGGACACTAGTTTGAGGCCCCCCGCTTTGATATGAAAGTTTCATGTTAGTGCGTTCCCCGCGCAAGTTTGAATATGGATGCTGTATGGTATCATGTACCCGGAAAAAAATTATTACGTTTGATTCATGTTCATGTTAAAGGTTAAATAACTGTTAATAGTTATCCTCCCTATCCGTGTGGAAGTGGTAAGTTTTTGGGTTTGATATGGATGCTGTATGGTATCATGTACCCAGAAAAAAAATTATTACGTTTGATTAATGTTCATGTTAAAGGTTAAATAACTGTTAATAGTTATCCTCCCTATCCGTGTGGAAGTGGTAAGTTTTTGGGTTTGATATGGATGCTGTATGGTATCATGTACCCGGAAAAAAATTATTACGTTTGATTAATGTTCATGTTAAAGGTTAAATAACTGTTAATAGTTATCCTCCCTATCCGTGTGGAAGTGGTAAGTTTTTGGGTTTGATATGGATGCTGTATGGTATCATGTACCCGGAAAAAATTATTACGTTTGATTAATGTTCATGTTAAAGGTTAAATAACTGTTAATAGTTATCCTCCCTATCCGTGTGGAAGTGGTAAGTTTTTGGGTTTGATATGGATGCTGTATGGTATCATGTACCCAGAAAAAAAATTATTACGTTTGATTAATGTTCATGTTAAAGGTTAAATAACTGTTAATAGTTATCCTCCCTATCCATGTGGAAGTGGTAAGTTTTTGGCTATTTAAGTTGAAAGGAAATAACTTGGAGGCTACCGTTTAGGTCGCTAGCAACTCTAGTTTGCGAGTTAGCATGTGTCTCAAGACCCTGCAGTTGCGCAATATGTTGTAAATTAAAAAAAGTATAAATGTGACTATAGTCGTGTTTTGTCATGTCTACAGGGCTCTAATAATGCTTTGTTCATTTTAATCTGAAAACAAATAATTAGTCTACCCACCAACTATATGTGGTTTCTTAAGTTTTTATTATTTGCCGTTTTATTGTTATTATTATATTTATTTATTTATTACCGATTGATTGACATTAATCAAACAATCATTTTTTCTGGGTACATGATACCATACAGCATCCATATCGAACTTGCGCGGGGCCGCACTAACATTAAACTTTCATATCAAGGCGGGGGCCTCAAACTAGTGTGCTGCGGGCCACATTTGGCCCACGGGCCGCGTCTTTGAGACCCCTGCTGTAAATAAACATGTTTTAAGTGTTTTTAATGCAGCGTGTGCATAGGCCAAGGAGATCGAGAGCTTGGTGAACTTGCTTACCTATCGCTTAAAAACTTACCACTTCCACACGGATAGGGAGGATAACTAGTCTTCTCTTTGGTCCAACATCAGTGACAAATGACCTCACAAATGCTCACCACTAAAATCCTTCATTTTAATTACCTTCTTGCCCACACATGTTCGGAATTCTGTGTTCCCGTCCCGCACTGACAGCACAGTCAAAGCTCAATTTTCCTTTCAAGGTTGGCAGCTCCTCTCGGCGTACCTGTCGCATGTTGCACCTTCCGTCAATGGCACCTCGGCAGTAGTCTGTAGCGGTTTGCTGGCGAATGCTATCTGATGTCTGAATGCCTTGTGAATGTGTGCGTGTTAAATTCCTGAAGCGGTTGGTTGGCGGGCGAAGTTTGCGTATTCTGCAGATGACTTTGTTGGAGTTGGCAGCACAGAAGAGAAGCGAGGCACCGAGATAAACGCGCCGTACCGCAATAAAAAATGGAAATAAAAAATGCATACTCGGATGGTGCTGTTGTGAGAAATAGAAACCGGGCTGTGTAGCAACATGGCAAACATTCACACACACACACAGACACACACACAGACACACACACAGACACACACACAGACACACACATGTAGGCCTATACTGTAAAACTCAATTTTTGCCACCGTTACGGGCCACTACGAGCCAGTTGGGAGGCAGTTTGAGCCACTAGGCACCTTATTGGCGCCACAACAAATTGCATTAGCGCAAACTGGCACCAACTGGCGCCGTCCCAGTGGACCTGAAGCGGTCCGGCACCGGCCCAGGAACTCCGAGCATCATTGGCACAACTTGGCTCGTGCCTTTATATTCCAGTGGATTCCAATAGGCGAATAGTTTGTGACATTCGGTCCCACTTAGTGGACATTACGCGCTGTGATTGCTTTGCTGCAAGTGGCGGGACGAAAACGTTTTGAATTTTTTTTTGCCGACAAAACTCAATTTTTGCCGCTGTTACGGGCCACTACGAGCCAGTTGGGAGGCAGTTTGAGCCACTAGGCACCTTATTGGCGCCACAACAAATTGCATTAGCGCAAACTGGCACCAACTGGCGCCGTCCCAGTGGACCTGAAGCGGTCCGGCACCGGCCCAGGAACTCCGAGCATCATTGGCACAACTTGGCTCGTGCCATTACATTCCAGTGGATTCCAATAGGCGGATAGTTTGTGACATTCGGTCCCACTTAGTGGACATTACGCGCTGTGATTGCTTACTGCAAGTGGCAGGACGAAAACATTTGAAAATTTTTTTGCCGACAGAACTAAATTTTTGCCGCCGTTACGGGCCACTACGAGCCAGTTGGGAGGCAGTTTGAGCCACTAGGCACCTTATTGGCGCTACAACAAATTGCATTGGCGCAAACTGGCACCAACTGGCGCTGTCCCAGTGGACTCCTAGCAATACCTAATGGATAGTTGTGCATGGACACCTTAGCTCCAAACTGGGTTTGAGACCCCTGTTTTAAATGGTTTAGTCTGAGTTTGCGTCAAGGAAAAGCGTCAAAACAACAATCTGGTGACTGCGGCATTGTGCATTGGTGACCGAAATGAATTAAAAAGCAACTTACACTCCCAAGACAAACAATGAGATTGGCTTTGCGGTTATCTGTTGTACATCCATCTGGATCCCACACCTTCAATCTTGTGAAACCTCACAGAAGAATAAGCCCAGATTGATCCTGTTGCTATTCTTTGGTATCCATGTGATCTATTTCCTAACTGGGATTATATGTTTTTATGTCATATTTCCGGAGTTTGTTTACTGGGCGGAGAGTGACAGGAAAAGCATCCAAGCTGCTGCTCTTCTTTCGCCACCAACACTCAACACTTAACGATTGAGATGATTTGCGACTACGAGGTGTGAGGTGACCGCAGTATCTTTGAGTAAGTTTGATAGCGATGTGTACTAATATTTCAATCCAAAATACTCCCTTGTGAGTACTGTTCATAAGATTATCACAGTTCGGTCATTTGGGAAGATTTATCTCGGGGTACTTTTCATGCAGGAGACAACTACGCCCCATTTTAGAAGAACATAAATTACCCCATGAGCAAAAGCTTGGCAACAAGATTAATTCCCTTTAAAAAATGAAGTATTAGGGTGACTTCACAGTAAAGTTAGTAAACCATACCATTTAAAAAAAAAAAAACATTTTTTCCTCGGGGAACTGTATAGTTTCCCATAGTTCTTCACTTCACTTTTATCTAATGCTAGGAGTCCACTGGGTCGGCGCCAGTTGGTGCCAGTTTGCTCCAAAGATTATGTGATTGGCGCATAGTGGCGCCGAATTAATGTTCGCTCGGCATGTTGCCACAGCGAGCCACTACACGCCAATCAAATAACCTTTGCCGCGAACTGGCACCAAATGGCAGCTACCCAGTGGACTCCCAGCATCATTGGCGCAACTTGGCTCGTGCCATTACATTCCAGTGGATTCCAATAGGCGGATAGTTTGCGACATTCGGTCCCACTTAGTGTTGTGATTTCTTGCTGCAAGTGGCCAGGATGAAAATTTTAAATATTTTTGAAATTTTCTTGCCGACAAAACTCAATTTTTATCACCTTTACGAGCCACTATGAGCCAGTTGGGAGGCAGTTTGAGCCACTGCATGCCACTAGGGGCCACAGCAAATTGCATTGGCGCTAACTGGCACCAACTGGCACCGGCCCAGTGGACTCCGAGCATCATTGGCGCAACTTGGCTCGCGCCATTACATTCCAGTGGATTCCAATAGGCGGATAGTTTGTGACATTTGGTTCCACTTAGTGGACACTAAGTGCGGTGATTGCTTGCTGCAAGTGCCGGGACGAAAATTTTAAATATTTTGAAATGTTCTTGCTGACAAAACTCAATTTTTATCGCTGTTACGGGCCACTACGAGCCAGTTGGGAGGCAGTTTGAGCCACTGCATGCCATTAGGTGCCACAACAAATTGCATTGGCGCAAACTGGCACCAACTGGCACCAACTGGCACTGGCCCAGGAACTCCGAGCATCATTGCCGCAACTTGGCTCGCGCCATTACATTCCAGTGGATTCCAATAGGCGGATAGTTTGCGACATTTGGTTCCACTTAGTGGACACTATGTGCTGTGATTGCTTGCTGCAAGTGCCAGGACGAAAATTTTAAATATTTAGAAATTTTCTTGCTGACAAAACTCAATTTTTATCGCCGTTACGAGCCACTATGAGCCACTACGAGCCAGTTGGGAGGCAGTTTGAGCCACTAGGCACCTTATTGGCGCCACAACAAATTTTACTGGCGCAAACTGGCACCAACTGGCACCGGCCCAGGCGCAACTTGGCTCGCAACTTGGCTCGCGCCATTACATTCCAGTGGATTCCAATCGGCGGGCCACTATGTGCCAGTTGGGAGGATGTTTGAGCCACTGTACGCCACTAGGTGCCACAACAAATTGCATTGGCGCAAACTGGCTCCAACTGGCGCCATCCCAGTGGATAGTTGTACATGGACGCCTTGAACAGTTGCGCTGTTTGAATCGGCGGACCCGGGCCTCTTAAACGAAGCTAAACCAATCACTAGCATGCCATGTTGTTGATGTCGTTGTCTCTTATTAGTCACTTTTATTATTGTTATATTCACTTTGGATTCTCTTTTTGTATTTTTTTTCCTTTCTCCCTCCTCCGTCTGTTTGTCCTCTTTCAAACCGTCCACTGTCCGGTGGCAATGCTAATAAATTCTAACATAATCACGACAGGAGGAGTACTGTATTCCAGATTGCTGCACAGTAAATCAGTTCTGATGCAATACATCGTACAAATCAGTCATATTGCATGACTGCACGGGTTAAAAAAAAAATCAACCATTGAATGCTTGATTTACAGCATTTATATACATAACTCGCCCACGTGTCCAGCTGGTAATAAATATATTATTTTCCAAAAAGAAAACAAGCCTTTAACTATGTGCTCTCAAATAAAATACCCTGAATGACATTCATTGGCCTGACCGAAACAAACGCTGTCCACCGCCCATACATGCCGACGTTGACATCGACACGGCCATATTTACGGCCGTGAGACAACACAACAGTTGTGCGTAACGTCTGACCCGGATCTTCCATCGTTCCATGAAGTTCCCCGCTTACATCACCAGCTGTTTTCACAGACTATCTGACTCACTCATTTCCCTTTCGCTCTTTTCTAATGCATTTTTTTTTAAAACCGTTGAAGAAAATAAGCAATAAAAATAGCAGGTAGAATGTCTTGCTGCCCGCCGTCCAGGTCCAAAAATACGGCAACTGTTGTTGACTTTGTGTTTGTCTGCCCCGAGTTACGGAACGCTATGAGGTACACCTTGCTTGACCACCTGGAGAAACAAGCAAACCCAAACAGGTTGGCGTATTTGTTTTTGCAGACATTAGTTAAATAATTTGCTCATTGGCGGTCAGACCCTCTTTAGAAAACCCACGATCGAATGCTTCAGTTGTGCAATCATTCCCCAGAATTCCTTCTCTTCGGATCGATCCCAACTGGTCTTAGAAGACATTTCTGATCAGGTCTCAAGATAAGACAACTCAAGTCTCTGATGAAGGCCAAATGTCTTCTAAGACGACCTGAACGGTCCTGTTGCAATCAAGAATACAACGACCTGGTTTCCATTCCATTTTCTTCTACTTATCCGAGTCGTGGTGAAGTCCAGACTACCCGGAAAACTACCAGTGATACCAGTCTGGACTGTAGTCTCGGATCCGACAACAACACGACTGTAGGATGGCCGTGAGGTGCAGACATTAGTTAAATAATTTGCTCGTTGGTGGTCAGACCCTCTTTAGAAAACCCACGATCGAATGCTTCAGTTGCGCAATCATTCCCCAGAACTCCTTCTCTTTGGATCGATCCCAACTGGTCTTAGAAGACATTTCTGATCAGGTCTCTTCAGTTTGTGCTGAAAGACAAGATAAGACAGTTCAAGTCTCTGATGAAGGCCAAATGTCTTCTAAGACAACCTGAACAGTTCTGTTGCAATCAAGAATACAACAACCTGGTTTCCATTCCATTTTCTTCCACTTCTCCGAGTCGTGGTGAAGTCCAGACTACCCGGAAAACAGTTCAGAAATCAGTTCACATACATAGATCAGAGAACCGACTCAAAATTAGCTCTAAGTATAAATACTTGACCTTTTCCACTGGTGATGCAATAAAATACAGTAGAACTGTCTGAAACCGGGGCAGACAGACCAGTTCGGAAGGCCAACCAAGGACTAGACAGGAGTGTCGGGTAGGAGATTAGATAAACGTACTGTAAAGGTGACCGGCCGATGAACAGAGCAGATAAGAGTCTTTGGAAAGGGGGCGGCAGGTGACACCGGTGATACCAGTCTGGAGTGTAGTCTCGGATCCGACAACAACACGACTGTAGGATGGCGGTGAGGTGCTAATGGGGCCGTAAAACCCTGGAAGACTGAAGGGGTCTTTGAAGGCTAGACTAGTCAGTGGGCGAAGGGGGGACGACCAGACTGTTTGCGGGGAAAGTGCAGGACCTGAAACGTCTGAGGAGCACTCTTGAAAACCTTATGAAGTGCCGACTGCTCTGCTCTGAATCTGGCAGACCGGCTGCGTGGGGTGGGGGGGTAGGCTGTGGCTTGTCGCTGGAGGCCAGGTGTGGGGCATTCAGGGGGTGGGGGGTTGTCTGCAGGCTTTTTGACCTGACTGGGACTTAGTGGGCTTGTATTCATCCATCCTATTTCTATGCGGCTTATCCTGTTGGGGGGGGGGGGTCACGGCAGTAAACTCGGTCAATCACCGCCTGGTTATGAATGCGGCGGCATTGATCCTACATGACGAGGAGTATGGCTTCGGAATTAGATTAGCGCTTAGCTTACATACCGAGGCAACACTTTTTTTGTAGGACACATAACAAAAAAAAATAATGAAAACAAGGTCCATAAATGTCAAAATAAAGACGTTATTTATTATTATTTACAATTGTCTACGGTTAGTCATACGTGGGCGGGTTGGCCGCCTCCCATCACTTCCTGTTTTGTTTTTTTTTTTACGTCTCAAGTATCTCAACACAAACAAACACCTCTTTATGGACTTTCTCCGGGTACTCCGGTTTCCTGTTTATTGTCCATTGTGAGTGTGAATGGTTGTTTGTCTATATGTGGCCTGTGATTGGCTGGCCACCAGTCCAGGGTAAACTCCGCCTCTTGCCGAAGTCAGCTGATATAAGCTCCAGCATACAGCCGCCACCCTAATGAGGATAAAATATATAGAAAATGGATGGATTGTTATTAGAGCCCTCTAGACAGAAAATAACACCCCTATAGTCAACTTTCCATTACTATTACCCAATATGGTAGATGACATAACAGGAAATATGACTCTATGTTATGGGGGGCTGTGACGCGGGGGTTCGGTATGGATTACAGCTGGAATAGTATCTTGTATTAGGGATTATTTGCCCTTTTGCCTGTCTTAATTTGTAAAAATATGCTTAAATATGTAATTGGCGACTCCAAATTGTCCATAGGTATGAATGTGAGTGTGAATGGTTGTTTGTCTATATGGGGCCTGTGATTGGCTGGCCACCAGTCCAGGGTAAACTCCGTCTCTTGCCCGAAGTCAGCTGATATAAGCTCCAGCATACAGCCGCCACCCTAATGAGGATAAAATATATAGAAAATGGATGGATTGTTATTAGAGCCCTCTAGACAGAATATAACACCCCTATAGTCAACTTTCCATTACTATTACCCAATATGGTAGATGACATAACAGGAAATATGACTCTATGTTATGGGGGGCTGTGGCGCGGGGGTTCGGTATGGATTACAGCTGGAATAGTAGCTTCTATTAGGGATTATTTGCCCTTTTGCCTGTCTTAATTTGTAAAAATATGCTTAAATAAGTATTCCGGTTTCCTGTTTATTGTCCATAGGTATGAATGTGAGTGTGAATGGTTGTTTGTCTATATATGTGGCCTGTGATCCCCATCCTAGTGAGGATGAAATATATAGAAAATGAATGGATGGATCGTTATTAGAGCCCTCTAGACAGGGAATAACACCCCTATAGTCAATTTAACAGGACATAACAGGAAATAAGAGTCTATGCTATGGGGGGGGCTGTGACGCGGGGGTTCGGTATGGATTACCGCTGGAATAGTAGCTTGTAGTAGGGATTATTTGCCCTTTTGCCTGTCTTAATTTGTAAAAATATGCTTAAATATGCATACGCACGTGTCAAAGTCAACAGCAAAATATGACAACATGGCCGAATGTGTGTATGTGTGTGTGTGTAACCCCACACCCTAGCATCTCACAAAGTCATATGCTGTCATACTTCATCTCCGACTCGTGAGCGTGTGCGGGCCGTGTCGCCATCTTGATGTTTATATATGTGTGTGTGTGTTTGCGTTTTGGCATCAAACGTTCGTATTCTTCTTTGTTTACGGTTGGTTTTTAAAAGTCAGCTTTTAGCTCAAGTACTCCGCTTGTGCCAAATGTTACATAACTCTCAGATACACACCATAATCTCTCCGCGGCGTCGACCTCAGCGTAGTTGGAGCGGCGAGACGTCGGTTGGCCGTGAAGCTACCGCATAAGCATTTTTTTTTTTTTTTTTACATCTCAGACATGCTCACAAATACCAGCCATAAATTTAAGCGGCACCTGAATGGTTTTTTTTTCTCTGTTCATACAGCTTCCTTTCATCAAAAATCCCCCTCCATGATAATCTTTGGTGGTTTGCTCTGTCAATCCCACATGTTTCCCACATGAGAATTACGGAGGCCTTAAAGTGGCCTCCATGCAGGGATGCTGGTGAGTGTTTCATATAATTTGCTGTCAAATTTCAGTGAATATTATCATGTACCTGCCATGGGCCAGTCTCCCTTTGGCCTGATTCTGTTTACCCCAGCTTGTATGTGTTTTTCTTGCCTTCCCAACTGTAGTGGTGAATCATGGGAGCAGGGGAGAGAGTGAGCTAATACTCTGGTTTGAATAAATGGCGGAAAGGAGGGCTGATACATATGAGAAGGGTGGAGAGAGAGAAAGAGAGAGAGAGAGAGGGCTACCGGGGGTGGGGGTCGGTGGGTGAAATGAAAGGATGGAGGGAGGAGAGGTAAGTATAAAAGACTTGCACTGAAGAATTAGGAAATATTCGTCAGGACAAATAGACCGACTGATATCGCCAAGAGTTCTCATTCCATACTTATCATAAACGGTGAGTACATATTGGGAAAATCATTTCTGAAAAGTATTTGTAGTTTGCAATTTTTTCATGAAGAATCACTAAAAAAAATATTTTAAATAAATATTTATTTATTTATTATATATTTATAATATTTTATAAATATTTTATTAAAAAATTGTATTGACTGCTTTTATTGACTATGCAATTTAAATGGTAATTTAAATATCATAAACGGTGAGCACATATTGGGAAAATCATTTCTGAAAAGTATTTGTAGTTTATAATTTTTTTTATGAAGAATCGCAAAAAATATTTTAAATAAATATTTTATAAATATTATTTATTTGTATTTATAATATATAAATATATATAAATATTTATATATAATGTTTATAATTTTATATATTTTTATAAATGTATATACATTTTTCATATATTTATAAATATTTATTTATTTTGTATTTATAATATATAAATACATATAAATATATATAAATATCGCAAAAAATATTTTAAATAAATATTTTATAAATATTATTTATTTGTATTTATAATATATAAATATATACAAATATTTATATATAATTTTTATAATTTTAGATATTTTTATAAATTTATATACACTTTTCAAATACATTTATATACATATACATTTTTATATACATATATACATTTTATACATACATATACAAATGTATATACATATAAATTTATATATTTTTTATAATTTTATAATTTTTTCATGAAGAATCACAAAAAAATATTTTAAATAAATATTTTATAAATATTTATTTACTCATTATATATTTATAATATTTTATAAATATTTTATTTAAAAAATTATTGACTGTTTTTTTATTGACTATGCAATTTAAATGATATTTTAAATATTGCATTTTCTTGTAAATAACCTTAAGATGCCAGATCAAATCTTTTTCCTCCGACGTGGACATATTCTCACCGCGGGCGAGCTGCTAGGCCATAAAGAACCCCCGACTAAGAATTTTATGACTATTAAAGTCGTCAGACGCTCTTGTCAGCGATTCAAACGCACCCATGCAGCTCCTTTCTGAACTCTGGCCTGCAGCCGCTGCTCTTGGTTTTTAACCGTAGCCAAGATATATTGAGGGGTTGGTGCTATAAACGCTGCGAGAGTGGAAGCATGTGACTCGAGTCTCCCGTGGGTGTACTGTATTATGAAAGCGCCTATTGACAGTGAAAAAAAAGGGGGAGGCGCTGGAACTGAATCTTGTCCAAATCCCACAAACAGAAGTCAGGGATGAAAGCTCAAATGCGAATGTGTGTGTGCATGGGCGTGCTGTTTAGAACGTGTTAAAAACATCTTGGATTCTGTTTGCTCAGGTGCGCCACACCTTACAGTGGACCAGTCACTACTACTGGTGTAGTACTGCTTATTTGTACTTAGAATGTACTTCTTGCCTTGAACCTTGAAGTATACTCCGTCTTTTTTTAGTCCCTTTAACACCCGTGGTTCTTCATCAAAAGTATAGGCTCTTACTGCATGCGGAATCCTTGTGGATTGGCTCCGACTTTGAGGGTTTTCCGTTCGGTTTTATAAATAAAACTAAATAAAACTAAATAAAACTAAATAAAACTAAATAAACCTAAATAAACCTAAATAAAACTAAATAAAACTAAATAAAACTAAATAAACCTAAATAAAACTAAATAAAACTAAATAAAACTAAATAAAACTAAATAAAACTAAATAAAACTAAATAAAACTAAATAAAACTAAATAAAACTAAATAAAACTAAATAAAACTAAATAAAACTAAAATTAGAATTGAAAATCTGCATTTTATACCGCATGAGAAACAAAAGAATACATAATCCCTATTCCAGATTGTTCCGCATATAAAAATATCATTGTCCCATTTTCCAAGGGAATCAAACCCAAAGATGAGGAGCTTTCTTCAGTGTCTGGCGCTGTGTGCCGTGCTCTGCCTCGCCAACGGTCGAGCTACCCGTTCAAGTTCAGGTACTCGCTCCAACATTGACGCCCTACCTGGTAACGTCAGCGGTATTTAACCTTATTCCATATTTGTGTAGACTCCAACGAAAGCACCGAATCCAGAGAAGGTGAGTTGATCCGTTTCCTGTCAATATTCACCAAGATCAGGCGGGGAACACACCAATCAGACTAGGTAGGACAGCTCCAGTCATTTAGTCTCTAACAAATAAACAATGCATGGCTACCTTGGTTTCACATATCGGAATCGTATGCTAACGGACCCACTCAAACGACCTTCGCTGACGGGTGTTTGTCCTATCTAGTCGTTAAGCATGAACTAGACGAGAGCTGTCCTATATGGTCTGACCGAGTGCCCTACCTAGTCTTTGAGCATGAAGTAGACTAAAGCTTTCCTATCTTGTCAAACTGGTATTTGTCCTTTCTAGTCTTTGAGCATGAACTAGACTAGAGCTGTCCTATCTGGTCTGACTGGTGTTTGTCCTTTCTAGTCTTTGAGCATGAACTAGACTAGAGCTGTCCTATCTGGTCTGGCTGGTGTTTCTATCGTCTTTGAGCATGAACTAGACTAGAGCTGTCCTATCTAGTCTGCATGAACTAGACCAAAGCTTTCTTATCTAATCTAACTGGTGTTTGTCCTATCCAGTCTTTGAGCATGAACTAGACGAGAGCTGTCCTATCTCGCCTAACTGGTGTTTGTCCTACCGAGTCTGTGAGCATGAACTAGACTTGAGCTGTCCTATCTGGTCTGACTGGTGTTTGTCCTACCTAGTCTTTAAGCATGAACTAGACTAGAGCTGCCCTATCTGGTCTGACTGGTGTTTGTTCTACCTAGTCTTTAAGCATGAACTAGACTAGAGCTGTCCTATCTGGTCTGACTGGTGTTTGTCCTACCTAGTCTTTGAGCATGAACTAGACTAAAGCTGTCCTATCTGGTCTGACAGGTGTTTCTCCTACCTAGTCTTTGAGCATGAACTAGACTAGAGCTGCACTATCTGGTCTGACAGGTGTTTCTCCTACCTAGTCTTTAAGCATGAACTAGACTAGAGCTGTCCTATCTGGTCTGACTGGTGTTTGTCCTACCTAGTCTTTGAGCATGAACTAGACTAGAGCTGCACTATCTGGTCTGACTGGTGTTTGTCCTACCTAGTCTTTAAGCATGAACTAGACTAGAGCTGTCCTATCTGGTCTCACTGGTGTGTCTTACCTAGTCTTTGAGCATGAACTAGACTAGAGCTGTCCTATCTGGTCTGACTAGTGTTTCTCCTACCTAGTCTTTGAGCATGAACGAGACTAGAGCCGTCTTATCTGGTTTGACCGAGTGTCCTACCTAGTCTTTGAGCATGAATTAGACTAGAGCTGTCCTATCTGGTCTGACCGGTGTGTCCTACCTAGTCTTTGAGCATGAATTATAGGCTACAGCTGTCCTATCTGGTCTGACTGGTGTGTCCTACCTAGTCTTTGAGCATGAACTGATGATGCCCGCTCGATTGAATGCCCTAGAATGTGCAATGAGTGTTTTTGTTACAAACCTGTTGTGGTTTCAGATATATTCGTGGCCCCACGCCGAGCCCATTCCTTCATCGCCCCACAGAGGAACATCTACAACCTACCCAGAGGAAACGGCTTCAGCAATTACTTTGTCAGGTAAAATGCCCCCACAGGCACGCCTGCTTAAGTCAGAAATTCAAACAAAAGCCCTAATCCTTCCTCGCCGTTGTCTAAACACAGCAGGAGGGTGAAGACGCCAGCAGAGAGGCGTGCAGAGACCTGCGAGGACTACTCCCCCTGCCGCTTTTTTGCCTACCACAATGGCTACCAGAGGGCCTACCAGAGATACTTCGGGAACCGAGCTCCACAGCGACCAAGACAGGCCTCCTCTCGTCGATACTAACGTCTACGTCAAACCCAAAAATGTCTTTTACATTCAGATATGAGTTCGCCACATCGACATTCCACTTGTAGGGACTTTCATCTATCATGGATGCGATCATGTTTGAATCCGGGGGTGCTTCATTTGGATAAAGACGGGATAACTGCTATATTTAATAATGATGGCACCTTCCTAGCATTTATGAGCTGTGTGTAATTGTGCCTTGGCTCCCTATGTATTCACCTTTTGCTACACTTTTAGCATCCGTTTACAAAATAAAAGCCCAACTGTTCTGTTTGTCTTTATCCTGCTTTGCCTCTTCATTGAGACTTTTTTTGCATGGTGGTTTGTGTTTCCCACTCATTCAGAAGCCGAGATAGTCCACAGGTGTGAATGGGAGTGTAATTGGCCGGCGAGACCAGTCTCAAGTCAAGTAGGGCAAGGCCCCAAAAAGCTGCAAGTTAAAGAAATAATAGAGCCGGTTATTTCCACATAAGACTTTTTAATCATTTTCTTTTTCTGTACTTCCACAAAAACCACAAATGAGCCAATCAACGTGTCCTGGAATTGAACTCAAAGTCTGTCACCCAAAATGCAGCCAACTTCCACCCAGACTGTGAAATTACATCCTGTATAATTCCACTGGTACGGAATCTTATCCGGACTAAAAAAAGCAACAAGTCGAGCATTAAAAAAAAAAAAAACATTTGAGTGTTGTATTAATATCAAAACTGAACAATTTGACTTTGGTGAATGTTGATGCAACACTTGATATTAAATCATACACTTGTTTACTTTACGTAAAATCACATTGATGTGCTTTCAGTGCATCAAAACTAAAAATGCATGTGCCCCTTGTGACCTCGGTGTGTGGACTATAATCTAGTCTATAATCTAGTCCGTGAGCATCCGACCTCTCCAGGCTGGTCTATGAAACTGCAACTTGAACACATCATCAAAGTTGACATTGAAATTAAGATCAAGGTTGTTTTTCCATTGAAAAAAATCACATTTGGTGTTTATGCATTTTATGCAATAAATAAAAAAAATATTAAAAAACCTTAATTGAGCATAGAGGAGCGAACCAACAATTTTTTTTCTCAGTATTATTGTAATAACCAAACCAATGTGGCTTGTATATTTAAATAACATTTGCTTTAATTCAAACCAAATCCCAATTTTCTGAAAGAGTTTAAGAGTAAACAAATTGTGTGTGTGTGTGTTTTTTTTTTTTTTCAACAAGATGATGCATTTGGAGGTGGGAATTTCAGCATCTGGAGAGTGATACATGATTCCCTAACCAATCACATTGTGAGGTGCCACGTATATAAGTTGGAGTTATCTATGTATACATTCTCACACAAAAGACACAACACGACTCTTGATATCCTGAATCCTGCTCGTGGCCTCAAACCTCAAGATGAAGACTTTGGCCATCCTGGTTTTCTGCTCCCTGGCTGTCATGTGCCTGTCCTCAGGTAAGTGACTCCGAATAAATATGGACTTTATGCGTCTTTAGAGGTCTGATTTTCTGATAAATAACATTCCATCTATTGAACTAAGTGATTACTCAGCATTTTTGAGCAACCAAAAATGTCTTTATTATACATACTGTACTATTATTATGTTCGAATACAGGCTTAAAAAAAAAATACTTGTACTTCACAGACTCCACGGATTCCCAGGGTGACGACGACAACAACGGTCGTCGTGACAACTACCGCCTGTACGACAGCTACGCTCGCCGCGACAACGGCTACTACGACAACGGCTACTACGACAACGGCCGCCGCGACAACGGCTACTACGACAACGGCCGCCGTGACAACGGCTACCACAACAACGGTTACTATGACAACGGTCATCACGGTAAGGTCACCATTTTGAATATGAATATATCTAATGCAGGGGTGTATGAAATTAAACAAATATCAAAATGACCCCCAAATCGGTTCTAAAGTGACTTGTACTTTTGTGTGCAGGTGTGTTTGTGGATCAGAGGCAGGCCGCCGCCGTCGTGCAACCCAGGGCCGCTCCTCGAGAGTTGACCTTGACCCAAATGGAGAAGTATAAGTCACACTGCAATTACACGTCACTTACTATAGTCGCCAGTATGTGTACTATAATACCATGTGTCCCTTTTGTCGCCACGCAGCCTGAGGGAGGTGTGCGAGACCAACTTGGCTTGCGAGCACATGATGGGCACATCCGGGGTCGTCGCCGCCTACAACGCCTACTACGGCCCTGTCCCTTATTAGACGCCGAATCACAACAATTGAGTCCACAATTATCACTTCATTTTGCTTTTTAATGCTTTTTATATCACCTTCTTACTTGTGGTCAAACCCTCTTTCTAGGCAAAGAACCCCCCCCCCTTCAAAAAAAAAACATGCCCGACAGTGCAGTGTGGGAGCAGAGTGAGAGGAATAGCACTTGCATGTGGAATTATTTTTCCATCCTGTACAGACCAACACAGTTTCTATATGATTATATCACCTCTGTCAGCCTGTAGAGTAGTGTGATGAAGAAGTAAACATAATGAAAATCAATGTGTGTGTGTGTGTCATTTGTCCTCATATGTGATAAATAAACACACAATATTAGCTAAATAATTTTATATAGCCACGCGTCACTCTATTCGGTGACTCTGTTTCGCAATGCATGAAAAATAGTTCATGAAGAAACAATTATTTAAATCCAACGGGCTCATTTTAACGTGAACGCATCATTTGCTGTATCCTAATAATAGAAAACAGAGAAATGTCTCCCCCTGCTGTGTGTTTCTTGCAACTTCTCGTTGCATCATTATAGTAACAGCATCTCAGAATCAGAAATGGTTTATTACTTATAATTTGTTTTGGTGAAGTAGGTGCAATCACATCTATTAAAAAATGAAAATACAAAATATACAGAATAAACAGTATAAATATATGTACACAGTCTGTTTTTTTGTTTGTTATTCCGGAAGTGCAGACTGATCTGCATTGCACTCAGACGTAACAGGACATACAAAAATTATTTCACTCTCATAAATTAAATATTGGTAAGATTTAATAGGGTCTCCTTGTTGTACATTTTGTAAGTGGAATTATATTTTGTTTCTCATTGTAATTCAAGCTATTTATCTCGCAAATTCCTATTCAGAATAAAATGATAACAAATAAACTGATTGCATGAAACCTAAAGTGAATAAATGTATATTTAACTGTACGTTGTTTTATTTTGTGATATGTATTCGGTAAAATGTGTTTTTAAAGGAGCAACTTCATGGTTTATAATAATTTGACTTGAAAAAAATGCAAAAGCAATGGATAGTACCACTGGCGTCTCGTTTTGATGACGTGCATCGTGCATCTACTTCCGCCCTTACTCGCGGCTGCGAACATGGCGAGCTAGCAAAGCGGCTAGCTGAAAGTCGTTGTGTTTGTCACTCAATCATGGGGGCATTTAGTTTCTGTTTTATGGCTTAAGTACACTATCGCCTGTGACCCTCGATAACTCATTTGTACTTGCAAGGTGGTGGGCCTCTTACGGTTTTCCTCTTTATAAGGTACAGTTGAGTTTTTGTATACAACGTTGAAGCTAACGCGGTGTTGGCTAATATTAGCTTTTCGGCTAACGGCCACTTTCCTTTTATTGGGTGATTTAAGTCTGTCTGGTGATTAAACAACAAACAATCAATGTATGCAAGATATTTTATTATCATCGGCAGTGAAGTTTGTGTAAAGGTGTATCAAATATAAACATTTGTGCTAGTGCTATACAGATTTATAAGCACCAAAATTGCTACATTGCCTTATACGGTGTTTGTTTTTTCACATTTATTTTGATTTAAGTCCCCTATTTTCTTGTATAAGATGAGTTGCTTTTTGTCATACATACGAAACTCAAACACGTTGTGTGTATATTTTTTTCAACACAGTATATACCCTATAGGTGAACTCACGTTTGGAATGTATTATTTCTTAAGGTAAAAGGAACACATCGTCACCATGGGGAGACGTTCAACCTCCTCCACCAAGAGTGGGAAGTTCATGAACCCCACAGATCAGGCCAGTAAGTACCTGTCAGCACTGTGCAAATTAACATGTACATGCGTTATCATACCTGGAATGGAACAATAATCCCTGTTTGTTTTTACACAACCTACTTTTCAGGAAAAGAAGCCAGGAAAAGGGAGTTGAAAAAGGTAATCATTATTTCCAGTGTATTCTCCAGTTATTTGTTAAACAAATTATGTCATTCTATTTGATTACTATTATATATATATTTTTTACTTAGAATAAAAAGCAGAGAATGATGGTGCGAGCCGCAGTTCTGAAGATGAAAGACCCCAGGCAGATCATCCGAGATATGGAGAAATTGGATGAGATGGGTGAGAAGATGAGCTTCTTCATTTGACATTGTTGACATCATTCATAACAACTGAAAAATACAAAATACTACAACCTTTCCGACAGAGTTCAACCCAGTCCAGCAGCCCTTATTGAATGAGAAGGTGCTGAGGGATAAGAGGAAGAAACTACGGGAGACGTTTGAACGCATTGTTCGTCTGTACGAGAGAGAGAATCCCGAAACCTACAAGGATCTGCGCAAACTTGAATTGGAATATGAGACAAAACGGGGCCAGCTGGCGCTCTATTTCGATTCAGTCAAGGTCAGTTTGTGTATCTCTTCTTTATTTCGACAACACGGCAGTTTGTGAAAATCCACCTTTGGGTGCCATAATGAACAATCTACACATGTAATAACTTGGACAAGTTTTTATTAAAAATTCAAATGTTATGAATGTTAATGTTGACTTTTTTCTACTTCCAGAATGCGGAATCTGTCGAGGTCGATAGTATTCCTTTGCCAGATATGCCTCACGCACCCTCGAATATCCACATCCAGGACATCCCTCTACCAGGAGCTCAGCCTCCTTCCATACTGAAGAAAGGCTCCGCTTTTGGGTATGATTTAAATATCCAAATGCAACACATGTATGACCTTTAAATGTACCAGTAGCCACTGGGGAGCATGGTTTGAGGACTACAGTAATCCCTTCCCACTTTGCACTTAAATGTTTGTGGCTGCTTTGTGGTTAAATACGGCCTATTTGTAAAAAGAAAATGCATATTTCAGAAAAAATTTTGTAATTTTGGCCTAAATTAAGCATTTTCTAGCATAAATATTGCTGAATGATGAACTAAAATACAAATATAAGTCACACAGAGGACACATTCAAAGACACTGTGATGATATGTAGTAATCTGCATTGGTCACTAGGTGTCAGTAATGTTACTGTAATGTTGGTGAGACATGTGAAGCTAAATCGTCAGTTTTATTTACTCCAAACGGTATTTATTATATGTGTCTATTAGGAGAGGACCTCTACCTGTCCCGTATTTGGCGGCATTGCCACCTGTCCCACGGTTACCACCAGGGAAGAAACCTCCTGGACCACCGCCCGGTCCCCCACCACCGCAAGTCTTGGCACTGTATGGTATTCCTTCACGACGGCCCTGGGGCACAGAGATGGGTAAGACGTGAATGAACCTTTAGCATCGTGATAATGATAATAATGGGTATGTGGGTTATTTACATAGAACCTTCAATTCCTGGTTTGGACAAGACGGCAACAGAGTTCGGAAGAGATCAGGACAGCGGCAGCGAGAGCGACCGAGACCGAGACGAGCTGGATGAGGACGACAGCGACTCTGAGGAGGACAGTGATGAAGAGCGGGATGAAGATGGTGACCCAAAGAGAGGAGGTGAAAGAGATGAGGACAGAGGTGAAAGGCAGGCTGGTCAGTGTTTCAGCTTCTGTCATGTTTATTTCCATTTTTTTTATTCAATGATTTTTCTAATTAAATGTCACAGAAGTAGCGCTATGGCAAAAGTAACAAAAAGCATAATTTTTTTTTTGATGATACAACCAGTTCAAAATGCTTTGTGTAATTTGTGTCCTGACACTAAGTGGATGATTGTCTGCTGCACGTTAGGCCGAAGCGTACGTTTCGCAGACATGCCCTCAGACGCAGGCGGTGATGGAAAGAAAAAGAAAAAGAGGTTGGTGAAGAAGACGAAGGCCATTACACCTCTGCAGGCCATGATGTTAAGGATGGCAGGTGGGTACAATCTTCAAACATACTTCCTCCTACACTATACTAACACTTTTACTATATTAAAATCTATATCAGGGGTCTCAAACTCAATTTACCTGGGGGCCACTGGAGCTAGGGTCTGGGCATTTATTAAAAACAGAAAAATATACAAACTTTTTCAGTGCTTTGGTTCCGATTTTCTACAATAAAAGCTCTGATAAAACATTCCACTGTTCTCGAATATTCTAATTTTTATTTTTCTGCACAAAATAAGATGAAAAATAAATAAACAAATCAACAATAAAGAAAATCAATTAATCAGCAATAAATAAATATAATAATAATAAAACTGCAAATAATAAAAACTTAAACCACATATAGTTGGTGGGTAGACAAATTATTTTTTTTCAGATTAAAATGAACAAAGCATTATTAGAGCCCTGTAGACATGACAAAACACAACTATAGTCACATTTATACTTTTTTTAAATTTACAGCATATTGCGCAACTGCAGGGTCTTCAGACACATGCTAACTCGCAAACTAGAGAGCTAGTGACCTAAACGGTAGCCTTCAAGTTATTTCCTTTAAACTTAAATAGCCAAAAACTTACCACTTCCACACGGATAGGGAGGATAACTATTAAGAGTTATTTAACCTTTAACATGAACATTAATCAAACGTAATAATTTTTTCTGGGTACATGACACCATACAGCATCCATATCAAACTTGTGCCGGCCGCACTAACATTAAACTTTCATATTAACACGCGGCCCGCGGGCCAAATGTGGCCCGCAGGACACCAGTTTGAGGCCCCTGATCTATATCGTATATAAATACATTGCTTTTAGTGGCTGCAGTCATTAGCTTGTGATGCATTTAGGTACACAAATTGAATGACACACCACACCGGATGATTTTTGTGACAAAATAGGTCAGTCCATTCCTGACGATGAGGAAGAAGAAGAGGTCGAGGAAGAGTACACAGACGACTCGGACGGTTCAGACGTCGAAGACAAGGGGCCACCAGGGGACCAGTCTCTCGGTCAGCGTCTCCCAGCCGCAAGCGGCCCGGCTGGACAGCAAGGTCCCCCGCCCTTGCAAGGTCCACCGATGACTGGGCCTCCACCGATGGGTCCTCCACCGGCTCCACCAATGAGGCCTCCGGGTCCGCCTTCCGGTCCACCTCCTGGTCCTCCGCCAGGTATGGTAGAATTTAAAATTACTGTTGAGTCAAATGTGTAAATGTGCTCTTCAGATATTATTTATATTGTGCGCATCTTCTGTTGTCTTTAGGAGCTCCTCCGTTCTTGAGGCCTCCAGTTTTACCTGGCATGCGAGGTCCAATACCTCGTCTTCTACCCCCTGGACCTCCACCAGGCCGTCCCCCTGGCCCACCACCCGGTCCCCCTCCTGGCCTTCCACCAGGCCCCCCACCACGTGGACCCCCACCCAGACTCCCACCCCCAGGACCCCCTGGTAAGCTTATGGGTGCAGAATTGTGCATGTATCAGGGTTACAGAGCCATTTTGCTGGCGTTATTATTATTAATACAGCCATTATTGTTGTTTTAAAGTATTTCCTCATAAAAGGAAATTTAGCACAAATATAGAGTATATGCATACAAATACACATGTCCCGCTTTTCCTTCCAGGTATCCCTCCACCACCCCCAAGAGCAGGAGGGCCCGCCCGTCCCATGGGGCCCCCTCATGCCCTCTTTCCTCCACCTCTCAGCAACAACGTGCTTAGCGCTCCTCCCAGCATTGTCCAACGGCAAAAAGGCCCGGGATCCGGCCAAGATGGCGCCCAGAGCAGCATGCCGCCTCCTTCCATGTCCATGCGCTCCAGCGTCATGCAAATGCCGCCTCCACCAGGGACCGCCGCTGCTAGTCACCTCCACGCCGCCACCATTGAAAAAAGAGCTAACATCACTTCAGTCTCCGGCGCGGGGGCCACCATCTCCGCCAAACCACAAATCATCAATCCCAAAGCGGAGGTCACGAGGTTCGTGCCCACCGCATTGAGAGTGCGAAGGGACAAGAGCGGCGCCATGCCGGGGCCGGCGGTTGGCCCGCTGGAGAAAGGTGGCGCCGGAGGGAGGAGGGGAGATGACGGCATGGGAAGCCACGGGTTGAAACAGCACTCGGCTGCCGCTATGGGCATGTCTCACCCAGCTCAAATTGGTGCTGCGCCTCAGCCCAGTATGAAGACCAAGGACCAGGTGTATGAAGCCTTTATGAGGGAGATGGAGGGGCTCCTCTGAGATTCACACATTTCGTCACTGGGCTGAACTGAAACAATGTTTTTGTCAGTTTTGGTAGTATTGTCCAATGCCTTCCTAGATCCATTTGTCTTTAGGACACCAGAAAAGCTAAAATGGTCTCAACAATTTGTTTTCATTTAATCTGGAATATACTACACTCTAGTAGAACAAATTTAATCTGTCCAATATATAAATATTATATTGTCTGAGACATTGGTTGAGTTTTTTTTCTCAATACTTTTTTCACCCATTGTATTTGTTGAGTATGATTTGTCTGATAGAAATGAAAAAACTTGTTTTTTTTAAGCTTTGTCCGTTTGATCTGCATCATAATAAACATGTCAAGACCTCATGCTTGAATGTGATTATATACATATATACACACACATACATAACAAAAACAACACAAATTGTCTCATAAAAATAAAATAGCTTACTTTTCGATAATACTACAATTAAAACACATTTTAAATGCAATGTGTTACATTTACGTAAACATTTACAATACAATAATCTGTTATTATGGTTCACGTGGCTGGTTCCCTTAAAAACACAATTTCCCATGAAGCTCCGGGATTTCAGCGTGACGCGTTTCCGCATCTGCGCACTGCAGAACACACGAGGCACGTTGGGCAAAAAAAAAAAAAAGCATGGCGGACGTCGGTGAGAAAAGCTCCAAGCTAGCTACACCTGAACAACATGGAGGTTCGAGTAGTGACGATGATAACAGCAACGACGACAACGGTGAAACCCAAGAGACAGTAAAAACCTTCAAAGATTTGGTAGGTTTGCCTCAAGCCAAACAAACAACGACGACCATTTGACGTAACCTAATACGTAAACATTGTGTATAAATCGTTTTAAATAGCATTCTGAAGTTGTTTTTTTTAACAAACGACAGCAATTGTTGTGTAAATTGTAAATAGGGTGTCACGGACGTTCTTTGTGAAGCCTGTGATCAACTGGGATGGAAGAGTCCAACAAAGATTCAGGTTGAAGCCATACCGGTGGCTTTGCAAGGTAAGAGTCCAAAACATCTACTCTTAGCTAACCGTAAATGCTAATGCTACTAGCTTAGATTTATCCAAATGTCATGTAGCAGCATAATATTCTATAGGTATATTCGAGTTTTGTATGATGGCCTAGCTATTATCATGGACATTGTTATTGTACTATTATTTTACATAGTGACAGTCACCCTAATCTTTACAATATCCTTGTGAAGGAAAGGACGTTATTGGCCTGGCAGAGACCGGCTCAGGAAAAACCGGCGCCTTTGCTCTGCCCATCCTCCAGTCACTGCTGGCATCACCTCAACGGCTCCACACCCTTGTCCTCACGCCCACTAGAGAGTTGGCGTTTCAGATCTCCGAGCAGTTTGAAGCCCTGGGTTCGAGCATCGGTGTCAAGTGTGGTACGTAGCCTGTAAAATAACGAGTGGAGCGCAACAAAGCAGAGGATGATCTGTGATCTGATCGTTTTTTTTTTTTAATTTCTTTTGTAGCTGTCGTGGTTGGAGGGATTGACATGATGTCCCAGTCTTTGGTGTTGGCCAAAAAACCCCACATCGTTATTGGTAAGACGATAATCACCGGTACTGAACATACGAATGATAGCTTGTGATGACATGTAATGTCCTACACTGGTTAGTAGTAATTCCTAACATGGGCTGCTGTTGTGTCCAAACCCACGTCAAGCTTAAGCTGAAAGCCTGCTGGAGAACCTCAGAGCTGTGGAGACTGTTGATATTTAAAAAAAAAAAAAAAAAAACATTAAAGAGACATCTTTTTAATGAGGCTTTTAACTAATATTTTTAAACTTTTCTTATGTTTTTATCTTTTTCAGTCCTATTTTATGCTCTTAGTCTTTAGCTTTTAACTCCAGTATTTCCTCAGGGGGGGGTCCTACACACTGGGGGCTGTGTCGGGTCTGCTGAGGGGAGGTGCCATCCTTGGGTCCCTTTGACCCGGACGGCTGGGGGTTCCTCCCTTTTGATGTCGGGGTCCGCCCGTCTGTCGGAGTCGGGGGGGCCCGGGTGTGTGTCTAGTATGGAGGGTCGGAGGGAGGGGCTTTCTTAGTAATTGTTTTTCCTTTTAATTGTGGTAATTGTTTTTAATTCTGTAAAGCACTTTGTGTTGCATGTCTTTGCAGGACAAATAAAGTTGATTTGATTTACAGCAAACACACACGAGCACAAATCTTATGAATTAATTTTATCCTGTGTAATACAGGTGATTATAGGGGTGTTATTTCATGTCTAGAGGGCTCTAATCATGTTAGATGTGTTTAGAAGTTTGTCAACAGGTAACAGGGAGTCATACTTTATGGAAATACACCAAGTAAAGCAATAAATTAGGAATTACTGTATTACATTATCTGTGTTGTGTGTTTGCAGCCACACCGGGTCGATTAATAGACCACTTGGAGAACACAAAGGGCTTCTCGTTGCGAGCGGTGAAGTTTCTTGTCATGGATGAAGCGGATAGAATCCTTAATATGGACTTTGAGACCGAGGTGAGTCGTGGAAATTATGGTATGTTTTACTTCCTCGAGTCACAATTTTTAATAATGCTTACAACCAGGTGGATAAAATCCTAAAAGTCATTCCCAGGGAGAGACACACCTTCTTGTTCTCTGCAACCATGACCAAAAAGGTAATTATGGTGTTTTATTGGGTTTTTTTTTTCTGCTGCATAAATATGAATTGTCTTTGCACCGACGGTCCTTTTGATTTGTGTACAGGTCCAGAAACTAGAACGGGCCGCTCTGAAAGATCCAGTCAAGTGTGCCGTTTCTACCAAGTACTCCACAGTAGATAAACTACAGCAGTATTACATCTTCATACCATCCAAGTACAAGGTAGCACACTTTTGGATGCACATTCCGGTTTTTCCGTCGCTTCCTCCGGAAAGCATTTAAAGCTGCTGCGGTGTGTGTGTGTGTGTGTGTGTGTGTGTGGCAGGACTGTTACCTGGTGTCCATCCTCAACGAGCTGGCTGGAAACTCCTTCATCATTTTCTGCAGCACCTGCAACAGCGCACAGCGGGTGGCGCTCTTATTGCGAAACCTCGGCATCACCGCCATCCCGCTTCACGGCCAGATGAGTCAGGTACAGCTGACCGACTCGCCAATTGTGTTGTGACGTCGACTTATTTTATTCTGAATTACGGCACATTTCTTGTCTGTTCAATTCCCCACTTTCCCCGCCCCCCTCGTTCATCAGAATAAGCGTCTGGGAGCTCTGAACAAGTTCAAGTCCAAGTCGCGGTCAGTGCTGCTGGCAACCGACGTGGCGTCCAGAGGACTCGACATTCCACACGTTGATTGCGTCATCAACTACGACATCCCCACGCACTCCAAGGTACCTTTATTCACTGCTGCCGGTAGTTTTCCTGATCTGGTCTAGTTCTTCATCATCCGTTGGTTCCACGCAGGACTACATTCACAGAGTGGGGCGCACAGCCAGAGCGGGGAGATCGGGAAAGTCCATCACGTTCGTCACCCAGTAAGAACTTCTTATTTATGTTCACCAACTGGTTCCAGACTTGCAGTTGATATTCCTATTCATGAATATAATATTAGTTAGAGCATAGAAAACCTGTTTACAGCCTGATAAATAATAGTTTTGAGCACTATTAGAGCCCTCGAGACATGAAACAACACCCCTATAGTCACCTTTACACTCGTATTCCCCAAAATAATAGACATTATACGCCGTCTGAGACATAAATAAGACTCATCATGCTCGTGTGTAGGGGAGCAGAGTGTTGGGCGGACAGGAAGTGATGTTGTTGGGAGTTCAGTTTCAGCTACAGATCGACCGATACATCGGGCCGATATTTGCGTTTTTTACTTGAATCGGTATCGGTTCACCGATGTATTTTTCCGCCGCATTATTTTCAGACAGGCATCCGCCGGGCAGCTTTGTGTTGCCTTAACACAGTGGGTTACGATCGCAACACTCGGCCATGTTAGGAATTATTGCACCTGGTGCGAGATCATTCAATATTGATCCTGCAATAAAACCCTGTTGTTCTGGCGATCAAGCCTGGTGCTTTTATGTCACAGAACATTACAGTAACATTACTGACACCTAGTGACCTATGTGGACTACTACATGTGCCTATGTCTACACAAATACGGATATTTTAAAAAGACATTGACCTCTTGTTTACATGCAAATGTAGTTGAGGGTTCCCATAATACCCAGTTATGATATGCATATGTTCTGCCATGTGTTGAGGCATCACTATTGGAACCTAGAATCAAAACTAAAATATGCACAGATGGAGAAAAAGACACGTTACGTAAGTCAGCCAGTTCGGGGGCGTGAACTTAAAACCGCTGCCATTGTTCTATATTTTTGTCGTCGTTTTAAGTGACGTGTGCTTTTATCGAAGGTACGACGTGGAGCTGTTCCAGAGAATTGAAACCCTGATCGGAAAGAAACTTCCTGCCTTTCCCACCCATGAGGAGGAGGTGATGATGTTGGTGGAGAGGGTCAGCGAGGCCCAGAGATTTGCCAGGCTGGTGAGTCAGCATTATTGCGTAATCTTGCGGGGCGTGCATTTAGTTGGGCTGACCGTTGTGATGCCCTGCTGTCCTACTCACGTAATCCAACACGAGCGCTGAAGAGGCAGGTTTTTACGTAACCGTTGTTGGGGTTTCTCGAAAAAAAAGGACCGCATCGTCTTGGGAAGTGGTTCTTATATTTTTCATTCAATTGTATTTCTTCAGGAAATGAAGGAGCAAGGGGAAAAAAGGAAAAGACCCAGAGACCGGGATGCAGATGAGGATGATACAGAGCAAGCGAGCGGTGTGAGGAAGAAGGTGAAAGGAGGCTCGGGAACGGGACGAGGAGGCGGGAAGAAGAGAGGCGGCGCCGCCTGGAGAGGCGGACGCTGAGACGACCAACTTTAACAGACTGTACATAAGCCACAACATCCAATCTCTTGTTTTTGATACCATAACAGCCAGAAGGTCACGATTATTTAATTACACGCTTTTGTGGCGTTGTAGCCCATATTTTCCCCATTTGTAGTAAAATTCTGCCGGTTGTACTTCCAAGTGTTGCATTTCTTTCAGACACAAGAGGGAGCTGTTGCTCCTTTGAGACCGGTATTTTTTATAATGAATGGGCTTAAGCTTCGAAACCACACATTTTCTTAATATGGTGCAGGACTGTCCAACTTTTTTCCAGCCAAAATAAACATATTATGGTTATTAACACTTTACATTACTCTTTTAAATGTAGTATTATTAAATTAGTTGATAATTTAAGCACTGTAGTCAACGCTATGCTGTGCTAACTCTCTCGTGACCTGTCATCCAATTATAAAGGGCATCCCTGATTTAGTGGGTGTATGCATTAGCATTGAGGGAACTCGATTCCTTGTACTGACTCGAATTGAACTCGCTCAAATACTCGATTCACTGGCGTAACCTGTCAAAGTCGCAATTGAGCAACAAGTGTGTGAATCGGGTACTTGAGGCAGCCGTCGAGCACAAATTGTTGTGAATCGGGTAGTCACCCGTGACAGCACATGCGCAGAAACACATTCACAACAATTGTCACCACTCTTTTTGACTTACCCCGCATTTAATTGCACCCTGACATGTTATCTGGTTTCTTTTTATTAGCTAGCGGTAAGGACCCGATTCAGTTTTTAACAAAAAAGTTTTGATCGACTCGTTCATGACTAGCACATCAGTAGTGTAAAGGCTAAATATCAAACAGGAGCCTATGCAGCGTCTAAAGTGAATGCGTGTTTAATACTGCGTGAGTGAGGTGTCCACAGTAGGCGGGGGCTGTGGAGAGGTCTAATGTTTTGGGTCTAGGAGGGGCCCCAGTGTGGAGGCAGCAGCCCTGCCTCGGTGGTGCATACCAGAGCCCAAACACATGCCTGCATCTCCATTGTGTGCGTGGAGCAGACCGTTGCACAGAGGCTGCGCATCAGCGGGAGAGCCGACTTGGGTGGTGAACCGGACCGGACCCGAATCGATCAACGACACCAGGTGAGTTCGGAATTCACCGGCCGAACATGGATGATGATGACGGGGTAGTTCGAGTGCCAGTCACGACCGACTGGGGGTGTGCTCTCGGTCCTTTTTCCTAACTTACTTTCAACTTGTTTACGTTTTTTGTGTTATTTGTTGTCTGTTTTTCTCCCAGACTGTTGTTAATCAGCTAAACCCAGCCTGCTCTATAATTAGCAGTTTAAGCTAGCTGCCCGGGTGCACTTTGGGTGAAACCGGACAGGTAGCATCGTTACAAGGTTATTTACCACTGATAAAGAATTGTTTTTAATGCTTAGTGAATAACCTAAAAAAGCCTGACATTTGTGTAGGTTTATCGTCGCATAAATTTGTTTCAACGACTTTACGGTTTGTTACGTAAGCTGTAACAGTAATGAGCAGTGTGCCACCAGTGAGTGTTCCGTGTGTGTGTGTGTGTGTGTGTGTGTGGGAGGATAATCTATATAATGACCACATTTCTCAAGATTATTTAGACATATAATACAAAAATGTCGACGTCGCCGCGTCCCGTCCGTTGCTCTGCAGAGCGGCGCAGTTACGCACTATGCGCAATGTCATGACACACATCGGCGCAGTACTGTTGAGGTAAGTGATGACAACTTTTTAGCTAATCTCAATGGCGGCGTGTTTTGGATTTAAAGCTAAATGTTTTTCATTCATTCATTTTCTATCGCTTTTTCCTCACGAGGGTGCTGGAGCCTATCCTAGCTGTCTTCGGTGCGAGAGGCGGGGTACACCCTGGAATGGTGGCCAGCCAATCACATGGCACATATAGACAAACAACCATTCACACTCACATTCATAGTCGCCAATTAACCTAGCATGTTTTTGGAATGGGAAAATAATCAAAAATAGGCGTTAAAGGTTAGCTAAGAAGCGTCAACACATGTCATGTCGTTTTTGAGGGCATGAGATTGTTGAACAGTGTGCACCAACTGGTGGGTGGGGGACCCAAAAGTGGGTCACGGGCGGGATTTATTCATTCATTAATTTTCTACCGCTTATCCTCACCAGGGTCGCGGGGGATGCTGGAGCCTATCCCAGCTGTCTTCGGGCGAGAGGCGGGGTACACCCTGGACTGGTGGCCAGCCAATCACATGGCACATATAGACAAACAACCATTCACACTCGCATTCATAGTCGCTAATTAACCTAGCATGTTTTTGGAATGGGAAAATAATCAAAAATAGGCGTTAAAGGTTAGCTAAGAAGCGTAAAAAAAAAAAACAACTGACTCTTGGGTCAGTAATCATGATGTGGGCGGTCCCTATGTATAAAATGTAAACCTGTTTCTGTCTTTTTGTGTCTTCTAGGTGGCCATATTGCTGTCGTGAACCCAAGACAAGATGTCTCATCGAAGCGGTCAGGAGGACCCGGAGCGGTACCTGTTTGTGGACCGCGCTGTGGTCTACAACCCAGCCACACAGGCTGACTGGACAGCCAAGAAGCTGGTGTGGGTCCCCTCAGAGCGCCACGGCTTCGAGGGGGCCAGTATCCGCGAGGAGCGTGGCGAGGAGGTTCTGGTGGAGCTGGCGGAGAATGGCAAAAAGGTGTCCGTCAACAAGGACGACATCCAGAAGATGAATCCGCCCAAGTTTAGCAAGGTGGAAGACATGGCGGAGCTCACCTGCCTGAATGAGGCGTCGGTGCTGCACAACCTGAAGGACCGTTACTACTCCGGACTCATCTATGTGAGTAGCTTCAGCATGGCAATGATTGACAGTAAACATGGCGTCATATCATACGTACCAATTTTGGATCACGCACACCGCTGTTAACCTTTAGCTCTGTATTGTGTAATAGCTACATCTATTATTTGGGACCGGGTGGGTCGTTGAACTTCCTGGCCTCACATCTGTGTCCCGTACAAATACTTCACTTCAAACTGGCTTTCGATGGAGCTGTTTTTTTTTTTTTTGATGTTCTAGTTGAAATCATGACCCAGTTTCCAGGAATAGAATGTGGGTTGGTTGTCACCTGAGAGAACCTCATTCAGAAACTACCAGGAGAAATCTCTACTGACGCTGTTTACAATCTCGGTTTATTCCGCTGGAAGTGAAATAGCAGTTACATTGTCACGAATCTCATTCATTCAGTCATTTTCTGCCAGCCAATCACAGTGCACATATAGACAAACAACCATTCACACTCACATTCATACCTATGGACAATTTGGAGTCGCTAATTAGCCTAGCATGTTTTTGGAATGTGAAAATAATCAAAAATAGGCGTTAAAGGTTAGCTAAGAAGCGTCAACACATGTCGTTTTTGGGGGGCATGGGATTGTTGTACAGTGTACACCAAGTGGTGGGTGGGGGACCCAAAAGTGGGTCACGGGCGGGATTTATTTCAGTTTGTTTCAAATGTAAATGTACTTATAGTGATGCAGCCGCCCTTTATCCACCCTCTAGGGTGGGGGGGGGGGGGTGCTGGAGCCTATCCCAGCTGTCTACGGGCGAGTGGCGGGGTACATTCTGGACTGGTGGCCAGCCAATCACAGGGCACATATAGACAAACAACCATTCACACTCACATTCATACCTATGGACAATTTGGAGTCGCTAATTAACCTAGCATGTTTTTGGAATGTGAAAATAATCAAAAATAGGCGTTAAAGGTTAGCTAAGAAGCGTCAACACATGACTTAAACATGATGTCATGTCGTTTCGGGGGGCATGGGATTGTTGAACAGTGTACACCAAGTGGTGGGTGGGGGACCCAAAAGTGGGTCGCGGGCGGGATTTATTTCAGTTTATTTCAAATGTAAATGTACTTATAGTGATGCAGCCGCCCTTTATCCACCCTCTAGGGTGGGGGTGGGGGATGCTGGAGCCTATCCCAGCTGTCTACGGGCGAGAGGCGGGGTACATTCTGGACTGGTGGCCAGCCAATCACAGGGCACATATAGACAAACAACCATTCACACTCACATTCATAGTCGCCAATTAACCTAGCATGTTTTCGGAATGGGAGAATCATCAAAAATAGGCGTTAAAGGTTAGCTAAGAAGCGTCAACACGTGACTTAAACATGATGTCATGTCGTTTTGGGTGGCATGGGATTGTTGAACAGTGTACACCAACTGGTGGGTGGGGGACCCAAAAGTAGGTCACGGGCGGGATTTCATTCATTCATTCATTCATTTTCTTCTGCTTTTTCCTCATGAGGGTCGCGGGGGTGCTGGAGCCTATCCCAGCTGTCTTCGGGCGAGAGGCGGGGTACACCCTGGACTGGTGGCCAGCCAATCACAGGGCACATATAGACAAACAACCATTCACACTCACATTCATACCTATATACAATTTGGAGTCGCTAATTAACCTAGCATGTTTTTGGAATGTGGGAGGAAACCCACTCATGCACGGGGAGAACATGCAAACTCCACACAGAGATTATCGAGGGTGGGATTGAACTCGGGTCTCCTAGCTGTGAGGTCTGTGCGCTAACCACTCAACCACCGTGCAGCCGTGTCACAGATCTATTTTTTTTTTACTAATAATGCAGCGATTCTTTGTATTTTCTTTGTGAAGAATCGAACTCTACCAAGCTCCACCTAAAGCATCGACATCAATAACAACATCTACCGGTCCCCCATGTGGGAAGTTCCATTTTTAGCACACATTCATTCATTCGCCGATGGAGACATGGAGTCGGGACGAGGGGCTATACAGGGTGTTACGTAACATGCACAGTTGGGTGCAGGGTCGGGTGGCAGAGTGGTCGTCTCCCCGCGTGAAGGTTGGTTTGATGGTTTCAAAGTATCCTCGGGAAAGATACGTTGCCTCGGAGGTAGCAAATTATATTCACTTCCTGTTGCTGCCTCGATCACATGGTCAAATACTTTAGAGTTCTATGCCCCTGCAAACTACATCAATGATAATAAAGTTATTTTTATCACAGTATTTTTGTATCCAGTCGGCGTAAACCATAAACCAGGACTCTCTCCGACCCGACCAGTTGATCTTTGTGAAGGGATTAGGAAAAAGAACTTTATTATCACATAACAGACCTGCCAACAGGCACGCATTTTGACCACTTAACACCCGCGTACGCCTCAACGCTCTCCAGGCACGCACCCCGCCAGCCCAGACCCCCAAACTCGGAGGTGCCAGCGGCCCTCCACATGCAAGGCTTTGCGTGTCCTGCACCTCGCCGCAGACATTTTCTAAGACATCGACGTAAACCAGCCGCCACAAAACTCACCATCTCTCCCCCGGGACAGGAAGCCATCAATGCAGATAGAGTTTGCGGTTCGCTCGCAGAAGTGATGGCTCACGGCGAAGAACCACATCAGCAATATGGCAAATGTGCGTCATCTCTGAATGTAATTCTCTTGTGGGTTCCTCACGTTCTCCCCGACACCACGGTGGCAGGGTCTGCGCTTTGTCATGGCTCAGGTTCAGCTTTGGAGGTTGTTAATTTGCCTTTTGCTTAAGACTAAATTGCAAACATGTGTCTCACTAAGTGGGATTTTTTTTTTTTTTTTGACAGGAAGAACATTTCCCAGATCGGTTGTTTAGCTTACCCCCTTAAAGTTCAGCTACATCTACTGCAGACATGCTGTAATACCCCCCCTGAAGCCTTTCCCCACGCGGACGACTTAGAATTTAGTTGAAGGCTTCCATATTTGCGTCCTCGCTCGCACAGACATCTGGTGCACGACATCAATTAGGGAGCCGGGCCGTTGTCGTAGCGTTTAGGGCGACCGCACGCTTGATTGCCAGGATTTATTTCGACTAGGTGGTGTGCGTCACGGGCTAATCAGAGCCCCACACTGGGGCTTGACCACACCAGCGTTGGATACAAGCGGGCCTTTGTATTGAAAGATAAGCCACAGCTGTCAGAAAGCATCAGCATTCTTCCAAAAGATGGTCATACTGTCCGTCTGCTTTGCTGCTGCCGTCCGCGTTAGCTTGCCCGTCATTGTCCGCGTCCTCTCCATCTCGGTTCCTTACCCCCCCCCACCCCCATCCGTGTCATAAACAATACTCCCAATGGTTTAGCTTTCCTCCTTGTGTCACTTACCTTGTGCATAATGGTAATGCTTTTATTTATATATTTCAACATGCATCAGATTACAATTGAATGCATCCCATAATCAGTTCCCAGTTCCACATGTCCAAAAGGAGTAGGAAGAAGCAAAGCTTATTACATCCTACCCCTCCATCTGGTACTTTTACAATCAGTAACTGTTACATTTGTTCACTTCCTGCTTTCCTAATATAATTATATTTTATTTTTTTATAATTTTTTTAAAATAAAAAAACAACATTTTTTTAATAGTTTTATTTCATTTGAACACGCATCAGATTACAATTGAACGCATCCCATAATCAGTTCCCAGTTCCACATGTCCAAAAGGAGTAGGAAGAAGCAAAGCTTATTAAATCCTACCCCTCCATCTGGTACTTTTACAATCGGTAACTGTTACATTTGTTCACTTCCTGCTTTCCTAATTTAATTTAATTTTTTGAATATTTTTTTATAGTTTTATTTCATTTGAACATGCATCAGATTACAATTGAACGCATCCCATAATCAGTTCCCAGTTCCACATGTCCAAAAGGAGTAGGAAGAAGCAAAGCTTATTAAATCCTACCCCTCCATCTGGTACTTTTAACAATCAGTAACTGTTACATTTGTACACTTCCTGCTTTCCTAATATAATTTAATTTAATTTTTTGAATATTTTTTTTATAGTTTTATTTCATTTGAACATGCATCAAATTACAATTGAATGCATCCCATAATCAGTTCCCAGTTCCACATGTCCAAAAGGAGTAGGAAGAAGCAAAGCTTATTAAATCCTACCCCTCCATCTGGTACTTTTAACAATCAGTAACTGTTACATTTGTTCACTTCCTGCTTTCCTAATATAATTTAATTTTATTTTTTGAATTAATTTTTTTTAAATCATTTTTTTAAATGGTTTTATTTCATTTGAATATTTGTTCACTTCCTGCTTTCCTAATATAGTTTTTTTTATTTTATTTTATTTTTGTCACGTACCGAAGTACGAGGTGATATGACCAATGACATAATCAATCGGTTGGTCGTTATTGTTCTCTTCTGCAGATAATGAAGATGAACGAATGCCGTGCCCGCATGTTTTCATTTTTAAACACGTGCGGGAAGATACGGCACGCCATCCGCTAAGGTGCAGTCGATACGAGTCAACCTACAGCCCATCATGTCAAAGGTCGCTCTGCGGTGTCTGTGAGCTCTCGGTGTTATGACGTGCGTAGCGGAGCGCTGCTGTCAAGGAAATGGTCAAGGTTGCTCGTACGCCACACACACACACAGATTAGCGATGTGACGGCAAGGCCGTCGCGGCAGCGCAGAGCAGCGTATCCATGTCCTCGCTGCCGGAGATGGCAGATGGGGTCGGCTGTTGCGTTCACTGTCGCCTGTGTGGTGCTCAGCTGTTAGCAGGCCACGGGATCTCCTACCCCGGATCTGATTTCACAGTGGAAATATCACCTTCCCTTTCCTGGATGGGGTTCGGCGCGGTGTTGAGTTATTTGTGCGGTGCTAGTGTTTTAGACATGTAGTATTCTTATCTATTGTACTGCAAAAAAAACTCTGAGGTATTTGCTAAATTATACAGGAAACTTTAACTTAGTAGCTTAGTAGTCATGGTCATAATTCCTGATACTATTTTCCAACAATGAAAATACTTCACTCACATTTTTTTAAGAATGATAAACTATTTAAGCAAAACAGTAAATAAGAGTATAAATATCATTTTGATTGGTTTGCTGTGTTGGAGGTCCACTCGAGTGGATTGTTCGTCAAAGCTGATAGAACTCGACTCCATCGGACCTCACCGGTCTTGTCGTCAGCCTCGTTCTGCTTCATCAACTTTCGTCTTTCTCCTTTTTTTTTCCTCAGCATCCTTTGTGCACAGCATCATGGGATTGATTGATATCTCGCTGTTATGTAATAACACCAACGTGCCGTCTGGGTTTTCCGGGGCCTGCTTGTGACGTCCTGTCACAGCAGACTCTAATTATACACGTATACATCGTACTCGTCGAGATGTGTGATGGTTCGTTGGGCAAAGACCGCCGCCCCCGCGGCAATCGATCAAGTTTTCCAGAACGTTTCATCACAATGCATGCTGGATGATATGAAACCGTAATTCCATACCGCATGTGGGTACCCAGAAATATAACAGTAGATTAGGCGGAGCTTTATGGTCGCCCTTTGGCGATGGCTAACATACCAGTGGACTGAAAGTTATATCACGGGGAAGAACATATTCCGCTATCGGGGTAAACAAAACCTGAAGAGTATAGCATCTGTAGAATAGAAGCGGTGCCGCACTTGAGCCGCTCACTCATCCCTGTCCCCTGGTTCCAGCAATTCAACCATTACTTCCACACAATCAAACACAATTCTATGGTACCCATTATGTAATTGTATGGTCATGTCACCTCGTACTTCGGTACAACAAACAAAAAAAAACCTTAAAATGTATTATAGAAAGCAGGAAGTGATCAAATGTAACAGTTACTGATTGTAAAAGTAATCTTTTAGTTGTAATCTGATGCATGTTCAAATGAAATAAAACCATTACCATTCTTTATGATCTTTACCCGATTGATGGATTATCATGCACATCCGTAGTTTTTTTTTGAAAGTAATTACTTGTGATATGAATTACTTGAGTTAGACCGGGTGTGTCTTTGTATTTTCTAATTGTAATTTGTATTTTGTAATTTCTAATCATTGTGTATGTCGTGTATTTCCAACCGCAGACGTATTCTGGCTTGTTCTGTGTGGTCATCAACCCCTACAAGAACCTGCCCATCTACTCGGAGAACATCATTGAGATGTACCGAGGGAAGAAGAGGCACGAGATGCCGCCTCACATCTACGCCATCTCGGAGTCGGCATACCGGTGTATGCTCCAAGGTACGACTTGTGTTTTGTGTCGGGATGTTCTTGCGGTATGAGTGACGCTTTTAGGATTGGACGTTGCTAGTCAGCATTAATACGCCAAGGTATTTAGATTATCATTTTTTTGGCTATGGAAGAAAGAGGTTGCAAGGTCAGAGAGGCTGTGACTTTAGCTATTAGCTATTAGCAGTTAGCGTCATTAATCCGTTCCAGAAGGCCCACCAGTAGTGGTTCCTCGGTCATGAACGAACGGGTCAAAAGAACTAGTTCTTATTTGTGAACGGAATGAACGAGGTCACCGCCCCCTAAAATACCCGTTCAGTCCGTTCAGTTGCAAATGCTTTTTTTTTTTTTTGATTGGCTGGAGAGTCAGTTCATCGTTCCTTTTGCCCACCCTCGCTCTGTGAGGGTGAGGGCTTTTGCCGACACACCAGGGATGTCCGATTTCGTTTTTTTTTGCTGATATTGTTTCTCAATTTCTGATACCGAGATATGTAACATGACATATCTCCTGTGGTGGAATGGACACATTTTTTTTCAATTTTCGTGAAAAATCTGATACCGATATCACATTTTTACATTGATATCGGGCCCATAATTATTATTATATGTTAATACTTTAATGGATTACTTGGATTTACATTATTTCCTATGGTAAGAATTGATTTGGTGTTTCTGAAATTTAGGTTTGGTTGATCAAACCTCCACTCATGTGGATGGAGACACCGAACGTTTGTGGAAAATATCCGTGTTTGTGTTCATTTGTTTGTGTTTTTATCCGATCAGTGGCCATATGGAAGTAATAATAACTGTACACCGCGCTGGAGTTCCACCACTGTTGTATCGGTTGTGACAGCCATGTTTTGACACGGAACAGTGTAAAAACATACACGTCTCCAGACGTTTTCAGCATCAATCGTCGTTTTTTTAGAATGGAACCTGTCGTAAAAGGCCTCAGTTCAACCCCGTTTGTTTCCTTTGAATAAGCTGCATGCATGCTGGTTCGCTTTCTGTTTGTCACATTGTGACCTGGTCACACGTCCACAGCGTGCGGACGTCCAAACAGCTGAGACCACGGGTTTGGCCGTGGCCAGTCCACGAACCACACTGGGAAAGTTCTCATTCTCTTCAACATCCACATTCCTCCAGTTTCAGTTCATTTCGCCACTTTTACCATCTGTCTCGGATCCAAAGAGCTTCACAAACACAAACACACTCCAACCCTTCCCAGGCTGTTTACGTGAAGCGAGATGTTTGCTTCCATTCGGGACACCACTCCGCCGTTCTTGTGTTTTGTTTGACCCCGTTTCTCCCTGCGGGAGGTTTCATTCTTTGGGAAGCGGTGGCCCTCAAATGGGGGAGGGGCGCGGTATCGAGTGGAATGAGGTCATCACTGCTGTCCCCCTCATGATAAATACCCCGCTGTGCTAAATTCTACACGCTGAGTCACGGTCAAGTTGTCTCCAGTGCAGCCCCGTTCGTTCCCCACCACCGGGCTCATTTGGGCAGGGGTGCATCACCATGGATACCCGCCTGTGTGTGTGTGTGTGTGTGTGTGTGTTTGCATGTGACCAAAATAACCATCCCCAGGGATCTCAGATAGAGGTGTCACTGGGTGAGTGACAGTATTTTAGCTGCCGCAAATAACGATTATCTTCTTAGTCGATTAATCTGAGGCTTGTTTTTTGGATTAATTGCGTGATTTGAGAGGCTGAAATCTGAGGATTTTTACATTTTTCAATTTAAAAAAAAGTGTTTTTTAATTGGATAATTGATTATGGATAAATTGTTGCAGCTCTGGACTTCACTGTTACTGAATCTCCTTCCACTTTCATTCATTCCGAAGGAAAAGCTGTCCCGTTTTAATGCCATTGTTGGTTCAATCTGCATTTTTTTTCCCTCCAACCAAAATGTTCTGGCTCGAAACAGAAAAATTCCCCACATCCTTGAAGGCATTTGGGTCAACTCTTGCTCAACACGAAAAATACAACCACAGCTCCGCTGGAAGCTTTCTGGTAGAGCTGTCGTCTTTGGGCCTTATTCCCTCCCCTTCCTAAAAGGGGGACAAGTCTGGAATTTCTCTCTCTCTGTCTCTCTGTCCCTTTCAAGACATGGCCAGCGTTGCCGTGGTTAGGCCCCCCCTTACATTGCTGACAATGTTACACGGTGAAGTGAATGACGGCAAAGTGCCAGTCAGACACAAGTCAGATGGTCGCTGGTGAGTTTCCACATTTTCCCTGCCAGTACTTCTATTGATCTGATGTCTTAGTTATTTGCTACCAAGCGAGTCTGGGACTGTTTTTTTCTCGATCACAGTCTGGTTCTATAGCAGTGATGAGACCAAGTCCAGTTTTAGTGGAAGTCAGAGCTTATACCTAAATCATATCTAAATTACACACATTGTACACAGAACACATAAGGACATATAATACAGTAATAAAAGATTAAATATAAGAATTCAATGAAAGGGTAATAAAAAAAATACCTTAATCTGATTGGGAGGAGGAAGTAGAAGAGAACAGCGAACAAGTAAAATAATAACAAACATAATTTCACTAATAAGAACACTATTATTACAGGAGCAGATCCTTTAACATTCACATTCAAGGATACAACTAGTTCTTAAGCGAGTCTCCTGATAATGCAGCAAAAATATTCAATTATTAATTAATTTATTGGGAGCTCATTTGTAACCACGGTATGCCGCAATGCGAGGACCGCCTTCATTCATTCAGTCATTTATTCAGGGGGGTGCTGGAGCCTATCCCAGCTGTCTTCGGGCGAGAGGCGGGCTACACCCTGGACCGGTGGCCAGCCAATCACAGGGCACATATAGACAAACAACCATTCACACTCACATTCATACCTATGGACAATTTGGAGTCGCCAATTAACCTAGCATGCATGTTGTTGGAATAATTTTACTTTATTTTAGTTTTATTGTGTGCGAGATTCATTGTTGTACGTCCCCCCCCAAGTGCACATTCATTCATTTATTTTCTACCGCTTATCCTCACGAGGGTCATGGGTATGCTGGAGCCTATCCCAGCTGTCTTCGGGCGAGAGGACCGGTGGCCAACCAATCACAGGGCACATATAGACAAACAACCATTCACACTCACATTCATACCTATGGACAATTTGGAGTCGCTAATTAACCTAGCATGTTTTTAGAATGTGGTAGGAAACCGGAGCACCCGGTAGAAAAGAAGATGCAAACTCCACACAGAGATGCCCGAGGGTGGATACTATCAGTATATTTTTCTATATTTTCATGCTGGAGGAGAAGAAATGCAGGAATGTTGCGGCCATTAATATCGAAGCAGGACCGCGGTTATGCTTCAGCGAAAGAGGGCACACCAGAGATCCCAATAGTTTGGCATCAGGGTGAAACCATAAAGCGGAGCGAGAGGGTGCTTGGGGCAAACGAGGGCAGAAAGGACTGAGTTATGGGGGAAAGAGAGCAGAGGGTCGATGGGAAATTCGGAGGGGGGCAGCCAGCATTGTGCCGCACAAAGGCGTCTTTGTGCACTCTGAAGGGGGCTGGGACCCGTGCGCTGTCTGGGCGTGGATGGAGACGGGTACTCCCTCCGAAATCTCCCCTTGGAAACGAGGCCTCTCTCTGGGGCGGTGGAAGGGTACGCATATCGCCCGAGTGACATGACAGGTGCGGCGGGTCAGACAGTGTACGTCCGTGTATGTGGAGTGTTTGAAGGGGGGGGGGGGGGTTGTGGTCTTCAAAAGGGGGGCTGACTGTACCCGTGCATGTCCAAGAGATGACTTTCAGACAAATGTGGTGCGTGTGTCAGTCTGAACACACACACTGAAATACATATTGGCAGATGCATCTTAAGAGCAGGCAGCTGTGGAGGTCATAACGGATACAGTTGGATTTTTGCATTGATCCTGAACATATTCATATGCCTCAGTATTGCCCCTTATAATTATTTTCACATGAATTGCTGTACCAGGCATCCCACCATTGGGCAGCGACTATGCAACAATGTGTTTATTGAGTGTTTTATATGTTATATTGAGAGACAATGTAAATGTACTGCAAAAAAGGTCAGTAAGGATAATTCATAATGCCGCCTACAGAGAGAACATACTAACTTCTTATTTCTAAAATCACAAATACTTCAACTTGCTGATATAGTTCATCTTCAAACAGCTAAAATAATGCATAAGGCTAAAAAATAACCAATTAGCTAAAAATGTCATCCAATACTTAAGAGAGGAGAAATATGATCTCAGGGAAGAAGTACATTTGAAACACTTCTATGCTAGGACTATGTTAAAAAGCCATAGCATTTCAGTATGTAGAATCAAACTGTGGTATGGATTGAGTAAGGAAATCAAACAATGCACAACGATGAGCCAAAAAAAAAATAATAAAAATTAATAAAAATTAATAAAAATTAATAAAAATTAATAAAAATTAATAAAAAATAATAAAAAATAATAAAACATAATAAAAATTAAGTTTAAAAAATTGAGTAAAAAAATTAAATAAAATTAAAATAAATCAAAATTATATTAGGAAAGCAGGAAGTGAACAAATGTAACAGTGACTGATTGTAAAAGTACCAGATGGAGGGGTAGGATTTAATAAGCTTTGCTTCTTCCTACTCCTTTTGGACATGTGGAACTGTGAACTTATTATGGGATGCACTCAATTGTAATCTGATGCATGTTCAAATGAAATTAAACCAGACTGGCATAACACGTCACACACCACAGCAATCATTTCTAGAGATCGTCTCAGACGGTGTTATTACGTCATCATCTTGACGGATGATCAAACATGACATCAGCGAGAACGCAGTATATGAACTATCAATTGTAGGAGTTTGGCGTGTTGACGTGTTTTTGGCGTGTTTTTGCTTCAATACAGCAAGCGTAGATGAATACCACATTGGGTTCGCTCTGATCTTTTCTATTTGCACACGAGTGTTTACACTCCGGCATCGGACGCATCAGACACACTGACCTATAGTCTTGACTTATAGTTACAGTGTGACTGTGTGTGTGTGTGTGTGTGTGTGTGAGCCGTTTTTTGTGATTTATGGTTGAACCACTGTCATGTAGAAGATAGCTACAGTATGTAGCAACAGCGTGCAGATGTGTCTGCTACTGTATATACGGTATGTCTGATATTGTATGTATTTACACATATAGTATATTGTAACATAATTTTATCTGATGTAGCTACATGCCGATTTCTGTTGTAATTTACTTTACTTGCATACCTGCGCAATGGAATGAGAATCAGTACAGTATATACAGTAGGGCCCTATTTTCTGTTTATTTTTAATATTTAATTATTTTGTTTTTTAACACTGAACATTTTGTTAAGGTCATACTGTGTTGATTGTCATGATGTGCTATATATATATCACTATATTGACACTTACTATGGTACCCATTATGTCATTGTATGGTCATATCACCTCGTACTTTGGAACGTGACAAATAAAAAAATTAAATTAAATAAAATTAAAATAAATCAAAATTATATTAGGAAAGCAGGAAGTGAACAAATGTAACAGTTACTGATTGTAAAAGTACCAGATGGAGGGGTAGGATTTAATAAGCTTTGCTTCTTCCTACTCCTTTTGGACATGTGGAAGCGGGAACTTATTATGGGATGCACTCAATTGTAATCTGATGCATGTTCAAATGAAATAAAATTATTACCATTACCATTGTGTAGGTGTACCTATGGGTCCGAGGCCATTTCAAACCATCCCACTGGTTTTGTCTGATTGGCCATAAGTCCTATTGATACGTATAGCCCCCTTTTGTGATCAGGCCCCCTGCCCCCCATGTGTGCGTCAAGCATCCTGTGAAGCTGCAGGGCTTTGCACTCCATTAGAGGTGCCAGGGAGAAAAAAAAATGCACTTTCAACAGACATACACATGAAAAACAGCCTTGTTTTGTTAGGTTATGGCAGGCCCAGCCGTCACAAAGAGCCTCTGTGGACCAAACAAGCCAACCCCCGATGGCGGCCATCTGCAATCGATTACATTGCCGAGCGCTTTCTGCCATATCTCCTGCAACAGATCTGTCTTTCCGCTTAATGGCCTTGAAGGTAACACCCGGAGAAGAACGGCTACACGGAAATTGGAAATACAATTTTGAAAAAACGGCTGTCATTAAATCAAGCGATCCATTTTTCGAACACCCTAGTTTTTGCAGGGTTGGGTTATTATGGGAAAACGATGCAACAAACAACCAACCACGGGGCCAAAGAAAGTTGCAAGAAGTAACTTGATAAAATAAAAACTTTGTTTATCAGATTATATCGTTCAGTTTTAGACGGACCTTTTGGAACGGATTGAATCGAGGTACTGACGGAATTGGCAAAAACTTGTAAACACTTCCTGCTATCAAAAGTTTATTTAAACAGTGCAGCGTGCAATTATTTATCTCCTTGGCGACATGACTTGTTTCAGTGTAATATAATATTAGGCTGTATTTTAGCCTGCTGATGTAAGATTTAATTATGCTGTTTCCTTTTGATTCTGAATCAGGATGAAACCCTCCTTTAGTCGGTAAAATATAAAAATGCTTAAGCCTTGGTGGAGGTCTACTTTTGTTTTCATTGGCAGACATTTTTATACAGCTCTAGCACCGGATTGCGTTCGAGTGCGTCCGTGCGTGCATGTGTCGGGGTGAGCGGAGGCAACCAGAAGTGCAGGAAGGAACAACACGGCTAATCGGCCAGACTTGAACTGTGACATCATTACGTCTGTTTCCACTCAACAGATGTTATCATCCCAGATGCCCAGACTTGTGGGTCCGGGATGTGTGGCCCGTGGATTTTCATCACAAAATACCTGCATAATGTCTTTTTTCTTTCTGATATATATATATATCGCCCAGGCATCTGTGTTTTTAGGGGGCCGCGGTGAAATAAACGTATGCAATTTCAAAGAATATGTTCATTGGCCAAAGAGCGACGACCACGCTATCCGAGCACCTCACCATGAGAAACATGTGGGGCCTGGTTTTCATCCTCTCTGTCACTAACATCTTCCAGACTTGTCTTTTTTTTCACATCCCTATCGAATTCTGTCTGAATTATCTCTGGAGCGTGGATCGTCAAGTCAAACAGTGCATCTATAGAAGTTATTCAACTACACGTTAGCATAAAGAACATACCTGGGAGGCTGAATTTGCTAAGTCTGACAATTAAGCTATTGGTAAGCAAGTTCACCGAGCTCTCGATCTCCTCGGCCCATGACACGCTGCATTAAAAACACTTAAAACATGTTTATTTACAGCAGGGGTCTCATATAGAACATACCTGGGAGGCTGAATTTGCTAAGTCTGACAATTAAGCTATCGGTAAGCAAGTTCACCGAGCTCTCGATCTCCTCGGCCCATGACACGCTGCATTAAAAACACTTAAAACATGTTTATTTACAGCAGGGGTCTCATAAAGAACATACCTGGGAGGCTGAATTTGCTAAGTCTGACAATTAAGCTATCGGTAAGCAAGTTCACAGAGCTCTCGATCTCCTCGGCCCATGACACGCTGCATTAAAAACACTTAAAACATGTTTATTTACAGCAGGGGTCTCATAAAGAACATACCTGGGAGGCTGAATTTGCTAAGTCTGACAATTAAGCTATCGGTAAGCAAGTTCACCGAGCTCTCGATCTCCTTGGCCATGACACGCTGCATTAAAAACACTTAAAACATGTTTATTTACAACAGGGGTCTCATAAAGAACATACCTGGGAGGCTGAATTTGCTAAGTCTGACAATTAAGCTATCGGTAAGCAAGTTCACCGAGCTCTCGATCTCCTCGGCCCATGACACGCTGCATTAAAAACACTTAAAACATTCGTATTGGCACTATTCTTTCGGAATGAGGCGTATACAAAGGTTAAATTCTTTCAGTTTGAGCAAATAAACCAAATGCAATTGGAATATTTGGGTCCATGTATATGCGGATATTGACATAATGTTTTGCAAATGATGATTAATTAATGTTAATTATAAAAAGTGATATTGGATAATTCCTCACGGCACACTAGTGGTTGAAAATCACTGGTGTAGACAGAAGCGACAAATGAGCGTCAGATTAAAAAAAAAAAGTTTCAGGATACCCAAAAAAGCCGTTTTCGTGGGTTGAAAGACGATAAAATACTTAGCTGTTTTGACCCGAAAACGTGTCCCTGTGGACGCCGCCCATAGTTCCACTGTGTCTGCAGGGAACGGTTCGCACCTAGCGCCAATTTGCCGGCAATGTCCCTCCATGTGAAGGTTCACCATCAACACCATTCAATTGTACCGCCATTGAGGTGTGAATGACGGCGGCTTCCTGTCTTTCCTTTCTACCCGCGCAAACCCTCACACCTCTCATCACAGGTGGTCCCCTCGCTCGCCGAGCTCATTTCCGCAAAGGGGCGTGGACGTTCACTAACCCCCCTCGATGACAGCCTATTTTCGGTCTGTGATCTCAGCTGCCAACTGCCATCCCGACCCCGAAACTGAATCAATGCCGAAAACACCCGTAGGATTTCGTCTGCAAGTATGTCAGCGTGTGACACGCTTCTATATATAGACATTTCTCTTCTAAACGCTTTTCCGCCCTGCTCCAGCCAGGCCTCGTCGCTGCTAATCTATATTTCTCACTCCACTTACTCCTATCTGGTCTTCTCCCACCACCACGCCCGTCTCGCCGTCTCACCAGAGAAGTCACCTCTTCAAAGCTTTGCCAGATGCGCATTCACCATCCCACTTCTGTAGGTTTCACAATTACACCCTCCCTTTTGTTCATTTCTTCATGAAGAGGAAATCCCAACAGTCAACCTTCTTGATGTTTTTTGTCACCGTAAGGGGGGTGGGATGGGTGGAGGGGGCAACAAATTGCAGTTTAAACACGTTTGTTAAAGCGGCCAAACAGACTTAACCTCCAACAATTTGTCCTCAACACACACCCGCTTCTCATTCATTTTCCCTTAAACATCACCTCCGCAGAACCGTCAACCTGCTGGAAACGTCGCCCACTCGGCACCCCCGGAGGCCCCCATGCTGATAGTGGCTGCTGAATTCCATCACACACACACACACACATACACACAAATGGCCAGTCAGCTTTGTGGGGTCGTCTGCCCTTCTCTTCACGGGCTCGTGCGTGCCTTTGAATGCCAACCCGGCAGCTGGTCCAACAGCTACGGAACGAGTAATGCCGTGTAGCTGCTTAGTCATTCAGCCCGTTCCAAAAAGCCACACCGTACGCACAGAAACATGCATTGTCTTTACGTCCAACGTGTTTGATCTCCACGCCAAAGGTCTATAAATACCCAAACTAGTCATTAAGTGCAAACGCTGCCATGATGTCATTGGCTGTTCATGGACTTTATACAGCTATTACAGACCTGCCCTATTGTAATTGTACGGTTGATGCACCAGTCTTTGGTTATAATCACAAAAATAGCCAGTTGTCGTCGTAGCACGGCTCAAAATAAACCAAAAAATGCATTCACACTCGATCTGTGATTCTCCTTTTTAGTCTCTTTTTTTGTCTTTGTACAATTTCTACTCTGCCATTTTTACGGGATTTAAAGCATTATATTTATTCTTAGAATTATAGGGAACCTTGGTTAGCATCTTTTAATTTGTTCCAGACAGTCACACTAACCCAGTGGTTCCCAAACTTTATATATGTATACAATGATCAACACGGATGCCACCTTCCTGTTTTGCCATGAGTCATTTCTTGAATTCAGTTGTTTCTCGCTTAGTCTCTGGTTTTTTTTTTTTTTTTTTTTTTTTGATCACAGCTGCAAATTGTAGCCAAAGAAAGTTGCAAGTGCCGGCATTTTGTTAAAGAAGGCGAGGAACCCGACTGAATTCAAGAATTGACTCATGGCAAAACAGGAAGGTGGCGTCCGTGTTTAGTTCGCTGCCAAATTCTTAACAATTACATCCTCGGTGACGGCAGAAGTAACCTGAGAAGACGAGCGCCGTATTGTACGGTAACTGGAAAACTTTGCTGTAAATTTTCAGCGGGTGTGTCGGCTAACCGAGGTCCAACTGTACTTAATTGTCATGTGGCCTCACAAGAGTTTGGACGCTTCAAAGTGACGGTTATACACTGCAGATACCCACAAACCTCAATACTTCCTGGATCCCGCTTTGTTTGCTGCTTCTGCTGTCTGGGAATGTTGAATGAACTCAAACACACACACACACACTATTTAACTCCTGATCTATTTAACTCTTGATCCTCATCTCCAATGAGGAATATATGAGCGGCGACAAGTTGTGTGCCTGTGGCCCGAACGTCAGCCGACATCTCTAATAGAGATGAGTACTGCAAGCGGGGAGGATTTCTCTCGTGTGTGAAGTGGTTGCCGCGGTACCAGACCTTTCATTGCATTCAGTTGCGTTTTACGACTTCTTTTATGAAGCAAATTGTGAGCTGCAGCGTTGAAGAAATGTGTTACATCCACACCGTTATAAGAACGCCAGAGAGTAAAAAAAAAAAAAACAATGGTGTGTTTAAGCCAACAATCATTCTACCATTTTATTACGATGCTTTAATATTGTGTGTTTTATACAGGAAAGTTGTGGGTTGTACTAAGTTCGAACGGCACTACATTGCCGAGAACCATTTTTTGGTAAACGGATAAGAGTGTTTTCGTCTTTTTGGATGTTAAGGAAAGTGGGAAAATTTTTGTGGCAGTTGTGGTTTTAAAACATAGCCCATATTTCATCTAAATTCTCTTCTTTTCATAATGCAGAGTGGTGCTGAAGCTGTACCAGGTTACACAATCTTGATGAATGGGGGTTATGGAAATAATTTAGACTTGGGTTGAGATGGAGAGAGAGCAGGAATGTTGTGGAATGTGGGGAATTAGGGTTTGTTTAATCCTCTTGAGGGGGATAGATTGTTAGCAGCGAAAGGAACCCTGCCATGCAAGACACATCGGAGGAAAGTGACGTTTGTGCTGAGTTTGACTATTTTACACGCGCAAACCGCACAGATGAAAAACACACTTGATATGCATTTTTTGATATGCAAAACCCAAGATATATTTTTCATATTTGTAGCTACTCAACAGGAGTCCAAACTCAATAACAACAAAAACAACAACAAAACAAAGTCCCTGGCTTAAATCTGCCTATAGTGTCCCAACTCTAAAAAGAACCACTATTAATACATTACTGAGACATGCAGTCACTGATGCGTGGTTGCAGTACTTGGACACTCGAGACACTCCAGGAGCACAGTTTGAACGTACAAAAACCCAAGACATATTCTTCATATTCGTAGCTACTCTATAGGAGTCCAAACTCAATAACAACAAAACGAAGTACCTGGCTTAAATCTGTCTATAGTGTCCCAACTCTAAAAAGAACCACTATCACTAGTGGCTACTCTATAGGAGTCCAAACTCAATAACAACAAAACGAAGTACCTGGCTTAAATCTGTCTATAGTGTCCCAACTCTAAAAAGAACCACTATCACTAGTGGCTACTCTATAGGAGTCCAAACTCAATAACAACCAAAACAACAACAAAACAAAGTCCCTGGCTTAAATCTGCCTATAGTGTCCCAACTCTAAAAAGAACCACTATCAATACATTACTAAGACATGCAGTCACTGATGCATGGATACAGTACTTGGACACTCGAGACACTGCAGTTTGGACGTATAGAACCCAAGACATATTCTTCATATTTGTCGCTACTCTATAGGAGTCCAAACTCAATAACAACAAAAACAACAACAACAAAACGAAGTCCATGGCTTAAATCTGCTTATAGTGTCCCAACTCTAAAAAGAACCACGATCAATACATAACTGAGACTGAATGGATGCAGTACTTGGACACTCCAGGAGTACAGTTTGGACGCACAAAACCCAAGAAACATTCTTGGCAATAGTTCTCTTCAAAAACGTATCATATATCATATCACCTGGGGCCTGCGAAGACGAGGGTTCCACTGTGATTTGGCATGTGGATATTCCCTTTATAGTTGAACTGTGGTTAAATGATAAATGACTGTGCTGACTACTTGCTTCCATGACCTCCACGCAATGCGTTTACATTAGCGACGAGTGTCTGTGGCACGTTACAGTGCAGGTACACGTTCTGATGAGGTGATGAAATGTAAAACATCTGTCCATGTGGAAAAGTCATTACGTGCCACGAAGGCACTACTTTCTCTATTTTTCTTAGAGCGCTGTCGTGGTTTGACTGATCTGGGTTCGCACCATGCATGCAGGATTTATTATATGGGGGGGTAAAACGAGGGAAAAACTGTATGACCTCTAACTGTTGGAAGGTAGCACAAGGTGGGCTCTTGGACCAGATTTTATTTTGTTTGCAGGTAAAAATGGATGCATTAGAACACATCAGCAGCTACGATACAACAAACCAGCCAAATCGTTAGTTTAAGAACTGATGAAGGACAATCGTGAACACCGGAGCTTTGACTTTTTGTAAGATCCTGGATGTTTTTAGCCATTTTTCGTATCAGGTGGAGTCGATCCGGTGCTCCTTCGCATTGAGAGGAGCCATCTAATCAGAATGCCTCCTGGACGCCTCCCAGACGAGGTGTCCACAGCCCGTCCCACCAGCAGGAGGCCTTGAGTAAGACTAAGACCCAGGACACTTTGGAGGAACTATGTTTTTCAACCGGCCTGGGAGGGAAAGGCCTCGATGTCTCCTGCAAGGAGCTGGACGACGGGAAGTCTGCGATTCTCTGCTTAGGCTGCTGCTCCCACGACCTGACCTCCGGATAAGCGGGAGAAGATGGATGAGCGGATTGGTTGATGAAAGGCAGTCACTTTCCAAAAAAATCTCAGGTGATCCCGGATGAAAGGGATAATAGGCTATTACAGAAAGATGGTGGATGCCCACAAGGGCAAGGTTGAATGAAAGTGAGGATCAGAGCTTAAAAATAGCAGCCTGTAGAGTTCATGGGGATTCATTTCTTGCCTCGGCCAAGACGATTGGCTGGTTTTTGCTCCTGGCATTCACTTGCAATGCTTCGGAATTCTCTTTTGTCACTATATTTTTTTTTCCATCCATCCATCCATCCATCCATCCATCCATCCATTTTCCTCCGTCTCAGTAGGGAAGTCCAAACTTCCCGGTCCCCGGCCACCTCCTCCAGCTCCACCAGGAGGACACCAAGGTGTTCCCAGGCCAGCTGTGAGACATAATCCCTCCAGCGTGTCCTTGGTCTGCCCCCGGGGCCTTTTCCCGGCTGGGCATGCCCGGAACACCTCACCAGGGAGGCATCCGGGAGGCATCCGGACTAGATGCCCGAGCCACCTCAACTTTTTTTACCGTTGGATTATTTCATTTTCATACCAGACGAGCGGTTAGCATCTTGACCTCACTCTCAGGACATCGAAAGTTTGAACCTCCGTTGGAGAAAGTTTGAACCTCCTACGCGCAAAGAGTTTGCTAGGTCAATTCTCCAGATACTCCAGCTGCTTCCCATGTCCCAGAAACATGTCGGAGTCCAGAGTGTACAGTCAGCCTGGGGTAGCCTCCAGCTCCTCTCATGAGGACAATCGGTATAGAAAACGGATGGATATATTGGATGGTACTGAGTACAGAGGATTTGTGTACCAGGAAAAGTCTTGAGAAGCACTCTTGCGGGGCTAGATGTGAGTTGACCACAGTGGAAAGACGTCCGATGATGCACAAAATCCCTATTTAGAACAGATTTGTTTCTCGTTCTTTGCAGATTGGTATCGGGTGTTGATTTGTGCGCTATGATGTCATGCAAACCAGTTTTAATCATTCAAAGCTGATGTGGCTCTGTTTCGTCTGTGTGTGTGCCTCGTTTGGTTGCTACATAACAGAGCCGTTCGTGCCTGAATCCGAGGGGACTGATCAGGACTGTTTTTATGGCCTTATATCTGCAACCGATAAATATCAGGTTTGTGCAAATTCATCTGTGGAATGTGAGCACTAAGAGGATGCGGACGGTCAAAGCAAAGAAGGTCATTCATCTATTCCCGACGCCCATTTTGATTTGTACGTTCACGTTTGCATCTTCTGTCATTGCATTACATTAGCATCCACGACCTAAATCTCAGCCCACACACATGTTGAGACGAGCCAATGAGTTTAGCGCGAGGACGAACCATCGTGAAAACTGACCCACGAGAACAAGGTGTGACTTTACGAGCTCTTCATTCCTGCTGGCTTTAAACATAACAGACAAGGAGCTCCAGTTTTCCCAGTCCCGGTTTTCCGCCTGTTCAGCAAGCGTGTCCTCATTCGTACTTGATTGGTAAAAGCCAGCGTCTTGGATGGCGAAAGACGCCAAACGAGGCGTACCTGCCAGTATATAGTCAAAAGAATGGAGAGGTGTTGCTGACTTTATCTTCCAGGAAATGAAAAAGATCCTCACTTCCTGCCGCAAGAATTCCAGCAGTCATTTAAGGGAGCAGGACGGGGGGAAAAAAAACACTATAAATCCACAAAGGCTCTTTTATGGAGGAATTAAGCATGTAACCTCTTGCAACCTCAACTGGCACCTTAGTGGATAGATATACTTTATTAATCTCTTCGGGGGGAAAGGAAAGATTTATGATTGACGCCTTTTGCATGCACCGGAGTTCAAGAAAAATTGAACTTTTGACAGTCCAAATATGAAGTACGATACTCCATGATTAAGACTCCGAAGATGGAATCGGCCTGCACACAGCCAGTCTTACAAGACGGATTTACCCAACAATTAAGGTTAAAATCGCACGTACCAAAAGCCTCATCTGGGTTACAAGTTTAGATTGGAACCAAAAGAAGACTGGCTACATTTCAGTGCCTATTTTCTTCCAATGGAGCTAAATCCGTGTCTCTGAAAGCACTTTTTAAAAAAAAAAAAACATCTGCTCCACATGTAATCATTGGAATTTTTGGCTGAAAAGTACTTGGCTACGGCAAAGTGGAACATTAGATCACAGTCTTGTCAGCTTTTGAAAGCTTGATGAAAATTCTATACCGCGGAAATATCCCATTCATTTTACATCTCATAATAGTGTTACGTCACGCGCTCGAGTTGAGTTGGGCACATCCTTGGCCCTGTGGAACGTTCTTGGCTGACATATTGTGGTTCCTTCATTATTGTATGGCTGTAGTCCTTGAAAACCGTCACTGGGTTACATGAGGTTTTTATCATCTGGTGCCGTTTTAAAGTGGGGTGGTGAACTTATACGTGGTTGCTGTTTTGGTTTTGGATGCAATGAAGGTACTTACTTTACACAGAGATATCATTATATCGAGTTGTGTTGGGGATTTGCATAGTCATTTTGTTGTTGTTGTTGTTGTTGAGCACGATAAGTGTTTTCGTAAAATTTTTGATTGTTTGTTTGGACGTGTTCAAGAGACATATCTTGTTCTCGAAAAGGAATAAAACTACTGTACATAGAATAGAACCTCGGTTACCGTACACCCTGGTTTGCATGTTTTTTTGGTAACCTTGTACCGAAATTTTTCCATTGGTTTTGGGTACATTTACTTGTTACAATACGGTACACATCCCGTCGTGTTATTGAGTCCAAATGGGTTCTTAACCTCCTCCTTAACTTTGGCAGCCACGGGTACATTTAAGGTTACTTTCTCTTTGACTGAAGATGCAATTATTGCCAACTAGATCATCAAAATCTTGGTACTTGTAGCTTCTTTTGGCTCATTTTTGATTATTTTACAGCAGTAATCAAAGGAAAAGCAGACTTGAGATGAGAAACACTCCCGAATTGATGAAATAGCTCAGAATCTCTATCAATCACGCTGCTACATCGTGTCTTGGCAACAATCAGGTCTACAGTGAAGGTAAAAGTAACCTTAGATGTTTATTTATCCTTTCCATTCATCATTTATATGCACTTCCATTGTTTTTTTCTATGTTAAACTGTAATTAAAACTATAAAAATTTTGTGTTAACATTTTTTTGGTTAGAGTACATTTTTAGTTTTAGTTTTGAAACGGGTTAATATTGCTAAACACGGCTCCACTGTATAGTACAACATTGGGGTGTTCATCCAATTCTAAATAAATAGAATTAGTCCAAAGCATTATTAAGACTGCAGTCTGTTGGCTGAAAACGGGTCATTTCCCACCAGGTTGTGGCCTTTGTACACAGCAGGAAGGGGTCAGGGATTGCGCCCCTCGGTGTGGGCAATGGTAATCCTGTCATCTGGACTTGGGTCTATGTTGCGCTGTCATGAGAGGTGAAAGACCTTTTAGTGACTGGTCGGTGTGTCAGTTCATGACCGTGACGCAGCACGACTTTGTAGTAGTAGTTTTGACTTTGGTATCCACAGTCCAAGTCTATGAAACCTGAGAGTTTTCTGCATTGAACATCTGACAAAAATGCATCCAGGCCACTTTTTGGTTTGTGACGAAAGCTAAAAAAATGTGTAAAGTTGGTTGACTGAACTGTTCTTTTTGTGTCTCGACAGATCGTGAGGACCAATCGATCCTTTGCACGTGAGTATTGTGACTCTTCCTATCCATCATTAACGCTTCTAAAGAGTTTTGTCGGCCACGATCACTTCCTTCTCATCGTTCATCATCATTCTCTCACTCCGAGGCGGCCGACTAGTAGCCTTCATCGTGTCGTTAGAGTTGAGGATTACTGCGAGTAATTTCTTGTGGCAGTGTGGTTAGCCACCCAGTTATGTGCGGGGTTTGGTGCCCCGCCCTCATCCTCTATGAACGACTCATTTTTAGTTTCCATTGCTAGCCATACAAGAGCCTGAAAACTACAACCCGGTTATTGGTGTTGGATTTTACTGGCATTACGTACTGTTTGATAATCATTGATTACATTTATTTATGAGAGGTGTACTCACTGTACAGTTTATAATACCACAAATGTATTGTTCTCCTTTATTCGCGGTTGATACCATTTCGGGCTGCCGATGTGTTCTCATACAGATGATGAAACAGGACGCAATCATCTAATCATAGTCACATCCAGGAGTTAAGTGGGAGGTTTTGTTAAACGTTAGACGGCAGTAAATCAAAGCTATAGCTTCCCGGTCGTAATATCAGCCACCGCCACGCTTGATTTACAGCCCAGATGGTTGGCTGACACAAAATAGAATTGAAATGCGCCGTTTGCTTCCTCTTGTCTGCTGGCTGTGATGTACGTATATAACAAACTTCATAACAGGGAGCGGCGAACTTGTAGAATGTCTCACTTGGAAGTTATGGATACCGTTTGGGGGACAACAAGTGGTGACGTTGTGTGTCAGGCAGCCATTAAATAAACACCTATACAGTATGTGGGTAGTAGACCAGCTATGATGGGGAACATCCAAGCCAAACTGGGATGTGTTGACCTGCATTACAATGTCCGTATCGCCTTTTAAGAGCCTTTAAGAGCCCCTTGCATCTGAAGCGCAGAGAAGCTAATAGCCAGCTTGAGTAAAGCCACCGGTATGTCGCCGCATGTAGAATTTGCTGGACCGCTTTCTGTCTTGGACCTGGTTTTCCAGGCCCTGGGACCTGGCCGGGGGAGTGTGGATGGTGGGTGCCTCAACACAGCTATCTTTAGAGACCGGCCTGAAAGCACGGCCTTGGAAACTTTAGGGGACCGGCCCACCCAACCGCACGGTGGTCCGATAAACCATATATATACACAGATGGGTGAATATAAAGAAAACAACAACAACATATCGGCGCTATTTGTCCGTCCCTCCCCACCCATTCTAACTTGAATTTGCCTCGCTTGAATGTGACTCCTTTATTTTCAGAGGCGAATCGGGTGCTGGTAAGACCGAGAACACAAAGAAGGTGATCCAGTACCTGGCCCACGTTGCCTCCTCGCACAAAGGACGCAAAGACCACAACATTCCTGTAAGAATCCAAACTTCCCCATTCCCTTCCTCTTTTCTCTTCCGCCATACTCCATCCTCTCTCCTTAACCCAAATGTGGAATAGTTTTATCTGTGAATCACCTCATTTAAATGTACAGTGGATCCCAGTGCATTCAGATTGTTTGCTAACCAGAAAATATACGCTAATTTTTTACATGCAAATCAAGGTTCTACTTTATATTACTTCTAAACTGTGACTGATACCATCTGTCTGTCAGTCATCTTTAATTATCATCCATTAGTTGTGAGCACCTATACATATGTTTAATACTTTTATATTGAAGAAAGAGGGTTCTGTAGCTGAATCTAATCTAATAATTACACTTAATTACACTCTTATTGCAAATGTTGATCCGGAATTTTGGGGTATGTCAATGTTAAGCTAGCCAGGAGTGTTTGAAGGTGAATTTCGCATGGATTTGATATTCCCGGGGATCCACTGTATCATTCTGAACCTCTAGTTCAATCAGTGTGTAGCTTAGTACGGCTTCTTTTGCCGAATGGGAATTACACATGAATAACAGCTAACTCAGTGGATTTCTATGGAGCCCCTTTCCTGCTTCATTCCACGCAACGACAGTGCCTCCTGTGTGCTGCGCCAAGTGTTTGTGTGTGTGTGGGGGGGGGGGTCGGCTTGTGTCTGACATAAGCGCTTCAGATATTAACACTTGCATTTGTTTATCCATAACAAACAGCCAGAATCTCCCAAAGCATTCAAGCTACAGGCAAGTGCTTCTCCTGCAATCTCAGTATGTGTTATCATTTGTGTGTGTGTGTGTTTGCATGCCCTTATCTCCAAATATCCACTGCATCCACGATGACTTTGGACAATGAATCCGAGCCTCGTTCTTTATGAGGTATTTGTGCTGGCGCAAGCTCCTCACGGGATTATGTGAAGTCCACTAAATCTGCCAGGCGGATGAAATTAGAAGCTTTTTTATTTGATCAGAAAATAGTTTTAGTAGAAGCAGAAACACACGTCAAATGCACTTATATATGTCATGCTTGTCACTTTATTGTTTGCATATTGCAACTCAAGTGTGTGTCCATCTATCTGGAAGCTTCTTCTTGCATATTTTAGCGGGAGAAAATGAGGTTCTGTAAACTAGGGTGTAAAATAACGACTTTTTGGATGTTTTAATGCATGCACGGTAGTTATTTGTGATGGAACTTGGTAAACAACTCACCGTTATTCATGATCTTTGCTGTTTTATAGTTGTGTTATTACTGCACAGCCAATAAACAAACAACATAGGGCAGCTGGATATGTACTAGATTTACATATGCATGGTTTTGTTCTAGAAATAACTTCAGCATCACCGACATCCCTGATATCACCTTGCATCGGAAAAACAATATTCATAACTGGAAGCAAATTGTGGTTTAATATGCGATGATGCGGTAGCCGTGAGTGAGGGCCCTCGACGCTCCCCCAGGCCCCCCCCCATGGGTCTGACCTCCATAATACCGCGCTCCTTCTGCAGCACATTATGCCTGCCTCTGAGCAAAGGCCAGAGGAATGTGGACACGGGGATTGAGGGGGAAAGGGGGGTTTACAGGGGGACGGAACATGAGGTAGTGGAGAAACACACCAGACCAATTGGGTCCGGCTGTTTTTTTTTCAAGTCGTACAGACGAGCTATAAGTGTATGGGGGGCGTGATGGAACACAGAATAATAGCTGATGAAATATCATATTAGTGTTATGGTTCTTCTGCCGTGGTTCACCCCTATTCCACTAAGGCATCTTCTTGGGGTGAACAGATAGTATTATGTTCCACTGTGAGCCCCTCAAAAGTACATACAGGTGGTAGACATTGCCATTAATTATTAATATTGTAGAAAATGAAAAAGACAACTAGATACGTAATACGTAGGTGGCGGTCTAACACGTAGTCGTGTCATCAAGGACTCGGCATTGTAAGTTGGAGAAATCGACATTGACTCCATGCACGGTCCAAGCTACCACTTCCACACGAAATAGGAGGAGAACTCATTCATTCATTCATTTTCTACCGCTTTTTCTCACGAGGGTCGCGGGGGGTGCTGGAGCCTATCCCAGCTGTCTTCTTAGGGCGAGAGGCGGGGTGCACCCTGGACTGGTGGCCAGCCAATCACAGGGCACATATAGACAACCATTCACACTCACATTCATACCTATGGACAATTTGGAGTCGCTAATTAACCTAGCATGTTTTTGGAATGTGGGAGGAAACCGGAGTACCCGGCGAAAACCCACGCATGCACGGGGAGAACATGCAAACTCCACACAGAGATGACCGAGGGTGGGGAAAGACAAAATAAGACGCCAAAAAGTTACCACTTCCACACAAAATAGGAGGAGAACTCATTAATTAATTCATTTTCTACCGCTTAGCCTCACGAGAGTCGCGGGGGATGCTGGAGCCTATCCCAGCTGTCTTCTTAGGGCGAGAGGCGGGGTACACCCTGGACTGGTGGCCAGCCAATCACAGGGCACATATAGACAAACAACCATTCACACTCACATTCATACCTATGGACAATTTGGAGTCGCTGATTAACCTAGCATGTTTTTGGAATGTGGGAGGAAACCGGAGTACCTATCCTGGAATCGAACCCTGGTCCTCCTAGCTGTGAGGTCTGCACGCTAACCACTCGACCGCCGTGCCGTAAATTAGTATTATCGCTCTTTCATCAGCAGCGCTCATAAAATAACGTCATTTGTGGCTTTCTAGTATTTCTGGTATGTTTATTTCTGCACCAATCCAAACCAACATAAGAGTCATTTCAAGGCAAATTACATGAAGACCGATTGGTGCTTTCAGCGGCTGTAGGGAATGTCCAAAACTACCACGATGCTACAGCGTGCGTACACCTGATCGGGTGTCGGTCTACACACATCACCACCAAGAATGCCAAGTCCAAGGGATGCTTTGGTTAAGATTTGACTTGTTGTTTTTTTTATTCCACATGTATTTATATTTGAAATGTTGCATGATTTTAAGTATGAATCTATAACTCATAATTAACCATATATTCTGTAACTGTTTCACACACCTTCCTTTTTTTTTACTGACACGCTTGTTTCATTCAAACGTTTCCGCTGTAGATGCAACTTCAGTGTTGATTTCCTTGTTGTTGTTGTTTGCTCGAGGCATCACCACAGTTGTCGTCCAGCCAGAAGACGTCTTACCTTTTCTCTCTCTCTCTCTCTCGCTCTCTCACTCGCTCTCCCTGCAGGGCGAGTTGGAACGCCAGCTCCTCCAAGCCAACCCTATCCTGGAATCGTTTGGCAATGCCAAGACGGTGAAAAATGACAACTCATCTCGCTTTGTGAGTTCACACAAACGCCCGGATTTCACGCACACGCATGTTTAAAATTCACAGGTGGATGTTTACACGGCTCTGCAATATCTAAGTGTTTACGTTTGCACTAACAGATGTATACAATGGAATGTATAACTTCCATAGGTTGGACTTTCCTGTGCTTTAGTCTCCAATTTGCCAGATAAAAAGTGGAATGGTCAACAAGTATGCTTACTATTTTGCTAATTAAAAAAACATAAGTGGATAATCATTTATTTTTTATTTTTATTCATTCATTTTCTACCGCTTTTCCTCACAAGGGTCGCGGGGGGTGCTGGAGCCTACCCCAGCTGTCTTCGGGCGAGAGGCGGGTTACACCCTGGACTGGGCGCCAGCCAATCACAGGGCACATATAGACAAACAACCATTCACACTCACATTCACACACAATTTGGAGTCGCTAATTAACCTAGCATGTTTTTGGAATGTGGGAGGAAACCGGAGTACCCGGAGAAAACCCACGCATGCACGGGGAGAACATGCAAACTCCACACAGAGATGACCGAGGGTGGGGAAAGACAAAATAAGAAGCCAAAAAGTTACCACTTCCACACAAAATAGGAGGAGAACTCATTCATTCATTCGTTTTCTACCGCTTATCCTCACGAGGGTCGCGGGGGGTGCTGGAGTTTATCCCACCTGTCTTCAGGTGAGAGGCGGGGTACACCCTGGACTGGTCGCCAGCCAATCACAGTGCACATATAGACAAACAACCATTCACACTCACATTCATACCTATGGACAATTTGGAGTCGCTAATTAACCTAGCATGTTTTTGGAATGTGGGAGGAAACCGGAGTACCCGGGGAAAACCCACGCATGCACGTGGAGAACATGCAAACTCCACACAGTGATGGCCGAGAGTGGAATTGAACCCTGGTCTCCTAGCTGTGAGGTCTGCGCGCTAACCACTAGCCCACCGTGCCACCTGATAATCATTTATAAATGTATAAATACATTAGAAAGCCCGCAGTTTTTACATGCCGATGTCTGTGTTGAGATTTGGCTTTTTGTTCGGTGGTTCTTGAACGCACCACAGTTGTGTGCTGTGTGCTCTACTCCTGCTCAAGCTCCTATGACCGGTGTGTATGTGTCTGTGATGGAAAGCAATGATGAGCTGTAGCTACTCATGCACACTCAGAACTGTCAGAAAAACCACAGATTTGTTATTGTGGCTTTTCCCAATATAGACATTTTGTTCTTTAATTCCATCTGTCATTTGCAGGAACCTACACGGAGGGTTTAAATAGCAGACTCGAGTGGCGGTTGAAGGAGGAAATACGGATGCGGCAAATGATTTTAACATGAATATTTATCTCCCCCCCCCTGCAGGGCAAGTTCATCAGAATCAATTTTGATGTTGCGGGCTACATTGTCGGGGCCAATATTGAAACCTGTATCCTTTAACACTGGAAGGGAGATTGAAGATGGATGTCAGCCCTGGCTTTTCTAGATCTCCGCACAAGCCAGAATTCCATTAAAACTTGATTCCGGTTGTTTTTCTCCCTTGCAATAATGGGCATGACCCTGGGGTTAAAACGGGCGCATGTTTTAGGGGGGGGGGATCTGTGCGAAGATTCCATTCTTCAGTAACCCATCTCACCTGTGAAATGAGAAAAGGAATACAGTAATCCCTCGTTTATCGTGGTTGATTGCTTCCAGACCTGACGGAGATTCGTATATTCCGCAAGGAAGGAGTCCTCATTTATGAAAAGGATATTTTAGAAGATCAAAGACTTGTTTACGACCTTCTAAATAGCATTTTTAACATTATTGGAGTTGCCTAGACATTAAATAACACCCCTATAGTCATATTTAGAGTCACATTACCCAATATTGTAGACTCAGAATTGAGTTTCAGCTTGGTTAGCGATTAGTGTGCCTGGTGTGCGATAATTGTTCTGGTGCTTGTGTATCCGACACAACTTTACAGTAACATCACTGACACCCAGTGTAGAATACTACATACCATCACACGTCTTTGGATGCCTTATGTTTGTATAACCATTTTTATACTTATTAGGCAAGAACATCTTCTTAAATATGCCTCAAATAACAAGCCATGATTTAATGAAGACTATATTTGTCCGCCCGAGACAAAATCACTTGTTGTTACTGTGAGTTCTTAACATTTGCTGTCAGACCTTCTGGAGAAATCACGGGCCATCAGGCAGGCCAAAGATGAGAGGACTTTCCACATTTTCTACCGACTGCTGGCAGGAGCCGGAGAACATCTCAGAAGTACGTTTTGAAGTTTTGAAGCCCGCAGCCAGACTGCAGTCTGTCATTGTGTTTCGCTCCAAATGCTCTAAAGCTGTTTAAAATACCCCCCCCCCTTTCCCCCTCCCACCCTGCACCCCAAAAGAAAACATAAAAGTAATCTGTCTCTCCCCACAGCGGACCTTCTCCTGGAAGGCTTTAACAACTACCGTTTCCTGTCAAATGGCAACATTCCTATCCCTGGCCAACAGGACAAAGACAATTTCCAAGAGACACTGGAGGCCATGCACATCATGAGCTTCTCCCACGATGAGATCGTCTGTAAGCAATGGCTCCTGATGTTGGCACCCTGCTCCTCTTTTTTTTCCGTACATTTCTCTCAACCCCCGGATATGATTGAAGCGTTTTCCTTGTTCGCCATCAGGCATGCTGAAGGTTGTCTCAGCCGTGCTGCAGTTTGGCAACATTGTCTTCAAGAAAGAGAGAAACACCGATCAGGCTTCCATGCCTGAGAATACAGGTGAGATTCCAGGATCTAATAATGGAATAAAAACAATGCAATGATTCACGAGTTGGCCGTGTCCCTTTACAAATGGTACAAACCATGTTTCTCTCATATCCACACAACGCAACGCTCAGACAGGTTCCTCCACTGCATGTGTGCATTCTTTATGAGAAACACTGTTGTCAGATTGTCTTCTCGGTCAGTTCTGGTCAGCTCTCCAGAACTGTTGACAGGCTGCGTTTGGAGTGTCGGCATGATTTAATATTTCTGCACAATTCAGACACTTCATATTTCATGATGGAATGCTTCGGACTGCATTTTTAACGAGATGGTTACAAGAAACGTTGTTAAACCACTGATGTGAGTCTTTGCAATTATATCGGGCGATATGTTCAAACTTCCTGCTTTGTTGCTCTTTTCTTTCCAGCGGCACAGAAGCTTTGCCATCTGCTTGGAATGAACGTGATGGAGTTCACAAGAGCTATCCTAACTCCAAGGATAAAAGTGGGACGGGACTACGTGCAGAAAGCACAGACGAAGGAACAGGTGAGTTGGCATTAACGACAAATTACAATACAGGCGAATGGCAAAAATGTGCCAAAAAAATGTCTTTGTTAGCATCCTCATTCGATTTCAGCTCAACATTTGCAATAAAAGCAACTGGATTTGATTCAGATGAGAGGGGGTGGGGTTCAGTTCCATAACCAATTACCATACCAGCGAATGGCAAAAATGTGCCAAAAATGTCCAAGTATGTCTTTATGTTAACATCCTCCTCCGATTTCAGCTCAACATTTGCAATAAAAGCAACCGGGGTAAATATTTGATTCAGATGAGAGGGGATGGGGTCAGCTCCAGAACCAATTACAATACCAACGAATGGCAAAAATGTGCCAAAAATGTCCAAGTGGGTCTTTCTGTTAACATCCTCCTCTGATTTCAGCTCAACATTTGCAATAAAAGCAAAAAATTATTTGATTCAGATGAGAGGGGGTGGGTTCAGCTCCCGAACCCCCCCCCCCCCCGCCCCCTCCTTTTGCTCTTCTCTTATGGAGTATTATTTGGATTTATTTGATGTTTTGCTGTTATGCAAATTTGGAGCAGGAGGGGATAGAAAAGAAGAAGTGTGGGAACAACAGGGAGGACAAACAGTATTATGTATTTATAAATGATTATCAGGCTGCGCAGTGGTGAGTGGTTAGCACGCAGGCCACGCAGCTTGGACACCCGGTTCGATTCCATGTGGTTTATTTTCATTTTTCACTGATGAATTTTGTATGATCGTCTTATTGCACAGGCTGACTTTGCCGTGGAAGCCCTGGCCAAAGCTACGTACGAGCGCCTGTTTCGCTGGCTGGTCCATCGTATCAACAAGGCCCTGGACAGGACCAAGCGGCAGGGAGCATCTTTCATTGGGATTCTGGATATCGCTGGTTTTGAGATTTTTGAGGTGGCGGTTGATCCCTTGAGTGCACAACATCCTCTTGTGGCGTTCTCACACTGACTGGACTTCTTCCTCCTGTTTCATTGAAAGCTGAACTCCTTCGAGCAGCTCTGCATCAACTACACCAACGAGAAGCTGCAGCAGCTCTTCAACCACACCATGTTCATCCTGGAGCAGGAGGAGTACCAGAGGGAGGGCATCGAGTGGAGCTTCATCGACTTCGGCCTCGACCTCCAGCCTTGCATTGACCTCATCGAGAGGCCGGTTTGTACTTGTACTTGTTCCTCGGTTGCTTACGTGAAATATTTATGGCCGTCATCCCCCGTCAGAATAACCCCCCTGGTATCCTGGCTCTGCTGGACGAGGAGTGCTGGTTTCCCAAAGCCACAGACAAGACCTTTGTGGACAAGGTTCTCCAGGAGCAAGGCACGCACACCAAGTTCCAGAAGCCACGTCAGCTCAAGGACAAAGCCGACTTCTGCATAATCCACTACGCGGGAAGGGTATGTACTTCTCACCAGCTGCAGTGCAGCGTACTGGGAATGAAAATACACACAAAGTACTGCTAAAATAATAACTTATCACCTTTTTATTCATGCCGCAAATGTTCTAAGGCGGACTTAGCTGAATGACATCACCGGCTGGATACAATAGCTCGGTTGTTGTGCCGGCGCTGGAGGACTCTCACATCTGGTTCGCATTGGTGTGAAACTGATTATATAACAGAGGCTCGCAACGTTCACCTTTTCGTGGCGCGTTGCAAGAAAAGAGCGACGGCACGTAGAAAATCATTCCTATGGGGATGCTCGTCAATCAATGTAACCCGAGGAGTCGTCTGGTTTTTAATTAGCTTCACCTACAATGCTATCATCTCCTGCATGTGTATTTACGACCACAGCGATGAGCATCACTGAAGCTTGCCATCACAAACACAAAAGAGATTGCATCCCGGAGGCGGCATTTACACTTGAACTTGTTCAAATAAATCCCCAAAGACCGAGTGGTACTCAGGAGGAAAATATGCGAAAACACTTTCCGAGATTGCTTTTCCGGGATTGTGATGAAACCCAGATGGGGAAACATTCGACATTCCTCATCTCAGGTTCCTCGCCGTGTCAATTACATGTTAAGTCGGGCTCTGATCTGACACTCTTTTCCCAGCGTGTTGGGCATCATGGTGTTACAGACTAATCCAATTAACCGGAGCCGACATGGTCCCCCCGGCGGACACGCCGATCTGTCACTCAAATGAAAAGAGCGCGCGGTTATACCAGGTGTATAACGTACAGCAGATCCCTGCTTTTTGTGGCGGGTACCCAGTAGTAGAAAAACCTTCACATGCCCTAATGCTACCGGAACGCCGTGTTTTCTCAGGTGGACTACAAAGCCGATGAATGGCTCATGAAGAACATGGACCCCCTGAACGACAACGTGGCCACTCTGCTGCACCAGTCCACCGACAAGTTTGTGGCTGAGCTCTGGAAGGACGGTGAGATCCTTTAAGAACACCTGTAGGACTCATTTGGGACGGAGGAATATCAAAAAATGTGGAAAATTATGGAGGAGGAAAGGAAGAAAGACCTGACAGATAAAGGACAGCAATTGGAAAAATGTAGGGACTAAAAATCAGGGGGAAAAAAATACAGACAATAACAAAATAGGCAAAAAATGCAAGAAAAACAGCTTATTGTCAAACTATTTTCAATAACAGCACAGTATGTACCCACAAAAGGGACATAATTCAATTGGTTGCTGGAGCCTATCCCAGCTGTCTTCGGGCGAGAGGCGGGGTACAGACAAACAACCATTCACACTCACATTCATACCTATGGACAATTTGGAGTCGCTAATTAACCTAGCATGTTTTTTTTGGAATGTGGGAGGAAACCGGAGTACCCGGAGAAAACCCACGCATGCACGGGGAGAACATGCAAACTCCACACAGAGATGGCCGAGGGTGGAATTGAACCCTGGTCCTCCTAGCTGTGAGGTCTGCGCGCTAACCACTTTGTCTTATTCTGCTTTTTTATCATCAATGCTTGTAGATATAATGGAATATATATATGGAATTAGTCAAGCTGTTCAATTGTGACCCTGAAGAAGACGACTTTAGCGGTTTTAGTCCCCAGGAGGAGGAGGAGGACAGCAGTGAATGACTTTGTTTAATCAAACCTTTTAAAAAAATCTTTGTGTAACATATTTCTATGTACTAAATAGCCCATCTTAGGATGTGTGTAAATAATTAGCAGCTTTGGGTTTTTGGTTTTCTGAAGCAAAAAAAAGTGCAAATATCCACTGTTTTATTCTCTTTTTTTACCTCACTCCATTGTCTTGTGCGGCCTTGTGTGTGTTTGTGTGTGTACTCGTGTGTGTTGTAGAGATTCAGACGTTTCAGAGAGCCTCTTTCTATGACAATGTGTCAGGGCTCCATGAAGCTCCAGGTGAACGATAGCATCTATTACTAGCTTCTCGTCATCCTCCATACTGGATCACTGGTCCGACATTCCCTCCATGGCCGCTACAATACGCACCCGCAGGCTTTTCGCATGGCCTAGTCGCTTTTTAACCCTCCTCTTGTGTTAGGGTCGGCACCGACCCGTTTTACATTTTAATGAAATCAAAATCAAAAGAATCACATAACATTTGTTTATTGCATCAAGGCTTTTTGACTTTGTCAGGAAACTATTTCAACAAAATAAAACCAAAAAAAAATATTTTTTACTACATTTTAAAATGGTCTTTTTGAAATTATGACCACTGTATTGTGAGGGTCGGTTTCGACCCGAACACCATAGATCAGGGCTCTCAAACTCAATTTACCTGGAGGTCACTGGAGCTAGGGTCTGGGCAAGGCTGGGCCGCATCAGGTTTTCCAAAAAAAAAAAAAAAAAAACAGAAAAATATAAAAACTTTTTCAGTGCTTTGGTTCTGATTTTCTACAATAAAAGCTCTGATAAAACTGTTCTCAAATATCTTAATTTTTATTTTTCTGCACAAAATAAGATGAAAAATAAACAAATCAAGAATAAAGAAAATCAATCAATCAGTAATAAATAAATATAATAATAATAATAATAAAACGGCAAATAATAAAAACTTAAACCACATATAGTTGGTGGGTAGACAAATTATTTTTTTCAGATTAAAATGAACAAAGCATTATTAGATCCCTGTAGACATGACAAAACACGACTATAGTCACATTTATACTTTTATTATATTATTACTTTTTATAATATTAACATATTGCGCAACTGCAGGGTCTTGAGACGCATGCTAACTCGAAAACTACAGAGCTAGCGACCTAAACGGTAGCCTCCAAGTTATTTCCTTTCAACTCAAATAACCAAAAACTTACCACTTCCACACGGATAGGGAGGATAACTATTAAGAGTTATTTAACCTTTAACATGGAACATTAATCAAACGTAATAATTTTTTTCTGGGTACATGATACCATACAGCATCCATATCAAACTTGCGCGGGGCGGCACTAACATTAAACTTTCATATCAAGGCGGGGGCCTCAAACTAGTGCCCTGCGGGCCACATTTGGCCCGCCGGCCGCGTGTTTGAGACCCCTGCCATAGATGTTTTTTTTAAATGAGAAAATAAATACAACTAATTGATTTCAGAGCCCTCGGGTAACAAAAGAAGCTTCAATTTATTAATATGATTCTTTTTAGGTTCATTTTACCATTTCTGGACATTAAAAAGGAGGGGTATAGTGACAAAAAAAAGGCCTACATGCCCACACCAAAAGTATTGAAACCAACATTTTAATGGATGAGGAAGCCTAAGAAGGTAACCAAGACATGAGAAGCAAATTTGATGGTAACTTATTGTTTTTAGTATTTTATAGCTGATTTAATACATGGGTCAAAACCGACCCGTTAACCTAAGAGATGATACCAGAAAGCTAACACAAGAAGAAGGTTAAAATTATTATTATTATTTTTTAACATTTTCAGAAATTACAGGATGTTTTTTTGTCCCGCATCCATCACGACTGGCGACCTCTTCTGTTATCATAACAGAGTCGCACATTATCATTTTATTTTTAATACTGCTAAAGCATATATATGTGTTATGTGTGTTATGGCAGCTCGGAGGTCAAACCAGCCAATGGGTTGTGGTCTTCTCCGTGGGTGGTTTTCACCGCCACCGCAACACCATTATCTCGCCGCAAACAAAGTGAAAAAGAGCTGCTCACATCAACCTTAATTAGCAAGTCGTATCAACATATTTAATCATCTAACATTTGTCATCACCAGTGGATCGAATCGTGGGCCTGGACCAAGTCGCCGGCATGAACGAGACGGCGTTCGGCGCGGCCTACAAGACCAAGAAGGGCATGTTCCGCACCGTGGGTCAGCTGTACAAGGAGCAGCTGTCGAAACTCATGGCCACACTGAGGAACACCAACCCCAACTTTGTCCGCTGCATCATCCCCAATCACGAGAAAAGAGTAAGTCGCAAGCTTGTGTCCCGTCGTGTTCGATGCCCAATTAATTTGCAAAATTATAGGACTCATTTTTGCTGCACAATTTTCTATTTTGTGTATAGCGCATAACGCCGCCGAGGGTAACAATGCTAGTTGCTCAAGGCGCTGGACAGCAGGGGTTCAATTAAATAAACATTATTAAAAATGACATTAAAATAATCATAATAATCAGCTATAGAAATATTTACATTTCTTAAAAATTACACCAACCCCAACTTTGTCCGCTGCATCATCCCCAATCACGAGAAAAGAGTAAGTCGCAAGCTTGTGTCCCGCCGTGTTCGATGCCCAATTCAATTGCAACATAATAGGACTCATTTTGCTGCAGTGCCGTTTTACAATTCTAAATATTCCTCAGGCTGGGAAACTGGATCCCCACCTGGTACTGGACCAGCTGAGATGTAACGGTGTCTTGGAAGGCATCAGAATCTGCAGACAGGGCTTCCCCAACCGCATCGTCTTCCAGGAGTTCAGACAGAGGTCATTGATAAAAGCCAAAGTTTGAAAGAACGGAAGATAAATGCATCTGTCCCTCTGCGTGCAGGTATGAGATCCTCACTCCTAACGCCATCCCCAAGGGCTTCATGGATGGCAAGCAGGCCTGCGAGAGAATGGTTAGAAAATCTGACCGTCGTTAGCCGTCATTAGCTCTTAATTAGGTTCTCACGGTATGAAATGATTCTCTCTCTTTTCCAGATTCAAGCCCTGGAGCTTGACAACAACCTGTTCCGTATCGGCCAGAGTAAAATCTTCTTCAGGGCCGGAGTGCTGGCCCACCTGGAGGAGGAGAGGGACCTGAAGATCACGGACATCATTATTTACTTCCAGGCTGTGTGTCGCGGCTATCTGGCACGCAAGTATGGAAACTGCTCTCTTTGCAATTATTACACGGGTCTATTATATATCATTTGTAAAATTAATTGCATGTCATTTTATGTGGTTTGTTCATTTTCTATTTTCTGTATAGCGCATAACGCCGCTGAGGGTAACAGCATGGGTTCAATTAAATAAAAATTATTAAATGAAATGTAATAAAATAATGAAATTATTTAAATTATTAATAATAATATAATAATTAATACTAATTATTATTTATTATTATTAAAATTATTTAAATGACATTTAAAATAATCACATTAAAATTATTAATTAAGATAATGAAATAAAAAGCTATTAAGATATTTAAATTTCTTAAAATAATGTATCAAATGGATAAAATAAAACTAAAAACTATTTTCTAGAAATAGAAATATACATTAAAAAAATAAAATGTATTACAAAAATACAGCAATTTCAAAAGCTTTAACTTATAAAAGAGATATTGAAGAATAAAAAGCTATAAAGATATTAAAATTTCTTAAAATAAAAATGTATCAAATGGATAAAATAAAACTAAAAACTATTTTCTTGAAATGGAAATATACATAAAAAATATATATAGCAATTTAAAAAGCTTATTCTTATAAAAGAGATATTGAAGTGTCACCTTTTGATAAATGATATATCATTTCTAAAATTAATTTCATGTCATTTTATGTGGTTTGTTTATTTTCTATTTTCAGTATAGCGCATAACGCCACTGAGGGTAACAATGTTAGTTGCTCAAGGCGCTGGACAGCAGGGGTTCAATTTAATAAAAATTATTAAAAATGAAATTAAAATAATCACAATAATCAGCTATAGAAATATTTAAATTTCTTAAAAATAAAATTAATTAAATGGATAAATAAAAATGGAAATATAGATTAAAAAAAATAAAATATATTACAAAAATATAGCAATTTATAAAAGAGATATAAAAGAGATATTGAAGTGTCACCTTTTGATAAATAATATATCATTTCTAAAATTAATTTCTCTCAGAGCCTTTGCCAAGAAGCAGCAGCAGCTGAGCGCGCTGAAGGTCCTCCAAAGAAACTGTGCCGCGTACTTGAAGCTGCGTCACTGGCAGTGGTGGAGACTCTTCACCAAGGTCGGAACGCTGCTGGAATGCCCGCCGTCGGTTCGACACCGATGTGCGATATGACGGGAATTCCAACTGGCTGTTCGTCTCCAAAATACAGGTGAAGCCCCTGCTGCAGGTGACCAGACAAGAGGAGGAGATGCAGGCTAAAGACGAGGAGCTGGTGAAGGTGAAGGAAAAGCAAACAAAGGTGGAGGGGCAGCTGGTGGAGATGGAGCGAAAACACCAGCAGGTCAGGTCTCGGAAGTGTTTAAGAACGTGTCCTTGTTCTTTTTAACTCAACTCATGTTGCTTCCGTCCAGCTCGCGGAGGAGAAAAGCATCCTCGCGGAGCAGCTGCAGGCGGAGACCGAGCTGTTTGCCGAGGCCGAGGAGATGAGAGCTCGCCTGGCTACCAAGAAGCAGGAGCTGGAGGAGATCCTTCACGACCTGGAGTCTCGGCTGGAGGAGGAAGAGGAGCGGGCCCAGGGAATGATGAACGAGAAGAAGAAGATGCAGTCTCACATCCAGGACCTGGAGGAACAGCTGGACGAGGAGGAGGCTGCGAGGCAGAAGCTGCAGCTTGAGAAGGTGACGGCTGAGGCCAAGATGAAGAAATATGAAGAGGATATTTTGCTTCTGGAGGACCAGAACTCTAAATCTGTCAAGGTAAGAGAAAGCGTTGATAGTTCAAGTTCCTTCCCTTGCAAGGTAACGTTTAGAGAAGATAGCGGAGACGAACCCGTCTCTCCATGTCTGTGTTTAGGAAAAGAAACTGATGGAGGATCGAATCGGCGAGATGACCCTGATGCTCGCCGAGGAGGAGGAGAAGGCCAAGAACCTGGGAAAGGTCAAGAACAAGCAGGAGATCATGATGGTCGACTTGGAGGGTAAAACGAGTCAAACTTTGACACTGAAATGCGACATTCGAGACATCCTAACACTTCCGCTGTCCAAATCCAGAGAGGCTGAAGAAGGAGGAGAAGACCCGTCAGGAGCTGGAGAAGGCTAAGAGGAAGCTGGACGGAGAGACGTCCGACTTCCAGGACCAGATCACGGAGCTCCAGACCCAGATAGAGGAGGTCAAAGGTCAACTGGTCAAGAAAGAAGAGGAGCAGCAACTGCTTCAGGCCAGGTAGACCATCCATCAGAACTGCTCTTCTTCGCCAACTGAATATTATATAAGTAGGCGCTAAGGGGGGGGGGGGCCCGGGGGGGTTAATAGTGAGTCACTGAGAGTTTACAGCGTGATGGGGGTGACATCAGTGGTGCGCTCATCACAGCCATGACTGCTTTAAGATGGAGTCTCACCTGCTCCTTTGTAGGCCGCTTTTTATTGGACCGCCAGCCAGGCTTCTAATCCGTGTCGACCACAACAAGGTGTATTTATTCGCCCCGTTCTCACCTCACCATGTTGGAATGTGTTTGAGCTGCCGGTGGTCGGCGGCCATGTAATCAGTCTGGTATTAATAAGTCCGGGTACCAAAGGTGCCGATGTTTAAAGACCGTTGGTGCCGAAGTGCTCCTAACAAAAGGACTGGAGTATTACAGGATGCAGGAACATCTCATCAGTTGCGTGCCCTCAGCAAGCTCGGCTTTCCAAGTGGGCTTTGTCACCTCATCACCTTGAGGAGGATGCGTCAGAAGGGTTTGGAGGCAAATCTCTCATCACAGAGGAATGTCACGTCTTAGGCGGTAGTTTGTCAAATGCTGCCATCTAGTGGTCAGACAGCAGAACAACGATAAATAATAATTATACTTGTTCCAGTATAATACAGGGGGTCTTAAAAAACATCATATCTGAGTGACTGCATAAGAGTCATGTAGAGAAACAAATAATTATTTATCAAATCTGCAGCAACATATTATTTTTTTTTAAATTATATGATAATAAAATAATATATACATATTGAATATATATATATTTTTAATTATATTATAATAAAATATATATTTTATTTTATATTATAATAAAATTATATTTATATTTTTTAATATAATAAAAAAATGAATATGTTGCTGCAGATTTGATAAATAATTTCTCTACATGCAGTCACTCATATATGAATTTTTTCCTTAATAAATAAATATATATATATATATACAATATATTTATTATAATATAATTTTAAAAAATGTATATGTTGCTGCAGATTTGATAAATAATAATTTCTCTACATGACGCTTATGCAGTCACTCATATATCATTTTTTCCTTAATATATATATATTTTCAATATGTATATATTATTTTTATTCTAATATAATTTTAAAAAATGAATATGTTGCTGCATATTTGATAAATAATAATTTATTTCTCTACATGACGCTTATGCAGTCACTCATATATAATTTTTTTCCTTAATGTATATATATATATATAAAAAATATTCAATATGTATATATTATTTTTATTCTAATATAATTTTTTTAAATGAATATGTTGCTGCAGATTTGATAAATAATAATTAATTTCTCTTCATGACGCTTATGCAGTCACTCATATATCATTTTTTTTCTCAAGACACCCTGTATTATACTGGAATATATTCAATATTAAATATACACATTCAAAAATATCACAAAAATATTCAGTATTTGAAAGAATGCCTTTTTATCGCTGGTGAACATCATTCTTCACCCTGACTTCCATGAGGAGCCACAAGCTTCTGTCCACCTTTGCAGTCTGAGGTTCCTTTGCTTGACGATTAACAGGGGGGAAGATGAGATCACCCACAAGAACAACGCTCTGAAGCAAGTGCGGGAGTTGCAGGCCCAGCTGTCCGAGCTCCAGGAGGACATGGAGTCGGAGAAACAGGCCAGGAACAAGGCTGAGAAGCTGAAAAGGGATCTGAGTGAAGAGCTGGAGGCGCTGAAGACCGAACTGGAGGACACTCTCGATACAACCGCCGCCCAGCAGGAGCTGAGGTATCACTGACTGCAGCAGACCTTCAGGAATCAGGAAGGTTTACACTCTTCTGTCCTTTCTAGAACCAAGCGAGAGCAGGAAGTTGCAGAACTGAAGAAGGCCATTGAGGACGAGACTAAAAACCACGAGGCTCAGATCCAGGAGATGCGCCAGAGGCACGGCACTGCTTTAGAAGAGCTGTCCGAGCAGCTGGAGCAGGCCAAGAGGGTGAGCCACCTCCGGAGAACACCTATCAGGTCTCCAGAGACAAGTGTTAGATGTTGTGCTGCTCTGCCTAGTTCAAAGCCAATCTGGAGAAGACCAAGCAGAGCCAGGAGAGCGCCAACAAGGAACTGGTGGGTGAAGTCAAGAACCTTCAGCAGGCCAAGACGGAGTCCGAGCACAAGAGGAAGAAACTGGAGGCTCAGCTGCAGGAAGTCACGGCCAGAGTCACTGAGGGGGAGCGCAGCAAGGGGGAGCTGGCCGAGCGTTCTCATAAACTTCAGGTGATGTCACCACGTTCGCTTTCCATCTTGTTTTTAACCAACGGCGTTCTTTACATTTCATTTCTACATTGGACCACGGGACAATGGCAAAAACAAACCAAGCAAACCACACGGCAATTTGGACAATTAATACATTAGAGCTGAATTAAAGCTATGATAATAAATAATATATAATAAATAAAAAAACCTTGTGGTGACAAGCGGTAGAAAAAGAATGAATGAAATAATAAATAATAAATAATAAATAATAAATAATAAATAATAAATAATAAATAATAAATAATAAATAATAAATAATAAATTCAGTATCTCATCAAATTTGGAACATTTTTGAAAGTTTAATACTCCAAACCGGCTGAATTTCTACATTGTGCCACATAATAATAAATAATAAATAATAAATAATAAATAATAAATAATAAATAATAAATAATAAATAATAAATAATAAATAATAAATAATAAATAATAAATAATAAATAATAAATTCAGTACCTCATCAAATTTGGAACATTTTTGAAATTCAATACTCCAAACTGGCTGAATTTCTACATTGTGCCACAGAATAATAAATAATCAATAATTAATAATTAATATTAATAATTAATAAAACCCTTGTGAGGACAAGCGGTAGAAAATGAATGAAAAAAATAAAATTAATAAATAATAAATAATAAATAATAAATAATAAATAATAAATAATAAATAATAAATAATAAATAATAAATAATAAATAATGAATAATAAATAATGAATAATAAATTCAGTATCTCATCAAATTTGGAACATTTTTGAAAGTTCAATACTCCAAACTGGCTGAATTTCTACATTGTGCCACAGAATAATAAATAATTAATAATTAATATTAATAATTAATAAAACCCTCGTGAGGACAAGCAGTAGAAAATGAATGAAAAAAATAAAATAAATAAATAATAAATAATAAATAAATAATGAATAATGAATAATGAATAATAAATTCAGTATCTCATCAAATTTGGAACATTTTTGAAAGTTCAATACTCCAAACTGGCTGAATTTCTACATTGTGCCACAGAATAATAAATAATCAATAATTAATAATTAATAAAACCCTCGTGAGAAAAATGAGTGAAAAAAATAAAATAGTATAAATAAATAAATAAAAAATCATAAATCATAAATAATACATCATAAATCATTCATTCATTCATTCATCTGCCGCTTTTTCCTCACGCTGGAGCCTATCCCAGCTGTCTTCAGGGCGAGAGGCGGGGTACACCCTGGACTGGTGGCCAGCCAATCACAGGGCACATATAGACAAACAACCATTCACACTCACATTCATACCTATGGACAATTTGGAGTCGCTAATTAACCTAGCATGTTTTTGGAATGTGGGAGGAAACCGGAGTACCCGGAGAAAACCCACGCATGCACGGGGAGAACATGCAAACTCCACACAGATAAAGGTAAACGGTGTAGTTGACTTACCAGCCATGTCCCCGCACAGACGGAGTTGGACAATGTGTCAGCCATGCTGGAAGACGCAGAGAGAAAAGGCATCAAGATGACGAAAGACGTGGCCGGCCTGGAAAGCCAACTCCAGGACACCCAGGTTCTCCGCGTCTCCCACAAGACCTCATCACCTCACCACCTGTTTGGCGTCTGGCTGACTGAGTATTTCCATGCAGGAGCTCCTCCAGGAGGAGACCCGTCAGAAACTGAACCTGAGCAGCCGCATGCGGCAGCTGGAGGAGGAGAAGAACGCCCTCCAGGAGCAGCAAGAGGAGGACGAGGTGGCTCGCAAAAACCTGGACAAACAGTTGCTGACCTTGCAAGCTCAGGTAGGTCAGATGGCCCCGCCCACGTGGAGACGTCTCTCCATCTGTTTGAGTCGGGCTTCCCTTTTTTCTGTGTGTAGCTCTCCGAGAGCAAGAAGAAGTTGGACGATGACGTCGGGACCATAGATTGCCTGGAGGAGGCGAAGAAGAAGCTTCAGAAGGACATGGAGCTGTCATGCCAGCGTCTGGAGGAGAAGACCATCGCCTTTGAGAAGATGGAGAAGACAAAGACGCGTCTGCAGCAGGAGCTGGATGATCTGACAGTTGACTTGGACCACCAGAGGCAGATTGTGTCCAACTTGGAGAAGAAACAGAAGAAGTTTGACCAGGTGAGATGAATCCACACGAAATACACGCTTCCTATTTTAACCATGGAATGTTCTTCTCCGTAGATGCTGGCCGAGGAGAAGAACATCTCAGCTCGCTACGCGGAAGAGCGTGACCGGGCCGAAGCTGAGGCCAGAGAGAAGGAGACCAAAGCTCTGTCCATGACCAGAGCGCTGGACGAGGCTCTGGAGGCCAAAGAGGAGCTGGAGAGGGTCAACAAGCAGCTCCGTGCCGAAATGGAAGATCTGATGAACTCCAAGGATGACGTGGGCAAGAACGTGAGCCTCCTGAGATTGTCAGAGCCATGGTTCTTTCACCGACGGTAACCCTAGTGACGACATCTTCTCTGTGCTGAAGGTTCACGAGCTGGAGAAGTCCAAGCGCACTCTGGAGCAGCAGCTTGAGGAGATGAAGACTCAGCTCGAGGAGCTGGAGGATGAGCTGCAGGCCACGGAGGACGCCAAGCTGCGTCTGGAGGTCAACATGCAAGCCATGAAGGCCCAGTACGAGCGAGATCTTCAGGGCCGCGACGACCAGAACGACGAGAAGAAGCGAGCGCTGATTAAGCAGGTGCTGCATCACGGTGCCTGACGTTCCCACCTCGGCGCATGGTAGTCATTCGGCCCCGCCCACAGGTGCGAGAGATGGAGGCGGAGCTGGAGGACGAGAGGAAGCAGAAGGCTTTGGCCGTCGCCGCTAAGAAGAAGCTGGAGATGGATTTGAAGGACGTGGAGGGTCAGATCGAAGGAGCCAGCAAAGCCCGAGATGAAGCCATCAAACAGCTACGCAAGTTGCAGGTACAAGAACCGCTCAGGTGAAGGCTTCAGGCACCATCTCGCTTACCTTTCTTCTCCAGGCCCAGATGAAGGACTACCAGAGGGAGCTAGAAGATGCCAGGGCTTCCAGAGATGATATTTTCGCCCTGTCCAAGGAGAACGAGAAGAAACTCAAAAGCCTCGAGGCCGAGATTGTGCAGCTCCACGAGGTCGAGAACTGTCTTTTCAATCTTCACGCCTCAGCTGAAGATATTCCTAACTTTTTTTTTTTTTTTACGACCTTCTGCAGGACCTGGCGGCATCAGAGAGAGGTCGACGCCACGCCGAGCAAGAACGAGATGAGCTCCAAGATGAAATCTCAAACAGCACATCCGGAAAGTTAGTTACTCGTCAGTTGAAGACGTGTGATCTCCTCAGGAGCCAAGTTAGAACCTGCTTCTGGTGTTGCAGGTCGGCTCTTATGGACGAGAAGCGGAGACTGGAGGCCCGGATTGCTCAGCTGGAGGAGGAGCTGGAAGAGGAACAGGGGAACATGGAGCTCCTCAACGACCGCTTCAGGAAGAGCACTATGCAGGTGTGATGGAATGTTCCATCTCCTTCACTCCCGTCCACTTTGTCCCTTCACGCCGTGCGGTTTTCTTCTCAGGTGGACACGCTGACCGCCGAGCTGAGCGCGGAGCGCAGCACGGGCCAGAAGAGCGAGAACGCCCGTCAGCAGCTGGAGCGGCAAAACAAGGAGCTGCGGGCCAAGCTGGGCGAGCTGGAAGGTTCGGTGAAAAGCCGCTTCAAGGCCTCCATCGCCGCCCTGGAGGCCAAGATAGCGCAGCTGGAGGAGCAGCTGGAGCAGGAGGCCAAGTGAGGAACGGAAACGACGATGGAAAATCCCACCCTGAGCACGTTCCTTCAACCTTCCTTCTTTGTTCTTCTCTCAAAAGGGAGCGAGCTGCTGCCAACAAGCTGGTTAGAAGAACCGAGAAGAAGCTGAAGGAGATCTGCATGCAGGTGGAGGACGAACGCCGCCACGCGGACCAGTTTAAAGAACAAGTACGCTTCCTCGGATTTTGCTTCTATCACAAAAACCTTCTTTTACCTTTTTTTGACGGTTGAAGGGTGAAGGAAAATAATTTTTTGGGGATCACAGTAGATGAAAATATGAGCTGGAAACCTCATATTAGAAATATACAACATAAGTTTACCAGAAATATTTCAATATTGGAAAAAAGCTAAATTTGTTCTACCATATCTTACTTATTGTGTGGAAATATGGGCTAATAACTATAAAAGCAATCTTCACTCGCTAAATGTACTGCAAAAAAGGCCAGTAAGGATAATTCAGAGAGCATACTAACTCCTTATTTCTAAAATCACAAATACTTCAACTTGCTGATATAGTTCATCTTCAAACAGCTAAAAAATCATGCATAAGGCTAAAAATAACCAATTAGCTAAAAATGTCATCCAATATGATCTCAGGGAAGAACTGCATTTGAAACACTTATATGCTAGGATTAGCGTTAGCATAGCATTTCAAAACTTCCAATCAAACTATGGAATGGATTGAGTAAGGACCTCAAACAATGCACCAATCATGAATAAAAAATTAAATAAAATTAAATAAAATTTAATTTAATTTAATTTAATTTAATTTAATTTAATTTAATTTAATTTAATTTAATTTAATTTTTAATTTAATTTTAATTAATTTAATTATTTTAATTTTAATTTTAATTTTAATTTTAATTTTAATTTTAATTTTAATTTTAATTTTAATTTTAATTTTAATTTAATTTTAATTTAATTTTAATTTAATTTTAATTTAATTTTAATTTAATTTTAATTAATTTAGTTTAATTTAATTTAATAAAAGGATGCTTCTTTTTGCCCCTTTATTTATTTTGCCAAGATAGCAGAGTGCATTGTTTTGTATTTCTTTTTTGCAATTTAATTTAATTTAATTTAATTTAATTTAATTTAATTTAATTTAATTTAATTTAATTTAATTTAATTTAATTTAATTTAATTTAATTTAATTTTATTAGGAAAGCAGGAAGTGAACAAATGTAACAGTTACTGATTGTAAAAGTACCAGATTGGAGGGGTAGGATTTAATAAGCTTTGCTTCTTCCTACTCCTTTTGGACATGTGGAACTGGGAACTTATTATGGGATGCACTCAATTGTAATCTGATGCATGTTCAAATGAAATAAAACCATTACCATTACTGTTGTCTGTTGGTGTGTGTGAAGGTGGAAAAGGCAAACTCGCGTATGAAGCAGTTGAAGCGCCAGCTGGAGGAGGCCGAAGAGGAATCCACGAGAGCCAACGCGTCACGCAGGAAGCTGCAGAGAGAGCTGGATGACGCCACAGAAGCCAGCGAGGGTCTCAGCCGGGAGGTCCACACGCTAAAGAACCGCCTAAGGTACTCAAAACTGTCTCACGTACGATCAACGAGAAGGTTGACTTAAACGTCGCCACCCTCTTCCTGTCGTAGACGCGGCGGCCCCATCAGCTTTTCCTCCAGTCGCTCGGGCAGACGTCAGCTGCAAGTCGAGGGAACGTCACTGGACCTCCTGTCTGACGACGAGCTGGAAAACAAGGTGACGGACAACAACGCCAACGAGACCCCGCCGCCGCCGCCGCCGCCGCCTCAGCAGGAATAACGGCCTTAACTTCCAACGCCATCGGCAGAAATATGACACCAGCGCTCGCGATCCCCGACCTTCTCTTTTCCCAAGAAGCTTTGCCTTACCGGTGCTGAGTTTAGCAGAGACCACATTCATCCCGTCCCTAAATCCCACTGCGTTCCTTCGCCATAAGTTATTGTAGACGACCGCCTTCCCGTGTACGGGAATTACATAACTCATACAAACACGTCTGCCTTCAACATACTGCAGTTATCGCGCTTTTATGTACTTTCTTTTGTGCCTTCTTTGACGCCCTTCAAGTACTATGATTTTGTCAAGGTGTACTTTAATAAAAAGTTACTTACTGTATGTAATATTTAGTTACGAGCTGCTATTGTTTGCTTCAATGCTGTGCGAGCGATGTATCTCGTTCGTCTCTTGTTCGGTCCAGACCATTTTCTTGCAAGAGCTCAGTACTTCTACAAACTGAAAATGGCCGACAGCGACTGGTTTTTGTAACATTTATTTTCATAGCTTATTTCAGCTATTTTCAAACAATTGAATGTGCTTGTTTTACCAGAACATTAACAAAATGATGGTATCCACAACTCCTGTTTTCTATTAAAACATCAACAAAAAAAACTTGTCTGTGTATTTTGTATTTTAGAATGTATTTCTTTCTTGTGTAGCTCACATGCTGTACATCACGTGACAGATAAAAAATATATATATATATATATCACTGCACGTTTTCTTTCCAACCAGTTTCTCCAGCAGGTGATTTAATTGACAGGGTTAATCAAGGTTAATCATTAAAATCACCTGCTTTAAAAAAACCCGTCGTGTTTCCGCCCTCCATGGCAATATGTACTGAAAACATGGCTCCATGGCGCCCTCATGTGGTCGATTAGGGCGTTGTTGGCCCGTGACAGAAGCAGTGTTGTACTGTATTAGAAATACCGTTTAGCATCCCTTTAAAATCATTACCTTATCCAAGACAAGGAAAGTCATCTAATTCGTCAAAAGCCTTAAAAACAAACAAAGTTTAACTTGTATTTGTGACAAATTTAGACCTTTTTTTTTGAAAATGCTGTTCTTTTAAACTACTATTGATCGCAAATCAGTCGACGCAAAGGAGGGAGCGATGGAACTTCCGGTAAACTTCCGGTAAAAGTCTTTCATTATAATATGTTGGAGAAGGAAAAAAAGGGATATCCCGCTGGTTCAATGGGAACCTGCCGTCACGGGGAAGTGGTTAGCGCGAAGGCTGCAAGGAGCAATACATTGAGGGTACGATTCCCACTAAGGCATGCTGTGGTTTCCTCCCTACAAATCAGTGCGTGTTTTTTTCACAACTTTTTTTTTCAAGTCCTTTAAATTGCAGTTTTCTGATGTGGAATGAAGTGGAAACCTCCCACACGCTCATCGTGGGTCCCGGAAGGACCCATAAATGCAAAAAAATAAACATTTTTTCAGGTGTCGATTTTTGGAAAAAACATAAGGGGTTAGCCTTGGTTTTTTTTTCCCAAGTTTTTTTTAAAGTCCTTTAAATTGCAGTTTTTTGATGTGGAATGAAGTGGAAACCTCCCACACGCTCATCGGGGGTCCTGGAAGGACCCATAAATGCAAAAAAAGACAATTTTTTTCAGGTGTCAATTTTTGGAAAAAACGTAAGGGGTTAGCCTTGGTTTTTTTTTCCCAAGTTTTTTTTAAAGTCCTTTAAATTGCAGTTTTTTGATGTGGAATGAAGTGGAAACCTCCCACACGCTCATCGGGGGTCCTGGAAGGACCCATAAATGCAAAAAAATAAACATTTTTTCAGGTGTCGATTTTTGGAAAAAACATAAGGGGTTAGCCTTGGTTTTTTTTTCCCAAGTTTTTTTTAAAGTCCTTTAAATTGCAGTTTTTTGATGTGGAATGAAGTGGAAACCTCCCACACGCTCATCGGGGGTCCTGGAAGGACCCATAAATGCAAAAAAAGACAATTTTTTTCAGGTGTCAATTTTTGGAAAAAACGTAAGGGGTTAGCCTTGGTTTTTTTTTCCCAAGTTTTTTTTAAAGTCCTTTAAATTGCAGTTTTTTGATGTGGAATGAAGTGGAAACCTCCCACACGCTCATCGGGGGTCCTGGAAGGACCCATAAATGCAAAAAAAGACAATTTTTTTCAGGTGTCAATTTTTGGAAAAAACGTAAGGGGTTAGCCTTGGTTTTTTTTTCCAACTTTTTTTTTCAAGTCCTTTAAATTGCAGTTTTCTGATGTGGAATGAAGTGGAAACCTCCCACACACTCATCGGGGGTCCCAGAAGGACCCATAAATGCAAAAAAAGACAATTTTTTTCAGGTGTCAATTTTTGGAAAAAACGTAAGGGGTTAGCCTTGGTTTTTTTTTCCCAACTTTTTTTTCAAGTCGTTTAAATTGCAGTTTTCTGATGTGGAATGAAGTGGAAACCTCCCACACGCTCATCGGGGGTCCCGGAAGGACCCATAAATGCAAAAAAATAAACATTTTTTCAGGTGTCGATTTTTGGAAAAAACGTAAGGGGTTAGCCTTGGTTTTTTTTTCAAACTTTTTTTTTTCAAGTCCTTTAAATTGCAGTTTTCTGATGTGGAATGAAGTGGAAACCTCCCACACGCTCATCGGGGGTCCCGGAAGGACCCATAAATGCAAAAAAATAAAAAAAAATTCAAGTGTCGATTTTTGGAAAAAACGTAAGGGGTTAGCCTTGGGTTTTTTTTCCCAAATTTTTTTTTAAGTCCTTTAAATTGCAGTTTTTTGATGTGGAATGAAGTGGAAACCTCCCACACGCTCATCGGGGGTCCCGGAAGGACCCATAAATGCAAAAAAATAAACATTTTTTCAGGTGATGATTTTTGGAAAAAACGTAAGGGGTTAGCCTTGGTTTTTTTTTCCAACTTTTTTTTTTAAATCCTTTAAATTGCAGTTTTCTAATGTGGAATGAAGTGGAAACCTCCCACACGCTCATCGGGGGTCCCGGAAGGACCCATAAATGCAAAAAAATAAAAAAAAATTCAAGTGTCGATTTTTGGAAAAAACGTAAGGGGTTAGCCTTGGGTTTTTTTTCCAACTTTTTTTTCCAAGTCCTTTAAATTGCAGTTTTCTGATGTGGAATGAAGTGGAAACCTCCCACACGCTCATCGGGGGTCCCGGAAGGACCCATAAATGCAAAAAAATAAACATTTTTTCAGGTGATGATTTTTGGAAAAAACATAAGGGGTTAGCCTTGGTTTTTTTTTCCAACTTTTTTTTTTAAGTCCTTTAAATTGCAGTTTTCTAATGTGGAATGAAGTGGAAACCTCCCACACGCTCATCGGGGGTCCCGGAAGGACCCATAAATGCAAAAAAAGACAAATTTTTTCAGGTGTCAATTTTTGGAAAAAACATAAGGGGTTAGCCTTGGGTTTTTTTTCCCAACTTTTTTTTCAAGTCCTTTAAATTGCAGTTTTCTAATGTGGAATGAAGTGGAAACCTCCCACACGCTCATCGGGGGTCCCGGAAGGACCCATAAATGCAAAAAAAGAATATTTTTTTCAGGTGTCAATTTTTGGAAAAAACGTAAGGGGTTAGCCTTGGTTTTTTTTTCCCAACTTTTTTTTCAAGTCCTTTAAATTGCAGTTTTCTGATGTGGAATGAAGTGGAAACCTCCCACACGCTCATCGGGGGTCCCGGAAGGACCCATAAATGCAAAAAAATAAAAAAAAATTCAAGTGTCGATTTTTGGAAAAAACGTAAGGGGTTAGCCTTGGTTTTTTTTTTCCAACTTTTTTTTTTCAAGTCCTTTAAATTGCAGTTTTCTGATGTGGAATGAAGTGGAAACCTCCCACACGCTTATCGGAGGTCCCGGAAGGACCCATAAATGCAAAAAAATAAACATTTTTTAAGGTGTCGATTTTTGGAAAAAACGTAAGGGGTTAGCCTTGTTTTTTTTTCCCAACTTTTTTTTCCAAGTCCTTTAAATTGCAGTTTTCTGATGTGGAATGAAGTGGAAACCTCCCACACGCTCATCGGGGGTCCCGGAAGGACCCATAAATGCAAAAAAATAAACATTTTTTCAGGTGTCGATTTTTGGAAAAAACGTAAGGGGTTAGCCTTGGTTTTTTTTCCCAACTTTTTTTTCAAGTCGTTTAAATTGCAGTTTTCTGATGTGGAATGACGTGGAAACCTCCCACACGCTCATCGGGGGTCCCAGAAGGACCCATAAATGCAAAAAAAGACAATTTTTTTCAGGTGTCAATTTTTGGAAAAAACGTAAGGGGTTAGCCTTGGTTTTTTTTTCCCAACTTTTTTTTCCAAGTCCTTTAAATTGCAGTTTTCTGATGTGGAATGAAGTGGAAACCTCCCACACGCTCATCGGGGGTCCCGGAAGGACCCATAAATGCAAAAAAATAAACATTTTTTCAGGTGATGATTTTTGGAAAAAACGTAAGGGGTTAGCCTTGGGTTTTTTTTCCAACTTTTTTTTTTAAGTCCTTTAAATTGCAGTTTTCTAATGTGGAATGAAGTGGAAACCTCCCACACGCTCATCGGGGGTCCCGGAAGGACCCATAAATGCAAAAAAATAAAAAAAAATTCAAGTGTCGATTTTTGGAAAAAACGTAAGGGGTTAGCCTTGGGTTTTTTTTCCAACTTTTTTTTCCAAGTCCTTTAAATTGCAGTTTTCTGATGTGGAATGAAGTGGAAACCTCCCACACGCTCATCGGGGGTCCCGGAAGGACCCATAAATGCAAAAAAATAAAAAAAAATTCAAGTGTCGATTTTTGGAAAAAACGTAAGGGGTTAGCCTTGTTTTTTTTTTTCCCAACTTTTTTTTTTCAAGTCCTTTAAATTGCAGTTTTCTGATGTGGAATGAAGTGGAAACCTCCCACACGCTTATCGGAGGTCCCGGAAGGACCCATAAATGCAAAAAAATAAACATTTTTTAAGGTGTCGATTTTTGGAAAAAACGTAAGGGGTTAGCCTTGGTTTTTTTTCCCAACTTTTTTTTCCAAGTCCTTTAAATTGCAGTTTTCTGATGTGGAATGAAGTGGAAACCTCCCACACGCTCATCGGGGGTCCCGGAAGGACCCATAAATGCAAAAAAATAAACATTTTTTCAGGTGTCGATTTTTGGAAAAAACGTAAGGGGTTAGCCTTGGTTTTTTTTTCCCAACTTTTTTTTCAAGTCGTTTAAATTGCAGTTTTCTGATGTGGAATGACGTGGAAACCTCCCACACGCTCATCGGGGGTCCCAGAAGGACCCATAAATGCAAAAAAAGACAATTTTTTTCAGGTGTCAATTTTTGGAAAAAACGTAAGGGGTTAGCCTTGGTTTTTTTTTCCCAACTTTTTTTTCCAAGTCCTTTAAATTGCAGTTTTCTGATGTGGAATGAAGTGGAAACCTCCCACACGCTCATCGGGGGTCCCGGAAGGACCCATAAATGCAAAAAAATAAACATTTTTTCAGGTGATGATTTTTGGAAAAAACGTAAGGGGTTAGCCTTGGTTTTTTTTTCCAACTTTTTTTTTTAAGTCCTTTAAATTGCAGTTTTCTAATGTGGAATGAAGTGGAAACCTCCCACACGCTCATCGGGGGTCCCGGAAGGACCCATAAATGCAAAAAAATAAAAAAAAATTCAAGTGTCGATTTTTGGAAAAAACGTAAGGGGTTAGCCTTGGTTTTTTTTTCCAACTTTTTTTTCCAAGTCCTTTAAATTGCAGTTTTCTGATGTGGAATGAAGTGGAAACCTCCCACACGCTCATCGGGGGTCCCGGAAGGACCCATAAATGCAAAAAAATAAACATTTTTTCAGGTGATGATTTTTGGAAAAAACGTAAGGGGTTAGCTTTGGTTTTTTTTTCCAACTTTTTTTTTAAGTCCTTTAAATTGCAGTTTTCTAATGTGGAATGAAGTGGAAACCTCCCACACGCTCATCGGGGGTCCCGGAAGGACCCATAAATGCAAAAAAAGACAAATTTTTTCAGGTGTCAATTTTTGGAAAAAACATAAGGGGTTAGCCTTGGGTTTTTTTTCCCAACTTTTTTTTCAAGTCCTTTAAATTGCAGTTTTCTGATGTGGAATGAAGTGGAAACCTCCCACACGCTCATCGGGGGTCCCGGAAGGACCCATAAATGCAAAAAAATAAACATTTTTTCAGGTGTCGATTTTTGGAAAAAACGTAAGGGGTTAGCCTTGGTTTTTTTTTCCCAACTTTTTTTTCAAGTCCTTTAAATTGCAGTTTTCTGATGTGGAATGAAGTGGAAACCTCCCACACGCTCATCGGGGGTCCCGGAAGGACCCATAAATGCAAAAAAAGAATATTTTTTTCAGGTGTCAATTTTTGGAAAAAACGTAAGGGGTTAGCCTTGGTTTTTTTTTCCCAACTTTTTTTTCAAGTCCTTTAAATTGCAGTTTTCTGATGTGGAATGAAGTGGAAACCTCCCACACGCTCATCGGGGGTCCCGGAAGGACCCATAAATGCAAAAAAATAAAAAAAAATTCAAGTGTCGATTTTTGGAAAAAACGTAAGGGGTTAGCCTTGGTTTTTTTTTTCCAACTTTTTTTTTTCAAGTCCTTTAAATTGCAGTTTTCTGATGTGGAATGAAGTGGAAACCTCCCACACGCTTATCGGAGGTCCCGGAAGGACCCATAAATGCAAAAAAATAAACATTTTTTAAGGTGTCGATTTTTGGAAAAAACGTAAGGGGTTAGCCTTGGTTTTTTTTCCCAACTTTTTTTTCCAAGTCCTTTAAATTGCAGTTTTCTGATGTGGAATGAAGTGGAAACCTCCCACACGCTCATCGGGGGTCCCGGAAGGACCCATAAATGCAAAAAAATAAACATTTTTTCAGGTGTCGATTTTTGGAAAAAACGTAAGGGGTTAGCCTTGGTTTTTTTTTCCCAACTTTTTTTTCAAGTCGTTTAAATTGCAGTTTTCTGATGTGGAATGACGTGGAAACCTCCCACACGCTCATCGGGGGTCCCAGAAGGACCCATAAATGCAAAAAAAGACAATTTTTTTCAGGTGTCAATTTTTGGAAAAAACGTAAGGGGTTAGCCTTGGTTTTTTTTTCCCAACTTTTTTTTCCAAGTCCTTTAAATTGCAGTTTTCTGATGTGGAATGAAGTGGAAACCTCCCACACGCTCATCGGGGGTCCCGGAAGGACCCATAAATGCAAAAAAATAAACATTTTTTCAGGTGATGATTTTTGGAAAAAACGTAAGGGGTTAGACTTGGGTTTTTTTTCCAACTTTTTTTTTTAAGTCCTTTAAATTGCAGTTTTCTAATGTGGAATGAAGTGGAAACCTCCCACACGCTCATCGGGGGTCCCGGAAGGACCCATAAATGCAAAAAAATAAAAAAAAATTCAAGTGTCGATTTTTGGAAAAAACGTAAGGGGTTAGCCTTGGGTTTTTTTTCCAACTTTTTTTTCCAAGTCCTTTAAATTGCAGTTTTCTGATGTGGAATGAAGTGGAAACCTCCCACACGCTCATCGGGGGTCCCGGAAGGACCCATAAATGCAAAAAAATAAACATTTTTTCAGGTGATGATTTTTGGAAAAAACGTAAGGGGTTAGCCTTGGTTTTTTTTTCCAACTTTTTTTTTTAAGTCCTTTAAATTGCAGTTTTCTAATGTGGAATGAAGTGGAAACCTCCCACACGCTCATCGGGGGTCCCGGAAGGACCCATAAATGCAAAAAAAGACAAATTTTTTCAGGTGTCAATTTTTGGAAAAAACATAAGGGGTTAGCCTTGGGTTTTTTTTCCCAACTTTTTTTTCAAGTCCTTTAAATTGCAGTTTTCTGATGTGGAATGAAGTGGAAACCTCCCACACGCTCATCGGGGGTCCCGGAAGGACCCATAAATGCAAAAAAAGAATATTTTTTTCAGGTGTCAATTTTTGGAAAAAACGTAAGGGGTTAGCCTTGGGTTTTTTTCCCAACTTTTTTTTCCAAGTCTTTTAAATTGCAGTTTTCTGATGTGGAATGAAGTGGAAACCTCCCACACGCTCATCGGGGGTCCCGGAAGGACCCATAAATGCAAAAAAATAAACATTTTTTCAGGTGATGATTTTTGGAAAAAACGTAAGGGGTTAGCCTTGGTTTTTTTTTCCAACTTTTTTTTTTAAGTCCTTTAAATTGCAGTTTTCTAATGTGGAATGAAGTGGAAACCTCCCACACGCTCATCGGGGGTCCCGGAAGGACCCATAAATGCAAAAAAATAAAAAAAAATTCAAGTGTCGATTTTTGGAAAAAACGTAAGGGGTTAGCCTTGGTTTTTTTTTCCAACTTTTTTTTCCAAGTCCTTTAAATTGCAGTTTTCTGATGTGGAATGAAGTGGAAACCTCCCACACGCTCATCGGGGGTCCTGGAAGGACCCATAAATGCAAAAAAATAAAAAAAAATTCAAGTGTTGATTTTTGGAAAAAACGTAAGGGGTTAGCCTTGGTTTTTTTTTCCAACTTTTTTTTCCAAGTCCTTTAAATTGCAGTTTTCTGATGTGGAATGAAGTGGAAACCTCCCACACGCTCATCGGGGGTCCCGGAAGGACCCATAAATGCAAAAAAATAAAAAAAAATTCAAGTGTCGATTTTTGGAAAAAACGTAAGGGGTTAGCCTTGGTTTTTTTTTCCAACTTTTTTTTCCAAGTCCTTTAAATTGCAGTTTTCTGATGTGGAATGAAGTGGAAACCTCCCACACGCTCATCGGGGGTCCTGGAAGGACCCATAAATGCAAAAAAATAAAAAAAAATTCAAGTGTTGATTTTTGGAAAAAACGTAAGGGGTTAGCCTTGGTTTTTTTTTCCAACTTTTTTTTCCAAGTCCTTTAAATTGCAGTTTTCTGATGTGGAATGAAGTGGAAACCTCCCACACGCTCATCGGGGGTCCCGGAAGGACCCATAAATGCAAAAAAATAAACATTTTTTCAGGTGATGATTTTTGGAAAAAACGTAAGGGGTTAGCCTTGGTTTTTTTTTCCAACTTTTTTTTTTAAGTCCTTTAAATTGCAGTTTTCTAATGTGGAATGAAGTGGAAACCTCCCACACGCTCATCGGGGGTCCCGGAAGGACCCATAAATGCAAAAAAAGAATATTTTTTTCAGGTGTCAATTTTTGGAAAAAACGTAAGGGGTTAGCCTTGGTTTTTTTTCCCAACTTTTTTTTCAAGTCCTTTAAATTGCAGTTTTCTGATGTGGAATGAAGTGGAAACCTCCCACACGCTCATCGGGGGTCCCGGAAGGACCCATAAATGCAAAAAAATAAAAAAAAATTCAAGTGTCGATTTTTGGAAAAAACGTAAGGGGTTAGCCTTGGTTTTTTTTTTCCAACTTTTTTTTTTCAAGTCCTTTAAATTGCAGTTTTCTGATGTGGAATGAAGTGGAAACCTCCCACACGCTTATCGGAGGTCCCGGAAGGACCCATAAATGCAAAAAAATAAACATTTTTTAAGGTGTCGATTTTTGGAAAAAACGTAAGGGGTTAGCCTTGGTTTTTTTTCCCAACTTTTTTTTCCAAGTCCTTTAAATTGCAGTTTTCTGATGTGGAATGAAGTGGAAACCTCCCACACGCTCATCGGGGGTCCCGGAAGGACCCATAAATGCAAAAAAATAAACATTTTTTCAGGTGTCGATTTTTGGAAAAAACGTAAGGGGTTAGCCTTGGTTTTTTTTTCCCAACTTTTTTTTCAAGTCGTTTAAATTGCAGTTTTCTGATGTGGAATGACGTGGAAACCTCCCACACGCTCATCGGGGGTCCCAGAAGGACCCATAAATGCAAAAAAAGACAATTTTTTTCAGGTGTCAATTTTTGGAAAAAACGTAAGGGGTTAGCCTTGGTTTTTTTTTCCCAACTTTTTTTTCCAAGTCCTTTAAATTGCAGTTTTCTGATGTGGAATGAAGTGGAAACCTCCCACACGCTCATCGGGGGTCCCGGAAGGACCCATAAATGCAAAAAAATAAACATTTTTTCAGGTGATGATTTTTGGAAAAAACGTAAGGGGTTAGCCTTGGGTTTTTTTTCCAACTTTTTTTTTTAAGTCCTTTAAATTGCAGTTTTCTAATGTGGAATGAAGTGGAAACCTCCCACACGCTCATCGGGGGTCCCGGAAGGACCCATAAATGCAAAAAAATAAAAAAAAATTCAAGTGTCGATTTTTGGAAAAAACGTAAGGGGTTAGCCTTGGGTTTTTTTTCCAACTTTTTTTTCCAAGTCCTTTAAATTGCAGTTTTCTGATGTGGAATGAAGTGGAAACCTCCCACACGCTCATCGGGGGTCCCGGAAGGACCCATAAATGCAAAAAAATAAACATTTTTTCAGGTGATGATTTTTGGAAAAAACGTAAGGGGTTAGCCTTGGTTTTTTTTTCCAACTTTTTTTTTTAAGTCCTTTAAATTGCAGTTTTCTAATGTGGAATGAAGTGGAAACCTCCCACACGCTCATCGGGGGTCCCGGAAGGACCCATAAATGCAAAAAAAGACAAATTTTTTCAGGTGTCAATTTTTGGAAAAAACATAAGGGGTTAGCCTTGGGTTTTTTTTCCCAACTTTTTTTTCAAGTCCTTTAAATTGCAGTTTTCTGATGTGGAATGAAGTGGAAACCTCCCACACGCTCATCGGGGGTCCCGGAAGGACCCATAAATGCAAAAAAAGAATATTTTTTTCAGGTGTCAATTTTTGGAAAAAACGTAAGGGGTTAGCCTTGGGTTTTTTTCCCAACTTTTTTTTCCAAGTCTTTTAAATTGCAGTTTTCTGATGTGGAATGAAGTGGAAACCTCCCACACGCTCATCGGGGGTCCCGGAAGGACCCATAAATGCAAAAAAATAAACATTTTTTCAGGTGATGATTTTTGGAAAAAACGTAAGGGGTTAGCCTTGGTTTTTTTTTCCAACTTTTTTTTTTAAGTCCTTTAAATTGCAGTTTTCTAATGTGGAATGAAGTGGAAACCTCCCACACGCTCATCGGGGGTCCCGGAAGGACCCATAAATGCAAAAAAATAAAAAAAAATTCAAGTGTCGATTTTTGGAAAAAACGTAAGGGGTTAGCCTTGGTTTTTTTTTCCAACTTTTTTTTCCAAGTCCTTTAAATTGCAGTTTTCTGATGTGGAATGAAGTGGAAACCTCCCACACGCTCATCGGGGGTCCCGGAAGGACCCATAAATGCAAAAAAATAAAAAAAAATTCAAGTGTCGATTTTTGGAAAAAACGTAAGGGGTTAGCCTTGGTTTTTTTTCCCAACTTTTTTTTCCAAGTCCTTTAAATTGCAGTTTTCTGATGTGGAATGAAGTGGAAACCTCCCACACGCTCATCGGGGGTCCCGGAAGGACCCATAAATGCAAAATATAAAGATTTTTTCAGGTGTCGATTTTTGGAAAAAACGTAAGGGGTTAGCCTTGGTTTTTTTTTCCCAACTTTTTTTTCAAGTCGTTTAAATTGCAGTTTTCTGATGTGGAATGACGTGGAAACCTCCCACACGCTCATCGGGGGTCCCAGAAGGACCCATAAATGCAAAAAAAGACAATTTTTTTCAGGTGTCAATTTTTGGAAAAAACGTAAGGGGTTAGCCTTGGTTTTTTTTTCCCAACTTTTTTTTCAAGTCCTTTAAATTGCAGTTTTCTGATGTGGAATGAAGTGGAAACCTCCCACACGCTCATCGGGGGTCCCGGAAGGACCCATAAATGCAAAAAAAGACAAATTTTTTCAGGTGTCAATTTTTGGAAAAAACATAAGGGGTTAGCCTTGGGTTTTTTTTCCCAACTTTTTTTTCAAGTCCTTTAAATTGCAGTTTTCTGATGTGGAATGAAGTGGAAACCTCCCACACGCTCATCGGGGGTCCCGGAAGGACCCATAAATGCAAAAAAAGACAATTTTTTTCAGGTGTCAATTTTTGGAAAAAACGTAAGGGGTTAGCCTTGGTTTTTTTTTTCAACTTTTTTTTTCAAGTCCTTTAAATTGCAGTTTTCTGATGTGGAATGAAGTGGAAACCTCCCACACGCTCATCGGGGGTCCCGGAGGACCCATAAATGCAAAAAAATTAAAAAAAATTCAAGTGTCGATTTTTGGAAAAAACGTAAGGGGTTAGCCTTGGTTTTTTTTTCCAACTTTTTTTTCCAAGTCCTTTAAATTGCAGTTTTCTGATGTGGAATGAAGTGGAAACCTCCCACACGCTCATCGGGGGTCCCGGAAGGACCCATAAATGCAAAAAAATAAACATTTTTTCAGGTGTCGATTTTTGGAAAAAACGTAAGGGGTTAGCCTTGGTTTTTTTTTCCCAACTTTTTTTTTTCAAGTCCTTTAAATTGCAGTTTTCTGATGTGGAATGAAGTGGAAACCTCCCACACGCTCATCGGGGGTCCCGGAAGGACCCATAAATGCAAAAAAAGACAATTTTTTTCAGGTGTCAATTTTTGGAAAAAACGTAAGGGGTTAGCCTTGTTTTTTTTTTCCTACTTTTTTTTTTCAAGTCCTTTAAATTGCAGTTTTCTGATGTGGAATGAAGTGGAAACCTCCCACACGCTCATCGGGGGTCCCGGAAGGACCCATAAATGCAAAGAAATAAAAAAAAATTCAAGTGTCGATTTTTGGAAAAAACGTAAGGGGTTAGCCTTGGTTTTTTTTTCCCAAGTTTTTTTTTAAGTCCTTTAAATTGCAGTTTTCTGATGTGGAATGAAGTGGAAACCTCCCACACGCTCATCGGGGGTCCCGGAAGGACCCATAAATGCAAAAAAAGACAAATTTTTTCAGGTGTCAATTTTTGGAAAAAACATAAGGGGTTAGCCTTGGGGTTTTTTTCCCAACTTTTTTTTCAAGTCCTTTAAATTGCAGTTTTCTGATGTGGAATGAAGTGGAAACCTCCCACACGCTCATCGGGGGTCCCGGAAGGACCCATAAATGCAAAAAAAGACAATTTTTTTCAGGTGTCAATTTTTGGAAAAAACGTAAGGGGTTAGCCTTGGTTTTTTTTTTCAACTTTTTTTTTCAAGTCCTTTAAATTGCAGTTTTCTGATGTGGAATGAAGTGGAAACCTCCCACACGCTCATCGGGGGTCCCGGAGGACCCATAAATGCAAAAAAATTAAAAAAAATTCAAGTGTCGATTTTTGGAAAAAACGTAAGGGGTTAGCCTTGGTTTTTTTTTCCAACTTTTTTTTCCAAGTCCTTTAAATTGCAGTTTTCTGATGTGGAATGAAGTGGAAACCTCCCACACGCTCATCGGGGGTCCCGGAAGGACCCATAAATGCAAAAAAATAAACATTTTTTCAGGTGTCGATTTTTGGAAAAAACGTAAGGGGTTAGCCTTGGTTTTTTTTTCCCAACTTTTTTTTTTCAAGTCCTTTAAATTGCAGTTTTCTGATGTGGAATGAAGTGGAAACCTCCCACACGCTCATCGGGGGTCCCGGAAGGACCCATAAATGCAAAAAAAGACAATTTTTTTCAGGTGTCAATTTTTGGAAAAAACGTAAGGGGTTAGCCTTGTTTTTTTTTTCCTACTTTTTTTTTTCAAGTCCTTTAAATTGCAGTTTTCTGATGTGGAATGAAGTGGAAACCTCCCACACGCTCATCGGGGGTCCCGGAAGGACCCATAAATGCAAAGAAATAAAAAAAAATTCAAGTGTCGATTTTTGGAAAAAACGTAAGGGGTTAGCCTTGGTTTTTTTTTCCCAAGTTTTTTTTTAAGTCCTTTAAATTGCAGTTTTCTGATGTGGAATGAAGTGGAAACCTCCCACACGCTCATCGGGGGTCCCGGAAGGACCCATAAATGCAAAAAAAGACAAATTTTTTCAGGTGTCAATTTTTGGAAAAAACATAAGGGGTTAGCCTTGGGGTTTTTTTCCCAACTTTTTTTTCAAGTCCTTTAAATTGCAGTTTTCTGATGTGGAATGAAGTGGAAACCTCCCACACGCTCATCGGGGGTCCCGGAAGGACCCATAAATGCAAAAAAAGACAATTTTTTTCAGGTGTCAATTTTTGGAAAAAACGTAAGGGGTTAGCCTTGGTTTTTTTTTCCCAACTTTTTTTTCAAGTCCTTTAAATTGCAGTTTTCTGATGTGGAATGAAGTGGAAACCTCCCACACGCTCATCGGGGGTCCCGGAAGGACCCATAAATGCAAAAAAATAAACATTTTTTCAGGTGTCGATTTTTGGAAAAAACGTAAGGGGTTAGCCTTGGTTTTTTTTCCCAACTTTTTTTTCAAGTCCTTTAAATTGCAGTTTTCTGATGTGGAATGAAGTGGAAACCTCCCACACGCTCATCGGGGGTCCCGGAAGGACCCATAAATGCAAAATATAAAGATTTTTTCAGGTGTCGATTTTTGGAAAAAACGTAAGGGGTTAGCCTTGGTTTTTTTTTCCCAACTTTTTTTTCAAGTCGTTTAAATTGCAGTTTTCTGATGTGGAATGACGTGGAAACCTCCCACACGCTCATCGGGGGTCCCAGAAGGACCCATAAATGCAAAAAAAGACAATTTTTTTCAGGTGTCAATTTTTGGAAAAAACGTAAGGGGTTAGCCTTGGTTTTTTTTTCCCAACTTTTTTTTCAAGTCCTTTAAATTGCAGTTTTCTGATGTGGAATGAAGTGGAAACCTCCCACACGCTCATCGGGGGTCCCGGAAGGACCCATAAATGCAAAAAAATAAACATTTTTTCAGGTGTCGATTTTTGGAAAAAACGTAAGGGGTTAGCCTTGGTTTTTTTTTTCCAACTTGTTTTTTTCAAGTCCTTTAAATTGCAGTTTTCTGATGTGGAATGAAGTGGAAACCTCCCACACGCTTATCGGAGGTCCCGGAAGGACCCATAAATGCAAAAAAATAAACATTTTTTAAGGTGTCGATTTTTGGAAAAAACGTAAGGGGTTAGCCTTGGTTTTTTTTTCCCAACTTTTTTTTCAAGTCCTTTAAATTGCAGTTTTCTAATGTGGAATGAAGTGGAAACCTCCCACACGCTCATCGGGGGTCCCGGAAGGACCCATAAATGCAAAAAAATAAAAAAAAATTCAAGTGTCGATTTTTGGAAAAAACGTAAGGGGTTAGCCTTGGTTTTTTTTCCCAACTTTTTTTTCCAAGTCCTTTAAATTGCAGTTTTCTGATGTGGAATGAAGTGGAAACCTCCCACACGCTCATCGGGGGTCCCGGAAGGACCCATAAATGCAAAAAAATAAAAAAAAATTCAAGTGTCGATTTTTGGAAAAAACGTAAGGGGTTAGCCTTGGTTTTTTTTCCCAACTTTTTTTTCCAAGTCCTTTAAATTGCAGTTTTCTGATGTGGAATGAAGTGGAAACCTCCCACACGCTCATCGGGGGTCCCGGAAGGACCCATAAATGCAAAAAAATAAACATTTTTTCAGGTGTCGATTTTTGGAAAAAACGTAAGGGGTTAGCCTTGTTTTTTTTTTTCCAACTTTTTTTTTTCAAGTCCTTTAAATTGCAGTTTTCTGATGTGGAATGAAGTGGAAACCTCCCACACGCTCATCGGGGGTCCCGGAAGGACCCATAAATGCAAAAAAATAAACATTTTTTCAGGTGTCGATTTTTGGAAAAAACGTAAGGGGTTAGCCTTGTTTTTTTTTTTCCAACTTTTTTTTTTCAAGTCCTTTAAATTGCAGTTTTCTGATGTGGAATGAAGTGGAAACCTCCCACACGCTCATCGGGGGTCCCGGAAGGACCCATAAATGCAAACAAAGACAAATTTTTTCAGGTGTCAATTTTTGGAAAAAACGTAAGGGGTTAGCCTTGGGTTTTTTTTCCCAACTTTTTTTTCAAGTCCTTTAAATTGCAGTTTTCTGATGTGGAATGAAGTGGAAACCTCCCACACGCTCATCGGGGGTCCCGGAAGGACCCATAAATGCAAAAAAAGACAAATTTTTTCAGGTGTCAATTTTTGGAAAAAACATAAGGGGTTAGCCTTGGGTTTTTTTTCCCAACTTTTTTTTCAAGTCCTTTAAATTGCAGTTTTCTGATGTGGAATGAAGTGGAAACCTCCCACACGCTCATCGGGGGTCCCGGAAGGACCCATAAATGCAAAAAAATAAACATTTTTTCAGGTGTCGATTTTTGGAAAAAACGTAAGGGGTTAGCCTTGGTTTTTTTTTTCCAACTTGTTTTTTTCAAGTCCTTTAAATTGCAGTTTTCTGATGTGGAATGAAGTGGAAACCTCCCACACGCTTATCGGAGGTCCCGGAAGGACCCATAAATGCAAAAAAATAAACATTTTTTAAGGTGTCGATTTTTGGAAAAAACGTAAGGGGTTAGCCTTGGTTTTTTTTTCCCAACTTTTTTTTCAAGTCCTTTAAATTGCAGTTTTCTAATGTGGAATGAAGTGGAAACCTCCCACACGCTCATCGGGGGTCCCGGAAGGACCCATAAATGCAAAAAAATAAAAAAAAATTCAAGTGTCGATTTTTGGAAAAAACGTAAGGGGTTAGCCTTGGTTTTTTTTCCCAACTTTTTTTTCCAAGTCCTTTAAATTGCAGTTTTCTGATGTGGAATGAAGTGGAAACCTCCCACACGCTCATCGGGGGTCCCGGAAGGACCCATAAATGCAAAAAAATAAACATTTTTTCAGGTGTCGATTTTTGGAAAAAACGTAAGGGGTTAGCCTTGTTTTTTTTTTTCCAACTTTTTTTTTTCAAGTCCTTTAAATTGCAGTTTTCTGATGTGGAATGAAGTGGAAACCTCCCACACGCTCATCGGGGGTCCCGGAAGGACCCATAAATGCAAAAAAATAAACATTTTTTCAGGTGTCGATTTTTGGAAAAAACGTAAGGGGTTAGCCTTGGTTTTTTTTCCCAACTTTTTTTTCAAGTCCTTTAAATTGCAGTTTTCTGATGTGGAATGAAGTGGAAACCTCCCACACGCTCATCGGGGGTCCCGGAAGGACCCATAAATGCAAACAAAGACAAATTTTTTCAGGTGTCAATTTTTGGAAAAAACGTAAGGGGTTAGCCTTGGGTTTTTTTTCCCAACTTTTTTTTCAAGTCCTTTAAATTGCAGTTTTCTGATGTGGAATGAAGTGGAAACCTCCCACACGCTCATCGGGGGTCCCGGAAGGACCCATAAATGCAAAAAAATAAAAAAAAATTCAAGTGTTGATTTTTGGAAAAAACGTAAGGGGTTAGCCTTGGTTTTTTTTTCCAACTTTTTTTTCCAAGTCCTTTAAATTGCAGTTTTCTGATGTGGAATGAAGTGGAAACCTCCCACACGCTCATCGGGGGTCCCGGAAGGACCCATAAATGCAAAAAAATAAACATTTTTTCAGGTGATGATTTTTGGAAAAAACGTAAGGGGTTAGCCTTGGTTTTTTTTTCCAACTTTTTTTTTTAAGTCCTTTAAATTGCAGTTTTCTAATGTGGAATGAAGTGGAAACCTCCCACACGCTCATCGGGGGTCCCGGAAGGACCCATAAATGCAAAAAAAGACAAATTTTTTCAGGTGTCAATTTTTGGAAAAAACGTAAGGGGTTAGCCTTGGGTTTTTTTTCCCAACTTTTTTTTCAAGTCCTTTAAATTGCAGTTTTCTGATGTGGAATGAAGTGGAAACCTCCCACACGCTCATCGGGGGTCCCGGAAGGACCCATAAATGCAAAAAAATAAAAAAAAATTCAAGTGTCGATTTTTGGAAAAAACGTAAGGGGTTAGCCTTGGTTTTTTTTTCCCAACTTTTTTTTCAAGTCCTTTAAATTGCAGTTTTCTGATGTGGAATGAAGTGGAAACCTCCCACACGCTCATCGGGGGTCCCGGAAGGACCCATAAATGCAAAAAAATAAACATTTTTTCAGGTGTCGATTTTTGGAAAAAACGTAAGGGGTTAGCCTTGGTTTTTTTTTCCCAACTTTTTTTTCAAGTCCTTTAAATTGCAGTTTTCTGATGTGGAATGAAGTGGAAACCTCCCACACGCTCATCGGGGGTCCCGGAAGGACCCATAAATGCAAAAAAATAAAAAAAAATTCAAGTGTCGATTTTTGGAAAAAACGTAAGGGGTTAGCCTTGGTTTTTTTTCCCAACTTTTTTTTCCAAGTCCTTTAAATTGCAGTTTTCTGATGTGGAATGAAGTGGAAACCTCCCACACGCTCATCGGGGGTCCCGGAAGGACCCATAAATGCAAAAAAAGACAAATTTTTTCAGGTGTCAATTTTTGGAAAAAACGTAAGGGGTTAGCCTTGGTTTTTTTTTCCATTTTTTTTTTTCAAGTCCTTTAAATTGCAGTTTTCTGATGTGGAATCAAGTGGAAACCTCCCACACGCTCATCGGGGGTCCCGGAAGGACCCATAAATGCAAAAAAATAAAAAAAAATTCAAGTGTCGATTTTTGGAAAAAACGTAAGGGGTTAGCCTTGGTTTTTTTTTCCCAAGTTTTTTTTTAAGTCCTTTAAATTGCAGTTTTCTGATGTGGAATGAAGTGGAAACCTCCCACACGCTCATCAGGGGTCCCGGAAGGACCCATAAATGCAAAAAAATAAACATTTTTTCAGGTGTCGATTTTTGGAAAAAACATAAGGGGTTAGCCTTGTTTTTTTATTTCAACTTTTTTTTTCAAGTCCTTTAAATTGCAGTTTTCTGATGTGGAATGAAGTGGAAACCTCCCACACGCTTATCGGAGGTCCCGGAAGGACCCATAAATGCAAAAAAATAAACATTTTTTCAGGTGTCGATTTTTGGAAAAAACGTAAGAGGTTAGCCTTGTTTTTTTTTGCAACTTTTTTTTCAAGTCGTTTAAATTGCAGTTTTCTGATGTGGAATGAAGTGGAAACCTCCCACACGCTCATCGGGGGTCCCGGAAGGACCCATAAATGCAAAAAAAGACAATTTCTTTCAGGTGTCGATTTTTGGAAAAAACGTAAGGGGTTAGCCTTTGGTTTTTTTTCCCAACTTCTTTTTTTCAAGTCCATTAAATTGCAGTTTTCTGATGTGGAATGAAGTGGAAACCTCCCACACGCTCATCGGGGGTCCCGGAAAGACCCAGAAATGCAAAAAAAGACCATTTTTTTCAAATGTCCACTTTTGGAAAAAAAGGTCAGTGAGAAATGGTAAGCGGTTACCCTTTTGTCTTCTTTTTTCCAATGTATATTTCTACTGTGGACTGAAGTGGACTTCCCACACCCTCATCGGGGACCCAGAAATGCAGTAAAGGCCAGTTTTCTTTGGTGGTGACTGAGCAACCTGAATAACACAAATTTCACGACAGCCGCAAAAAAATACAATTTTATTTCTAAACATTCCTTTCACAATAATGGAATTGTCTCAGTTGTGTCTGACAAAGCAGTAATCAATTAGCATATTGATTTGTAGTTGCAATGCACTCCCATTCAGGAGCTCTTCTGATCATTTGCACCTCATGTTACAACCAAACAACCAAAATATTAGAAAGCTCACATAAATTAGCATTAGCTTTTGGTGTCTCTGATAGTGCCCCCCCCCAACTGGTGAACCATCACACCACAAATGATTCAATTATACTGTTCTCAATATTTTGTGGTTTGAATTCGCAGGCATCTAAATCATCTTCTTACGATGGCGAGGGCAGGAAACAGTACCCAGAGGCCCTGTTGGTGGGCCAGGAGGGTCCTGAGTCGTAGGATGGAGGCTGAATATCGCCTAGCTCATCAGGCCTCGCTGTGTTGTTATCAGAGTACCGTCGATCCCGCTCACGTTTTTGCACGTTGGCATTGCAGTGCGACACCGGATCCTGTGTGGCCACGGAGACACTGGGATGGGGGAGGCGCAGGTGACCATCTCCATATTGGGTGCAGAACGCAGAGGATGGACAATCAGGACCAGGTGATGGTGTTTCGTCTTTCTCCTTTGTCCCTTTACTGACGCACTTGGACTCCATTGACTGAAGACAAAAATCGTCGAATCAGAATTGGGCTCCTGACATCGAATGTTAAACGTCATGGTGATGAGTGACTAGCTGACCTGACAGAGGATATATGGGCCACTGAAGTGCGCAGGAAGGTCAGAGCCATTAACCCCCCCGGCAGGTAGGGGCAGGCTATTACACTTGAAGTCCTGTCGGTCCTGCTCCAAATCTTTATTTTCAGCATCCTCAGTTGGCCTCAGCCAGGAAGTCGAGGAGCTGCCGGGAGAGGAAGACGTCATCTCACTAATGAATTCATGCAAGCACTGGAAATGGTCGAACATCGTTGGAAGTATTAATATTACCATGTAGACATGCTGTCCAAGACGTAAGTGCTCTCCATCAGGACTCCATTGGTGGCACACTGGATGACACACATATAGATTTCCTAGATTATAATCTATTCTTCATCCACTGTGAATAACGCAGTTCATCCTCTCACCTTGATTTCCGACAGGGCTTTGCTTTTGCCAGGAGACGGAATCGAGCTCACCCAAACAGTCATTTTACTACAGGGACATCACAATAAAACATGAAATCATATTAGTACCATATTAGTGGAGTATAATACCTTAAGTGACATTTTTTTTCAGATGTTGATTTTTGGGGAAAAAAAAGGTAAGGGGATAGCCTTGTTTTTTTTTCCAACTCCTTTAAATTGCAGTTTTCTGATGTGGAATGAAGTGGAAACCTCCCACATGCTCATCGGGGGTCCCGGAAGGACCCAGAAATGAAAAAAAAGAATTTTTTTTCCAGGTGTCAATTTTTGGAAAAAAAAGTAAGGGGTTAGCCTTTGTGTTTTTTTTTTCCAACTCCTTTAAATTGGATTCCATTGACTGAATACTATACTGTATAATGAATACTACGTATATTGACAATACTATAGAAAGTACAATTGGATATACTTAAAAGTAGTCTGTGTGCGGCATTCTAAACAAGAGTCGGAAGTAGAAGTGACTCTTTTTTTCTCAGGCTGGCCGGTCACTTTATAGTCGTGTGTTACTTATTTGTCCAACTACAGTACATGCCATACCATGAATCATTTAACACGCTGCTTTTTAGTTAAAGTGGGGCGACGGGTGTTTATTTTGGCAATAGTGCTCGCTAGATCCTAAATACCAGTAAACATGACTTATAGTTCAGTGCCAGTTATGTATTTTTTAATTAGTATTAAAAGGCCTGCTACTGACTGTATGTTTTAACAGAGTGTGTAAATAAAGTACCTGTGACACTGCGGAATGCTGACGTAGAGTACACAGAAGACTGATACCACAATCAGACTGACGGTGGAGTAGATGATGGCGGTGAGGGGCCACGTGGCTGTGACGGGATTATCGTCATTCAAAAACATAAATAAATCAATCAATATTTCACTTATAGTTACCTGCGTGTGAGGTCCAATAGACCGGCTCGGTCCACTCGGAGGGGCTTCCTTCGTAGAGTAAACCCTCTCCAGGGATGACTAAAGACCTGACTCGGACCAGGTGGTGCTGGGATGGGCTCAATGACGAACCCAGTATGGCCACTGATGTTGAACCCTCCGAGATGTTGAGCAGGATAGAAGAATCCTGCAAAAAAACAAATATTGTAAGAACGCCAATACATTTAATACCCTTAGTTTGCATTTGTGACTCCTGGTTGCCATCCCACAGCAGTGTGTGACCAGCATGTGGAGCGTTTGTTCAAATAATTCAGTGTAAAATGTCCTGATATTAGTTTGACACGGGGACGATGCAGTTTGTCAGTCCCTCACCCCAAAAATGTTGCTTGCCATTATGTCATTGTATGGTCATATCACCTCGTACTTCGGTAAGTCACAAAAAAAATAAAATAAAAAATATTAAATAAAATCAAAATAAATTAAAATCATATTAGGAAAGCAGGAAGTGAACAAATAACAGTTACTGATTGTAAAAGTACCAGATGGAGGGGTAGGATTTAATAAGCTTTGCTTCTTCCAACTCCTTTTGGACATGTGGAACTGGGAACTGATTATGGGATGCACTCAATTGGAATCTGATGCATGTTCAAATGAAATTAAATACTCTGTTTTAGTCGAGTATATCCAAATGCTGAGCAAACTTAGCTCTAAATGGACTTTCGGTCAAATAGCAAGCAACACACCATGGAAGTAAATAAGAATGAAGTCCATAAAATACGTTTATGATAGTGCTTGTCCTTTTAACTTGAAATGACCAATATCAGCCTTGATGGTTTCTTACCTGATCCTGCCTGCTGTAATACCACACTTGATAATACAGTCGTATTCTGGAGGCTGTGCTTGGTTCGGTCCATTCTACAACCCAGTTGTGGTCTTTCTCCCTCACCTTCACCTGCTGCGGTGGCTTGGGATGAACTGCGTATAAAAAATAAACAATTTTTTTTTTACCGAACAAGCACATTTGTGTCATATCTCAAAATGACCTTCATTTCTACTTAAGGGTCAAGGTTGCAGTTGTGTCATTCAACACTAGGGGGAGACTCAATCATGTCAGCATTGTTCTGAAAGGGACCGTGCATGAGGCCCCCACCTCTTTCTAAATAAATGACAATACACTCAACTGTTTGTGTTTGCCTTGAACGTCCTGATGTTGCGTGCCGGTTGCAGCTCCAGCAGCAGATGTGCGGGTTTAGCGACAGCCAGCGAGCAGCTATATCGCACCAGCGGCGCAGTGGCATGGAAGGTAACCGTCGGCTTCAAGCAGCATCTATCGGACCTGGAGGGCAGGTGAGACATACGGAGGGATAGCGGGGGCCACTTTTTCCCGCTATACTGTAGGCGACGTCGCCAGTCACACGTCGACTCACGGTGCAGTGCGGTTGTGTTGGCAGGCCAGCTGGTAGGTAATTAAGTGATCCAGCTCTCTGCTCACCTCCCAGCTACACGTCGCCGCCTCCTCGCCATCCAGCACGCAGTGCAGGCTGGGGAGCTGCCTGGTGTCTGAGACCGGAGCAACGACATTTTTAAGGGCTGTCAGGTTCAAACTCCTGTGACACTTGTAAAAAAAAAAACACTTAAATACAGAAGAAACAGACAACAATATTCGTTTTTATAATTATAATCATAGTTTATAATTATAGTTACTCGCAGCGAGGAGAGTGAAACAACATACCCAGTGTATGCAGTTCACACTCTCTTTTTATTCTCTTTCGGGGGGTCCCTACTACATGGTCGTGCAACTCTAAGGGAGGGGGGGCAGTTGCACAAGCTGTATTTGTTTGTCTATATATGTGAGAGTAATTACTTTTATTGTTTTATGAGTTCTTATCTTGACACATTCTTGCAGGATTAACATGAAATTCCAGGCACCTCCAGGACCTGGGGGTCTCTGATCAGGGTCACGGGAACATTCCTTCTTCAGCACATTCAAACACTCTTTCTATTATCTAAGCAAATGGATATAAGAGTGATAACTAATACTATATTCATTCTATCTACATTTTATTCTAACACTGTCGTGCAAAAAATGTGCAGACGCAAGATAAGGAGGGCTTCCAATTTAGATAGAAATGTACGTGTATACCTTCTTTCATCCTCCATGTCACCACAGGACTCCAGTGGCTCCACTGGCCAACACTGGCCCGACCCCTCACTCGGGCCTCAAACCTGCGCCCTGGAAGCAGCATCTTTGTCTTCAGTTTGACATCAGTGCGTGTCACGTTCATTATCTGCACACACAAAGACAACAACAACCATAGTAGCCATCCAATAAAAGAGCTGCATGTATAAATTGCATGTTGCTTACAGTCCACGTATCTTGTCTGTCTGCTTTGTAGCTCAGTTGGTACGTGAGGTATTTGTTCAAGGAGGAAGACACAGGATAAGGATTGGACCATTTGAGCAACACGTGTCCGTCACCTGTGTCACGTGCGGACAGATCCACGGGCGTGCGTGCTCTCACTGTACAACACACGAACACAACCAAAACATGAGACGGAATATTTCATGGTACTAATACCTGATGTCAACTCACAGCGGTGAGATAGCCTCAAAGGCTGGCGTGGCACGGATGAACACGCTACGTCGTCCTTGTGAAAGAAGACCGTATGTTCAATGCCGATAGAAAATGAGCGGGTTTCATATCTACACCGGACAGTTCTGTGCCCGCTTTCATTTTGGACTTGAGTGCCGTTCGACTCGCATCGCTCCCTGCAAGGACACGCACGCACTCCTCAGCGACGACTTCTTACACCGCCCTTCTCCCGACCACTGACCTGTCTTTTACCTGCCGTCTTCTGTCTGGAACCAGAGCTGCAGAGGTGCACGTACGTGCGGGCCTTCCGTCCACGTGCAGTGGACGTAAGATTCATAGTCGTTACGACACTGCAATGACTGCATCAACACTAAATGGGAAACGCACATAAAACACTACTTATTTAACCATGGAGTGGATCGTTTTTATTCTTTTACACTAGAAACATATAAACAGAGAAGCAATAGAGGATTCTAGTAGGAAACTACTAAAAATAACACTTTATATTATACTTTACATTTTCTTGGTAAATAATAACAATAGCATTGGTGTACTTTTATTGGAGGAAAAAAAATACCAGTGTTAGATAACAAAACACTACGACAATAATTATCAATGATAAAATACATATTTATTTTGCCAAGGAGTATCAATATTATATATACAGTAATTTTTAAAATTTGTATTTAATTTATTTAATTGGCCCATGGCACATTTTAGAATTAAAATTAACAAAAAATAAAAACAGCAAAAATGAGAAAAAGAGAAAAAAGTCAAACTGTAAAGAGAAGCTGAAATGTTGACACTAAAAAAATAACAAAATTCTGAGTAATATTTGTATCATGTATCCATACTGTATTTGTAAAGTTGATCTTTTTACAATATTAAAAAAATTAAAAAATACATAAAAATTGGCCTCACGTCCTTTGATTTCCAATATGCAATATGTATTAGAATAACAATACATCACATTAAAATTTCTCCATCCTCAACCATTCTGAACAAGAATTTTCATTGTTAAAAGAAGCCAAGTAAGATTTGAAAGGTGTACAAATATGAAAATATGAGGATGGGTTCTAAAAAGGGGATTCCTTGTCTGGTTTTGTCCTAGTACGAAGACAAAGCTTACCGTCATGGGAGCTGCGGGTGTCCTGAAGGGTACATCGGTCTGGTTTAGACATGAGAACCAGAGGAAGGAACCCCCCCATAATCATCACCCAGTAAAGCGGCATCATTCCTGGGAGAGTCTGTGTTCTGCCATCGTGCGCTTCGAAGTCTGCTGATCAGAGGGAAGACAGACAGAAAGTAACCGAGTTGATTTAGGAGAAATAAACAAAGAGTCATGACCACATTACCAGACCTTACTTCTCCTTTGGGCTCCTCTGCACATTTTGGTTTTGCACCACATCTGCTTGCACACGTGTTATGTCCTGATAAACAAAACAGCTCCTTTGGGATCATTACAAAAAACCTTCAAATAATAAGCCATAGTATATGCAGGCTGTATTAAAATGATATGCATCGAATTAGATGGAGAAAATAACATGAAGTGTAACAATGGAGATACTTCCCTCACATTATGAATGTCACCATTTTACTTCTATCTCTTTCTTTCATTTTGAAAGAACTTGAGGGTGTTTTCTATGTCAGGTTCCTCTTTTCATGCTTTGTTGACTTCTATTAACGACTTCATCAGCCATTCTAGCAGACATGCAACAATTCCAAGCAGTTTTATTGATGTTTTGTGTATTTCTCCCCTATGGGACACCATTTTGTCACATCAGCTGAACACAAAAATAGACGGTTACTTTGAGATGGTCATGACACTTCCACATCAGTACATTTGGAAATGACATGTCAGCGCTCACTGGACACTTCATTAGGCACAGTGGCACCCGCTAATGACATTCAATGTGAAAAATGATGCCATTAGAAAGATGATACACTAGAACTGAATGTTGGTTGAAGGCCACCATGTCTTTAATAACGTTATACACAATTTATACGGTAGCTGAAGTTACTATAATAAGCATTATCTGCTCTACTTTGTATTGAAAACAGCTCAGCTTTTCTCCTTCTTTTTCTTCAAGTCTGACTTCCGGCAAAGAAACATCTTCAGCTTCTCATTCTGAGTCATAACCAGTTCCTCATTTCACTTTGTTACATGTGTCATATTGTATGTTCTTTCATTTTCATGCCGGCTATAATGTAAGGTTTCATTTCATCGCTCATCAACATGACTGCTGAAGGCGCTATCTGACATTACACGTAATGTGTGACATCTTGGTGAATGTCATAGGCAACATACCGAAGTAAACATGATGAAATGCTGTACACGAGATAGCCTTGGACCGGACAGGCTGAGGAAACTAGTACAGCTTGAAGAAGACATACAACTTCCTCCCTGAAACAATGGGGAACTCTCACCAAGCGTTAAAATTTCCCGTTCAATGCGTAACCTCCTTTGGTTTGGGGGCGGGGGGGGCTTGTCCGGCTATTGGGGCAAAAAGTATTATTGATCAAAAAGTCCTTACCTGCTAAACAGATTAACCCTGCGACATCTTCCCTGTTATATGGAGTATTATTTGACTTGATGTTTTGTTGCTACACAAATGTTGAGCGGCCAAACCAGAGCATGAGGGGATAGAAAATAAGAAAAAAGAAAACAGAGGGGGGAGTGCAGGGACGACAACAACATCTTTGCTGTTCTGTTATTGTCATTGCAGGTGCTCTCTTCTACTGTGGAGTTGCATCATCACCTCCTTGTGCTGAAAAAAAATGCAAAATATGTATAAGCGGTTGTATAAGGTTGAAAAAAAAAACTTAATGAATGTAATTAGTTCCAATAGACAGTAAGTATTGCATTACTTACAAAAAAAACACCTTTAAATATCTGAGACGGAACAACCTGCTTACGTTTTGTGTTGCTGTTCGGAGTTCCGATGTCTGTGAATGCACCGTCATGATTGGTGGAGAATAAGGAAGTGTTTTTTGGGCTGTGGGGAAGACGCAGAGACGATTTCCGTAACTGGAAAACAATAACAATAATTTTCTCTCAACGAATGTTGGGGAGAACTCCTGGTTTTCCTGCATAGTCCAAATGTAAGACAGTTTACAGTCTGTCTTATATTCAGACACTATTTATTTCCTATTCACGTACAACCCAAACATCATCATGTGTGCAAAATTCATCCTTAGCATGGAACTGTATGTCATCCCTACACACGCGAGATCAATGCCAATTCATTTGTAACAATCATCCAAGTGTCAGTCATCTACTTGATATCTGTTAATAAGATGACTGCTGTTGTTGACTGATAGTGTTGCTTTCACTTCAACATGGCTACGCGCTTTGAGGGTGAGGAGAATGTAATCTAAATGAATGCAATCAATTCCGTGTGAGCCACGGGGGAGGCGTGTGCACGAGGAGAGCCAATTATTGGACACATTATTAAGAAAGGCATACTTATAATAGTGGAGATAAAGTATGTGCGGAGTGCTCAGAGCTGATAAACAGCTGGAGGAGACATCTTACTGTCTTTATCCAGTCTCATTCATTTTCGTTCCAAGCACACCCACACCAACAATATTGCCGTCACAGCACACTTGCATTCCATTACAGGCCAATTTCACTTGAGAACAAAACACGGAATGGAAATAGTGTTGTGTCAGCTGCTGTTGAAATGACATATAGACCAAAAAAAAAAAAAAAAAGCGGCAGTGATAGTCTGTCACTGCTCTCAATTCAGTGAGGCAAATCTACAAGTCGTGAGAATGACTTTTCATAATCTTTGGTTTCGCTTCAGTGAATGCAATACGGTTTTACGACGAGTGAATGGCGCCGGTGCATGCACAGGTTCCTGAGAGAGGTTCTCAAACGGTACAGAATCATCACAGGCAAGGTCAGAACTGCGCCTGTGTGTCTTGATGACCATCTATCATAAAGTGTTTGCGATGCACAAGTAGTGTATTGAAGGAAATCGGCCATAAGAGTCCACACAAGACTCGCAGTAAAGCATAAAAGCTGCAAATGATCAAACCCATAAAAGCACCCCGAGAGCACAAAGCTCCTATACTGTATTGGAGATTCCAACTTTTAACCCTAGACAGTCATTGAAGTTGATGAGAGTACTTTTAAAATGTTCATAAAGTATATATTTTATCTATAGGTCTATATTATGACGATATATTTTCTCTCCTCTTACGCCCAGGTCACGATTTGTTTGGCCGTGTGATAATAAAACACATAGCTGGCATCCTTTGGGATTCTTTTTGTTTGGTTATTTCCCAAGTTTTATGTGTCAAGATTTATGAGACCAAAAACAGGCCGCAGGATTCTTTGTTGACTTGCATTCACTCATCCAATGTGCCCTTGAATTGTGCAAAAAGTTCTTCTCCACCTCGGGATGAATCCGTGCACGCCAGCAGTTTTTGGAGCCAACAATACTGTTAAGAGATGTATTGTTTTCCCCTCTACAGTGTGTGTGTAAAAGTGCACCACGTGTATAAAAAGCACCGCTGGGGTCTAAGCGTGAAGAAGACGTGACCCGTAAACGTCAGATCATTCAGAAACGTAACCTGCAGCTAGTGTTCTTCACGGCGTCACATTTTTTAGTGCATTCAGCATAAAGATCTACTGTAAATGTCAAACCTTACCGAGTGGACTGGATGGCACATGTGTGGAGGAAGGGAAGCATTTAGGTCACATGCGCATCAACTTCCTGAAAGGGAAAAGATGGATGAGTGGATTTTCATACAGTAATACTGGTGGCCCTCGGGTTAAGGCGTTCCTATGAAATGTATTTAAATAGTAATTTGGGTTGCATCAAGGAAGAATACACATTTCACTCAATTGAGCCACACCTCTCTCAACACTGGACGTAATTAACATAATTAAGTCAATTACTACCAGACTATTTTCAAAAGACCGGCCATTTTAAAGGATTCTCACTGATTTTTTAAGCCACATATATATATAAACATGGAACATACCAAAAGTAACAGACGCCACAGGACATAAATGTGTGCGTGCTGTAACTGTAACACACATAAAAACGCAATTACGATCTACAAATGTACATCATATATGCTAAACAACGTAAACAAGTCGCTAGCCAAAACCCATTACCTGCTAAAGCGTGTACCATCGAGTTTACGAACACGTTGAAAGTAATATTTCAGGAACATTTGCAAGCTGTATTGAAGTGTTTTGCTCACGAAGACGAAAACGCCCCAAGACTGAAACGTTTAACAGCAAATACAGCATGTTTACGAGCTTTTTCAGACCCCCTTTTTGCTGTTAGCTAGCTAGCGCTGTTTCACCCCGAGAGGAAATCGTCAAAGATGGTCTACTGACGAGAAGAGCACTCGCTCTGCTGTCACTGAAACCATTCTTTTTGAAGAGCTCACTTGACTTTTTAGCAATTAAAAAAGCATACATTTAAACGTATTGACTAAATATGAACATAAGACGTTGAAAGTAATATTTCAGCAACATTTGCAAGCTATATTGAAGTGTTTTGCACACAGAATTACTCACAAAGACAAAAACGTCCGAAAGCTTATACGTTTTACAGCATGTTTACGAGTTTTTTCATACCTCCTTTTTGCTGTTAGCTAGCTAGCGCTGTTTCACCCCAGAGAGGAAACCGCCAAAGATGGTCTACTAGCGAGAAGAGCACTCGCTCTGCTGTCACTGAAACCATCCTTTTTGAAGAGCTCACTTGACTTTTTAAAAATTAAAAAAACACACATTTAAACTTATTTACTAAATATGAACATACATTTTAAACCAACATAAAAATCTCAGGAAATAAAACACATACTGCCAATCCGCTGATCATCTGAAAGTGACAGTAATAATGAAGCAGTGTAGTGGTCTTAATATTGATATGGAAATATTGCTGGTGCTTGTCTTGTGTTTACATAGTGTTTTATTACTGTATGACATGTCCTTCATGTGTTCCGTGTATACAATGTGAGTGATTTAGAAGTTAATTTTGGTGTAAGATCCAACTTGTACGTAAACCGAGGACCACCTGTATTTTTTTCACCATTTCTCTTCTATTCAGCAGCCCACTATTGCTCATTTTCCTCCATTATATTGCATTATTTTTACATCACAGTCATGCATGGATTTCATTTGTGGATCCCCTCGTCTTATTTTTTCACTCCCAGGTTATTGTTGCCAATATTTGCATATCGTCTGCACAATATTGCATTACAGTATAATTTAATGCACACTGTTGTCTCCAGGGATGGACACATGACTTCCATTTCTGTTTTTGGGGGGGTGAGGTTACTATAAACAGGGTTAAAACAAATTCATATTATGCATTTTTACCTCTTTTTTTTTACCTTCATCCACCTCCTCCTCTTCCTCTCCATCATCACACAAAACCATCCTATCCCAATCCGGCTCTCCCTCCCTCTCATCCTTTATCTCGCTCTCCCTTCTCGCTTTCTCCCCTTCATCTCACCTCCAGCTAGCCCGAGAAACCCTCCTCTTCCTCCTCCCCCCTCTTGGATCGCACAGCATCCACTTTCTCTTGGTACTACTCACTCTCTCTTACCATCTTCTCTTGTCTCGCAGTCTCTCTCCCTCTCTTTCTGTCCTCCACTTCAGCAGCTTGCTGGATCACCGCTGTCCATCCAACCGCTTGAGGACTCAGGACTAAGTCTGTCATTTGGAGGTAAGTGTGGCTGTTGATCGTGTGGCGCTTTTAGGAGGCAGGCGGGCTGGGAAGAAGAAAGGGAAAGTCAAGGAAGAGGCGGTGTGTGATGATGCTGGTTGGTGTATAAAACCACAGAATAGTGGAAGAAAAGATACAAATAGTATAAAGATGGAAAAGGGGACATGAAGGGGTCAAAGAAAGTGAAGAATTTGAACTTAATGATGAATGAAAATATGATTGCATGCAATTGAATGCAGTGGGGCCAAAATCCCATTCACAAACTGGAGATGAAAACAGGCGATGGTGATTGGTTCTCTGAACGCTGTGAGTCACTGTGTGTGTGTGAGGGGAGAAAATCCATTACATTCCTTTACAAGTACCGGTGAATCTTCAGACCGGGTGCTTGAATGAAAGGGTTTTCCTGGTGCACTACACACGTATCACACATCCTGCAGTGTGCATTACAGGTGTGTACACGAGGTGAGTGACGGTCGTGTTGCCGCACATTTTATGTGCAGCAAAACGCGACGTATTAACGACATAAGCCTCTCATGACAACATCTGCTGGAGTCTTTCACTGGAATTGCATCAGGTAAAAGTGCACCATGTCATCTCCATCATCCACTTTCGCTCCCCGAGTTCTGTCCTTGAACTGTCCAGAAAAAAGTGACTACTAGCTTTTGTGTGATGGATCTCAAAATTTCCACTACTTGCTGCAAAAACAAACATTTTAGATGTCCGAGGGACAAATCTTCAGCATGCCATCCATTCAAATCTTCTTCAAATAAACAAATGTTGGATAAAGGTTTATAAAAATGATCCCAAAGATTATATAATGAATGAAACGTGAAACTAAAAAGGACTCATAATCAATGCTTGAGGGACACCACCAATGTTATACACTGCAACATAAAACATTAGCATAGAATGTCCACAAAGTCCATTTCTTTATTCATTTATGGAATATTTTCATAAAGCATTAAAAACTTGTTTACGGCCTTCTAAATGTATTTTTTTTAACATTATTAGAGCCTTCTATTTATGAAATAACACCCCTATAGCCAACCTTTACATTTGTATTACCCAATATGCATTACACGCAATATAGATCCCGTGATCTAATCTGGTGCTTGTGTGTCCTTCGAAATGTTTTTTTTTACATCATTAGAGCCTTCTATTTATGAAATAACACCCCTATAGCCAACCTTTACACTCGTATTACCCAATATGCATTACACGCAAAATATAGTTCCAGTGATCTAATCTGGTGCTTGTGTGTCCTTCAAAATGTTATTTTTTTTACATTATTAGAGCCTTCTATTTATGAAATAACACCCCTATAGCCAACCTTTACACTTGTATTACCCAATATGCATTACACGCAAAATATAGTTCCAGTGATCTAATCTGGTGCTTGTGTGTCCTTCAAAATGTTATTTTTTTACATTATTAGAGCCTTCTATTTATGAAATAACACCCCTATAGCCAACCTTTACACTCGTATTACCCAATATGCATTACACGCAATATAGATCCCGTGATCTAATCTGGTGCTTGTGTGTCCTTCGAAATATATTTTTTTTTACATCATTAGAGCCTTCTATTTATGAAATAACACCCCTATAGCCAACCTTTACACTCGTATTACCCACTATGCATTACACGCAAAATATAGTTCCAGTGATCTAATCTGGTGCTTGTGTGTCCTTCAAAATGTTATTTTTTTTACATTATTAGAACCTTGTATTTATGAAATAACACCCCTATAGCCAACCTTTACACTCGTATTACCCAATATGCATTACACGCAAAATATAGTTCCGGTGATCTAGTCTGGTGCTTGTGTGTCCTTCAAAATGTTTTTTTTTACATTATTAGAACCTTGTATTTATGAAATAACACTCCTATAGCCAACCTTTACACTCGTATTACCCAATATGCATTACACGCAAAATATAGTTCCAGTGATCTAATCTGGTGCTTGTGTGTCCTTCAAAATGTTATTTTTTTTACATTATTAGAGCCTTCTATTTATGAACTAACACCGCATAGCCAACCTTTACACTCGTATTACCCAATATGCATTACACGCAAAATATAGTTCCAGTGATCTAATCTGGTGCTTGTGTGTCCTTCAAAATGTTATTTTTTTTACATTATTAGAACCTTGTATTTATGAAATAACACCCCTATAGCCAACCTTTACACTCGTATTACCCAATATGCATTACACGCAAAATATAGTTCCAGTGATCTAATCTGGTGCTTGTGTGTCCTTCAAAATGTTATTTTTTTTACATCATTAGAGCCTTCTATTTATGAAATAACACCGCATAGCCAACCTTTACACTTGTATTACCCACTATGCATTACACGCAATATAGTTCCGGTGAGCTAATCTGGTGCTTGTGTGTCTCACCAAGTGACTAGTGTAGAATATGACATATCATCACGTCTTTAAATGTGTTTTTCAATGTATTTGGATTTTTGTTCATTTAAGGTTCATTTTATGCTTGACAGTTTGTCTATGTTCCCTCTCTGGGCTTTAGTTCCCATTTTTGATGCTCTTGACTTCCTGTTTTGCCTTGTCTGCCTTGGTTGTGCTAATCACTCACACCTGTCCCTAATTTGTCCTGTCTATTTAGTTCAGGTGTGTGCTTCTCCCGGTGTGGGATCATTATCATTTGTTGCTCTGTCCTCTGTTGTTGTATCCTGCTGCTGCCATTATTATCATGAAATTCAACGTTTTACCTGCATTTGGTCTTGTTCTCTGCACCGCAAAGCTCTCAAGCACAACTGTGACAGAACATGCTCAACGTGGGGGGAAAGAAAAAATGTTCAAATCAGTGTCAGCCATGATGACTTGACTCGGTTTTGCCTTAAATCTTTGTCTTAGCGTAGTTAAGTTAGAGTTTTATTGGTTTTACTCACACTTTATGGTAAAAGATACTGATGGCGCAGCAGATACATGATCAGTAAATATGTCCAAATTTCCCCACCCCCCATTAATAATCAGTAAACTTGGACTACTGCATATATTCTATCCTGATATGCATAATATAAATATTATAGCCCATGCTAAAATCTACTTTAGCTGCCATTGCCGGAACCTCACTTGACTGTACAGCCCCCGAACCCAACCATCACTACCCTGTCCATCATCATTTTACACTCCCCCCCCCCCCCCCCCCCCGCATGATTATGTCCTGTAAAACTCACACACCATCTATCCTCATAAACTTTTATCACCACTTCCCCATTAGATTCAAGTCAGGTGTAATAGATGTTAACATGTCCTCACCTGATATCCTGGGAATTCTGTAATTTAACAAGCTCCGTGGAGTGTGAAATGCCACGTGTGATATAATACTCCCCGGGGAGGTGGGTGCCTCTGTGTGGCACAAAGAGGGATGGAGAGGTGAAGAAGTGGGGTGGGGAGGTGTGGAATGCCATGGGGTTCCTGCTGTACTTGTTACCGAGGTGGAGAGATGCATTGTGGGCTTGAAATGTGACCTGTGCCAGTGGTGCAGGTGTTTATATTTCCTGCTGTATTTATTTTGACTATATGTGCCCGGCCTGATCCAATTAAAGGCTCTGACTGACAGCAGGGAGCTGTCAGGAGGAAGGGGAGGGGGGGGTACCGTGATTTGATCTGGAATCTGCAGATGGTCAGCTCCATGTTTGCGTTTCACATCACATTTTCCAATATTTGCCCCTCAACATTACAATGTGCCGACATGCTAGGGATGGATGCGGGATAGAGGGCAAACAAGAGTCAAGACAAACTGGAAAATCATCAGGATGAGGACTTGACCTCGACACATGAGTTTTCATTTGTCTTCATGCCCGCCATAAGCAGTGGTCTCGTTCATACGAGATACTTGCTGTAATAGAAGACCCGGCGTAAAAACAACTACAAAAAACTTTTGATACTCAGACGGGCAACAAACACAACAGGACAAGAGAATCAGTATCAGGACCTCATCTTCACACCCCTTTGCTCGCATTCCGGCACTCCCTTTTATATCGTCTCAGAAAGTAAAGCCAAAGGCGGAAAATTGGCAGCATGACCTTGCCTCCTCCATTCAATGTACTGTAAGTGCCGTTCATAATACGGATGGCAAAAAAGGCCGGTGTAAAGGGGCTTACGCTGAGTTAGTTCTTGAATTGAATAGTGTTTCCCCACCGCAAGTCTCTGCTTTTCTTTTAATCAAGGCTGCAAAATAACCCCAAATGGAGCCAAAGAAAGAGTCAAGCTCTAGCATTTTGATAAAGAAGTGAGAAACAAGGAACTCGAGAAATAACTCACGGCAAAACAGGAAGGTGGTGAACTCACTGCTATGTTCATTTATCACTTTCATTAGTCCTTTATATATGCATTTGAAAATTTTTTATGGGTGTTAAAATTTTTGAGACTTGTGTGGCGTAACTGTGTTAAATAGCAAATAACTACACTCAACCATTAATGACATAATAGACAGGCAACAAAGCCGGCTTCCTGCAAGCTAATGAGCTGCTTTTCTGGACTCATTTTTTAAATCATGCAGTGTAATATTAACATGAAAAGACGTACGTCGTATTGTACGCTAACCGGAGAATGTGTGCTCCAGCATTTAGATAAAGACGTGAGAAACAAGGAACTTAGGAAATAACTCATAGCAAAACAGGAAGGTGGTGTCTGTGTTGAACTCACTGCTATGTTAGTCCTTTATATATGCATTCGAATTTTTTTTTATTGGTGTTAACATTTTTGAGACTTGCGTGGCGTAACTGTGTTAAATAGCAAATAACTACACTCAACCATTAATGACATAATAGACAGGCAACAAAGCCGGCTTCCTGCAAGCTAATGAGCTGCTTTTCTGGACTCATTTTTGGAGTCATGTAGTGTATTATTAACATGACAAGACGTACATGGTATTGTATGCTAACCGAAAAATGTGTGCTCTAGCATTTTGATAAAGAAGTGCGAAACAAGGAACTCGAGAAATAACTCATGGCAAAACAGGAATGTGGTGTCTCTGTTCAACTCACTGCTATGTTAGTCCTTTATATATGCAGTCGAATTTTTTTTATTGGTGTTAACATTTTTGAGACTTGCGTGGCGTAACTGTGTTAAATAGCAAATAACTACACTCAACCATTAATGACATCATAGACAGGCAACAAAGCCGGCTTCCTGCAAGCTAATGAGCTGCTTTTCTGGACTCATTTTTGGAGTCATGCAGTGTATTATTAACATGACAAGATGCACGCCATATTGTATGCTAACCGGAAAATGTGTGCTCTAGCATTTTGATAAAGAAGTGCGAAACAAGGAACTCGAGAAATAACTCATGGCAAAACAGGAATGTGGTGTCTCTGTTGAACTCCCTGCTATGTTAGTCCTTTATATATGCATTTGAAATTTTTTTATGGGTGTTAACATTTTTGAGACTTGCGTGGCGTAACTGTGTTAAATAGCAAATAACTACACTCAACCATTGATGACATCATAGACAGGCAACAAAGCCGGCTTCCTACAAGCTAATAGGATGCTTTTCTGGACACATTTTTGGAGTCATGCAGTGTATTATTAACATGAGAAGACGTACGCTAACTGGAACATTTTGGCTTAAACCGGGCGTATGCTAACCGAGGTCCCACTGTATATAAAAATGACAATGACACAGATCAAAACAAAAACTATCAATTTCTGTGGAATCGAATTCGCAGTCGGGGGAGTGGTCATATGCAAAATCGGCAGTCAGCTTCCTCAGGCATGCGAGCAGACGACTAACCGCACGATACGCCTTCTCTGCCATTTTGCCTGAATAATTAAAACAATGTTCCCGACCGCAGAACAGAGGTCGCCCTGAGAGAATTTGCATTTGCGTATATTTTGTCATGAAAAGCTCAATTAACCCCGCGTCGGGGCCACTTGTTAAACGGCGTTAATTAAAACGAAATGATAAGAGAATCAAGTGGAAGGCATAATGTGTTTTTCTTTTCTTTTTGCTGATGCGACAAAGTGAATTTGGCATTTGGCTCGGCCTTATAATTGCATTTGGGGCGAACATCTGCTCACAGAAACATAAAGGTAAAGTGAAATGGACATAAAGTGAAGAATAATAGAAGTGACGATATCAACCCCCCCCCCCAATTCATCCATACTGTTCTCGGTGGAGTTGAATGGGAAGCATCCGTTGCCAAGGTCAAGGACGGATATTGTCAGACGCAGATGGAACGTCGCTCATATTCGGCTTAATCAGTAAGAAATGTGCCTGACATGGCCGGTTTGGGTCTCGCATTGATGTGTGTTGGCCTGCAGATGCCAGTAGAACAGGGGGGGGGGGGGGGTTGCTGGAGCGCTGCCACCCGCTAATAAGGAATTATGAGCCTGCTGTGAGCAGCACGTATAGACATATCAGACTGCTCGCTTTGGCCAATGTTTGCAAAAGTGATGGGATGTGCTCAGCTGGACCTTGTCATGTAGTACGCCATGAAAGCCAGGTCTCAGGTGCCATTCCCAAATTGCGCCTCCTGCATCGTTTCAGTTGTCTTTGGCTTACCAGGGGCTGTAGGTTCAGGAGACGTAGCATGTCAGTTAATGTCTAAAATTTACACCAACATTTTGCCTTGGTTTGTGTACGTATATAAGAACTGTGTTCTTATCACAAATTGTCCTTGCTAGCAGTTTGCTAACAAGGACAAACTGGAACCGGAAGTCAGTGGTAGACTTTGTAGTTCTTTACTAACCAACACAGCTTAGAAATCACTTTGGTTAGCCTCATAAATTCATTACAGAAGGTCCGACTCTAACCAAAACGTACTCAAACCAAATCAAATTTTCCCCATAAGAAATCATATAAATCCAATTAAGCCAAAAATGTTAACACAAAATCATTTTTACAGTTTTACACTCATAAAATAATAAAAAATGCATATAAATAACAAATGAAAAAGAGAAATTAACGTCTAAGGTTACTTTTCCTTCATCAAAGACATGCAACAAAAAATAAAAACACCTTCCTGTTGTTACATTCAATAGTGTGGAATAACTCATGGCAAAACAGGAAGGTGGTGTCCGTGTTGATCTTGTTGCCAGATCCCTAATCTTTGGCGACAATCATGTCTTCAGTGAAGGTACAAGTAATCTTAAATATTCGTTTATCCCTTCCATTACAATTGTTTTATGCATTTAAAAATATAAAAACATGTTTTATGTTACCAATTTTGGCATTCTGGAACAAATTTATTCGATTTACATGATTTCTTATGGGAAAAATGGATTTGGTTAGAGTATGTTTTTGTTAGAGTTCATCAAGAAGGTGGTGTCCGTGTTGATCTTGTTGCCAGATCCCTCATCTTTGGCAACAATCATGTCTTCAGTGAAGATACAAGTAATCTTAAATATTCGTTTATCTCTTTCATTACAATTGTTTTATGCATTTGAAAATATAAAAAAAAAATTTGTGTGAACAATTTTGGCATTCTGGAACGAATTCATTCGATTTACATGATTTCTTATGGGAAAAATGGATTTGGTTAGAGTATGTTTTGGTTAGAGTTCATCAAGAAGGTGGTGTCCGTGTTGATCTTGTTGCCAGATCCATCTTTGGCAACAATCATGTCTTCAGTGAAGGTACAAGTAATATTAAATATTCGTTTATCCCATTCATTACAATTGTTTTATGCATTTGAAAATATAAAAAAAAAAAAATTTGTGTGAACAATTTTGGCATTCTGGAACGAATTCATTCGATTTACATGATTTCTTATGGGAAAAATTGATTTGGTTAGAGTATGTTTTGGTTAGAGTTCATGACGCTAATCAAAGTGCCACTGTATCTGTAGTTGTACCCCCTTTTGTACAGTAACAATTACGATGCTTAGTAAATAGTAATTAAAGACAATATGCAAAGTCAGACATATGATACAGATTTATATGATGGCCAACGTTGAACCCAATGATGCTATGAACTATTAAAAAAAAGTGTTAACGCCATACATATAAAGCTTTTGGTTCCCTAGCGATGGAGGCTTTAAATGGCTTTGACAAAATAGGTCACATCCTCATCTTCTTTCATTTTTTTTCCTGGAAAAAAAAAAAAGAAAGACCAACTTCTAAATTAAGAAAAGTCTCAATCCATTTTCACTCCCGCTCTGTTCCCATCTGACCATGGCTTTGTTAATGATCTCATTTAAGAGGTCGCGCCTTGTCTAATTGGAAAGGGGTCCGGTGGCTTCATGCCGGACTAACCTCCGTGTCGCTCCAAAGTTGGCGTCGACGTGAGTGACAACACCTCCAACCTTTTGGAGGAAGAAACTTCAGACTAGAACACCGACTCAAGGACAAACGGTGATTTAGCTCAAAAAAAAAAACATCAGATGTTTCTCCCCTAACCTTGCAAGGAGATCCAGCGACAGGAAGCTGTGTAATCTGAAAAGTGCATCTCGGACGGATATGATACCAATCTTTTGAGGAAGTAAATGTGTGGTTTTCACACCGCAAAAACAAAATGGAAGTCACTGACAACTTATAAACAGAAGAGACTAGAATGGACTTTGCTGCAGTTTGCATCACCTTATTTTAGTCCTTATTTTTTCATTAAATTTCAACGGGATGTCTTTGCTCTGCTTCCGATTGTTGGGTATCATTTACATATTATATAATTCTGGTAGCAAATTTCAAAATGAGGATGCCCTTTATTGTCATTTTACATATAGTAGAATGAAATTGGAGCTGCTCCATTTTTAGTGCAAAACAGCATGACAGTACAAAATATAGAAATTAGAAGTATAAATAAAGAATAAATAGAAGAATAAATTTTTAAAAATTTTTTCCAGGAAAAAAATGAAAGAAAATGAGAATGTGACCTATTTTGTCAAAGTCATTTAGAAGCAATTTAGAAGAATAAATAATCATTTATTTAAAAAAAATTTTGCGCCATAAACAGAACGTATACCAGACCCCCCTGTATGCAGTCGGGTGCCTCAAGAAGGGAACATGTACTCAAACCGAGACAACATTTGAGTGTAAATCTTCGATGTTAACCAAATGCGTATGCTAACCAAGGTTCCACTCCGTAAAAACTGACATATATAAATAAAAAAGTAACACGAAAAGTACTCGTACAACCAACCCCTTTCTTATATTGCAGTCAATGGAATGACTTTCTATGGTTATCATCATACCATACATTCCTTTGGCCTCATTGGTACCCTTCTGTGGTAAAAGGCCAAAAAAAACACCAATTTGTGGAGTTAATCCTGCATGATCATGTCCATGTCAGGTGTCCATGTCCTCAAGGGACAGAAATAATCAATAAATAATATGATAATATCTATTAATTTATCTTTAATTTACAGACTGAACTTGAAAGTGAAACCAGGAAAATGCAACAAAATGGAGAGCATATTTCAATATTCAAGAGTCAAATTGCATGTTGAGTACTATAAATTTGTACAGGTTGGCAGGTCTTATGCCCCCCTAACAGTTCCCCATGCACCCTTTTGGGGGGTAGGGGGCACCCCACTATTTAGGAAGCACTGCGTTTTGCAAATGTCAGAATTGTAATACGAGCATATAATAAGGCAAAGCATTTTTCTTTATCGTCTGAAACGTTTTGGAAGCGAGGCGTCCGTATGCCCTTGCGTTGACAATCAGAGTTATCCGACAAAAGTCAAGTTAACGTGGAGAAACGAACTGTCAGCCATCAAACTGGATTGCATAATCAACCTGCAATGTGAACGACAGCTAATCTCAATAGCGTAGATTAGGCTAAGCGTGGCCTGCATGCCAAACAAGCGTTCGGCGAGAAGACGTCCCATCCAGCCTCCCTCTGGCGCCGCAACCCCCCCTCTGGCCCTACATCCCGCCTCGCTCGTGCCCGCGCTGAGCTGTCCTTTCATCTGACCTTCATTGCTTAACACTTGATTTCATTTAATCCATAATCCATATCAAATCAAGCGGCACCTCTCCGGAGAAACGTCACCTCTGCAGTACTGCCGCCTCAACTCCTCGCTTGGTCTGCTGACGCTACAAGACTTGATCCGTCACAGTCAGCCGGGTCTAAGAGAACTTAGAATGAAGGACTCAAAGTAAGGACACGGGGTGATGTGCTAGTTACCAGTAAATATAAACAAACTAAAAGTACTATATCATGTCTTCTCAGTTGGGATCTTATTTATGTTTTGCCTCCATTTGGCTGGTAATTACTGATGTTATGATTAGAAACAAATTGCGTGATGTCTTCAAACGGTTAAGATGAAACGCAAATCTTGATAGACTTTGATCTAACAGATTTCAAATGTCGATAACTTTTTTTTACTTTGATTGCAAATCCCTGACCTTGACTTTTCCATTCGTTCTAATTTAAAATGAAGAAATATGGAAATGTCAACAATAAGATCCACTCTAATAAAACTTGGACTCGCACATAAAAAACATCACGGATGAATAAAGAGAAGTTAGCTGATGTGAAATGTAAAAAAACAATAACTCGTGGATATTATTTTTCATCATTCTTATGCTTTTGTTGTGACTGTCACCCGGGCGACGTTTTACGGTCATTAAAGGCAGCAGTAATGACACAAAATATGGAGATGTTACCTTATGTTACCTGAACGCCGCATCAAGTCATGTTCGACTTGATAGAGTGGAAAAAAAAAAAAAAAAGTTCTCCCCTTCCGTGTGGAAGTGGTATATTTTTGGCTTCTTAAGAATAGATTTGAGGGCAGCATGGTTAGCTTAAATTATTTTGTGTGACTAGCTACATGACGACGGCTTTAGATGCCAGGATTTACATGATTTAACGATCAGCTAGGAGACCAGGGTTCAATTCCACCCTTGGCCCTCTCTGTGTGGAGTTTGCATGTTCTCCCCGTGCATGCGTGGGTTTTCTCCGGGTACTCCGGTTTCCTCCCACATTCCAAAAAAACATGCTAGGTTAATTAGCGACTCCAAATTGTCCATAGGTATGAATGTGAGTGTGAGTGGTTGTTTGTCTATATGTGCCCTGTGATTGGCTGGCCACCAATCCAGGGTGTACCCCGCCTCTCGCCTGAAGAAGACAGCTGGGATAGGCTCCAGCACCCACCGCGACCCTCGTGAGGATAAGCGGTAGAAAATGAATGAATGAGTACTCCTCCTATTTTGTGTGGAAGTGGTAAATTTTTGGCTTCTTATTTTGTCTCTCCCCACCCTCGGTCATCTCTGTGTGGAGTTTGCATGTTCTCCCCGTGCAGGCGTGGGTTTTCTCCGGGTACTCCGGTTTCCTCCCACATTCCAAAAAAAACATGCTAGGTTAATTAGCGACTCCAAATTGTCCATAGGTATGCATGTGAGTGTGAATGGTTGTTTGTCTATATGTGCAATGTGATTGGCTGGCCACCAATCCAGGGTGTACCCCGCCTCTCGCCTGAAGAAGACAGCTGGGATAGGCTCCAGCACCACTCCCCCAACCCTTGTGAGGATAAGCGGTAGAAAATGAATGAATGAAAAAGAAGGTGTAAAATGACCTTTGACCTCAGCCCCCCCCCCACACTCTCTAACGTTTACGGTGACATAAAGGGAGATAAGATCATGGTAGAAAAAAGATCTAACAAAGGCGAGGGAAGTATAAATACAAATAGTGTAGCCAGGCAGATAAGCCTCCATGAGGAGATATAATTAATACAGAGTACCTACTCAGGAGTGCGTGTGCCTTTATTCAAAGTTTCCCCCGCGGCGATAACGCCTTTACATTGTCCGCATCTTTTGTATCTTCATGAATGGCCACACATCGAAGTCAATGTGACTCCGGCGTTCCCGACCCCCTTGCTACTGCCCATTTTCCATGCTCTTTCTCTCGCTTTGTAAGAAGGCTACCCGCTGCCAGCGGGCCCCGAGGCGAGTCCTGAGCGCCGGCGCGGACCAACGCTCAGATTGAACACGGAGGGTTGTGCTGTCGGAATGCGTGTCTTTGTGTATGAGCACCGGAGAGTACGCTGCCACGGCTCGAACCGCTTTTTTTTTTTTTTGCTGCAAGGTCAGAGCCCTGCAGGGGGGCGGGGGGGGGAGAGCATCCTCTGCATCCACCGAGTGTTGATCAGGCATCCCTGGTGGGGTCGGAGATGCAAGGCAACATGCACTTGGACGTCCGATTGCCCTCCGTGTGCGGGGGGGCTCCGCTCGTTCATGCGGATCCAGCTGTTAGAAAACAGAAAAAAATGTTAGAAAAAGACACGGATGAATAGAAAAAAATAGAATAAAATAAGATGTGCACGAGTGCTTCCACTTCCTGGTTTAGAAAGGATGATGTAATGTAACGGGGCTGTGATAGGGTGACCATATTTGGGGGACACGTTGTGAAAAATTATGAAAGAAATTAGATATTTTGTAAAGCACCACATGTTGATTTGCTACAAATGTATCAGCTTTGAGATATATGTGAAAAGTTTATTATTAGTAAAAATGTCGGCCCCATTTTTGCAGTTTTTTTATTCCTATATAATTTTAATAAATTTCTGTTTTGTAATGTTATGACTCTATTTCCATAATATTTTTATTATAATATTTTTAAAACAAAAAACTTAAATTTTCCCTCACAATTTTCCAACATGTTTATTTGGGTAAAAATTGTGAATTTTATTTCTAATTAGAATATGCTAGAATATGAATATGAATATGGCTAGAAATGTATCAGCTTTGAGATATATGTGAAAAGTTTATTATTAGTAAAAATGTAGTTTTTTTCTTCCTATATAATTTTAATACATTTTTGTTCTGTAATATTATGACTCTATTTCCATAATATTTTTAACATTTTAATTTTATTTTAAAAAATAAAAAACTAATTTTTTTCCCTCACAATTTTCCAACAATTTGGGTAAAAAAAAATTTTTTTTCTCATTAGAATATTTTTTTTCTTCCTGTAAATTTTCTTTTCGTATTAAAGACTTTTTCTTCCCCATATTTTGACCTTGTTGTCATAACAATTTTTTTCTGCAATCTGACCTTTTTTTTTCCTCAGAACAATAATTTTTTTTTCTCACATTAAAAAATGTAAACATCAATTTCATATGACCAATATAACATTTTTTTCCCTCAAAATATTCTGATGTTCAATTACAACATTTTTCTCTCACTATTTGATAGAATTCTTGTAAAAGTACTGCTGAGTTTTCTTTTGAGGCCCAATGGAAAAGCAGCCACAGGTAGTAAATGGCCCCCGGGCCACCCTTTGGCCACCCCTGATTCAGCATATGAATTCTATGTATAATTATTATGGGCCTGCAAAGCAAAGTGCAGCAGCCCATCCTATCATTGGTTGATTATTAAGACCACCAACATGTGACATCACCGAATGGGTCTCGATTAGGGGAACTGTACTCGTTATAGTTTGTAATATTTTGTGTAACTGTGTAATTGACAAGGTTCGGATTATTTACACAGACTCTTGCGTAACTTCAATAAATGTTTCATTTTCATCAGGCAGTGCCCCACATGTTCACGTTCCATAAATTCCAATAAACCAACAGCAAGCGCTTTTGCACTTAAAGTAATGATTCTCCAAAACATGAGGATGTTGCGACCATGAACGCAACTCTCATTTCACGTCTCATGTCGTTTATGCTGTTGGGATGTGTTTTTTTTTTTTTTTGCAGTAAATATGACGGAGCATTCGTAGCGGATTTAAACGGTAAAAGGTTTACACAGACATTCCTGCTGGGGATTAAAGTAAGTCTGTACTTACCCCCGTCAGGGAGGTTGTGTTTTATCTTTGAGCATAACCTACCTGACGGGGATTTGTTTGTTTGCGTGCAACTTTTATTATCGGTACAGTTAAGCCTGCGATTATTCATACCTGAGCCAAAAAGTGTTTTTTTTTGTGAAATCTTTTAGTCGGAAAAGACCCAATAAGTTGTGTTGAGATGTTCCACATTCATGTTGACCAGAATGTTGTAGAATACATCACAGGCTTTTTATAGTGTGAGCTGGACTTTCCCCCGGAGACAACACAACATTTTAGCTCACTCGGCAAAACTACTTGTTAGCTAAATGGTGAGGTTTTGAGGAAGAAGGAGATCCTAACTATATTTCATTTGTTTATGATTGGTTGGTTAATCAAGTCCCGGTTGTGGATCCTGATTGTGTGTTTAGCAACAATTTCAAACAAACTAATTATAATTTTAACTTATTACATAAATATAGAGGCAGTTGTATATATTAAATAAATAATAATAAAAATATTATTACAAATAAAAAATAATAAAAAAGTAAAATATATATATGTATAAACAAATACAATTATATTAATTAAATGCATAAAAAAATAGAAATATAATATATTGTAACACAAAAAAATATTTTTAAATATGTATATTTACAATAAATATCAGCTAAATAAATATAAGACATTAATTCATTTTCAATAATTCAATACATAATATATATAAATAATTTCTTTTAATTAAAGCCAAAACCCCAGAATTTTTCATTACATGTATTTATTAAATACGAATAAAATAACATATAATAAATGCATTTAATGTATTATAGTTACATATATATTAAAATATACATTATATAAAAATATTACTTTTATGCATTTAATGTATATACTATGTAAACACAATTTACACTGTGTGTGTAGTATAGTATTAGCCATATAAATTTGTTAAATAAAGTTTTTAAAAAAAAGTAAACATCCAGTTCACTTTTTCCCTTAGAAATGAGTTTAAATGTAAACAACAACTATTATTGTTATTAATAAAATATGTTTTTAATGAGCTGTGAGAAAGCTCTTATTCTGCAAACGCTATACACATCTTGTCGCACACACACACACACACACACACACAGTACACATAGCTCTTTGCTGTTCTGGTTCAGTGTTATGAAAAGCCACCCGGAGCCGCCTTTATGTGAAAAGACTTTAACCACCTTCTAAACTGTGACTTTAACAACCCCCCCTCCACCCCCACCCCCTCGCCTCCTCCCCTCCTTCTCAAATCCATCTCACCTCTCCCATCCCAGACGTGGTTCCGAATACAAATGCTGTTTTCCTTTCTTTATTTGACTTGCCTGGTAATGCAGCACAGCCCTGAGAAGGGGAACGGGAATGATGGGCCACGGTGGGCGACAAGATAATGTGCCAAAGAACGACCAATGAGGACAAAAAAAAAAGAAAAAAAAAAAACGGGGGCGGGATAGGTGGGGATGGGGGCCCAGTTTTGCAGTCTTACTGACTACAAAATCAGAACTCATAACGGAAGCGAGCGGAGGAGGCGGGGTAGGTCAAAGTCAAGCGCAAGGGTTTACATTGGTCAAATTCTGCTGATGCGGCAAAGTGCACGCGGAGTTTGCAGCTATCGCTTTGCTAGTCTGGCGCATATTAAATTCCAGTGTACTTGCTAAAGGGACACCATTGTAATGATACAGCACTTGCCTGTGGGGCAAAAAGTCCGTAAGTTCATCAGCACATTCTAAACATAGCGTCCGTGTCGGACGCACGCTGTGATGCAGCCAGACGATTCCACGGGACTTCTGAAGGTCATTGATTATACATGGAATAGATTCAGTTACTGTATAGTTACCCCCCTCCCTCCCCCAATTGGTGAGTCTATGACTCTCCAAAAATGCATGACACGGAAAAACAACACAACTCACATTCATACCTATGGACAATTTGGAGTCGCTAATTAACCTAGCATGTTTTTGGAATGTGGGAGGAAACCGGAGTACCCGGAGAAAACCCACGCATGCACGGGGAGAACATGCAAACTCCACACAGAGATGGCCGAGGGTGGGGAAAGACAAAATAAGAAGCCAAAAAGTTACCACTTCCACACAAAATAGGAGGAGAACTCATTCATTCATTTTCTACCGCTTATCCTCACAAGGGTTGGGGGGTGCTGGAGTACCTGGAGAAAACCCACGCATGCACGGTGCAGAGAACATGCAAACTCCACACAGAGATGGCCGAGGGTGGAATTGAACCCTGGTCTGCACGCTAACCACTCGTCCACCGTGCCGCCCCAACAACAACAACATTTGACTAATGTAATTCTATGCAACTTAATAACTAAATATGTCTTTTTTTTGGGGCTGCACAGTGGTCGAGTGGTTAGCGCACAGCCCTCACAGCTAGGAGACCTAATGATGCTAATGAGCATCATTAGCTTGCTAACAAAATGGCACCTGGAATCGGAAGTCAGCTATGGCGCCCGGAATCAGAATTCACTTACGGCGCCCGGAATCGGAAGTCAGCTATGGCGCCCGTCTATGAGCTAATGATGCTAACGAGCATCATTAGCTTGCTAACAAAATGGCACCTGGAATCGGAAGTCAGCTATGGCGCCCGTCTATGAGCTAATGATGCTAATGAGCATCATTAGCTTGCGAACAAAATGGCACCTGGAATCGGAATTCAGTCATGGCGCCCAGAATCGGAAGTCAGCTATGGCGCCCGGAATCGGAATTCAGTTATGGCACCTGGAATCGTAAGTCACCTATGGCGCCTGGAATCGGACGTCAGCTATGGCACCCGGAATCAGAAGTCAGTTAAGGCGGCCATCTTGACTCTCAAAAATGTAAAAAAAAAAAAAAAAAAAAAACTCAAACAAAAAAAAAACCCAGCAGCCTCAGTAGCGAAGCCTCCTCCAGGAGTTATTCCTTGAATCCGATAGTGCTTGAAAGGCAGCTGGGATAGGCTCCAGCATACCCCCTCGACCCAAACAGCATTGAAAAAGAATGCCCCCCCCATCCAATATACTTGATTTGCTATCTTTCTCTACATTACTCAGCATTGCTAAATAGCCTCCATCACTTGTGGCCTGGGTCGTTAATCCACGGGGGGCATAATTAGCTTTCATTACGACTCGTCTTCTGTGTGGACTATTTGTCTTCTGAGCCACGTGACGCCACGTGACGCCATCTTAACTGCCGCCGACCTTAAATCACAGTCATGGACGCTGCTTAGACAGCATAAAAAGCCGATCATTCATCTACGTATGTAAACAAATGAAGTCATTAACGTCATACATGACAACGGGACATCAGGATACGTACAAAGTACATACAAAGTACACGGATGATGTGTACTTCCAGCTGGAGGATGCTGAAGCTGCTTGAGATGCAAGGGGACAAAACTGAGGCAGAAGACGTCTATGAGGAACCTAGATATGCCGTACTCTTGGATAGAAACGTTCCCTTGACAAGGAAAGAAATGAAGGAAGTAAGGAAGGAGCGGGACGGAAGCAATGGAGGGAAGACGAAATGAGAAAACGAATGAGGCAAAGGAAAAGACGGAGCCGCCACCAAGCCGTGGTTCCATCTGTCAGAGAGATAATTGAATTTTCCAGCATTCCTGCTTGTAGAAATGCCGCGTCTAGGTTGTTTGTGGATGGATACAAACATGTTTTCTCTAGTGTGGCGTTAATATCGTACTTTTGGGAATTTAGCATTCCTTCCATCGAAGATGAAGGTCCAGAGCTGGGATTAAAAACCAAGCAGATGATTGAACGGAATATAAATCACATGCAACACTACCGGGACACCCAGGAAGGGAAGCTGAAAAAAACATGGAAACCTTGGTTAGTGTATGTTTCAGTTTACATCAAATACTTCAATAATATATCTTGTCTTAATGTAATTAAAACCATATTTTTCAGACTATAAGTCGCACTTTTTTTCATAGGTTGGCTGTTCCTGCGACTTATACTCCAGAGCGACAAAATGTTTTTGTTACATAAACACTGGACACCTTATTTTATTGTGTTAGCATATCTTACACCTATTAGCATGTTCTCTATTGTTTTATTATTGTTAGAACTTGACTTCCAAAAGTACGTAATGTCTGTTTTGGTCAAGTAGTTTGTAAAATAAATTACCCGTCAAAAATGCGACTTATATTCCAGTGCGACTTATAGTCCAAAAAAATGCTTTTAATGTATTTATATCACAAAACATGCCTGTTAGCATCATGTTAGCATGCTCTCAACCGGAACGGGAATTCAATGTCAATGTTTTTTTTCTACCGAATTATGCATTTTTGGCCTTGTGCGACTTATACTCGGGAGCGACTTATAGCCCAGAAAATACAGTATTTGAATGCTTTTAATGTATTTATATCACAGAATGTGCCTGTTAGCATTATGTTAGCATGCTCTCAACCGGAATGGGAATTCAATGTCAATGTTTTTTTTCTACCGAATTATGCATTTTTGGCCTTGTGCGACTTATACTCGGGAGCGACTTATAGCCCAGAAAATACGGTATTTGAATGCTTTTAATGTATTTATATCACAGAATGTGCCTGTTAGCATTATGTTAGCATGCTCTCAACCGGAACGGGAAGTCAATGTCAACGTTTTTTTCTACCGAATTATGCATTTTTGGCCATGTGCGACTTATACTCGGGAGCGACTTATAGCCCAGAAAATACGGTATTTGAATGCTTTTAATGTATTTATATCACAGAAAGTGCCTGTTAGCATTATGTTAGCATGCTCTCAACCGGAACGGGAAGTCAATGTCAACGTTTTTTTCTACCGAATTATAAATTTTTGGCCATGTGCGACTTATACTCGGGAGCGACTTATAGCCCAGAAAATACAGTATTTGAATGCTTTTAATGTATTTATATCACAGAATGTGCCTGTTAGCATTATGTTAGCATGCTCTCAACCGGAACGGGAAGTCAATGTCAATGTTTTTTTCTACCGAATTATAAATTTTTGGCCATGTGCGACTTATACTCGGGAGCGACTTATAGCCCAGAAAATACGGTATTTGAATGCTTTTAATGTATTTATATCACAGAACGTGCCTGTTAGCATCATGTTAGCATGCTCTCAACCGGAACGGGAAGTCAACGTTTTTTTCTACCGAATGATGCATTTTTGGCCTTGTGCGACTTATACTCGGGAGCGACTTATAGCCCAGAAAATACAGTATTTGAATGCTTTTAATGTATTTATATCACAGAAAGTGCCTGTTAGCATTATGTTAGCATGCTCTCAACCGGAACGGGAAGTCAATGTCAACGTTTTTTTCTACCGAATTATGCATTTTTGGCTTTGTGCGACTTATACTCGGGAGCGACTTATAGCCCAGAAAATACGGTATTTTAATGCTTTTAATGTATTTATATCACAGAACGTGCCCGTTAGCATCATGTTAGCATGCTCTCAACCGGAACGGGAAGTCAATGTCAATGTTTTTTTTCTACCTAATTATGCATTTTTGGCCTTGTGCGACTTATACTCGGGAGCGACTTATAGTCCAGAAAATACGGTATTTGAATGCTTTTAATGTATTTATATCACAGAACGTGCCTGTTAGCATCATGTTAGCATGCTCTCAACCGGAACGGGAAGTCAATGTCAACGTTTTTTTTCTACCTAATTATGCATTTTCGGCTTTGTGCGACTTATACTCGGGAGCGACTTATAGCCCAGAAAATACGGTATTTGAATTCTTTTAATGTATTTATATCACAGAATGTGCCTGTTAGCATTATGTTAGCATGGTCTCAACCGGAACGGGAAGTCAATGTCAACGTTTTTTTCTACCGAATTATAAATTTTTGGCCATGTGCGACTTATACTCGGGAGCGACTTATAGCCCAGAAAATACAGTATTTGAATGCTTTTAATGTATTTATATCACAGAACGTGCCTGTTAGCATCATGTTAGCATGCTCTCAACCGGAACAGGAAGTCAATGTCAACGTTTTTTTTCTACCTAATTATGCATTTTCGGCTTTGTGCGACTTATACTCGGGAGCGACTTATAGTCCAGAAAATACGGTATTTGAATGCTTTTAATGTATTCATATCACAGAACGTGCCCGTTAGCATCATGTTAGCATGCTCTCAACCGGAACGGGAAGTCAATGTCAACGTTTTTTTCTACCGAATTATAAATTTTTGGCCATGTGCGACTTATACTCGGGAGCGACTTATAGTCCAGAAAATACGGTATTTGAATGCTTTTAATGTATTTATATCACAGAACGTGCCTGTTAGCATCATGTTAGCATGCTCTCAACCGGAACGGGAAGTCAATGTCTCCCAGTACCGTCGCCCATCTATGACATCATCGGGGGTTGACTCTGTAGTTCCTTGCTAACTGACACAGCTACAGCACAAGTTATTGTGGTGTGAACTTATTGATCACGGCTGCAAAACATGGTCGCCACTGATCATGTCGATTTATTTATCTGCTATAAAATGAAGAATTAGAAAATATATTATATTAAAATAAATATATTTTGTCATAAAACTACATACAGTATGTTACTGACGTCCAAACACGCCTTTACACACCGGGACACATTGATTGCTGCAACAGAAACCAGTCTGCATCTCCTGCGGCCCCCCTCATCCCCATCCCAAGTCCTCCTTCTCCTGCATCACTTGCCTCCCCCGATTACCCCCACTGTCCATCTCCTTACCTCCCCATTCTTCACATCACCTCACCTGCCTCATCTGTCACCTCTGATTCCACATCAGGACCTTTCATCGCCAACAACTACTACTAGTGTGTGTGTCTGTTTCTGCATACTGTATATATGTGTGTATTTGTGTGTGTGTATATGTGAGAGAAAAGTGATTTTAAAGGAGGACAAATAGGGGAGGGAACCTGATGAATGTGTCCCACCTCATGCCAGCTCCCATTAATGTTACCCAGCTGCCAAACCAAAACCAAAACAAGTCCCAGGGAGAATTTGCCTGCTTGTTCTATGGATGAGACCAACCTGAAGAGGACTGTTTTGGCCTCCTGGGTTTGGTTTTTTGGGGGGGGGGGTGGTGACCACAAAGGTTAGATCTTGTACACACACATACGTATAGTACACACACTCAACTGGAGTGTGATATTGTGTATTAAAATCCCCCCCCCCATATTTTCTCTCTGGACACCAAAAAAATAATAACACCCACACTAACTTTAGGGTGTCTCGCCCAATTGTCACCAAATTTGGGACACACTTTTAGCGAGCTGACAAGGGTAGGTGTGTAAAATTGGTTGAAAAACATGGCTGCCATTAAGCAAAATGGCCGTCTTACACAGAAAGGAATTGACTATTTATGGTTCTGGGAAAATCTATATTCAATAATCCCTCGTTTATCACTATAATTTGGATTCAGATCCGACTGTGATAAGTGAACTTCCGCAAAGTAGGATTCCTTCTTTATAAATATGAAAATATTGGACTCTAAATCATGCAGTACAATATGTAATACTACTGCAAGGACACTGAGAAAGCTGTAGTACCATTTTAGAGGTGTAGCAATTCAGATAAAACCTCATGTTTACATTACACAGTCAATGAGCATGGTTAGCGGCTAAATATACTCTGTATGATATTTGCAAGTGTGTGTGGTGGGTGGGTGGGGGGAGGGGTTCCGGCGGTACATCCACACTGCAGCATGCATGAGAGCATGAGGTAGAGACTGAACCAAAATTAAAAGCCGGTGGCGGTTGGATGCTTGCCTTAGCACAAAGGAGCTTCGGCTAAACTCTTCATGAAAACAAACGTCGCCTTTTGAGACAAAACACAACTTACGTAACCCTTTGGCGAACTTTTTAAATCCTTTTTTATGTGGTCATATCGCTTTTGGACAATTTATTTTACTAATAATTTTTTAAAACATTATTATTATATTATTAGTAACCTTTATAGTCCTATTATTTAGTGTTTACATCACAATGCTGAAGCTGCTGGGACTGCAGAAGGCCGCTAGCTAGCAAGCTAAACAGTTAGCTTCGGATTTATTTCATCTAAACTCAACCCAAAAACTTACCACTTCCACATGGGATGGGAGGAGAACTTTTTTTTCCACTCTATCATGTCGGACATTTTATGACTGACTTTAGGACTTCATGCGGTGTTAAGGTAATAACATGTAAGGTAATTTCTCAATGGGACCAGAATATTACAGTTATGACTTATAATAGACCCACAAAAAAGTCATCTTTATTAATTAATTTATGAAAAATTGCAATTTAGCAATCCAAGTGGAATATTATGAGGGTAGATTGTATTACTTAAACAAAAAAATTGCACTAAAACAGGACAGAACATGTCTGAGGACAAAACAAATAATATCCAAATAAAGTATTTTTTATTACTAATAATAACAAAAATTAATGTGTATTTTAAGACTTTAAGAACTTTGATTCATCCGTACCGTCCGCGTGGGTGCACTCGGCGCTCTCTGTAGTGTCATCAAGGAACGCCGCAGTCACAGGCGTGCACCTAATAAGGCTAACAAGTCATGCCGCCTTGGGACATTAGCGGGAAGAAGATCGATGCCCGGCAGATTCAAGCGCATTAACTTGACTTAATTAAAGCCTCTCACTGTGTCACGTACAGTTGTAGTGTGTGTATCGACACACACACACACACACACATACATATACACAAGAAATATTCAACATACGGTCCATGTCATCATCGCTTGGCTCGGACGGTACGGTCGGTACAGAAAATAATGAGTTGCAGCTTTAGTCGTACTGTATCCATAGTAAATGTCGCCGGCGTCAAACTGCGGTGTTTCTTTAAAAAGAGAACCTGAGCCAAAAATCAAACCGCAACTGAGAGTCGTAACGTTTTCAATTCCCGCCTCAACCTTGCAAGCTAATCAAAAACTCATCCAACGAGCACGAGTGCTAATTTTCGATATCACACTCAATATGTCCTAATTCACAGAATCACAAAGCAAAACGCCGCCCCACAATCTAATACGGATTTGATCCACGATTTTAATCCACTCCTTGAGAACACCCCGTGATTGGTGACGCCAATTTGTTGCAGTTTCTTACTCCGCCCACAGATTACCGTAGTCAACAAAGGTCAACAAAACTGGTGGCCAGCCAATCACAGGGCACATATAGACAAACAACCATTCACACTCACATTCATACCTATGGACAATTTGGAGTCGCTAATTAACCTAGCATGTTTTTGGAATGTGGGAGGAAACCGGAGTACCCGGAGAAAACCCACGCATGCACGAGGAGAACATGCAAACTCCACACAGACATGACTGAGGGTGGGGAAAGACAAAATAAGAAGCCAAAAAGTTACCACTTCCACACAAAATAGGAGGAGAACTCATTCATTCATTCATTTTCTACCGCTTATCCTCACGAGGGTCGGGAGGGGGGTGCTGGAGCCTATCCCAGCTGTCTTTGTTGGGCGAGAGGCGGGGTACACCCTGGACTGGTGGCCAGCCAATCACAGGGCACATTTAGACAAACAACCATTCACACTCACACATATATTTATTATATAGATGAGATAGAAACAGTGACACAAGAGAACAAGAGTAGTTATTTCAGCACCATGGACAGCGCCCATGACCCTGAGCCTGTCTCTGGTGGCTCAATAATGACTGGGTGCGTATATTCCCCACCAGTAGGGGGCGCCAGATTAACTACCTATTCATTTCACATTCATACCTATGGACAATTTGGAGTGGCTAATTAACCTAGCATGTTTTTGGAATGTGGGAGGAAATCGGAGTACCCGGCGAAAACCCACGCATGCACGAGGAGAACATGCAAACTCCACACAGACATGACTGAGGGTGGGGAAAAACAAAATAAGAAGCCAAAAAGTTACCACTTCCACACAAAATAGGAGAAGAACTCATTCATTCATTTTCTACTGCTTATCCTCACGAGGGTCGGGAGGGGGTGGGTGCTGGAGCCTATCCCAGCTGTCTTTGTTGGGCGAGAGGCGGGGTACACCCTGGACTGGTGGCCTGCCAATCACAGGGCACATATAGACAAACAACCATTCACACTCACACATATATTATATAGATGAGATAGAAACAGTGACACAAGAGAACAAGAGTAGTCATTTCAGCACCATGGACAGCACCCATGACCCTGAGCCTGTCTCTGGTGGCTCAATAATGACTGGGTGCGTATATTTACCACCAGTAGGGGGCGCCAAATTAACTACCTATTCATTTCACATTCATACCTATGGACAATTTGGAGTCATTAATTAACCTAGCATGTTTTTGGAATGTGGGAGGAAACCGGAGTACCCGGAGAAAACCCACGCATGCACGGGGAGAACATGCAAACTCCACACAGAGATGGCCGAGGGTGGAATTGAACGCTGGTCTCCTAGCTGCGAGGTCTTCACGCTAACCACACGACCGCCGAACTGCACACTAAACACATTGAAATAAGTGGACACTCCTGAAAGCCATTAAATAGTCATGATAATAATCTTTACTGCAGGGCGTCTTAGTTTTATCTGTCTATTAAACTGTCAAATAGAGCGCTGTGGCACACACACACACACACACACACACACACACACACGGTAGCCTTATTTCATTTTAATTAATCTAACTGATTGATGATATCGGCCCTTCCTTTCTTCCTTGCGCACTAGACAAGAATCCTTCCCCCGGCCTTGAATGAAATACGAAACGACATGAAGATGTAACATGGCGGACGCACTCACATTGAGCTGGTTAATATGCGCTAATAAAGCAATCAGTGAAGAATAAAGTGTGCATAAAGGGCACATCGGCAGGAGTGGAGCGAACAAGGTGATTCCTCCTTTCCTTGTTATGGCTCTAATGTATTTGTAATGTGCTGCCTTTGGTTGGAGGTCATGGCAACCTGATTAATAAAAGAACGACAACACGTCGTGGTGGTGTCTGACTGACGGACATGCATGGAGGGCTTGCGGCTAATGCGGGAATATCGGGGTATCAGACCGAAGATGGTCATGTCAGGAATGCTGGTCACGTATTTTAATATGCTATCGGCGATGGGAAGTCCTGTCAAGACGTCGTTCTCGTGTGGGCCAATCAATATGTCTGGATTTCCGAGGTACAATTGTACCAGAAAAATACAGTTGTAAGTACTTACACCGTATGTTGAGGTTGTTGCTGCTCCACTTAACGTCCTGTCGGCGACGTGACGAGGGCTCCAAACCGTCAACCATAAAGCTGTGTCAAGTCAAGTCATAATATTTCATACATGTCAAATTTCATGTACTGTGCGGCAGGTATTTTAAAGAGAAAAAAATATTTAAAAAAAAAAAATAGAATAATATAACATACGTTCCAAAATATAAGTCGCACTTTTTTCATAGGTTGGCTGTTCCTGCGACTTATACTCCAGAGCGACTTATAAATGAAAAAAGTGTTTATTTACATAAACACTGGCAGCTTTTCTGTGTTAGCATATCTTACACCTTATTAGCATGTTATCGATTATTTTATTATTGTTAGAACTTGCGTTCCAAGAGGACGTAATGTCTGTTTTGGTCAAGTAGTTTGGAAAATAAAATACCCGCAAAAATGCGACTTATACTCCAGTGCGACTTATATATGTTTTTTTTTCTACCTAATTATGCATTTTTGGTCTTGTGCGACTTATACTCCAGTGCGACTTATATATGTTTTTTTTCTACCTAATTATGCATTTTTGGTCTTGTGCGACTTATACTCCAGTGCGACTTATGTATGTTTTTTTTCTACCTAATTATGCATTTTTAGCCCTGTATGACTTATACTCCAGTGCGACTTATATATGTTTTTTTCTACCTAATTATGCATTTTTGACCTTGTGCAGCTTATACTCCAGTGAGACTTATATATGTTTTTTTCTACCTAATTATGCATTTTTGGCCTTGTGCGACTTATACTCCGGAGCGACTTATATATGTTTTTTTCTGGCATTTTTGGCCTTGTGCGACTTATACTCCAGTGCAACTTATATATGTTTTTTTCTACCTAATTATGCATTTTTGGCCTTGTGCGACTTATACTCCAGTGCGACTTATATATGTTTTTTTCTACCTAATTATGCATTTTTGGCCTTGTGCGACTTATACTCCAGTGCAACTTGTATGTTTTTTTCTACCTAATTATGCATTTTTGACCTTGTGCGACTTATACTCCGGTGCGACTTATATATGTTTTTTTGTACCTAATTATGCATTTTTAGCCTTGTATGACTTATACTCCAGTGCGACTTATATATGTTTTTTTCTACCTAATTATGCATTTTTGGCCTTGTGCGACTTATACTCCGGAGTGACTTATATATGTTTTTTTCTGGCATTTTTGGCCTTGTGCGACTTATACTCTGGAGCGACTTATATATGTTTTTTTCTGGCATTTTTGGCCTTGTGCGACTTATACTCCAGTGCAACTTATATATGTTTTTTTCTACCTAATTATGCATTTTTGGCCTTGTGCGACTTATACTCCAGTGCAACTTATATATGTTTTTTTCTACCTAATTATGCATTTTTGGCCTTGTGCGACTTATACTCCGGTGTATTTCTATCACAGAACGTTAGCATCATGTTAGCATGCTCTCAACTGGAACGAGAATTAAATGTCTCCCCGCACCGTCGCCCATCTATGACATCATCAGGGGTTGACTCTGTAGTTCTTTGCTAACGAACACAGCTACACCACAAGTTCTTATTGATCACGGCTTTCAAAACATGGTCGCGAATGATCGTGTCGATTTATTTACCTGCTACAAAATGAAGAGCAGTGATGCAAAATTTGAAAATATATAATATAAAAAAATTGTTGGGTTGCCGGATGTCGCCGGACACCGACTTATGTTTTTTTTCTACCTAATTATGCGTTTTTGGCCTTGTGCGACTTATAGTCCAGAAAATTGGGTATATCATTAGAACGAGGAAGCTGGTTGACGATGATTTGATTTTTAGTCCTTACCTTAGGCGGAGGTGAAGTGTTCAAAAAAAGGTGCGCCACACCTCAACGTCTGGGCCCCGGAGATCTGTCGGGTCCGAGTCGCCTCTGCGCATCGCTGATGCAAGTCGGTTGGGCTGCACCTAGACGAAAAAGCTCCGACTCTGATGCTAAATCTCTTTACCGAATGTAAGATGACTCCACACAAAAAAAATCAATATTCCGTCAAAGTTGCCAGATTGTATCTTAATAATACGGATGGATTAGGAGCCGGCATTCCCATCAATCAGCCAGTCTATTTAACATCCATCCATTAAAACCAGCGTACCAAACTAAAATCGGTAATTTGCATCGTGAAAAAAAAAACATTAAGAAGTCAATTGTTAAGAAATTAGCAAACATGTCTACCGCGCCTCCGCGCTTGTTTGTGCGACTAAAAATAGCAGCTGTGATAAATTGCTTGACCGCTAAGCTAGCCCCCCCGGCAGACAATGGGCGCACGCTTCCGCCCGACGTGGCTGCGACTCCCAGCATTAGTATGCCAATCAGCACCATCGAATCAACACCCGTATTTGTAACATCGGTAATCACACAAAGCACAACCTTTTCCGCTGATGGCGACGCGGACATCATGAAACAATCGCCAAAACGCTCGGACGACTGGGACTGAAATTAGGATGTTGTTTAGCTACAAAGCGATGGTGTTGATTAAGTATGTGATGGCGCCATTCATGTGGAAATGGAGACAAGCCATGAAAGGCTTCCTCGTCTTTCGCTTTTATCTCCCGTGATAGTTTGCCTTGTCTAATGAACAGCAAATCTCATTGGTTATTTAGATTTGTCAGCCCCCCCCCCCCTAATTTCAGTTCCCCGGTCTCTCCAGTGCCTCATCTAGCATTCCATGGAGGGATCTAACACTGACCTCCGGGCCCCAAAGCGCATCTCCAGCCTTTCTACTTTTCTCCTCCACGTCAACTCGCGATGCTTTTAATCTCTTTTCTGTCATTCTTCTTTTAATTCTCCGTCTTTCATCATCATCATCATCATCATCATCATCATCATCATCATCATCATCATCGCCTGTCACTACGTCATCTTCCTGTCGCCTTGTCAGAGAGAAACAAAGAGGGACACTTCAGGGTCCCTGGTGGCTTTTCTGATACATTTGTATGAATGTGTCACAAGAACAATATGGAGTCAAGGTAATATGGCAAACATGTCGGTCGGCATTATTGCGTTTGATTCCATTTTGCAAAAAAAAAGTACGCATTGCGGAGGACTCACTTCCTGCCATTGGGGACATCTACAGGAAGCGTTGTCTAAGGAGGGCATCACACACCTTCGGTACGAGGTACATTATTTAAAAAAAAAAAAAAAAAAATTATTATGGAAAGCAGGAAGTGAACAAATGTAACAGTTACTGATAAATCAAATCAAATAAAACCATTCATAATTTTGTTAAAATATTCTACATGATTTATCATTTGTTAAAAAAATTCTATTGTATGTAAATATAATTATTTATGTTTACGGAATAGGGAATCGAACCAATAATATAATTTTAATAATAATTTTAATTTTTTAATATAATATCATTTTAATTTAATTTTATTTAATATTTTTTTTACTTAATTTTAATTTTTTTTATTTGTTTTTTGTTCACATCCTGCTTTCTTAATATAATTTAATTTTATTTAATTTTATTTTTCTTTGTTAAAATATTCTACATGATTTATCATTTGTTTAAAAATTCTATTGTATGTAAATATAATTATTTATGTTTATGGAATAGGGAATCGAACCAATAAAAAAAAATAATAATGCACCAGCATTTATAATTTGAACTGAGGTAACAGTTTTATCCCGGCAACAATTCTCTTTCTTGATAAACAAAAATTAAATAAAATAAATTAATAAAAATTAATAAAATTAAGTAAAATTAAAAAAAAGGTCGAGTGGTTAGCGCACAGACCTCACAGCGAGGGGATCAGGGTTCAATTCCACCCTCGGCCATCTCTGTGTGGAGTTTGCATGTTCTCCGGGTAATGTAAAGGTGTCGGTAATGTTACTATATTTGGTCATAGAAGTGTAAAGGTGACTATAGGGATGCTATTTCATGTCAGGAGGGCTCTAATGTTAAAAAGTCCATTTGGAAGGTCATAAACGTTAACGCGCAGGCCTCACAGCTAGGAGTAAAGGGGTTCAATTCCATCCTCGGCCATCTCTGTGTGGAGTTTGCATGTTCTCCACGTGCATGCGTGGGTTTTCTCCGGGTACTCCGGTTTTCCTCCCACATTCCAAAAACATGCTAGGTTAATTAGCAACACCAAATTGTCCATAGGTATGAATGTGAGTGTGAATGGTTGTTTGTCTATATGTGCCCTGTGATTGGCTGGCCACCAGTCCAGGGTGTACCCCGCCTCTCGCCCCAAAGACAGCTGGGATAGGCTCCAGCACCCCAGCGACCCTTGTGAGGAAAAAGCGGTAGAAAATGAATAAATAAATGTACCCATTGAGCTGACTAAGCAAATAATGTAACACTGTATCGAATATCTCATGAGAACAAAAATGGTCCTGACTTCGGACACCCCTGATTTAGTCTCCGAGGTAATAGAGGCTGCCGAGTGGGATACATTGTGGTTGTCTACTCGCTGCTATGTCTAAAAATTCCCGACATGCACACAGCTTTTAAAATGGCCTTTAGAACTAAAGGTTAGTCTATGCTGCTTTGATAGAACAACAAGAAAAAAAGATAAGGAAATGACCTTTCACCTTTATTGTGAGATTCAACAGGTTACACACTAAAGGGAATGACTTGAGGATGTCGTAAGCGGGAAGAAGAAGAAGAAGAAGAAGAGTAAAATAGTGTTTTGTCATCCGCATCTCCCAAGGAATGCATATGAAGTTAATTAGCGGCAATAAATTGCAAGTATGCGTGATAAGCAGCAGCGCTAATGGATGGAAGCAGAAGAGAGAGAAAACACACAAGGCGGATTTAATATGTCACCCGAGATGCTAAACACATTCAGGCAATCGTTAAATGAAAAGAGAAAGTGACAATTAAAAGTCCAAAGAAATGAGACTGACAAAGGCTGTTAAAAAAAAGAGAGCGGTGGCAGCTGGGGGGGGGTGGGGGGGTGGGGGGGTTAATCATCTCACTGGGGGATTAGAGGACAGAGAGAGGTAGGTCCCCTGGGTGGGCGGGGTGAGAAAATTAGGTGGAGAAATCGAACGGACGGAAGGAGGCAGAAGGGAAGGGCGAGACAAGGATGGGCATAACAATGCAAGAGTGACTGACGCTGGTGGCGTCTTATGTTTGATGCTTATGAGGATAATGCTAACCCTGTTTCTTAAGCTAATCTTCCACATTTGAAATTCTTACCTGTATTCAAACGTCTATTAAGTTGTGTTTAAATGGCGCTAACATGGTGCTAACATGGAGCTAACATGGAGCTAACATGGCGCTGACATGGCTCTAACATGGCGCTAACATGGAGCTAACATGGTGCTAACATGACACTAGCATGGAGCCTGCATGTGCTGACATGGCGCTAATATGGTGCTAACATGGCGCTAACATGGCGCTAACATGGCGCAGACATGACGCCGACATGGCGCCGACATGGCGCCGACATGGCGCCGACATGGCGCCGACATGACGCTGACATGACCCTGACATGGAGCTAACATGGCGCTAACATGGCGCTAACATGGCGCTAACATGGCGCTAACATGGAGCTAACATGGAGCTAACATGCCGCTAACATGGAGCTAACATGGCGCTAACATGGAGCTAACATGGCGCTAACATGGCGCTAACATGGAGCTAACATGGCGCTAACATGGCGCTAACATGGAGCTAACATGGCGCTAACATGGCGCTAACATGGAGCTAACATGGCGCTAACATGGAGCTAACATGGCGCTAACATGGAGCTAACATGGAGCTAACATGGCGCTAACATGGCGCTAACATGGCGCTAACATGGCGCTAACATGGCGCTAACATGGAGCTAACATGGAGCTAACATGGCGCTAACATGGAGCTAACATGGCGCTAACATGGAGCTAACATGGAGCTAACATGGAGCTAACATGGCGCTAACATGGCGCTAACATGGCGCTAACATGGCGCTAACATGGCGCTAACATGGCGCTAACATGGAGCTAACATGGAGCTAACATGGAGCTAACATGGAGCTAACATGGCGCTAACATGGCGCTAACATGGCGCTAACATGGCGCTAACATGGCGCTAACATGGCGCTAACATGGAGCTAACATGGAGCTAACATGGCACTAACATGGCGCTAACATGGTGCTAACATGGATCTAACATGGCGCTTACATGGAGCTAACATGGCGCTAACATGGAGCTAACATGGCGCTAACATGAGGCTAACATGATGCTAACATGGTGCTAACATGGAGCTAACATGGAGCAAACAAGGCGCTGACATGGAGCTAACATGGAGCTAACATGGCGCTAACATGGAGCTAACATGGCGCTAACATGGCGCTAACATGACGCTAGAATGGAGCTAACATGGAGCTAACATGGAGCTAACATGAGCTAACAAGGCGCTAACATGGCGCTAACATGGAGCTGACATGGAGCTGACATGACGCTAGCATGGCGCTAACATGCAGCTAACATGGAGCTAGCATGGTGTTATGGCGTTATTAATACACTGCATTAGTCCACCTGTGTTCTTAATGTATTTTGATCACAAAATCGCTATTAAAAGCAGCGATAGATGAGTAAATATACCGTAGTTGAAGCTAACGACATAAAATATATTAGCGATAATTCAAACTACAGCAAGATTCAACATGCACGGCAACAAAGTAGCCTATTTTCGTCCGTCAGATAACACGGCGATGAATCTTTGTCGCTATTAAAAAGCAGCCATAGATGAGTAAATATACCGGAGACGAAGCTAAATAAAAGAAGCGCACCCATGATTTTAACTCCCTGGATTGACTCGTCTGTAGGAAGAGATCACATTTAGATACAAAGACAACATCTCAACCAGGTAATTACTTTGTGATAGCCGCGGTTGGCTTGCAAAACGGCAAGCGGCGACGACGTCTTCGGGGCTTACTTGTGATTTATTTCAAGGTCACCTTTTAATTACACGTAATGAGATTGGGGTGCGCTCTAACAGCTGTGCTGCGGGGCAACCAAACTTTGTCAAAAAAAAAAACGTTGATGAAAATCTAACTTGTTGCTTTGCCCCTGAGAATTCATTCATGAATTTATGGATGAATGCAGGTTTAATAAATAGAATAAATAGATGCAAAGGTGCTGCTCGTATGGCGGCATGAATATTCACTGGCTTCCATTATTATGATTACAGCTAATGATACACACGCCGTATTTCATTTCACTCGTCATAACAAAGTATTTATGACTTACACTGAGTTATTAAAATCATTTGCAGCCTTAATTTGTTTGCTAATGTTACATGCAAATGTGTCAGGTGGGGGAGGAAGGGAGGGAGGGGGGGTACACTGTTAGCAACAGGATCCTGGCAACTTCCTGGTTCCAGTTCAACAACAAAAACGCCTCCAAAGACCACAACGATGGGAAATAAGGATCAAAAGATGAAATGTTGATAGTAATAATTAATAACAATAAGGTTCGGCAACCGATAACACAAAGTTTTGTCTTTAAATGCGACATCAAAATGTTGGTAACCTCAGGGGTGACCAAAAAAATGTAAATTTTTTTTTTCTAAAAATATAATTATAAAAAACAACAGCAGTAAAAATGGGAAAATGGGTACTTTTACAATAAAAAAGTAAAAAAAAAAAAATCAAGAAAAAAATTGCATTTTGGTAGCATATGGATAACATTTTAATATATTACTTAAAATGTACAAAAAACAAAAAAGCAAAGAATAAAATAATAATAATAAAAAAAAAAGAATAAAATAATTGTAATTTTTTTGGAAAATTAGGTTGGGGAAAAACTTATCAATAAAGTCGAAATAATATGGAATAAACTTAATTATTAGAAAAAAAAATTGCAAGTTGAAAGTTGAAATTAAATAGTTGGGGGGGAAAAACAGCAGAAATTAAAAAAAACAGCTGTACTTTTACAGGAATAAAGTCAAAATATTTTAAAAAAATTATATAAATAATATATAACAATAATATAATATATTATATATTTTATATAAATAATAAATAATGTAATTTTAGTATAATTTCTTTTATATCACAAAGCTGAAATGCAGTTTTTTTGTGTTTTTTTTTTTTTTTTTACTGTTTCCTAGTACACTTTCACCCCAAATACTTTAAGTGACTATAACCAATGTCTGTGCGATTCTTCTGTTTCATTTTCCATCTTCTATTAAATTACTTGTTTTCACGCACAGACAGCTCTCTGGTTTTCATGTTGTTTTTACCTCTAAATGAAGTTGAACAAACCTATAAATAACTTCTACTACACCGAGTATAATCATTCCGAATATCCCTAAAGGTCTTCCTTCAGTGATGGCACCCAACCCCAGTTTATGTATGGAGTCACATTAACGGCAATTTGTCCATTACTTGAATTTATGGTGGAATAAATCACCTTTAAATTAGAAGGCGATAAGGTGACATTGTAGCATTGATACACAATAATGTGCTTGTTATCAGGGGGATAAAAAGTCTCATTTTTGCCGACTTCACAAGCTACTACATACATAAAACCAAGTCATATTTATTGAGTTTTATAATAACAACATTACATTTATGGTTGTGCAGCCCCTGCATCAATATTAACTCATATAAACACACACACAATATTGTGATTGCCAAGCTGTAAGTGTGTGGTTAAGCTATCCCGTCCTGTACCTGCCAAAGGATTAGACAGTGGACAGCGGCGATAACGGCTGCACTGTCCTCAGGCCGCTGCACTTCTTATCCAATACACTCTTCCACCCCCCCCCCCCCCCCCCAAAAAAAACACACACTCTGGCTTACATACTGTGTGTGTGCATGCATGTCAGTTGACATCAAGCGATAGCTTTCATTACCTTCAATTATTAAAGGTCATTTGTGGATCAATGATGCAAATATCCAAGTCTTTCTACCCACTTGGACAGTGCACAAGGGAATTGATTGTTGTTTTTGTTTTTTTTTTGTGTGTGATATCTGGGCAAGGACATGAAGTCGAGCTAAAGTTACACCGAGCTTTTGCCGATACATCTCGCTCGTCTTTGTCTCCACTCCACTCCACTAATAACAGAGATTTGGGACTTGAACAGGGGTATATTATATTATATTATATTATAATTACCCAACTGTCATTTCAAAGGCATTGGAAAGAGTTAATGTTGCTTGGAAACAAGAATGAGCGGGATCAGATTTTTTTTTTTTATGCACACAGGTTTAGACCAAAACAAATCAAAAATGGTTTAATTGGTTTAATTTCATTTGAACATGCATCAGATTACAATTGAATACATCCCATAATAAGTTTACAAAAGGAGTAGGAAGAAGCAAAGCTTATTAAATCCTACCCCTCCATCTGGTACTTTTACAATCAGTAACTGTTACATTTGTTCACTTCCTGCTTTCCTAATATAATTTTAATTTATTTTAATTTTATTAATTTTTATTTTTTATTTTTCATTTATCAAGAAAGACAATTGTTGCCGGGATAAAACTGGTTCGATTCCCTATTCCGTGAACATAAACAATTATATTTACATACAATAGAATTTTTAAACAAATGATAAATCATGTAGAATATTTTAACAAAGAAAAAATAAAATTAAATAAAATTAAATTATATTAAGAAAGCAGGATGTGAACAAAAAACAAATAAAAAAAATAAAATTAAGTAAAAAAAATTATTAAATAAAAATAAATTAAAATTATATTCAGAAAGCAGGAAGTGAACAAATGTAACAGTTACTGATTGTAAAAGTACCAGATGGAGGGGTAGGATTTAATAAGCTTTGCTTCTTCCTACTCCTTTTGGACATGTGGAACTGGGAACTGATTATGGGATGCACTCAATTGTCGTCAACCACAAAAAAAAAACATGATTTAATACTACATATATTTGTGAAAAGTGGCGAAGTATTAATTACTCTGCGGTACTTTGATGCCACCCATTGCATCGAGTCGACCCGATCTGATTCCCAGCCATCCAGCTCAAGTGTAACACAAACCCCGTGGAGTTGAACCAATCACCAAACAGCCAACAGATTACCGGGACGGTACGAGACCTTCCTGCACTCCTTTCACAAACAAATAACAATAGACTTTACCCAATTCCACTGAGAGCACAGTGACTTTCTGTATCTCAGCAAATCAATCTTATCCTCTCCGTTTGGCCGTGAATTGCTTCTTTCCCCAACGGACGGCTTTGTGCTAAAGGTCGACAAAAGGAGCTAGCGCTGGTAATAATAAAAGATTGGCTGTGTGGCCGCAGAAGTTAAGTACTGTTCGCTATTGATCCGTGCGTGCAGGGGGGGGGGTCTGTGTCACTGAAACTGATAACGCTCCAACTCCCGAGGAAGATCGTACATCACCGGCTGGGAACTGGGAACGCCTACAAAGCACTTCAAATGGGGGTCACCTTGATCCCCGAATGTGATGATTAATTAGCGTAAATGCTGAGCAGTGTTGGATGGAAGTTGAACACTGGGGATATACAACCCGAAGGGAAAGGCAACCATAGCCGACTTTGATCACATGACCCGTTTATTGCAAAGGATAATAACAAAACACGGCAGCAACTGGACCGATGTTGGAATTGCCATCAGCAGCGAACACTGCGGCTAGCTTAAAAAGCAGAAATGCTAAAGCGCCATTTTGTGTTCATTAGAAACTACATCAGGAGGTTGCCTACAGCCACAACAGTTAATTCCAATGCTGAATTTACAATCGTCCCTGATGCCATGTTCCACATCGACTTTCCTCGGTTTTCATTTATTCATTCATTTTCTACCGCTTTTCCTCACGAGGGTCGCGTGGGGGTGCTGGAGCCTATCCCAGCTGTCTTTGGTACACCCTGGACTGGTGGCCAGCCAATCACAGGGCACATATAGACAAACAACCATTCACACTCACACAGATATTATATAGATGAGATAGAAACAGTGAGACAAGAGAACAAGAGTAGTCCTTTCAGCACTATGGACAGTGCCCACTACCCTGAGCCTGCCTCTGGTGGCTCAATAATGACTGGGTGGCCAACCAATCACAGTGCACATATAGACAAACAACCATTCACACTCACATTCATACCTATGGACAATTTGGAGTCGCTAATTAACCTAAAAAAACATGCTAGGTTAATTAGCGACTCCAAATTGTCCATAGGTATGAATGTGAGTGTGAATGGTTGTTTGTCTATATGTGCCCTGTGATTGGCTGGCAACCAGTCCAGGGTGTACCCCCGCCTCTCGCACCGAAGACGGCTGGGATAGGCTCCAGCATCCCTCAGGCGACCCTTGTGAGGATAAGCTGTAGAAAATGAATGAATGAATGCGTTATAGGGGTGTTATTTCAAGCCTAAAGGGCTCTAATTATGTCAAAAACAGTATTTAAAATTGCTCTAATAACAAATATTCCATTTCTAAATCAGGAATTAGAAAATGAATGAATGATGAAAGAGTTATGTCTCCTATATTGGCTAATATGATTGTAAATGTGATTATTTCATGTCTAGAGGGATCTAATAATGTTAAAAAACATATTCAACATTCAAATTATGAATGAGGTATATTATGACTGTAGCATAATTTGACTGTTTATCGTCCAACATCATTAATAAAACATACAGAGCATACAACCACGTTCTGTCCTATGTTTTTTTTCTTCCAATTCCACTCCAGGTTATTGATTTTGTGTCCAAAATGGAGGAAAAGCGTGAGAGTGTAGTTTTACTTCTATTGGAAGCTTTGTTGTTGAAGCTTATTAAGGAGACGAGGGCGTCTGTCAGTCAAGGATGGGTGGCAACTTCATAAGAGCCAATCAGGTTGAGTCACATGGGCGGCGCTCACCTTTCACTGGGAGTAGTAAAGAACATTCAGGACTGGGGGAAGCGAAGACACATTTGGTATTTCGGAGACAGCTGAAGACTCAGATGGTCTGTTAAATCCCCGCTGACTTGGCCTCCGGTCCCCATCCCCCCACCCCCCACACCCCCCACACCCTCCCAGTCCTGCTTTCGTCTGTAACATCTCCATGATACGGCACAAATAAAATGTTATATATACCGTGTTGGCTGCCATCTGCGCCTTCTCCCTTGACTCGTTCATACTTTTTACTCCAAAAAAACCACTTCCTCAAACCCTCCGGGCCCCAGTATCCTTCCTCTGCGTCCGATTCTACAGTGTCATCGGTGTAATACGGTACGGGAATCTTGTTGACCTTAATTTTAACCTCACTTCCTTCTTTCTCTTTTTCCCAACAGCCAAAATGGCGATGACCAGCATCCTCAATGGCGATGACATCAAGAAAGCACTAGATGCATTCGCAGGTAAGACAAAACATAGGAAAACAGAGACATTTTACTGATTAGAGTATACCAAGACGTGTATTCTTTTATTTCATATTGTGTAATGCTTTTTTCCATTCTTTGGAATTGAACCCTGGTCTCCTAGCTGTGAGGTCTGTGCGCTAACCACTCGACCACCGTGCCACCAGCACTGGAAATTATGTAGAGAAAAATAATAAAATTATTAATAAAAAAATTAATTAGTTATGTAAATTAAGTAATTGATACAAATAAAAATTGATTAATAAAAAATAATAAAATTATAAAATAAAAATACATATTTTCTGTGTCATGTTCTACAATCATATTCCAAATAAAAATAAAATAATAAAATTAATAATAAAATTATAAAATTAAATTATTAAAAATGTACTATGTCTTCTATTATTCTTAATAATATAAATACGCAATTTAATACAATAATACTCATAATTCATCATTTATTCTAGCAAACTCAAACTACATATATAGTGATGATTAATATACTGTAATATATGTTCTGTCTGTGCCAGTGGCTGACTCTTTCGACCATAAGAAGTTTTTCGAGATGATAGGCCTGAAGAACAAGTCTTCTGAGGATGTGAAGAAGGTCTTCAAGGTGATGGATGCTGACAACAGTGGCTATATAGAAGAGGAGGAGCTCAAGTAAGGGAAGCATGAACGGCGAACTCAGTAGGGACCGCAAATAGCGTAACACCGCAGTAACCCCGCATGTGTTCTTCTGGCTAGGTTTGTCCTGAAGGGGTTTGCCAAAGACGGCAGAGACCTGACAGATAAGGAAACCAAAACATTTTTACACGCAGCCGACAAGGACGGGGACGGCAAGATTGGAGTTGATGGTAAACAACATTCAACACAAATTATGATAGCAATTTTCCATGAGTCATATCTATCATAAGTGTTGCACAACTCAGATTGTGCTATGTGAGTGTCCGTATTGTAAAATCCTCGATGAGGAGCAATTACGCATTTAACTATGTTATCTCTAAACATGCAACATCACTCTGTATTTTTCATTGAGTTGTATGGAAGTTTTGCGTAACTCTGATTGTGCTATGTGAGTGTCTGTATTGTAAAAGCCTCTATGAGGAGCAATTACATGCTTAACTATGTTATCTTTAAACATGTAACATCACTCTATATTTTTCATTGAGTCATATGGAAGTTTTGCGTAACTCTGATTGTGCTACGTGAGTGTCTGTATTGTAAAGTTCTCTATGAGAAGCACTTACACTGACAACACTTAACTATGTTATCTCTAAACATGTAACATCACTCTGTATTTTTCATCGAGTCATATGGAAGTGTTGCGCAACTCTGATTGTGCTACGTGAGTGTCCGTATTGTAAAGTTCTCTATGAGAAGCACTTACACTGACAACACTTAACTATGTTATCTCTAAACATGTAACATCACTCTGTATTTTTCATCGAGTCATATGGAAGTGTTGCGCAACTCTGATTGTGCTACGTGAGTGTCCCTATTGTAACGGCCTCTATGAGAAGCAATTACACTGACAACACTTAACTATGTTATCTCTAGACATGTAACATCACCCAGTAATTTTCCCTTGAGTCATATGCCAGTGTTGTGCAACTCTGATTGTGCTACGTGAGTGTCCGTATTGTAAAGTTCTCTCTGAGAAGCAGTTACGCTGACAACACTTAACTATGTTATCTCTAAACATGTAACATGACTCTGTATTTTTCATCGAGTCATATGGAAGTGTTGCGCGACTCTGATTGTGCTACGTGAGTGTCCGTATTGTAAAGGCCTCTGTGAGAAGCAGTTACGCTGACAACACTTAACTATGTTATCTCTAAACATGGAACATCACCCAGTAATTTTCATCGACTCATATGGAAGTTTTGCGCGACTCTGATTGTGCTACGTGAGTGTCCGTATTGTAAAGGCCTCTGTGAGAAGCAGTTACGCTGACAACACTTTACTATGTTATCTCTAAACATGGAACATCACCCAGTAATTTTCATCGACTCATATGGAAGTTTTGCGCGACTCTGATTGTGCTACGTGAGTGTCCGTATTGTAAAGGCCTCTGTGAGAAGCAGTTACGCTGACAACACTTAACTATGTTATCTCTAAACATGGAACATCACCCAGTAATTTTCATCGACTCGTATGGAAGTGTTGCGCGACTCTGATTGTGCTACGTGAGTGTCCGTATTGTAAAGGCCTCTGTGAGAAGCAGTTACGCTGACAACACTTTACTATGTTATCTCTAAACATGGCACATCACTCTGTGTTTTTCATCGAGTCATATGGAAGTGTTGCGCAACTTTGATTGTGCTACGTGAGTGTGTGTATTGTAAAATCCTCTAACAAATTTTTTTTTTAAAGAGTTTGCTGAGGTTATAGCGATTTCATTTGAAAGGCCCATGCATATTTTCATAATTATTACATATAAATATTCATAATAAATATTCATAATAGAAACTTAACATTATGAGGACAATGAAAGTGTTCCAAATCTGCCCTGATGACTTGTGTGTTCCCTCTTTTAGAGTTCACCGCCCTCGTGAGAGAGTAGTCATGATTGACCGACTCGAAGACCACCTCCTGAGCATCGCCGCATCCTGAAAACCCACCCCCCCAACCCTCCACACACACACACACACACACACACACACACAAACAAAATAGACAAACAATACACAAACACAAACACTTAAAAAGGCCCCCCAGCCATTCATTCATTCCTCCCATGTTATCCTTTTTATACAAACTGTTCTTGTTTCCGCTTATGTATAGAGATAAAACATGCCTGCAGGAATAGACCTTGCCTTTTAAAGCAAAGTAGATACGTGAAGCGATTATAAGAGAGATAACCTAATTTCCCTCTGTGCTTCATCCTCTTATTTATCCTTGGTTAGCTTTGGAGTTTCCCATCATCGCTCTATTCATCTCCCCCATCCAGTAATGATGTATTACTGTCATGCCATAAGAAGAAAGCGGTTAAGCTGTGAATACAAATAAATAAAATCAAGATAAGAAAAAAACCTGGACTCACTTTGACGCTTTTATTCTGCTCACTTCACGGATTTTTTTATATGTTTTGCTTTTTTTTGAATTTTCCCCAAGCCGACCTGAAACATCTCGACAGCAAGATCATAACGCATAAAGCCGTGCACTTTGAAGAGCAATGCATAAAAACAAACTATATTATTATCAAATGTACCAGAGGTGCTGTGCTAATTTAACACAAGCGTACTTTGAAGCCATTAGCGCAATTGGATTCACACCGAGGTTCAATTTGGGTTAAGCATCCCCAGCGGAGGACCCAAACAGGCAATGCGGGATCTCTTTTTTTTGTAGGCCGATTTACTGCCTGAGCAAATAAAACCAGCACAAAAATGTCTTGATTTATAATATTCAGTGTAAAAACCAACACCATTTTTATGTATGTACTGACTCGTTTATTATTGGTGATGACTTCCATTGTATGTACAACAATAATGGAATTATTACAGCAGAAAATATTCCACTTTGTAAAATCCAATCATATTCAACAATTTTCCAGATGTGTCATTGTTAGGGGTGCGGGATAATTATCAGAAGTTATAACGTAATACCGTTAAATCCGTTAAGTAAAAATAGCTCTATTTTAAAAAGAAAGCTCCAATGAGGGAAGATTACCAATACTGTGTCATGGTGAGCAAATCAAGCCCACCTTTTTTCCCCTGCCCGTGACGTCAGCGCCCTGTCGTAACGTCTCTATGAGCTCACTTGTAAAAAAAACATTCATTGTTTTAAGAGACATTCGAAAAGTGTAAAAAAAAAAAGGTTTTCCAGAGACCTCCGTCTACTCGGAGAACGTACCCGAATATGGTGCACCTTTCTGGGCCACACCAGGTGGCTCATCAGCCTCTATTACTCTGGTTCTCCGGATAGTAGTGATGTCATCACAACTCAATAATTTGTTAAATCCTAATTAGTTTCAGTGTTTAGTATCTCTCGGTGTGTAAAAACTTCATTTAAATCAACATTTTTAAAAAGCGGATATATTTTTGAAAAATCGGTTATCGGTCATTAGACTGGTGAAGAAGTGCATAGCAGAGGGCAAAGGTCATGGAATACATCTAGAATTTGGCACTGGACACAAACAAAGCTCCATCTTATATCTAACATCCCTTTTTAAAAATGATTTTTTTTATTTTATCATTTAAAAAAAAAGCAATTTTTTGTAATGTGTTAAAGTGTTATTGCCCCCTACTGGTCATTTGCATGTGTGCATTAGAACACTTACCCATTATTTACACCTTGCAGTTATGAAGTTACGTGAAGCATTCAGAGTCCCGTATCTCGACAGTAGAGATGAATTAAGCATCCCGACTTCACTTTGGCTAAGTGAATTATTTCACACGTCATTTGCAATACAGACGAGGCGCTGACCTGTCGTTGGTGGACGTCGGCTTCAACTTCACCGTTGCAAATGGGTTGGTACCCCTTTAAAAGAGAGAGAGAGAGAGAGATGAAGAAGAGAAGATAAAGTTAGCGTTACATAAATGTCTAAACAGGCCTTAAATAAAGGATTTTAGGACTGAAACACTGAATATTTCGGGAATGATGACTTACTTTGGAAAGAGTTCAGGTCTTGATGCCTGTTGTTGGGATCCCTGCCGAAAACATAAGAGAAGGGTGTGAATGGGGAGCTCACACACACACACACACACACACACATTGAAGGGGCAGCAGAACTGGCAAGGACACACCACAGTGATGGACACTGCAAAGCATGCACAATGGCCGACCGTATTTACCGTATTTTCTGGACTATAAGTCGCACAAGGCCAAAAATGCATAATTAGGTATAAAAAAAACATACATAATTTGCATTTTTTGTGGGTAAATTATTTTACTAATTGACCCAAACAGACATTACGTCCTCTTGAAAGGCAAATTCTAACAATAATAAAAGAATATAGAACAGGCTGAATAGGTGTAAGATATGCTAACACAATGCTTATTCAGCTACATTAAAAAATAAACAGAATAAACAGAAAAGGTGTCCAGTGTTTATGTAACATAAACAGTCATCTTTTGGTACTAAAAGTTGTCCTTTAATACAACTTTTTGATATTTTTTTTATACATAGTTTGATGCAACTTTTAACAAGTGTCATCTTCTTACTAAACGACCTGATCTACCTATGTAAATAATGGAAATTTATATTTTGATTGATGTAAGAAATGCACTGTAATGTTTCATATATTTGCCCCAAAAAAAAAAAAAAAAAAAAAAAGTCACTCTGGAGTATAAGTTGCAGGAACAGCCAACCTATGGAAAAAAAAGTGCCACTTATAGTCCAGAAAATACGGTATATATGCTAGTTTTAAACTAAAAAAATGTACTATACTAACAGTAAACAGTGTGCAGACGACTCCAACAACACACACACACACACACACACACAGCTTCCTCAATCATACAATGTCAACAGCTGGAGCTTCCACCCTGCATCCACCAGAAAGAAGGATGAGGTGACATGGAGAACAGCACCTTGTCACACTGCCCCTGCTGGACAGAGCAGCACATTGCACAATTCTCATCTAATATATCATCTAAAAATATGTTTAAATTGCACATTTCCGACTTTACCCGCTTTACTGCTAATAATAAAAAAATAAATAAAAAAACAGTACATATCAACATTCACATTTCAAACTAAATGGATTTTCCCAAGTTTGTTAAGTTCATAAAAGTCAAGAGTCATCAATAAGGTTCAAGGGTCTTGATGTGCATATCATTATTTAAAAAAAAATAACTCTGTTAGTCTCCGAATGTATCATTCTTTGGGGGGGGGGGGGTGACCATTTGGTATGTCATTCTCATCTTTCATCATCATATTCTCAGGGAAGAACTAAATTTGAAACTAAAACGAAAAAAATTAAAATAAAATAAAAATAAAAATTAATAAAAAATCATAAGAATTAATAAAAATTCATAAGATTTCATAAAAAAATCTTAAAAATTAATACAAAAACACAAAAATACCTTAAACTGTATTATGGAAAGCAGGAAGTGAACAAATGTAAGTTACTGATTGTAAAAGTATCAGATAGAGGGGTAGGATTTAATAAGCTTTGCTTCTTCCTACTCCTTTTGGACATGTGGAACTGGGAACTTATTATGGGATGCATTCAATTGTAATCTGATGCATGTTCAAATGAAATTAAACCATTACCATTATTACCATTACCATAAGCAGACTGATACGGCATTCATGAATTGTTTCTAATGACTAGTAAAACCATGTGAGACGACCATGGTCTTCTTCTGACAAAGCCCCGAGGCAAAGTGTGGTAATACTGCTTGTGAAGCCAACAAGAAGGAATTGATTGATTCAAGCAGATCAATAAACACTGTGAGACTGTGATACCTTTTTTTCGGGATAAGACTCCGTCCTCTTGTCAGATATGCCCGATTGCGTCTCGGACTTTTTATTGGGAGGCTGAGGCAGTAGTAGTGGTGGAGGGGGTGGGGGCGCGGTGTTGTTTCTCGGCGGGTCCGTGCGGCCACTCACGCTGCTGTTGGTTCTTCCCCGCACACTGGAGCTAAGAAATACACACCAGGATTAGTTTATTTGATTCCAGCGTTCTCTTTTCCCTGTTAAGGTGGATCTTTGAAAGGTTCATGACCGCTCATAAAAGCAAAAAAAAAAAAAAATTGTTCATTCATTCATTCATTTTCTAATTCTAAATGGAATATTTGTTATTAGAGCAATTCTAAATACTGTTTTTGACATAATTAGAGCCCTTTAGACTTGAAATAACACCCCTATAACACCACTTTACACATTGATTCATTCATTTTCTACCACTTATCCTCACAATGGTCGCAAGGGGGTGCTGGAGCCTATCTGGTGGCCAGCCAATCACAGGGCACATATAGACAAACAACCATTCACACTCACATTCATACCTATGGACAATTTGGAGTCGCCAATTAAATGAATGAATGAGTTTCCCCATTGCAAATGAATTAGTAGTTAATTTGGCGCCCTCTACTGGTGGTAAATATATACGCACCCAGTCATTATTGAGCCACCAGAGGCAGGCTCATGGACGCTGTCCATGGTGCTGAAATGACTACTGTTCTCTTGTCTCACTGTTTCTATCTCATCTATATAATATATATGTGTGAGTGTGAATGGTTGTTTGTCTATATGTGCCCTGTGATTGGCTGGCCACCAGTCCGGGTTGTACCCCGCCTCTCGTCTGAAGACAGCTGGGATAGGCTCCAGCACATGAATGTATGAAACAGCTGATGAACAGATCAATATTTTAGGTGCGAAATGAGCTTTTACTGGCTTAGCAGAAGGGTGTCCAACATGCGTCACCACAGCACTTCATTCCGGAATGAAGCTTGCACGTCCAAATGTTATGAAGCGACGAACTACAAGTCGATGTTTTAGTTCTTTGGGTTGGTTTCGACACTTGGTCTACCACAATAACAATAACGTGGACTTCCTTTCTCTTGTTACGTTCCTTAACTCGTATTCTATGAAACACGGTGCTGGCTTGAGATGGGATTTTTGGCTCTTTGAGGGGAGCCGGATCTTGAAGAGCCGTTCAAAAAAAACTGTCTCATTTGGCTCAGTTTTATATTTATTAATTTTTAAGAAGCCAGCCTGGTCTTAACTTGGAAATCTTGGAAAAATAATAACTGAAAGGAAAGAATTTAGATGTATCTAACCAATATGAGTTTGAATCTGATTCAAAAGAATCGCTTCGTTCGTGAACGTCACAACACTCGTGCTAGCTGAACCACACGGGTTACACTTACAGGTACAAAACCCGGGTATTTAACCGTGACGGGTGCCCTACTGCGACTGAACGGTAACGTTCCTCACAGCACTGGGTCACCCTAATATCTAAAATGGTTCATGTCACTATTCCGGGCCTGATTATCGGTCCAGTAAAACCAGTAAGAATAGCCTGCGGAACGTGGCCCAATTAGAGAACCTTTAAAGAAGTATCCACGGGTGTGGATAGAGATTACAATATTCGGAGAAATGCACCAAGCTTCCCGGAGAAGATCCCCTGAGAAGAAAACGACACCCCTCGTTATCTTCAAACACTACCAGCAAGTCAAAGTAGTTTTCTGTCCGACCGTGTTTCAACTTGTACCTGATTGACACGGACAGATCAGAGCTGATATATCAGAGACTCAAACTCTCCCAGTGATTGAACAAAGAGTCTCGTTTGAGGCTAATGAGGCTGAAGTTCCCCGCAGATGAGAAAGCGCCTAACATGAATTCTAAGTGGAAACATTTCAATGCAAAGACCGTGTTGTTTACCCCAAGTCAGCCGTCATCGCGAGGTCATCCACGTCTTCCACATAAGAGGCCGGGAACCATCCCTGACTGAAAATAAAATGATATCGCAGCAGTGAGGATGGATATCTGGATGCGGGAATCAATCTCATAACGCGCATATGCTCACCGTGAATTGTTACCGGCAGCACGGCCGTACAACCAGCCGTTTTTGGGCTGCTGGACCAGCACGGTGATCATCTCTCCCCTGGTGAAGTGCAGCAGGGTCGGATTACCGCCACCGGGTTGATGGGCCACTCGGGCCCTCATGGATCTTCCTACACCCCCGACCGACTCCGCCGTGGAACGATAGATGCTTCCCTGGGGAGACGGGGCTGAGGAGATGGAGAAGGAAGCAAAGTGGTGATGATTTAGTTGAAGCACAATCGCAGAAATCGATAACTCGGTTAGTCTCCGAATGTATCATTCTTTTTAAACAGTTAGCTTTTCTGTTGATTCTTCTTGGGGGGGGGGGGGGGTTGACCATTTTGTATGTCATTCTCATCTTTCATCATCATATTCTCACGGAAGAACTAAATTTGAAACACAAAAACTAAAAAAAAAAAAAAATAAATAAATAAAAATAAAATAAAGTAAAATACAATAAGTGCCCTGGGATTGGCTGGTGACCAGTCCGGGGTGTACCCCGCCTCTCGCCCGAAGACAGCTGGGATAGGCTAAAGCACCCCCGCGACCCTTGTGAGGATAAGCGGTAGAAAATGAATAAATGAATGAATGAAAAATACAATAAAATAAAAATTAATAAAAATTAATAAAAATAAAAAAAATAATAAAAAATTAATAATTTATAAAAATTTATAATTTATAAAAAATAATAAAAATTTATAATGAATAAAAATTTATAAAAAATAATAAAATAAATAAATAATCTTAAATTATATTAGGAAAGCAGGAAGTGAACAAATGTAACAGTTACTGATTATAAAAGTACCAGATGGAGGGGTAGGATTTAATAAGCTTTGCTTCTTCCTACTCCTTTTGGACATGTGGAACTGTGAACTGATTATGGGATGCACTAGAGAAGTGTTCGGGAAGTGCCAGGATAGGCTCCAGCATACCCCGGCAACAATAGTAAGAATAAGCGGCATAGAAAACTAGTGGATGGATGGATGGATATCTCCATAAAAAACATACTTTAATTCAAGCATGTGCCTTAAATTCCACTTTAAAATCTAAAATAAAATCTAAAATAAAACCTAAAATTTCTCAAATATAAGCTAAAAGCATGAAAAGATGCATGCGATCCAAATATAACATGAATTTCTGTGTTTTAATTGTGTTTGGTGGATTGCCGACTTCTCCCACCTCTTGATGGTATGTTGCCGAGAGGCTGATCTTCTCTGTTCTTCTTGTTCTCCTGTCTTATGTGTGCCTGAAAATATAGAAAACATAAGACAACACATGTGACAAAGAAGATGAATAAAAAAAGATGAATAATGTCATGTATTCTAATCAATGGTTATCCTGGTGGATGTGTTCACAGAGCTACCACCAGAGGGCACTGTAGCAGCAGAAATAAGCAGATGTTAATATAAGCTTTAACAGTGCTTTTGCTGATTAGAAATACCCACATGGATCTTACTGACCTTTCTATAGCCGTTTATCACACCCAGTGTCGTGTTTGAATCCTGCCATAAACTCACAGTGTTATCCAGTGCAGGGGGCCTTGAAGCAGCACGGGATTCTCTGGTGGCTTCTACATCTTCTCTCCAGGAGCCGGCCTTCTGCTGGAGACTAGAACCGTTCTACCGTGGGAATTAAAAAAAAAAAAAACATAAAGGCACCCGCCTTGGATGTAACAACTGCTTGAGGAGCACAGGACACAATTATCTCCCGTGGCTGCAAACGGACTTTTGACGATGACAGAGACACGGTTGGATTTAAAACGACGGACTTTGGACGACCGGCAAAGCAGAGAGCGGCCTTGTTATGCCGTAACACGGTAATTAAAGGTCACTGATTTCAGACTTCACCGTGATGATGCATTTGGGTAAAGTGGAATTCCTGATTTAGAAATGGAATATTTGTTATTTGAGCAATTCTAAATACTTGTTTTTGACAAAATTAGAGCCCTTTAGACTTCAAATAACACCCCTATAACAACCCTTTACACATTCATTCATTCATTCAGGCGGGGTCCACCCTGGACTGGTGGCCAGCCAATCACAGGGCACATATAGACAAACAACCATTCACACTCACATTCATACCTATGGACAATTTGGAGTGGCTAATTAACCTAGCATGTTTTTGGAATGTGGGAGGAAACCGGAGTACCCGGAGAAAAGCCACGCATGCACGGAGAGAACATGCAAACTCCACACAGACATGACCGAGGGTGGGGAAAGACAAAATAAGAAGCTAAAAAGTTACCACTTCCACACAAAATAGGAGGAGAACTCATTCATTCATTTTCTACCGCTTATCCTCACGAGGGTCACAAGGGGTGCTGGAGTCTATCCCAGCTGTTTTCGAGCGAGAGGCGGGGTACACCCTGGACTGGTGGCCAGCCAATCACAGGGCACATATAGACAAACAACCATTCACACTCACATTCATACCTATGGACAATTTGGAGTGGCTAATTAACCTAGCATGTTTTTGGAATGTGGGAGGAAACCGGAGTACCTGGAGAAGGCCGAGGGTGGGGAAAGACAAATAAGAAGCCAAAAAGTTACCACTTCCACACAAAATAGGAGGAGAACTCATTCATTCCTTCATTTTCTACCGCTTATCCTCACAAGGGTCACAAGGGGTGCTGGAGCCTATCCCAGCTGTTTTCGGGTGAGAGGCGGGGTCCACCCTGGACTGGTGGCCAGCCAATCACAGGGCACATATAGACAAACAACCATTCACACTCACATTCATACCTATGGACAATTTGGAGGCGCTAATTAACCTAGCATGTTTTTGGAATGTGGGAGGAAAAACCTGAGTACCCGGAGAAAAACCCACGCATGCAAACTCCACACAAAGATGGCCGAGTGGGGAATTGAACCCGGGTCTCCTAGCTGTGAGGTCCGCTGCGCGCTAACCACTCGTCCACTGTGCAGCCCCCACTACTATTACTACCCAATATAATAGAAATAATTAGAGAAAATAGTGACGTCGGGGGTTCAGAGTTGAGTTTTCGCTTGCTGTAGGTTACCACCTGGTGCTTGTGTGTCTCACTGAACATGACAGTAACATTAGTGACGCCTAGTGATCAGTGTAGAATACTAAATATAATTTTCTGCTTGCATTTTCTTTAATCTAACTATTTTTATGCTCGGAAATGCTTAATTAAAAAATGCATTATTAAATATTATTATTATATTATTATTAATTTTTAAAAAGGCAAGAAAATACATAGAAACACACTTTTTTTCGACCTACAATAAGCCATAATGAGCCATAAAACAGCGATCAATTCAAGGAAAGTGCTGTGTTCAAATGATGAAAAAAAGGGAAAAATGGAACCAAAATCAGACATCAGAGAAAGGCGAAGACAGCGAGTTTGAACGGTGTCATTTCCTAACCGACAAGTCGTCAGCGTCTGTGTCTCTGTAGAAATGAAAGAAAGAGGATGAAGTGGAAAAACAGGCAACCTTTCCTCCATCCTGCTAAAGATGCTGAATCTCCATCATCTTCTAATCTCCTGCTCTGTGGCTGACCCTCATTATAAAAAAGGAGCTACATTTCCCAGCAGAGTCTAATAATGGCTGACATAATCATTACACATTATTGAGAATTCTCTTTGGAGAACATCCCCTATTATGGCGGCGCCGACAGCCCCGGTTAATGACTTACACGATGATCCCAAACTATTTGGCACCTGCTGTGTATAATCGGCGAAACAAGCTATCGAGAGTTCGGTTGTGTACCTTATTCATGAGGCGGGAGAAGGACTGGATGAGGGCGCAGTGTTTCTCAGCCAGGAAGCGGTATCGCCTCTCTTCCTCCTTCAGAGCCTCGCCATGGCTTTCCCGAAGGAAATGCATGTACTCCGTACCATCCTGAAGATACACGTGTATTATTGTAAGTACTACATACGTACACCACACCAGGGGCGTCACTAGGTTTTGAGGACGGGTGGGGCTTAGCCAACTGGAGATGCACAGGATATGAATAAATGTAGTAGACATTAAAAAAAAAAAAAAAAAATCCAAAAGAAATCCCAAAAAATCCCCAAAAAATCCCCAAAAATCCCCAAAAATCCCCCCCATCAAAAAATATATTTTAAAAAATTAAAAAACAAATAAGGAACAAGAACCAAGATATAACTTTCTCACTTTTAGACAGATTTAGTAGAAATACTCAATTGTTTTAGGCAACCATTAAGTGATCAATTATATAATAATCATTATTATATTATTAATTAGCCTATTATTATTACTATCATCATTATTCTTCTTCTGATTATTACTAGGCTAGTATTAGCCTGCTTATTGGCTTGCTTATTAGCCTGCTTTTGCCCTATTATATAAAATTTGTGATTTGAGACAAAAAAAACTCAATAAAAAATTCAATAAAAAAAGAAAAAACAATTTAAAAAAATCAACAAAAAAAGAAAAAAATCTATAAAAAAAAGAAAAAAATCTATTAAAAAAAATAAAATTATTTAGGGGTGCTTAAAAACATTTCAGCCCCCTAAAATAGGCTTAATGACACCACTGCATCACACACACAAAATAGAAAAATGACATGCTTTGACGCTGAATTTCACCAGTGAAGAAAAAGAACAGAAATACACAAACCTGGTTAGCGCCACGTCGTAGCTGACGCTCCATAGCTGCCGCCTGACTGTGGACGCTCATCTCATATTGCTTTCTGCTGCCCTACGAGGCACACATCACCCACTCGCTCAAGTCACAAGTCCAGGTACAGCTATATATTACGTACCGTATAGTGTAACCCCCCCTAAAGCACTGCCTCACTCACCGATATGTAGTCTTTGTCCAGTCTCACATTGCTGTCCATCTCCTGAAGAATGTCCTCAGAGAACCAGCGAAACTACAAGGACACACAACACAAAAAGAATTTGATCAGTCACGATAAAATAAAAAGTATTTTTGAATTTGCTCGTATTGTGAAGGTTAGGAGAGCGGTGCTGTAACTAACCACTCCCTCCAGCTCCAAGGTTAGTTTCCTTTGGCTCTCGGCAATCTGGATCAAAACGTCTCCTGAAAAGACAAGGACAGCATACAGTTAGAAGACATTCAAATAAATGTTAGTTGGATTTAATTGTCTTTAATTGATCCTGTCTGATACTACTTGATACTACTGGGCTATAAGTCACTATATTCTAAATGAAGTTTATGATCCAGCTATATTTTTTTTTAACAGGAAGAAGACGTCACCAGAAAAACAAGCCAATGTTTACACCAACAAAAAGACAAACTTCTTGAAAAAGACGCGTTCAAATACATGACCTAATATCTCAGTCATATCATGATAGTTATTATAGCACATTACTTACAGACAGCCTCTTGGGCGTATTACAAAGTATTCTGGAACAAAAAGCCCTTGGTATGCGATTTCCATTTGTGTGCCTGTGTCACAAACTCGACTATGAATTATTGTGGCCACTAGATGTCGCCAAAAAGCCAAATAGCACCCCACTTTCACTTGGGAATGTTCAATTATTATATTATATTATATTATATTATATTATATTATATTATATTATATTATATTATATTATATTATATTATATTATATTATATTATATTATATTATATTATATTATATTATATTATATTATATTATAGTTTTAATCAACTCGATATTATATTATATTATATTATAAATAAAAATAAATAAATTTGAAAAATTATATAATATTGTAATTTTAGTTTTAATCAACTTGATATTATATTATATTATATTATATTATATTATATTATATTATATTATATTATATTATATTATATTATATTATATTATATTATATTATATTATATATTATATTATATTATATTATATTATATTATATTATATTATATTATATTAGTTTTAATCAACTATTTAATCAGTTTTAATCAACTTGATATTATATTATATTATATTATAAATAAAAAATAAATAAATTTGAAAAATTATATAATATAATAATATTGTAATTTTAGTTTTAATCAACTCAATATTATATTATATTATATTATAGTTTTAATCAACTATTTAATCAGTTTTAATCAACTCGATATTATATAATAATATTATATTATTAAAAAATAATAAATAATAATTTAATAAAATGATATAATATAATAATATAATTTTAGTTTAATCAACTTGATATTATATAATAATATTATATTATATTATTTAAAAATAATAAATAATAATGTAAAAAAATATATCTAATCTAATATAATATTTTATTTATATATTTTATTTTAAGTTGCAGAATTCTACTTAATACAGTAAAAAATACTGCATAGCTTGGACACAGTGCCCGTGCCACAAAGAAAAAGGTACACATTATTCACATTATTTCACCATCTTCTAAAGCTAAATGTTTAAACCCGAGTTGTTTTTACCATGGCCGGGTTAAGCAAGTGAAGTGGAGAGCTCCTGCCTGTCATCATTAATTATTCATGCCCTCATGCCAGCATCTGATACCCAACACTCCTGGTTAAATGATAAATGCGCTCCAGCACTGACTCCTGTTGTCATGGCTGCACACAGGTCTACAGCTATTACAGCGGGTGGGATCATGCCCACGACACAACAGTTTTACAAGCGTTGCAAACGACGACTGACGTTTCACCTCAGCTTATTTCCATGCTTTGTCTTACCTATGGGTTGTGACGACATGGTGTGGAAAGCCTGCTCTCCCATCTGTGAAAGTGCAGTGAAGTAAGCCTCGCTTTTTACAGCCAGAGCTGAAACAAACACACATCATGTGAAAGCGCATTCCCCAGCAATGACACAACAAAAGCAGTAAAGGCGTTGCCGGTAATATGATTGGGGAATATGGTCGCCATGAGACACAATCTCAATCACTCCGTGCTGGTGTTTGTTTAGTTGTTTAAACACTGCCGAGAGGCATGACCGGGCTTCAGCTGCGGTTCGAGCTGCATTCACTGGCGGTAGCTACATGGAAATATGTTTGTGTTGTGGACAGTGCCTCATAATACAGTGGAACCTTGGTTAGCGTCATTAATTCACTAGAACCAAAACAAGCCCTAACCAAAAAAAATTTTTTTTGATACAAATTTTTTTTAAATCTAATTATTCCGCTCAAGAAAGCCAAAAATGTTAACGCAAAACATGCAGTTAAAAAAGCAAAATCCATATAAATAAATATGCCTTCACTAGCGGCAGCTACAGGGAAATATATTTGTGCTGTGGACAGTACTTCGTAATACAGTGGAACCTTGGTTAGCATCATTAAATCACTAGAACCAAAACAAGCCCTAACCAAAAAAAAAGTTTTTTTTTAATAAAAAAAAAATGCCAAAAAAAGCCAAAAATGTTAACACAAAACATACAGTTAAAAAAAGCAAAATCCATATAAATAAATATGCCGAGAGGCATGACCAGGCTTCAGCTGCGGTTCTAGCTTGGTTAGCGTCATTAATTCACTAGAACCAAAACAAGCCTTAACTAAAAAAAAAAAAGTTTTTTTAATAAAAAAATTTTTTGTTTTGGTTAGGGCTGGTTTTTTTGATAAATTTTTTTTTCATCTAATTATTCCGCTCAAGAAAGCCAAAAATGTTAACGCAAAACATGCAGTTAAAAAAGCAAAATCCACAGTACCTCATAATACAGTGGAACCTTGGTTAGCGTCATTAATTCACTAGAACCAAAAAAAAAAAATTTTTTGATAACAAAAAAAAATTGTAATCTAATTATTCCGCTCAAGAAAGCCAAAAATGTTAACGCAAAGTTAATGCAAAACATGCAGTTAAAAAATCAAAATCCATATAAATAAATATGCAGAGAGGCATGACCAGGCTTCAGCTGCGGTTCTAGCTGCATTCACTAGCGCCAGCAACAGGGAAATGTGTTTGTGTTGTGGACAGTACCTCATAATACAATGGAACCTTGGTTAGCGTCATTAATTCACTAGAACCAAAACAAGTCCTAACCAAAAAAAAATTTTTTTTGATAAATTTTTTTTTTTAATCTAATTATTCCGCTCAAGAAAGCCAAAAATGTTAACGCAAAACACACAGTTAAAAATGCAAAATCCGCCATTACAGGATGCTATACGTAGCAAACACAGCGATGTCTATGGACTTTGGAATAAGCTTTAATGACAGTTTGTTTAGTTTACGGCGCTAATAAAAGAACCCGTGTGATCGTCACACAAGAGGACTCAGGAAATGAGAAATTCCAATTTTTTTTTCCTTACCTTGAAAAGCGCGGGCGTAGCTGTGTCCCAGTGACACCAGTTTCTGGAGACCCGGGTTGAACTCATCCATTAAGCTCTGTTTGAAAAGAAACCGGATTCAATCTAAATTCATACGAGGTACATTCTGGTACTTACCGAGTAAATTCCCAAGGTGGATCGATGGAGCTGGTCGCTACTGACGGTAGACATGTTGGCATCCACGCTGGTGGAACTGGCACTGAAACCCTGTGAGAGCAAGCCGGACTTAAGTCATCCAGGAAGTATGTATACAGGGTTCACGGTCTTGGACGTTTTGGATTGAATGTGTGCAGGAGGGAACATACACAACCGGGACTTGAATAGCCCTTGGTAAATAATTAAACATGGCCCTACCATAAAACACAACGGCTGTAAACCATGACGGTGGGGGGCGTGTCTGACACCATGCATGTTGAACTCAACACTGGGTCATTCGTGAGTGTGTTGTCATGTACACGCTATGCTGAAAAGTACTTTCAAATGTAAGGAAGCTTTAATAAACTGTGGAACCTTGGTTAGCGTGTTTTTTGGTTAACATCTCGGTGTCGCGTTTTAAATATACTGCGTACTTCCAACTGTTTTTTATGTATTTTTTATCACAAAATGTCCTTGTTAGTAGCCTACTAGCTTACTACTACATGGAAACATAAAGTGGAAGTCAGCTCCTCGATATCATCGCCTTCTTTTTTTTAATAAAATGCGGGCTACGTTTTGGAATATTTTGCACCCATGAACAAAACGGAAGCAGACACTTCAGCAGATAAAAACTACTAAGTTCAATAAATAACCGTGCATGTGATTTTATGCATGTAAAACTACGTGTTTTGGTTTACATTTTTTGGATTTCTGGAACGAATTAATTGCATTTAGTACATGATTTCTTCTTCGGAAAAGTGATTTGGTTAGAGTATGTTTTGGTTCGGACTGATTAATGACCCGGGTTCCACTGTGTTAACTTAGTCATGTCTGAAAAATTAACATATCAGAAATATATTACATCAAGTGCATCACTGTACATTAATAATGTACAAATAAAACAAGTGTTTTGGTTAACATTTTTGGATTTCTGGAATGGATTAATTGCATTTAGTACATGATTTCTTGTTGGGAAACGTGATTTGGTTAGAGTACATTTCAGTTCGGACTGATTAATGACCCAGGTTCTACATGTCTGAAAAATTAACCAGATTAAAAATTAATCAGAAATATATTACATCAAGTGCATCACTGTACCTTAATAATGTACAAGTGATAATAGCCCTTGCGACATAATACTACTATATGACAAAGTCAAATATAACAATCTTCATGATAGCGATAATGACAAGTACAAAAATATTGCTACTTTTTCATGGTCTGTATTGGAAAACATACTTTGTACACATGAACAAAACGTAAGCGGACACTTTAGCGCATAAACACGACTAAGTTCAATAAATAATTGTGTATGTGATTTTATGCATGTAAAACTACGTGTTTTGGTTTATATTTTTTGGATTTCTGGAACGAATTAATTGCATTTAGTACATGATTTCTTCTTCGGAAAAGTGATTTGGTTAGAGTACGTTTTGGTTCGGACTGATTAATGACCCGGGTTCCATTGTGTTACCTTAGTCATGTCGGAAAAATGAACATATCAGAAATATATTACATCAAGTGCATTACCGTACATTAATAATGTACAAATAAAACTATAAAAAAGTGTTTTGGTTAACATTTTTGGATTTCTGGAACAGATTAATTGCATTTAGTACATGATTTCTTGTTGGGAAACGTGATTTGGTTAGAGTACGTTTTGGTTCGAACTGATTAATGACCTGAGTTCCATTGTGTTAATTTTTCAGACATGAAAAATTAACATATCAGAAATATATTACATCACTGTATCTTAATAATGTACAAGTGATAATAGCCCTTTGCGACATAATACTACTCTTTGACAAAGTCAAATATAACAATCTTCATGATAACGATAATGACAAGTACAAAAATATTGCTACTTTTTCATGGTCTGTATTGGAAAACATACTTTGTACACATGAACAAAACGTAAGCGGACACTTTAGCGCATAAACACGACTAAGTTCAATAAATCACTGTGTATGTGATTTTATGCATTTAAAACTACGTGTTTTGGTTAACATTTTTGGGTTTCTGGAACGAATTAATTGCATTTAGTACATGATTTCTTGGGAAAAGTGATTTGGTTAGAGTACGTTTTGGTTCGGACTGATTAATGACCCGGGTTCCATTGTGTTAACTTAGTCATGTCTGAAAAATTAACATATCAGAAATATATTACATCAAGTGCATCACTGTACATTAATAATGTACAAATAAAACTATAAAAAAAGTGTTTTGGTTAACATTTTTGGATTTCTGGAACAAATTAATTGCATTTAGTACATGATTTCTTCTTGGGAAAAGTGATTTGGTTAGAGTACGTTTTGGTTCGGACTGATTAATGACCCATTGTGTTAACTTAGTCATGTCTGAAAAATGAACATATCAGAAATATATTACATCAAGTGCATCACTGTACATTAATAATGTACAAATAAAACGATAAAAAAAAGTGTTTTGGTTAACATTTTTGGATTTCTGGAACAAATTAATTGCATTTAGTACATGATTTCTTCTTGGGAAAAGTGATTTGGTTAGAGTACGTTTTGGTTCGGACTGATTAATGACCCGGGTTCCACTGTGTCAACTTGTGTTAATAATAATAATACCGTATACCGGTATTATAATAATACCGATAATACATGATTACACTTTGTAGACCAGCTCTGATGGTTTACGTCTGCATCAAAGGTGATGATGTGTTTGCATCACTACGACATCGCGTTGATGAGTATTGACGAGTTCTAATCAAGAGAGGAAATAAGGCAGCAAAGCCTTGACGACCGACTTCATTATTTATAGTTTAATAAATTACAGGCGGAGGAAAAGAGAGTGACTCAGATGGAGGTATTGGCTTGTACACTAGGTGGCATTAAAAACCAATTGGATACATGAGTGGAATTTTAAGCAGCTTTGTAATAAAGCTGCTCCTTAAACTCCTTTCTCTTCCAGGCATGGAAGTGTAATTAATTTTCAAGAGTGACGTGTGAAGAAAGATTCATCTTGAGCATTCGTGTAGAGTTATAGCTCCACATCCAACCGGATAAATCCAATTTTTTTTTAATGTAATTTGTCTTGAAGTGTGAATATGTTAATGAGAGACTGTTTGGGTGAGATGAATTATATTTTAGACACAATCTCCATCACTGTACGGAAGTAAGTAAGGAAGTCAAACAATGCTGATGAGCCAATTCAAAAAACTTTTCTAAATACAAGGATGAAGAGTCTTGAACCAGTCATGATGTGCTATAAAATTAAAAATTAAAAATTAAAAATTAAAAACTAAAAATTAAAAATTAAAAATTAAAAATTAAAAATTAAAAATTAAAAATTAAAAATTAAAAATTAAAAATTAAAAATTAAAAATTAAAAATATAAATTAGAAATTCAAAAATACATTAAAAAACAAAAAGGAAAAAAAAATTAGAAATTAAAAAAATACATTCAAAAAAACAAAAAGGAAAGCAGGAAGTGAACAAATGTAACAGTTACTGATTGTAAAAGTACCAGATGGAGGGGTAGGATTTAATAAGCTTTGCTTCTTCCTACTCCTTTTGGACATGTGGAACTGGGAACTGATTATGGGATGGCACTCAATTGTAATCTGATGCATGTTCAAGTGAAATTAAACCATTACCATTACTGTACTGACTATTTAAAAACGACATTTGTGACGTGGATGATGGGGTGAGTTAGGAATCAGTCTAAAATGCCGGTTAAATAATTACTTCCACTGTGAAACTAATCATTAAAAGTTGCAAAAAATTAAAAAAACAAAAAACAAAAACAAAAACAAAGTGAAAGTGAAACTAATCATTAAAAGTTGCAACAAAAAAAAGCGTTGCAGCTTTGAGCGTGGGGCAAACAACAACGCAGTAAAAGACCACCAGTTTTGTACTATCTACTCCAAAAACACAGTAGAAGAAGAGAGGAGCTGTAGTCCTCCGTCTCTAATGGAGTACTTAGTCATCTCCTTTACTATTCTCGTGTTCCTGTGATAGGAACAAGCTATTTTCTGCCTAGACACCCCCCCCCCCACTCTTTCATATTAGAACTCAGCGCACGCAACTTTGAGACATCCTTGCTCAAATCCCTTCTGAAGTTCAACATCAATTACTCATTTATGCGAAAGCAACTTCATTTCTCATCGTCTTTTTTCGTGTTTCCAGCTGTCATGCAAGCACACACAAGCGTGTGTTTGGGAACTAAGATTAACATGTATTAGCACTTGGCTGCGTCAGCGTCATTTAATGACCCTCACTAATAGCACCGGGTCGGAATCGTGCAACACGCACAGACACCCACCAGCCACCACCGGGGTCATCATTCTGTCATCTGTGTTGCTGTGGACGAACGAGCCCCACGGGGAACCTTGAGACTGACTTATCGCCATGGACGTATCACATTACCGTATATATGTCGGTAATATGCTGCTGAGTGACAAATGATTATAACTCCATGCTGAGGGGGATATTGCTGATGGAACTTGCAGTAAAAACATTACTGGAGCAAAATAAGTCACGACCGTGCGGGTAAGAATGCGGCCTGTTACCAAAGGACCAAAGGTTTGAATACCTAGACCGCGAAGCCACTTCACATGCATTCATGGCTAATGTAGACTGTAAATGTTTCTTAAAAAGAAACATGTGAAAGTGAGTTATGCTATCGGTCTTTGGGGTTTGGGGCAAAAGTGATTGTGCCCCACACATTCTGTTAAGGAACAAGCCATTGGGCAATCATGATAGGGGAAAAAAATCTGATGATTTTTCTCCAGCACCCCCCTTGTGAAGGGCTGCATGGTGGTCGAGTGGATCTCACAGCTAGGAGACCCAGGTTCAAATCCACCCTCGGCCATCTCTTCCTGTGCATGCATGCGTTTTTTTTTTCCGGGTACTCCGGTTTCCTCCCACATTCCAAAAACATGCTAGGTTAATTAGCAACTCCAAATTGTCCATATGTATGAATGTGAGTGTGAATGGTTGTTTGTCTATATGTGCCCTGTGATTGGCTGGCCACCAGTCCAGGGTGTACCCCTGCCTCTCGCCCCGAAGAAGACAACTGGGATAGGCTCCAGCAACCCCCCGTGACCCTTGTGACGATAAGCGGTAGAAAATGAATGAATGAATGAGTTGTCCTCATATTTGGTGTGGAAGTGGTAACTTTTTGGCTTCTTATTTTGTCTTTCCCCACCCTCGGTCATTTCTGTGTGGAGTTTGCATGTTCTCCCCGTGCATGCGTGAGTTTTCTCCGGGTACTCCGGTTTCCTCCCACATTCCAAAAACATGCTAGGTTAATTAGCGACTCCAAATTGTCCATAGGTATGAATGTGAGTGTGAATGGTTGTTTGTCTATATGTGCCCTGTGATTGGCTGGCCACCAGTCCAGGGTGTACCCCTGCCTCTCGCCCCGAAGAAGACAACTGGGATAGGCTCCAGCAACCCCCCGTGACCCTTGTGACGATAAGCGGTAGAAAATGAATGAATGAATGAGTTGTCCTCATATTTGGTGTGGAAGTGGTAACTTTTTGGCTTCTTATTTTGTCTTTCCCCACCCTCGGTCATTTCTGTGTGGAGTTTGCATGTTCTCCCCGTGCATGCGTGAGTTTTCTCCGGGTACTCCGGTTTCCTCCCACATTCCAAAAACATGCTAGGTTAATTAGCGACTCCAAATTGTCCATAGGTATGAATGTGAGTGTGAATGGTTGTTTGACTATATGTGGCCTGTGATTGGCTGGCCACCAGTCCAGGGTGTACCCCGCCTCTCGCTCAGAAGACAGCTGGGATAGGCTCCAGCACCCCCACGAACCTCGTGAGGATAAGCGATAGAAAATTAATAAAATTAAATAAATAAATAAATAAATAAAAATAAAAATAAAAATAAAAATAAAAATAAAAATAAAAATAAAAATAAAAATAAAAATAAAAATAAAAATAAAAATAAAAATAAAAATAAAAATAAAAACTATATTAGGAAAGCAGGAAGTGGACAAATTACAGTTACTGATTGTAAAAGTACCAGATGGAGGGGTAGAATTTAATAAGCTTTGCTTCTTCCTACTCCTTTTGGACATGTGGAACTGTGAACTGATTATGATTATCACTCAATTGTAATCTGATGCATGTTCAAATGAAATTAAACCATTACCATTACCAATGAATAGTGTTGATGTTGCACTATATGGCATCTAATGAATGGATATTTTCTCAAGTCAACTATGATACTAATCACAAAATGCCCCCCCCCCCCCCCCCCCCCCCCATGTCTTGCTTTCACCACGCTGCAGTTTGAATAGTGAGGACATGCGCGTTGTGCACATGCACGGAGGAGGCGTAAAACAACACTAAGCTCAGATGCTTTGTCGACTCCATGATAACTCCATTGAGGCGCTCTGATGCTCCTTCCCCTGCTTTTAGGTAGAAAAAAGTGAACTGGATTGTTTTTGCTTCGAGTTGTACTCCTCAAAACGCACCAAGTCGATGATTTTGCTGCTTTTGGGCTCGAACTTTTTTTTTTCCCTGAGGCGTCTTGGTATGATTGGATTTTTCTAATTGTCGACCGTCCCCGCCGCCAACCTGAAGTTCATTGTGATCATCTTGGCCGCCGGCATGGTGGCCTTCATCGGCGCCGTTATCTGCATCATCGCGGCCGTCCACACCGGCACGACCAAGGCGGCGCGGCAGCAACCGGCAGCCGACAACCGCTCCGTGTACTCGGCCGGCGCGACGCAGCCCCCGGCTAGCAGAGGCTCGGCGGCGAGGGCTGGATCTTTGGGAGCTCTCCACGGTTCTGAAGTGCCCGAATCCGAGGCGCCGACGTTCCACGTCGGACTCGGCGGAGTGGACGGGGTCACCGGACTCACCGGGCACGACCCGGCGGTCAGTCGGCTGATATGCACGCCGATCCCGGCTGGAGAGTGCAACCCGAAAAACTTTCAGCAACAAGCGGACGACCCGTCGCTGTACGCCGGCGAGGACTGGGGGTATCTCCGCACAACTGCCGACGACCTCCGGCAGACCGTCGTGCAGCAAAGGGAGCAAATACAAACGGACCAGCGGACCATCAGGGAGCTCACGGGGAAACTATCCGAGTGCGAGAAGGGGCTGAAGGGTCGCGGTGGCGTCGCCGACAGACGCGGGGGCGCTGTGGGCATATGGGGAGGCAGAAGCCCGGCGGAGGGGGCTCAACTGGAACGGGTGATGGTGCGGGACAGCCCGGCGCTCGCAACTGAGCACATGCTCACGGTTCGGGCTGTGGATGAGCTGGAGCAGGCGATCAGTCAGCTCAAAGACCGCATAGAGCGGCTGGAGGTATGTGGTGGAAGAAATTATCACCCCCCTGAACCCCCCCCTTTGCACACTACTACACTACACTGCAGAGGCGTAATGAATCCCAGGAGCAGTCCTGGAGTGCCTGCATGGCATCATATTAAAGAGCGCTGTGTTATTATTAAACCTCGGTCACATTTATTGACCGTTTATATTTGCTCATGCTTAAATAATAAATCATCTGGGATTATTACAGATTATTACAAAAACTGGACTTGTCCCTTGATGCTTGTCTTAAAGGAAGACACAAGGAACAAGTGGGCCTTTGTCAATGGAGGCAGAAAAAAAACACCAAGAATCAAGTCATTCATTAGATACAGGGAGTGGGGGTGAGTTAAGGGGGGGGGGGGGTTTCACAACACTACCTTGACATCTAAAAAAAAAAAAAAAAAAAAAAGAACAACAATCACCCTCCCTTCATCCTATTGGATGCAAATGCAAATGCCCATATTTATATTTAGTGATATGTGTAATGATAGTAATCCTCCCTGGTTTATTTATTTACAGCAGTGGACTGTTTGGCAGATACCGCGTCCCTGTTAAGTCACTGTGCCAAGAAAGCAGATTGCAATTTCATTTTGAAAAAAAAAAGGAGTGATGTAGAGAAAGGCCTGGGAGAGAGAAGAGAAAGAGAGAGAGAGAGAGAAAAAAAGGGGGAGGATGATAAAGTAGCGGACGAGAGGGGAGAAAAGAGAACACCAGCAGCCAGAGGAGAAAAAAAGGAGGGGGGGGTAGAGTGTAGAGTTCAGAGTAACATGAAACATACTCTCATGTGACCAGATTCCGAAGACGTATAGCCCCGTTTTTGGCTCCATTCATAATGTACGAGTTTGCCTAGTGGATATTTGTTGGGGAGCAGATCACTCATTCAATGTAACAACGCTTGTGTGGTCATTTGTTATATTTTTAACTTATTCTCAACGTTATTCGTGATGCTGCACACCGTGTACCAGTCCTGTAATTCAGTGTTTCTATGACAAGCTAGCATGTTTCTTTCAATATCCCGGTCACGTTTCCAACAGTAGGTGCTTGGTCTCGCAGCGCAGGGGTGTTTAAACCAGATTGTGTGTGCTTTAATTTGCAAGACAGACAATCTGAATGGATTATTGTGATCTAATATTGCAGACGATTCTTGTTTATTGTTACAATTCGTCCTGTTAGGGTGAAAAATAGGCTTGTGTTTATGGCAAAAATATTTAATTTATAAAACCGCAGAACTACAATGAAAGGTGTTGTAACATTTAGCCGCACAAACGCTCATGCATTTATGGATCCGACAAAAAAAGATGCAACAGTAATGACTTCTTTTCCCCGTAGGAAAAACTCGACGTGTACATGTGTAAACAAATACCCTGCCTCAAGCTCAACCTCGGGCTCTGTCGTAGAAATGAAATATCGTATGTAAGAAAGAGCCAAAGACCCACAGGACGGCGTGTGATCAGAGCGAGCTACATCGGGAATATTCATGTTGCATATTTTCAACACAAAAGAAAGCGGCTTTAAGCTATTTCAATGTACACGTTTAGAACCAATATTGATGCTTGGTGTGATTTCCAGTAAAAGAGCTGTGATTGTCATGTGATGGAAGATGCAATCTGGGTACAGAAGTGCTAAAAAAAAAAAAAAAACGACACTGGAATTTACACCTAAAATCAATAAGTAATATTGTCTGGAAATGTCCGGAACAAACATGTGAACGCTAACATGGATGCCTTTCTTATATAATTCTTGTCCTGATGGGAAGTGAATCAATTCTCCTATACTTCTTCCACCTTTGCGTCATCTTATGCAACACATGTAAGCAGTAAGAGTACACACTGGGATTTTCTGTATCGATTCCAAAGCCGTCTCTGTAGGTCTCTGCTTGTGCAAATAGAAATGTGCTCGGCAAAATATGTCGTGTGAGTCTGGAGTCGAGAGAAATCACTTCAGTTGTTATTCTTCATTAGAAAGCAATGATGGAGCGATCAAACAGGAAGATAATTCCCTAAAAACAGGAAGTTACTCTGTAATTGTAACTTTGTGGTATAGTACCTTAAGATTGGTGTGAAACATTCCGTCGTGGTTAATGTACAGCAGGGGTCTCAAACACGCGGCCCGCGGGACAAATGTGGCCCGCAGGACACGAGTTTGAGGCCCCCGCCTTGATATGAAAGTTTAATGTTAGTGCGGCCCCGCGCAAGTTTGATATGGATGCTGCATGGTATCATGTACCCAGAAAAAAATAATACGTTTGATTAATGTTCATGTTAAAGGTTAAATAACTCTTAATAGTTATCCTCCCTATACGTGTGGAAGTGGTAAGTTTTTGGGTTTGATATGGATGCTGTATGGTATCATGTACCCAGAAAAAAATAATATGTTTGATTAATGTTCATGTTAAAGGTTAAATAACTCTTAATAGTTATCCTCCCTATCCGTGTGGAAGTGGTAAGTTTTTGGGTTTGATATGGATGCTGTATGGTATCATGTACCCAGAAAAAAATTATTACGTTTGATTAATGTTCATGTTAAAGGGTAAATAACTGTTAATAGTTATCCTCCCTATCTGTGTGGAAGTGGTAAGTTTTTGGGTTTGATATGGATGCTGTATGGTATCATGTACCCAGAAAAAAAATATTACGTTTGATTAATGTTCATGTTAAAGGTTAAATAACTGTTAATAGTTATCCTCCCTATCCGTGTGGAAGTGGTAAGTTTTTGGCTATTTAAGTTTAAAGGAAATAACTTGAAGGCTACCATTTAGGTCGCTAGCGCTCTAGTTTACGAGTTAGCATATGTCTCAAGACCCTGCAGTTGCGCAATATGTTGTAAATAAAAAAGTATAAATGTGACTATAGTCGTGTTTTGTCATGTCTACAGGGCTCTAATAATGCTTTGTTCATTTTAATCTGAAAAAATAATTTGTCTACCCAACAACTAGTATATGTGGTTTCTTAAGTTTTTATTATTGTTATTATATTTATTTATTACTGATTTATGTTCTTTATTCTTGATTTGTTTATTTATTTTTCATCTTATTTTGTGCAGAAAAATCAAAATTAAGATATTTGAGAACTAACTAACTAACACAGTCACACCACAAGTCTCTACTTTTGTTATTGATCACGACTGCAAAATGTGTCCCAGCAACGTGATAAAGAAGGTGAATTCAGGAAATAACTCATGGCAAAACAAGCAGGTGGTGTCTTCAGTGGAGGTAAAAGTAACCGGTTTGAAAAAAACGCCAAGGTGGTGTCCCGCACGGGTCTGTGCTGGTCCCTTTCTGCTTCCTAGTCGTCAACCAGGTAAAACAGACATCAATAAATAAATCCCTTTTATTCGTCATTTATTACCTTATTATTATTACTGTATTAATATTGTTATATTATTACCTTATTATTATTACCATTTATTACCTTCACCGGAGTACTGATCACAGTGGAGGAAAACAAATCACAGTAGAAAGGGGTGGAAACCAAAGCCTGGTTAGGGTAGATTAAAACGGGACTGTACCAAACGGGGCTAAAAGTCGGATGTCGCTACCTTTTTGTTAAATCCATTAGTAGTACCGAATAAGGTTTTACCCCCTCAAAAAAAAAACATTTAAAATGTACCTTTGCTGCTCTCCAATGTAGGCGGACATCAACCTGTTTCCTCACAACCAGACTGACATCAACACCTCAGCAGTGCTGGAGAATGGAGGCACGTCTGTCGGCCCGGAGAGGCCATTTGATCCCGGGCACAACTCTGGCACAGACAGGCCCTGGAGGATGGAGGACTTGGAAGGGGAGCTTGAAAGGAAGGTGGAACTGTTGGAGAAAGAGAGAAAAGCCTTGAGGCTGGAAAGTGAACGACACAGACAGGAAATGGACCGTGGCATCAGTGATCTGCAGCATCGGCTATCAGGACTGGAGGAAGGTAAATAATAATAATAGAGAGCGGGAATAGATAACAGAGCGTTGGCGTGTATATGTTAAATGACTGGATACTGTTATCGTCAAAGCAAGCGAGTGGGTTTCTCTGTGATAAATAAATGATGTCATGCTAAACAGATCAGAAAGACTATCAAATGCATATCATGCTTAGAAAAGCAGTAGATGTTCGGAATAAAGAAAGAGAAAACATTTGATCCTTTTTGCCCCTACTTCCTTGAAATATTACCTCTAACTTCCTGTTGTTTCTTGCTTCTTTTCATTTTCTCGGCAATCTCAGCTAATTCCTTCCCGGAGGGCTTCAGACTGTCGTTCCCGTCCCGTACAAACTACATGTATGCGGCGGTGAAACAGTCAATCCCAAAATTATTGGCCTTCACCATCTGCCTGTGGCTCCGACCGACGGAAGCAGGCATCGGGACGCCCCTGTCCTACGCCGTTCCCGAGCAACCCAATGAACTGCTGCTGCTGCAAGGCATGCACACGCCCATGGAGATGCTCATCAACGACAAGGTGCGATACGGTCAAGAGATATTTGACTTACATCTCACGTCAATGAAGACTGATGTCCAATACATACGGTATTTTCTGGACGATAAGTCGCTCCGGAGTATAAGTCGCACAAGGCCAAAAATGCATAATTAGGTAGAAAAAAAACATATATAAGTCGCTCCGGAGTATAAGTCGCACAAGGCCAAAATTGCATAATTAGGTAGGAAAAAAACATATATAAGTCGCTCCGGAGTATAAGTCGCACGAGGCAAAAAATGCATAATTAGGTTGAAAAAAACATACATAAGTCGCTCCGGAGTATAAGTCGCACAAGGCCAAAAATGCATAATTAGGTAGAAAAAAAACATATATAAGTCGCTCCGGAGTATAAGTCGCACAAGGCCAAAAATGCATAATTAGGTTGAAAAAAACATACATAAGTCGCTCCGGAGTATAAGTCGCACAAGGCCAAAAATGCATAATTAGGTAGAAAAAAAACATATAAGTCGCTCCGGAGTATAAGTCGCACAAGACCAAAATTGCACAATTAGGTAGGAAAAAAACATGTAATACATAAGTCGCTCCGGAGTATAAGTCGCACAAGGCCAAAAATGCATAATTAGGTAGAAAAAAAACATATAAGTCGCTCCGGAGTATAAGTCGCACAAGGCCAAAATTGCATAATTAGGTAGGAAAAAAACATATAAGTCGCTCCGGAGTATAAGTCGCACAAGGCCAAAACTGCATAATTAGGTAGAAAAAAAACATATATAAGTCGCTCCAGAGTATAAGTCGCACAAGGCCAAAAATGCATAATTAGGTAGAAAAAAAACATATATAAGTCGCTCCGGAGTATAAGTCGCACAAGGCCAAAAATGCATAATTAGGTTGAAAAAAACATACATACATAAGTCGCTCCGGAGTATAAGTCGCACAAGGCCAAAAATGCATAATTAGGTAGAAAAAAAAACATATATAAGTCGCTCCGGAGTATAAGTCGCACAAGGCCAAAATTACATAATTAGGTAGGAAAAAAACATATAAGTCGCTCCGGAGTATAAGTCGCACAAGGCCAAAACTGCATAATTAGGTAGAAAAAAAACATATATAAGTCGCTCCGGAGTATAAGTCGCACAAGGCCAAAATTGCATAATTAGGTAGGAAAAAAACATAAATAAGTCGCTCCGGAGTATAAGTCGCACAAGGCCAAAAATGCATAATTAGGTTGAAAAAAACATACATACATAAGTCGCTCCGGAGTATAAGTCGCACAAGGCCAAAAATGCATAATTAGGTAGAAAAAAAAACATATATAAGTCGCTCCGGAGTATAAGTCGCACAAGGCCAAAAATGCATAATTAGGTAGAAAAAAACATACATAAGTCGCACTGGAGTATAAGTCGCACTTTTTGCGGGTAATTTATTTTCCAAACTACTTGACCAAAAC